>NC_133524.1:68200000-68825000 GCF_049354715.1 Callithrix jacchus
GACTCTCTACCTTTTTTGTGTGTGTGTGAAACAGACTCTGTCATCCAGGCTGGAGTACAGTGGCACCATCACTCCTCACTACAGACTCAACTTCCCAGACTCAAGGGATCCTTCCCACGTCAGCTCCTAAGTAGCTGAGACTACAGATGTGTACCACCATGTCCAGCTAATTTTTTCTATTTTTTGTAGAAATGGGGGTCTCACCATATTGCCCAGGCTGGTCTGGAACTCCTGGGTTCAAGTGATCCAGCCACCTCAGCCTCCCAAAGTGTTGGAATTACAGGCCTGAGCCAATGCACCTGGCCTTCTCACCTTTTTCTCCACAAACACACACACACTTATAACATCTAAATTCCACAGTATACAAGGCCATGTATACAGCCTTTTAAACCACAGCTTCATATATGCTACCCTCCAGCCACATTAAGGTATATCCCACTCCCCAAACACAATTTGAATCTGTTTTTTCATACTTCCATGGTTTCTTGCACACTGTACACTAACAGCCAAGCTCTTCCCTCAGTCCACTTCTTAAGCATCTACTGCAGACTCAGGTCAAGCATGTCCTTCATTGTGCTTCCACAGCACTCCACACTGTCCTGGTACAAATTACATTATTTTGTAGTCATGTTTACCTGCTTGGCTCCTCCCCAAGACTGTAAGTTCCCTGAGGGCAGGGATTATGTTTCATTCACATTTGTACCCCTAGCACCCAGGACAGGACGTAATTTATAGGACCTTCACCTATGTTTGTTGAATAAATGGATAAATAGTTCCTGGTCTGAACAGAGCTGTGACCTCTATTTCCCTACTACTTCTGTAGCAATCAGTAACCGTATATTAATATATGTGGTCCCTTACCAAAACCCCCAACTATCCCCTACTCCTCCCAGCAGTGCCAAACACCCCAGCCAAAATTTCTGTTGCCCAGGAAGCCACAGGAGTGTGGGACTGGTCCAACTAGAAGAGGTGGAACAGAAGCCAATGGTTTCAGTGCAGGCTCTAACCAATGTCAGTGTTGTGATCAGAGTCCACCCCCAAATCCCAGAGACAAGTGTTGCTGTCTACTTATCTGGAACCTAACCCTTAGTGTAATGAGGGGAAAACATATCTCAAGACCATTCCTTTAAGTGTGACTGGCTACCTACCGGATGGCTACCTACTTACACCACCCTCCTCAAACCCTGATTCAACAAGAAGCACCGCAAGCACAGCAGATGCTTTTGTGGTGACTGGAGAAAACACAAAGGACACTTCTGTGAGGCTCTTCACTCTTAAAGAAGGGCTCTACATCATCTCTAGCAAGCAAAAAAGAGGACACAGTTTCTTTTCTACTTTCTTTTAATATCATTTTTTAAAGTTAGTAAGCAGCTAGACATCATTTATAAGCAGAGAGGTTAAAACAGGAAAGAAATAGCAAAGACATATCCTTCACATCATACAGAGCTCTATTAGTATCCACCACCATGATCACAGGGGAGGGCAAGCGCTCACTGGGGTCAGGAATACTCTCCATTATTGTGCAGGGGACCAGACAGCATTTAGGTGTGACGATGTCAAACTCTGTGGACATAGATACTGCTAGTTTTGGCCCTAGACTTGCGTGAGCGTTGATTACTCTTAACCTCTTCCATGCTGTGCCGGATCCCATAGCCAAAGTAGATAGCAAAACCTAGTGGGGAAATGTAGCTGTGAGGTGGGGGTGTAAAGCCTTCATAGGTCTCCTACTTGAGACCAAGAGGGAAAGGAGGTGGGCTAGGACACCCAAGAAGCCTACTCTTCCCAAGTGGATACCTACCAATCAGCATCCAGACCCCAAATCGGGCCCAGGTACCAGCCGTCATCTGCATCATAAGGTAAATATTCACAAAGATGCTCACTAGTGGGAGGAAAGGCAAAGCCGGTACCTGAAAACAAAGTAAAATCTTCTTTGTACATACCACAGGGTGACCTAGAAAGAGATCCCTGTCCTATGCAGGCCAGAAAAGGGCAAGTCAACCCTTACTCGTTCTCTGTATTTCAGTGGCCGCTCATTTAGCATGCCTCATGAGATTGAGAATTTGCAGTTCTGGTAAATGGAACTGGAAAGGAACTAAAGAGGGTCAGAGAAGTCTTTGACCTAAGTACCTCCTATATCTTCCCTTTCACGTTCAATAAAGAGTATCTATAAACTTTCAAGATATCTGAAGCCTATTTTCCCAAGGTGGGTTGGCAAGGAAAAAAGAGAGAGGTCATTTACCTTAAAGTGAAGGGGAATGGAGCTCTGTGGCTGTCTCCAGATGACCACAATGGTCCCAATAATGGGCAGCAGGAGCAACACAACCACCGTAATCCACACTGGGTCTCCAGAAAGCAGTGGAACTCCCCACTGGGCCAGCACCAGGCAAAGAGCAGTCAGCAGGACAGCTTCAAAGGTCAATTTGAGAGACATCAAAACCAGCTCTTGAGACCAACATGCTAAGAAGTTAGAAACCCCATTCCAAGGAGAGTCACTCTCTCTCTAGTTCTTCCTCAGCCACCAAGTGCCACACACTTCTACCCAAACACGCGGACCTCAGGGCCACCCCAGATAAAAATTCCACTGCTCACCAAGCAATGAGGAACAAACATAGACAACTTGGCCAGAGACTGGAGTGGGGATGGAGTTGAGTGGGAAAAATAGTCCCCGTAGAGTCAGCTTCTCTGATTCAGTAGTTATCATCTCCTCCTGCAACTCCATTTCTTCCCCAATCTTTATCTCCTGTTCAGGCTGATACCTGAAGCAAAAGTAAGATGGCAGTATTAAGAACAACCTTTACTCACTATACCATCTTCTCATAGGCAGCTTAACCTTTCTCATCACCATTAAGGGAAGTTCTTTTTCGCAGGGTGAGATATTCAGATTCCTCAAAGATAATTGGGATAATGAAGGCAGAGGAGGAAAGAGGAACAGATCCCCAACATTCCTCATCCAAGAATAAAAATCCAAATCACCGTATGCAGAGGAAGAGAGTCTTACCTGAGGATGAGAACACAAATTGACACCAGGGAGTAAGCAAGCAGGGTCCCAATTGACATGAGGTCCACAAGATCAGTGAGTTTGAAGAGGAGTGCCATGAATGCTAAAATTAATTGGCAGGAAACAAGAAATGAGAAAAGGGAGTGGCAAAGTTAAAGAAGTTGGTGAAACAACTAAGGGAAAGGGAAAGAGGGTTGTTTTTTTTTACCTGCAATAATGCCAGAAACCACAGTGGCTACGACTGGGGTGTGTGTACCAGTGTGGATCCGAGCAAGTACACGGAACAGGAGGCCATCCTCTGCCATTGCATAGATCACCCGAGGCATGGGAAACATGGAGCCCAAGAGGCTGGAGAGGAGAATACCCAGGGTGGCATGAGTTGACTGAGATCTCTCTTCCAAAGCCTGTATGTTTAAGGAGTCTCCACCTTCCCTTCACAGCCCTTTTTAGGGGTATTCTCTGGTACTGAATGCTATAACCTGAAACTCTGACAGCACAAGAAAACAAACATTTGACACTGACCTTGTAGAAAGAGCACAGAGGGAACCAACAGCCACAACATAGCGGGCAGAAGCCCATCCAGTGTAGAGAAATGCCTCAGGCAAAGGGCTCTCAGGCTGAAGCTGGTAGTAAGGCATCATGAGGGTGAGTGCAGAAGAGACACCAAAATACGCAAAAAAGCAGACAGATAGTGAGATCACGATGCCCATCGGGATGGAACGCTGGGGATTCTGGGCTTCTTCTCCTGCAGGAAGGGGCACAAAGTTCTGCATCAGGGAAGCAGGCCCACTCCTCTACCTACCCCCAGTCTGCATGCAGTCTGGGCACACACTGTGCCCAAGCCCCAAAGAGAATGGAATGACTGTGTTACCAGTGGTAGCAATACAGTCGAAACCAACAAATGCATAGAAACAGGTTGCTGCTCCTCGAAGAATTCCCTCAAAGCCAAAAGGCACAAATCCTCCAGAGCCTAGAGGGCCCAAGCTACAGGGGAAGAAGGGAAGGAGAAAGTAAGGGTGTGTTCAACCAACTCTGTATCTTTTCTCTAATGCCAAACTAGTTAGCTAGGTCTTTAAAGCCCAGCCTCCCATTCTTCCCCATCCCCATCCAGAATCCTTTAGCACAGATCCTCCTCTTCCCCTTCATTTTTCCAACTCTGCAGCTCCTAAGAGTGACCATCTAACCTATAGGTGTCATTGATTTCAGCCATGGTCAATTGGTAGTCCTCTTCCGTGAGCTTCCAGTTGTTCAGGTCCCCCTTAATGAAGCCAGAGATGATGACGAACCCAAGAACCAAAAGGTTCACAGCTGTGAACACTTTGGTAACCAAGGCCGACTCACTAGCCCCAAGAGCCAACAATCCTGTGGGAGAAATGCATTCAGGACGCCCCGAAAGTCCTCAGTCCAAGCTTTGTTTCCCACTGCCTCTAGGTTCTTTCCCAGCTTTTCTTTTTCCCCAACATTATCACCTCCCTTAAACCCTTCTCAGACCCATCCCCCATCCTTATCCCTGGTCCCAGGGCCTAGCCCCTCCTGGCCCAACCCCTACCATTATACCCTGCTCTTTGCCTCACCAGTGAGCAGGAACACAAGGCCCAAAGCAAAGAAATCTGGATATTCTGCAAGGACTTGGGGCACATGCAGTGCCACAGACCCCTGCAGAGCCGTAGAGATGTAGTTCCCAATCAGGTTGTCAAAAGCAGAGCTCCAGGCCCGGGCCACACTGGCTGTACCTGGTGTGGCAGAGGGAGAAACATGTGGTCAAGTTCCCTTCTTCCTGGACCCCAGGCTCACACAAATCCCTGCCATTTTCACCTATTCTTACTTTTGTTTTGTTTTCAGACCAAGTCTCACTCTGTTGCCCAGGATGGAGTGCAGTGGCATAATCTTGGCTCCCTGCAACCTCTGCCTCCCAGATTCAAGAGATTCTCCTGCCTCAACCTCCCAAGTAGCAGGGACTACAGGCATGAGCCACTACGCCTGGATAACTTTTGTATTTTTAATAGAGACGGGGTTTCACCATGCTGGCCAGGCAGGTCTTGAACTCCTGACCTTGGGTGATCTGTCTGCCTCGGCCTCCCAAAGTGTTGGGATTACAGGTGTGAGCTACTGCACCCAGCCTATTCTTACTTTTTAGGAACAAATACCATTCACTTAATTAAGGAAACCAGGACAGAACTGGGTAGAATGACCAATTTCTCCACACCTTCAACCCTCCCAGATCCCCCAACAAACCCACACATTTAGGGGGACTGAGGTCCTGTGAATAATATAAAGAATACTTCGGCCTCACCATTCCACCCAGATTTCCTGACCCCAAACCCATATGCTGGCTGTTGCAGTTCCCTCCCTTCCCCACCATATCTCACCAATGACATAGGAGAGGATGAGGTTCCAGCCAGTGGTGAAAGCCCAGAGTTCACCCACAGTGACATAGCTGTAGAGATATGCCGAACCAGAACGGGGAACGCGGGCACCAAACTCCGCATAGCACAGCCCAGCCAACACAGAAGACACGGCAGCCACCAAAAAGCAGATCACAATGGATGGTCCTGCTTTATCTTTGGCCACCTCACCAGCCAGGACATACACGCCTGCACCCAATGTGCTGCCCACACCCAGGGCCACTAAATCCAGAGTGGTTAGGCATCTGGCAAGGCGAGTCTCAGCCATGCCTGACTCCAGTGTACGTCTGCGTAACAGCTTTTGACCAAATCTGCGAAATGCTTGCCACGGCATTCTAGCAGGAATTGAAGAGGATACTAGGATCTGGTGAAAAACAAGACAGAAGCCCTTCAATAAGGCTCATTATCTCTAAGCTCTAAAAGCCCATTACAAGACCCACTCCACCAAGCAAAGGAGCTGTGGGGAAATGAAGAGGAGGATACTGAAGGGACAAAGGCAAGCCACTTTACCTCTAACCTCAGTTTCTTCATTAACAAGTAGGAAATACAATATCTTACAAGGTTTTTGGAAGGACTAATTTCAGAACTGGCAGGTGAAGGCCCCCGAATTAGAGTGGCTGGTGCCTAGTCAGTGATCAGTCACTATTAGGTCTCTTCTCTTTCCAGGAACGGATAGGGTTCATCCTAATCTCAACCCAGGAATCCGAAACCTAATGTGTCAGTTCTACGGCCTGTGGCTATTTGGGAACTAAACCGAGCTCGACCCAGGGGCTTGCCCCAGCGCCTTCAATAGGGGCTTGTCCCAGGGGCTTCAAACAGACAGGGCTCCCAGACCGCCCAGAGGGAGAGCGGACCAACCTCGCTGCAGATTAAAAGTGAGCACCGACTCCATTCAATCCCTTCTCACCAAGACCACAGGGCTCAACTAGCGCTGTCGTCGCCCAGGGGAGTAAGCAAATGTTCCCCTACTTCCTCCCGCCCTGCTAGGCTGACCTGCAAGCATCAACAGCGAGGCGGGGCTTCGACATCTAAAGATTTGGAGATGCGCCCCGAGAGAGGCCCCAGGGCAGCCGGAGATTGCTCGCACTCTCCCCTCAGCAGAGAGGAAGGGTTCCACCCGATGCCCCCCGACTCAAGTCCCAGATTTTCCTGCCCCCATCTAGAAATGGTCTGGAGCTGGGGTGGAGACCGGAGCCCTAACTCCCGGGGCGGGGGTCTAGCCAGCAACAGGTCACGGCTCCGTTGATGCAACTGCATGCCATGGTTGCAAGAGAATCCTAGGTACGCCGGGACCCTCGCCGTCCCCCCTCCGACACACGTGTCGGTCCCCAACGCTTACCAGATAGTTATTGCAAACCTAGGGAGCAAAGAGTCTGGGACTGGATCCGGTGAGACGGAGTTAAGCTGAGTTGGGCTGGGGCTGCCGAGTTCGGTGGCTCAAGCTTCAAAGCTGCGGCTTGGGGTCGTTGCGCGCCAAGCGCCCCTTATATACACTGGGAGGCGGAGTCGGTAACGTCATGGGATCCCACCCCCAATCCTCCTCCCTACACACAATACACACACACACACACACACACACACACACACACAAAACACGCACACTTCTTGGCTTTGCAGGATGCGTGGGGCCTGAGACTGCGTCCCATCCTCACTAGTAAGCCTGGTGTGGCGGGGAGCGAGAAAAGGGGGAGGGCGATCTTTTCCCATTTGCCTCGCTGGTCGTCAGAACAAGACAATAAGAGGCTTTCTGGTGAAAGAACCCATGGGATTTTCCACCTCTGTGCCCTGTTAGGACCAGCGATTCTGGGCAGGAATGGGGAAGGTAGGTGGGGTGTGATGGGTGGGGAGCTGGGTGCATGTGTGTGTGTGTGTGTGTGTGTGTGTGTGTGTGTGTGTGTGTGTGTGTGTTTCAAGAGTGAAGCAGTGCACAGCAGGGGAGTCTCCATCTCACTCTCAGTCTGCCTTCCTTAGCTTTCTTGTCTACACATCTGATCCCGACCCCTCAGCAGTCACGCTCAACTGTGGGTGTTTCTAATGCAGGCAGCTGGAGAATGGAAGATGATTTCAAGCCACCTGTACACATATAATTAATCTCATCTAGATAGATTTATAGGCCCCAATCTCTCTATAATGTGCCTCCAGCTGCCTATAAATATTAAGCTATTAAATATGAAATTCTGGCAATGCTGACATCTTGGAGGAGGAAGCTTGTTTAGTTCCATTTTACTGATGAGTAAGCTGAGGCTCAGAGGCATGAACGTGCTTGACACCACATCATGATTATTGTTGACCACCTTTGATAAAACCTGGCCTGTTGGACTTCAATGCCTGCCTCCCATAGGCACCATACCTTATTCAAATGTACAAGAAGAGGGACGTGGCTGCAAGGAAAGACAAACAGGGAGAGGCAACAGCAGCAAGGTAGGCCCTTTTCGGCTAGGAGACACTAGGAAACGGAAAAGGACCCAAAGAATCTAAGAATGATCACATTGGGTCAGATCCATAATCCATCTGACCCAATCAATTCGTACTCATAAGACAGCACCAAAGGTTGTGAAAAGTGTCGTTCCTCCTCCACGAAGACATCTTGGGGATTAAGGATTGACTCAAATATCCTTGCTTCTTTTAATGATCCATGATGAATATATTACCCATGAATCTAAAATCTAAATTCTTTTTGAAGAAATTGGTATTTTCAACTAGCTGCAGCTCCATTTGGCATTCATTAAGTATTTACTGAGCATTTATTGAGCACTATGTATAGTAGCTAGTATAGCAACGAAGAGACTATGAAGGAAACACAAAATAAAATTCTTGCCCTCCTAGTCTTAATCTAACTAGGGAAAGAAAACACACACTATACAACTGAAACCTTATTACATAGAGTTTAGGAGTGCTGTATTTGGAATTGCACCTAGGTTAAACTCACAGCTCAGCCACTGTGGATTACCTAACATCTCTGAGCCTCAGTTTCTTGATATAATATACATATTCACAAGATTGTTGTGATGCTTAGATGAGATTATGAAGTCAAGTCTTCCTGCCTGGCACATGGAAAGTACTCAAGAAAAATTTAATACATATTTGGAATAATATATTAGTGTATATGATGAAGATCTGGTTGCTTAGATTAGATGATTGATTGGATTATGAGATTGATTATAAATCACAAAATCACAGAGATAAAATCCAGATGCCATAAAATCCAGCCTTTTAAAGTGTAGGATTCAACAGGACTTAGTATACAGTCACAAAGTTGTATATCCATCACTACAATCAATTTTAGAACATTTCATCATTCCAAAAAGAAACCCTGTACCCATTCCCAGACATTCCCCATTTTTCTCTCAATCCCCTCACCCTCTCCCTAGGTAACCACAAGTCTACTTTTTGTCTCTGTAAATTTGCCTAGATTTTGGTCAAAGGATATAGAGTTTCAGTTATGCAAGATGAATAAGTTCTGGAGATCTAATGTGCAGCATGGTGACTATAGTTAATAACACTGTATTATGCTTGATACAGTGAATAGTATTGTATATTCTTTTTTTTTTTTTTTTTTTTGAGGTGGAGTTTCGCTCTTGTTACCCAGGCTGGAGTGCAATGGCACGATCTCAGCTCACCGCAACCTCCGCCTCCTGGGTTCAGGCAATTCTCCTGCCTCGGCCTCCCAAGTAGCTGGGATTACAGGCACACGCCACCATGTCCAGCTAATTTTTTTTTTTTTTGTATTTTTAGTATAGATGGAATTCTTAAAAAACAGTTATAAGGGAGATGATTGGGACTATAGCAGAAATATGAATGTGGCCTGTATATTAGATGATGACATTGCATCAATATTAATTTCTTGTGCATAACAATATTGAGGTTATGTAGGAAAGAATGTTGTTGTTCTAAGGAGATATGTGCTGAATATTTAGGGATGAAGTGTAATGAACTTAAAAATGGCTCAGCAAAAATAATGTGTGTGTTCATGTGTGTGGAGAGAGAGAGAGCAAATGTGACAAATGTTGGCAATTGGTGAATCTAGGTGAACAGTATATGGGTATTGCTTATACTACTCAAATTATCCATATATTTGATTTTTTTAATTAAAAGTTTAGGCCAGGTACAGTCGCTCATGCCTGTAATTCCAACACTTTGGGAGGCCAAGGTGAATGGATCTCTTGAGCTCAGGAGTTTGAGACCAGCCTGGGCAACATGGCAAAACCCTGTCTCTACTAAAAATGCAAAAATTAGCGAGGCATGGTGGCGTGTGCCTATAGTCCCAGCTACTCAGGAGGCTGAGATGAGAGAATCACTTGGGCCTGGGAGGTCAAGACTGCGGTAAACTGTTACTCTACTGCATTCCAGCAACAAAGCAAGACCCTGTCTCAAAAAAAAAGAAAAAGAAAAAGAAATTAAAAGTTTAGAAATAATTGCACTTTTCCAGTGTGATATCTCACTTTTTCTACATAACTCAATACAGTTTGAATTTCTTTTGATATACGAAATATGAAATATATAGACATATATAACTTGAATTTTTGCCAAAATACAAATCAGTCAGCCTAATACAATTCATTACTCATTCTTCTTTTGGCTTTGATGACATGTACTTTATCACGTATTAAATTCTTAAATATACTAGCATATATTTCTGGATTTTCTATTTTTCCACTAACCTGTGTCTACATGTATGCTAGCATATTAAATTTATTTATTTATTTTAGTCTCAGTTCCAAATTTAGCACTTTAAAGTTAGTGGGTTTGTTTTGTTTTGTTTTGTTTTGTTTTGTTTTCTTTGAGATGGGGTCTTTCTCTGTCACTCAGGCTGGAGTGCAGTGGCACGATCTCGGCTCACTGTAACCTCCACTTGCCAGATTCAAGCAATTCTCCTGCCTCAGCCTCCCAAGTAGCTGGGATTACGGGCATGCACCACCATGCCTGGCTAATTTTTTGTATTTTTAGTAGAGATGAAGTTTCACCATTCTGGCTAGGCTGGTTTCGAACTCCTGGCCTCATGATCCACCCGCCTTGGCCTCCTAAAGTGCTGGGATTACAGGCGTGAGCCACCGCATCCTACCCAAAATTCACTTTTAATTTAAAAATTACAGAAGCAGGCCAGATGCTGCAGCTCACGCCTGTAATCCCAGCAGTTTGTGAGGTCAAGGCAGGCAGATCATGAGGCCAGGAGTTCAAGACCAGCCTGAGCAACATAGCTAAATCCTACCTCTACAAAAAAAATGTTTAAAAGTAGCTGGGAGTGGTGGCTTGTGCCTGTAGCCCTAGCTACTGGGGAGGCTGAGGTGAGAGGATCTTTTGAGCCCAAGAGTGCAGTGAGCTATGAATACACCACTGCTCTCCAACCTTGGCAACACAGTGAGACACTGTCTCAAAAAAAAAAAAAATTACAAAAGCAAAGCATGTTCATGAGACAGGGAGAGAGACTATAAAATAAAAAGTAAAAATATCTTCCCACTCAATGTGATATGTCTCCTGTTAATAGTTTATTTTGCTTTCTTCCAGATTCTCTACCTATACAAGAAAATACATGGAATACAAAGACGTATATCCTTTCAAAAATACAACTATGACTATAGCATACATATTCTTTTGCCCTTTATCTTTTTTTTTCTTAAAAGTATATTTTGGACTGCTTCCCAGATTCATACTCATGGATCTACCCTATTTTTTTTTTTTCTGAGACGGAATCTCGCTCTGTTGCCCAGGCTGGAGTGCAGTGGTGCGCAATCTCTGTTCACTGCAACCTACGCCTCTGGGTTCAAGCGATTCTCCTGCCTCAGATTCCTGAGTAGCTGGGATTACAGGCGCATGCCATCACACCTGGCTAATTTTTGTATGTTTCGTAGAGATGGGGTTTCACCACATTGGCCAGGCTGGTCTTGAACTCCTGACCTCAAATGATCCACCTGCCTCAGCCTCCCAGAGTGTGGGGATTACAGGCATGAGCCCTCGCACCTGGCCAACCTCACTTTTAAATGGCTAAGTGTTCTGCAGTATGGTTGGTCCCTCATTTATTTAACCAGTCCCCTATTTATGCATGTTCATGTTGTTTCCAGTTTCTTTTCTCAACACAACATTTTAAATAACAGGTGCTTTACTATTTTAATATTTGTTAAGGCAAGACTTACTTTTATAAAGTACTCCAAACAGTTTATCTTTCAAAGTGAAACAATTATTTTATAGTCAGTTCTGCTATAACGCTTGTTTTTACTCCAAGGCAATTGGTATATTAGGCAACAATTGGAGCAGAATGTGAATTTTGCCTTTGCTTATGTACAATGTGCAATTTCATCATCAGGAAATAGTAGGCAAATGCAGAAAACTATATCCAGTTAAAACCAAGCCACACAGTTATGCACATAGTGAATACATGCACACACTGCAGACATCTAACAGCTACATCAGTTCACCACATGTTATAAGCCACATCCATCCATATCTGGGGCCATAACTTTTGGTTTTGGTGTGTTTATTTGTTTTCTGAGACTGGGTTTCACACAGTCACTCAGGCTGGAGTGCAGTGACATAATCACGGCTCACCACAGCCCCCAACTCCCGGGCTCGGGTGATACTGATCTTCCCAACTCAGCCTCCCAAGTATCTGGGATTACAGGCATATGCCACCATGCCTGGCTAATTTTTGTATTTTTAGTAGAGATGGGGTTTCACCATGTTGCCCAGCTGGTCTGGACCTCCTGAGTTCAAGCAGTCTGCCCACATCAGCCTCCCAAATTGCTGAGATTATAGGCATGAGCCATGGCCTAATATTCTTTTTTTTTAATTTATTTATTTTACTTTAGGTGCATACTATATCTGGCATTTCTCCCCCATGTTATCCCTCCCCTCACTCCCCACCCCACATTGTCTCTCCCCTACCCCCCCAACTGTCCCCTGTGTGTGATGCTCCTCTCCCTGAGTCCACGTGTTCTCGTTGGTCAACACCCACCTATGAGTGAGAACATACAGTGCTTGGCTTTCTGTTCTTGGGTCAGTTTGCTGAGAATGCTTACATTTAGTTTTTCTATCCAGAAACAAAAGATGTCTCCTTATTTAAGTTATTTTACACTTCTCAGTTAAGTTTTATAGGTTTTCTTAGGTCATACATATATCTCTCTCATTGAATTTATTTTAAAATATCATATATATATATATTACCATCATGCATAGGACCTCTTTTGTTGTATTTTCTAATTGGTTATTTATGGCATACAAGATTGCTACTGATTTGTATATTTTTCTTACACTTAGGCATACAACTGCATCATCTGCAGGTATTTTTGTCTCTTCTTTTCTAATAATGATTCCTCTTATTTCTGTTTCAAATCTTATTGCGCTAGCCAGAACACCCAATACAATATTAAATAATAATGACAATAACAGACATCCTTATTTTATTTTCAATTTAAAAGGGAGTAAGTGTGACTGTTGGTTTGGAAGTCTCCTCACCACACAAAGAAAATGTCTATTTCTATTTTTTAAATTATTTTATTAGAAATGGGTGTTTGCAACACTATTTCACATAAGATGTTTTCTTTCATTTTCAGTTCTCTCTCTTTTGTTTGGTTACGGTAGCCACAACAGAACCTTTCTAACCTCCGGGGTTTTGCCCATGCTTTTTCTTTTATCTGAAATGTCCTTTCCTTCCTATCCTAAAAAATGCCAACTCATGTTTCAATACCATATTACACTGGGTCAGGCATGGTGGCTCACTTGTAATCCCAGCACTTTGGGAAGCTGAGGCAGGTGGATTGCCTGTGCTCAGGAGTTCAAGGCCAGCCTGGGCAACATTGTGAAACCCTGTCTCTACTAAAATACAAAAAAATTAGCCAGGTGTGGTGGTGCATGCCTGTAGTCTCAGTTACACAGGGGGCTGAGGCGGGAGAATTGCTTGAACTGGGGAGGCGGAGGTTGCAGTGAGCCGAGATGGCATCACTGCACTTCAGCCTGGAAGACAGAGTGAGATTCTGTCTTAAAAAGATAAAATAAATAAAAACTGGAGCTTTTTTTACTACAACTAACAGAAATCCAACTCAAACTAGCAAAAAAAGGAACTACATGGGCTTGATATGGTTTGGAAGTTTGTCCTCCAAGCCTCATGTTGAAATTTGATCCCCAATATCGGAGATGGGGACTTCTGGGAGGTGTTTGGATCATGGAGGTAAATCCCTTATAAATAAATTAATGCCCCTCCCTTGAGAGTGAGTGAGTTCTAGTTCTGTTAGTTCCTACAAGAGCTGGTTGTTCAAAACAGGCTGGCACACCCCCCTGCCCTCTCTCCCCATGTGAGCTGTCCACATGCCAGCTCCCCTTCACCTCCTGCCATGAGTGGAAGCAGCCTGAGGCCCTCATGATATGCCCAATCTTGAACTTTTCCAGGCATCAGAATTGTAAGCCTAATACACCTCTTTTATATATAAATAACTCAGTCTCAGGCAGTCCTTTACAGCAACACTAAATGGACTAAGACAGGGCTCATATAACTGGTAAGTGTAAGGAAAAATGTCACTTTAGGAACAAGATTCAAACACTGTCATCAAGACTCCCTTCCTCCAGGTCCTATTCCTCTTTGCTTATCACAGCTTGTGATATATATGTGGTACATCCTTACAGCTTGTGACCCGAACGAAAGACTCTCTAGACCCCAGTGACTTTGTCGATATATCACATTTCATATGATGACCCTGGCTGGCCCTGCATGAGACCTGTGGCCACCCCAAGGTTATGGGGTACCATGAATACTCAAGCCAGGGTCATGTGCCCACCTCTGCACTTAGGAGTGGACTGTAAGGAACTCTTATGCACAGTCCCAATAGAATTGTATGTGACAGAGAGGGGCAGATCTCCACAGGTCACAGCAGATAGATGTGTGCTGTTATAGAGTGAATCTCTTTTTTTCTCTTTCTGCCTCCTCATTACTGCTCTCTAGAGAAAAAAAAAATAACTAACCTGATTAATGACTTTGAGAGAAGGTACTGGGTAATGTGTGGTTCAGCTTTCCCTGGTTCCCACTTTTGCAGCCATCCTGCCTGCAAAGGGTGCATTCTGATTTGCTCTCTTTGAGGGTAGCCTGCTTGCCCACCTAAGTCAGTCAATCTCTCTAATTCAGGGCAGAGAGTTTTAAAAGGTCTGCTTAGCCACAGATCTAAAGCCGTGTTCACCAACAATTTCATCAGTAAGAATGCTGACATTTTGATCTCCATTTACTTGTCTTTTGTGACTTATTTCTCAATCTGTTCAAAACTAAGGAGAAAAGCGGGGATTATGTATGGACTCCTTAAAACCTCAACATCCTGTTTCCCTCAAACCTATGAAATTGGCACATTACCTATCTGACATGAAGAAAAGACAAAATAAGCAAAAACATTAGCATACACTACAAAGTCTCATCTCAAATATCACTTCTGTGAAGGCATACCTGACTTCTTTCACTTCCCAGGTAGTTTGTTCCTTTCTTGTTCCTCCGTTTATATGGCTAATACAGCACTTCTTAGGTTAAATAATAATTGTGTTAATATATTTTGTCCCACTAGGCAGCCTTCTCAAATGTAGAGATCATTTTATTCCTCTTCCAACACCAGCATCTGGTATCTTACTAAGTGCTGGTCTTTTTGTGGGGAAAAAATTTATTTTCCTTTTTAATTACCTTTGACATAAAACCTTCTCAAAACGTTTTTAGAAGTTTAATTAGATTCCATCCACTTATTTCTCATCTATCTGCCTATTTATTAGCCTTTTAATAAACTCAATATTAGGAATGCTAACCCTCTAATGAAAACCATGTTGCCCTTCACCTAGATTGTGTCTCCAGATTGTGTCTACAGATTCTACAAGTTTGCCCCATGGAAGAGAGCCAATATGATCTGAACGCCTGCAGATAAGAGAAAAGGCACCTGAGGAGGAGTGGTTGAGTTAGATGAACCAGCTGCTTCTGCAGAAGGGGCAGACATATGTATGTTTTAAAGCTGAAGGCTGTGAGGGAAGAAAGAGCCCCTAAAATACAAGAATGAGAAGACACAAACATACTAATGTGTAGGAAATGGAGGTCATTCTAAAGGTATCTGGAAACAGTGTGCTCGTGTATTGAGACATAATACCATAATAGGGAGAACCTGGCAGACCCTCACAATACAAGTTTCCTGCTTTGATGTCTTATGTAGTCTGGTCCCATAGAAAGAGAAAAATAGCAGTCTAAAGCATATTTCAACATCTCAGGATGGGAATTTGCAATTAAATCAAAGTAGGGGTGTCTTAGTTCATTTGCATTGCTATAAAGGAATACCTGAGGCTGGGTAATTTATAAAGAAAAAAGATTTATTCGGCATATGGTTCTGCAAGCTGCAAGAAGCGTAGCATCAGGATCTGTTTCTGGTGAGGGCCTCAGGGTGCTTTTACTCATGGTGGAAGGCAAAGGAAAGCAGGCATCACATGGCAAGAGAGGAAGGAAGACACAGCGGAGAGAGGTGCCAGGCTCTGTCAACAATCAATAACTTGTGATGGTCAGTATTAGGTGTCAACTCAACTGCATTGAGAGATTGCCTAGATGGCTGGTGAAGCATTGTTTTGGGGTGTGTCTGTGAGGGTATTTCCAGAGAAGATTGACATGTGAGTCAGCGGACTAAAAGAGGACAACCCACCCTCAATGTCAGTAGGCATCATACAATCAGCTGCTGGTGGGGCATAAGCAAAGCAAGTGGAAGAAGGGAGATATTCAACTTGCTTAGTTTCCTATTTTTCTCTCCCTTTGAGAGCAGGATGCTTTTACTCTTCCTGCCCTTGCACATCAGACTCCAGGTTTTCAGCCTTTGGACTCTGGAGCTTGCACCAGTACCTCCTGGCTGTCAGGTCTTTGGCCTCAGACTGGGGGCTGTACTGTTGGTTTCCCAGGTTTCGAGGCATTCAGATTTGGACTAAGCCACACTACTGGCTTTTCTCATTACCCAGCTTGCTGATGGCCTGTCGTGGGACTTCACCTCTGCAATCATGTGAGCCAATTCTTTCTTATAAACTATATATATATATATATATATATATATATATATATATATATATATATATATATATACTGATGTAAGTTTATTATATATATTATATATTATATGTCTCTCTCCTTTTGGTTCGATCCCTCTGGAGAACTCTGACTAATGCAGATTTTGGTACCAAGAGTAGTATTGCTATAAAGATACCTAAAAATGTGGAAGTGACTTTGGAATTGGGCAGAGGTTGGAAGAGTCTGGAGGGCTCAGAAGACGACAAGAAGATGGAGAAAACTTTGGTACGTCTTAGAGACTGGTTAAGTGGTTGTGACTAAAATGCCGATGGTGATATGGGCAATGAAGGCAGGCTAACAAGGTCTCAGAAATGAGAAACTTATTGGGAACTAGAGCAAAGGTCACCATGTTAAGCCTTGGTAAAGAATTTGACTGCATTGTGTCCATGCCTTAGGACTTTCTGGAAGGCTGAACTTAAGAATGATGGCCTAGGGTTTCTGGTGAAAGAAAATTGTTTTGTTTTGTTTTGTATTGTATTGTTTTGTTTGAGCCAACATACTGCTCTGTTGTCCAGGCTGAAGTACGGTGGCAGGATCATATCTCACTGTGGCCTCAAACTCCTGGGCTCAAGCAATTCTCCTGCCTCAGCCTCCTGAGTACCTTGGGAGTACAGGCACATATGACTACATCCAGCCATTTTTTTTTTCATTTTTTTGTAGAAACAGGGTCTTACCATGTTCCCCAGGCTGGTCTGGAACTCCTGGGCTCAAGCAATCAACCTTCCTTGGTGAGACAAGATCTCTGCTCACTGCAACCTGCAACTTTGAGTTGGGATTACAGGCTTGAGCCACTGTGCCCAGCCTGTTGGAAGAAATTTCTAACTGGCATGGCTGCATCTAACAGCCTGAGATCAGATATGGGAGCAAAATTTATGTTGGAACTTGTTATTAAAAGAGAAGCAGGGGCCAGGCATGGTGGCTCACACTTGTTAATTCTAGCACTTTGGGAAGGCAAGGTGGGAAGATCACTTGAGCCTAGGACTTTGAGACCAGCCTGGGCAACATAGTGAGATGCTGTCTCTACGAAAAAATTTTAAAAGTTAGGTGGCATGGTAGCGGGCCCCTGTAGTCCCAGCTACTCAGGAAGCTGAGTTCGAAGAATCGATTTAGCCTGGGTGGTAGAGGCTGTAGTGAGCCATGATCACACCACTGCACATCAACCTGGGCAACAGGGTGAGACCCTGTCTCAAGAAAATATTTTAAATTATTAATAAAAGAGACATAGGGCATAAAACTTTGGAAAAGTCACTAAAATGAGGCCATTAGGGTGGGCTCTAATCCAATCTGACTGGTGTCCTGATAAGAGGAAATTTGAACATAAAAAGAAACACCAGAGACACATGCACACAGAGAATAGATCATGTGAAAACACAAGAAAGAGCCTATTTGCAAGCCAAGAAGAAAGGCCTCAGGAGAAACCAGCCTGGCTGATACCTTGATCTTGGATTTCTAGTCTCCAGAACTGTGAAAAAATTAATTTCTGTTGTTTAAGACACTCAATCTGTGGTATTTTGTTATGACAGCCCTAGAAAACTAAAACACTTGCCATTGAACATTTTTCAAAATCTACTGTGTTATCCTTTTGTGGTATCCTAAAATAGCTATTCCTTATTATTGTAAATTTATGTTGTTCTCAAATTTTCACTATGATAAGCAATGCTTCAATGAATGGGAAATTGGATATTCTTAGACAGATTTTTCATCAAATAAGAATAGCTAGATTAACTCCCTTTCTATACTCTAGAGAAATTTCTGACTGCTCTCAATATCAATCCTAGTGATATACTAACATTCTCATTTTGGTTCCATTATTTCTATTCTTTACATAGAGACAACTTTCTGGTAATCTAAAACAGATAATAACATGATCAAATGTATTCATTTTCTTTTCCTTTTCTGTTTTTTGTTTTGCTTTGTTTTTTTTGAGACAGGGTCTCACTCTATTGCCCAGGCTGAAGTGTGGTGGTGTGATCACAGCTCACTGCAGCTTGAAACTCCTGGGCTCAAGCAATCCTCCCACCTCAGCCTCCCAAGTGGCTGGGAATACAAACACACAACACCATGCCCAGCTATTAGTATTATTATTATTTTACCTTTTATAGAGCCAGGGTCTCGATATGTTGCACAGGCTGGTCTGGAACTCCTGGGCTCAGGTGATCCTCCCTCCTGCCTAGGTAACCCAAAGTGCTGGGATTACAGGCCTGGTGCACTGCACCTGGCCTCAAAAAGAATTACTGAGCTTCTTTACATGTTACATGTTGGGCACTGTGCTAAGTGAAAAGTCAAGTTCCTTATCTTCAATGAGTTCAGTCTAGTGTAGAAGATGAGCCTGTAAGCAGATAATTACAATGCATTGTAATAAGGGCTATGAGATCTCAAAAGAAAGAACAACCTACAGAATGGAAGAAAAAAAAACATCCAGGAAAAATTCACAGAAGAGGAGATGAAACCTATCAAATAATCTACATGCTTGAATACTGGTTCCAAACCAAGAAGGTAAAATTTAATGGCAATAAATATTTAAGAAGCCATATATTAGTTTTAAAACTTGATCACACAGGGATAAGATGGAATGAACTGACTTAAAATTATGATGAAAAACCAGAGGTATTCATTGATAACAAGATGTAAATGTGCCAACAATTTAAATGTAATAGTTTTCTACTGCTGTGTAATAAATTGCCACAAATTTAGCAGTTTAAAATTATCCCAGCACAGATTAGCTAGGTCCTCTGCTCGGGGTCCCACCAGGCTGAAATCAAGATGGAGGCCAGGGTTGGAGTCTCAGCTGGAGCTTGGGATGCTCTTCCAAGTTCATGTGGTTGTTGACAGAATTCAATTTCTTCTGGTTGTAGGACTGAAACCCTCAACTCCTAAAGGCTGTAGCAGTTCCCTGCCAAATGGCCCTTTCTACAGGTAGTTTATATCATAGCAATCTGCACCTTCAAGGTTAACAGGAGAGTTTCACTCACTCCATTCTGCTGAGATAGAGTTGTTGTTGTTGTTGTTTTTGACACAGGCTCTCACTCTGTCACCCGGGCTGGAGTGCAGTAACAAGATCTCAGCTCACTACAACCTCCACTTCCCAGACTCAAGTGATTTCTCCAGCCTTGGCCTCCCTAGTAGCTGAGACTGCAGGCATGAGCCACCATGCCTGGCTAATTTTTTTGTAGAAACAGGGTTTCACCATGTTGCCAAGGCTGCTCTCGAACTCCTGAGCTCAAAGCTATCTGCCCACCTCAGCCTCCCAAAGTGCTGGGATTACAGGCGTAAGCCACTGAACCTAGCCTGAGCTAGGGTTTTATGTAACCTAACACAATCATCAGAATGACATCCTTTGCCATATTCTATGGATTAGAAGCAAGTCACAAGTTCTATCTTCACTCAAGAGGAGGAGATTATACAAGGTGTGACTTACTGGGGGTCACCTTAGGATGTGTCTGCCACAGTAAAACAGGTAATAAGATTAAAAAAAAGTATCATATTGTTCATTCAAACAGCATTTACAGACAATCTACAATGGGCCAGGAAGTATGTTAGGCACTGGAAATACAGGTAAGAGAACATTATCCCTGTCCTTGAGGACAAATGGGTAGCTATCCAGAAATAAGTAACTTGGATCCATAGACACATCTTGCACCAAAATACACCAAAATAAAAAATTAAAATCTAAAAATGAAGCTGATGGCCTGGCGCGGTGGCTCACACATGTAATCCCAGCACTTTGGGAGGCCGAAGCAAGTGGATTGCTTCAGCTCGGGAGTTAGAGGCCAGACTGGCAAACATGCTGAAATCCTATCTCTACAAAAAACACAAAACTGAGCCAGGCATGGTGGCGCATGCCTGTAGTCCCAGCTACACAGGAGGCTGAGGTGGGAGGGTCACTTAAGCCCATCAGATGGAAGTTGCAGTGAGCTGAGATCACACCACTGCACTCCAGCCTGGGTGACAGAGCCAGCCCCTGTCTCAAACAAAAATAAAATGAAATAGGCTGGGCACAGTGGCTCACAACTATAATCCCAGCACTTTGGGAGGTTGAGGCAGGCAGATTACCTGAGGTAGGGAGTTTGAGACCAGGCTGGCCAACATGGTGAAATTCCCATCTTTCCTAAAAATACAAAAATTAGCTGGGCATGGTGTCAGGTGCCTGTAATCCCAGCTTCTTGGGAGGCTGAGGCAAGAGAATCACTTGAACCTGGGAGGTGGAGGTTGCAGTGAGCCGAGATCGCACCATTGTACTCCAGCCTGGAAACAGAGCAAGACTCTGTCTCAAAAATAATAATAATAATAATAATAATGAAGCTGACACTGGGCACCCAGCCTATGGGTTAGCCCTGCTTTGCAAGGAGCAACACGAAAAGAAAAAAAATGAAACCATTCCCAATACATACAAATGAAAAAATACTTGAGGTGATGGACATACCAAATACCCTGACTTGATCATTACACACTATATGCATGTAACAAAATATTACATGTAACCCATATATATGTACAAATATTATGTATTAATTTAACAATTTTTAATGAAACCACAACTAACCATAATTGCACTAGAAGATATCATGGAAGAGTGTAGTTTATTACCTCAAACAGGGAGGGGAGATACCCTTCTGAGCATAACCCAAACCTAGAACTCACAGAAGAAAGGATTGATAAATTTGACCATATAAAAGTAAAAGAAATTTCTAAATGGCAAAATCTAATGATAGCAAGATTAAGGAAAACAAACAAAGGACATGCTGAATGAAACAATTTGCAATGCATATGGCAAAAGGCTAATTTTCCTAATATACAAAGAACCCCTCTAAATCAATTAGAAAAAAACCATTATCCCAATTTTAAACTGAACAAAAGACAGACACAGTGAACAGTAAAAGAAATGCATGGCCTATAAGCTCATGAAAACATCCTTAACTTCACTCATAATAGGAAAAATACAAAGTAATATTATATTTAAAAACCATTTTTCAGCCAGGCACTGTGGCTCATGCCTGTAATCCCAGCACTTTGAGAGGGTGAGGTGGGCGGATCACGAGATCAGGAGTTCCAGACCAGCCTGACCAACATGGTGAAACCCTGTCTTTACTAAAAATACAAAATTTAGCTGGGCATAGAAGCACACACCTCTAATCCCAGCTACTTGGGAGGCTGAGGCAGGAGAATCACTTGAACCCGGAAGGTGGAGGTTGCAGTGAGCCAAGATTGGGCCATAGTACTCCAGCCTGGGTAACGGGGGTGAGACTCCTTCTCAAAAAAAAAAGCATTTTTCAGCTGGGTGTGGTGATTCACATCTGTAATCCCATATATATGTACAAATTTTGGGAGGCTGAGGCAGGAGGATCACTTGAGTCCAGGAGTTGAAGACCAGCCTGGGGAACATAATGAGACCCATCTTTCCAAAAAATAAAAAATTAGCTGGGCGTGGTGTCATGCCTGTAGTCCCAGCTACTTGCAAGGCTGAAATGGGAAGATTGCTTGAGCTCATGAAGTGGACTTTGCAGTGAACCAAGATCACACCACTACACTCCATGCCTGGGTGATGGAGTGAGACCCTATCTCAAAACCCAAAAAACAAAAAACTCCACCTTTTTGTTTGTTTGTTTTCACTATAACAAACTGATGGCCAGAGTATAAAGAAATAGATACTCCCTTATATTACTGGTGACACTCAATACAGGGAAATTAGGCAACATCTATTAAAGTTATTTATAGTCAGACAATTTGAACCAGCAAAAGAAATTTATCTTACAGATACACTAGCAATATATAAAGGGTTATTAATAGCAGCATTGTTTTTAATGGCAAAGTATCTCAAATGACCTAAATGTCAGCCAGTATGGAACTAGTTAAATAAAGTTTGGGTCTTTCAGTGTAATACAGTGCAGTTATTTTTTAAATGGGGGAGATTCTACTTCCAAATGGCAGTGTGAGGAGCCCCACAGATCCACTCCCCAGTGAAACTTCCTATTGGTAAAAATTACTTACACACATACATACACACACACACACATTTAAACTCTGGAAATTGCCCTAAGGGCATAGAGCAAATGAAGAAATATTTATGCAAGAAAACCTACTAAATCACAGTAAGAAGAGTCTGGGATACTTGAGCAATGACCCACACCCTACCCGACCCCAGTTCAGCATGATGGAAACTCCACTCCAGACAAATATGACCAAGAAGACAAGACTTCCTCTCCCACTTGGTCCTGGTCAAAGGCTATAATATTTCCCCGGGAAGGGCAGACCTCCAGCATTTCTCAACCACCTCAGCTCCAGCAGGAGAAGCTAAATTCCTGGCAATTTAGGCCAAGAGGACTGCCCTCCTCCACCCACCCCCCACTCATAGGTCAGAGGCTCTACTCAAGAGCAGCAGGACAAAAATGCTGCAGCCCTGATGGCCCTTGTCCCAGCTGCCTTATAGGGCAGAGGTCCTACACTGGCAAGCCAATAAGACTAGATGCTACTGGCCTTTCCCAGTGCTCTGCTAATTAAACACGTGTGACATTCCAAGAAGAACAAGCCGGTGTCCGCACCCCACCTCCAGAGTAGAGGCTCAGAGATATAGCAAAGGGGAAGAAGCAATGCTCAACAACTATTTTTTTTTTTTTACTTTTTTTGAGATGGAGTTTCGTTCTTGTTGCTCAGGCTGGAGTGCAGTGGCATGATCTCGGTTCACTGCAAACTCCACCTCCCGGGTTCAAGTGATTGTCCTGACTCAGCCTCCCAAGTAGCTGGCATCATAAAAGTGGCATGAGTGGACATCCTTGTCTTGTTCTTGATCTTAGGAGAAGAACATTTAACTTTAAACAATTAAAGTATGTTAGTTGTGTTTTTTTTCTTTTTTTTCCCCAAGACGGAGTCTTGCTCTATCACCCAGGCTGTATACAGTGGAGTGATCTCACTCACTTTGACCTCTGCCTCCCGGGTTCAAGGAATTCTCCTACCTCAGCCTCCTGAGTACCTGTGATTACAGGTGCACGCCACAATGCCTGGCTTATTTTTGTCTTTTTAGTAGAGATGGGGTTCCACCATGTTGGCCAGACTGGTCTCAAACTCTTGACCTCAGGTAATCCACCCGCCTCTGCCTCCCAGAGTGCTAGGATTCCAGGCATGAGCCACTGCACCCAGCCAAGAATTATTCTTAAAAACCACAACTGACCTTGTGCAGTGGCTCATCTCTGTAATCTCAGCACTTTGGGATGCCGAGGTAGGCGGATCACAAGGTCAGGAGTTCAAGACCAGCCTGGCCAACATGGTGAAACCCCGTCTCTACTAAAAATACAAAAATTAGCAGGGCGCAGTGGCAGGTGCCTGTAATCCCAGCTACTAGGGAGGCTGAGGCAGGAAAACTGCTTGAACCCAGGAGGCGGAGGTTGCAGTGAGCTGAGATCCCATCACTGCACATAGCCTAGGTGACAGAACAAGACTCCGTCTTGAGAAAAAAACAAAACAAAACACCACAACTAATGTACTTTAATGGTCTACAGTTAAATGTTTTTCTACTAAGATCAAGAGCAAGACAAGGATGTCCACTTATGTCACTTCTGTTCCTCATTATACTAGAAGTGCTAACCAGGACAATTAGGCAAGAGAATGAAATATTAGGTTGGTGCAAAAGTAATTGCAGTTTTACCATTACTTTTAATAAAAGGCACCTTGATTGAAAAGGAAGAAGTAAACTACCTCTATTTGCAGATGACATGATCTTGCATGTAGAAAATCCCAAAGAATCCACTAAAAAACAATAAAAGTAATAAACAAGTTCATCCAGGTTGCAAGGTACAAGATCAATGTACAAAAATCATTGTATTTCTATACAAAAGCAATAAACTAAAAATGAAATAAGAAAATAATTACATTCATAACAGGGTCAAAAAGAATTAAATACTTTGGAATAAATTTATCAAAAGAAATGTAAATTTTACTCTGAAAACTACAAAACACTGTTAAAAGAAATTAAAGACTAAATAAATGGAATGACATTACATGTTCATGGATCAGAAGACTTGATATTGTTAAGATGGCAATGCTTCCTACATTGATCTACAGACTTAGGGCAATAGTCATCAAAATTCCAACTGGCTTCTTTGCAGAACTGATAAAGTGATCCTAAAATTTGTTTGGAAATTGGAGAGACCCAAAATGGTCAAAACAGTTTTGAAAAATAAAAACAGATTTGGAGGACTCACACTTCCCAATTTCAAAACTTACTACAAAACTACATTAATCTATACAATAAGATGCTAGCATAAGGTCAGACAAATCAACAGAATAGAGTTCACAGAGTCCAGAAATAAATGCTCTCATTTAGAGTCAACTGGTTTTTGACAAGGGTCCCAAGACAATGCAATAGGAGAAAGAGCAATCTTTTCAATAAATGGTGTTGGGAAAATTAGATCTCCACATAAAAAAGAATGAATTTGGACCCCATTACCTCACACTGTATACAAAAATTAACTCAAAATGGATCAAAGACCTAAATGTAAGCACAAAAAGTATAAAACTTTTATAGAAAAACATAAGTATAAATCTTCATGACCTTGAATTTAGCAATGGATTCTTAGATATGACACCAAAACCACAAGTTTATCTATTTAAAAAATAGATAAACTGGACATAATGAAAATTTGAAATTTTCATAATGGCAATGGATTCTTGGATATGACACCAAAACCAAAAGTTTTTCCATTTAAAAGATAAACTGGACATAATGAAAATTTGAAACTTTATCTTTATTTTTGAGATGGAGTCTCACTCTGTTGCCCAGGCTGGAGTGCAGTGGCACAATCTTTGCTCACGGCAACCTCTGCCTCCTGGGTTCAAGTGATTCTCCTGCCTCAGCCTCTTAAGTAGCTGGGATTACAGGCACGCGCCACTAACGCCCAGCTAATTTTTTTTTGTAATTTTAGTAGAGACAGGGTTTCACGATGTTGGTCAGGCTGGTCTCGAACTCCTGACCTCAAATGATACACCCGCCTTGGATCCCAATGTGCTTGAATTACAGGTGTGAGCCACCGTGCTGAAAATTAAAAACTTTTGTTCTTCAAACAATATAATCAAGAAAAGACAATCCACGGAATAGGAGAAAATATTTGCAAATGGTATATCTGATGACAGATTTGTTTCTAGAATATATTTAATATATATAGAATATATTTTAAATTCCATATATCTAGAATATATATATATATATAATATATATATATTGACTATTATCGAAAAATCAGAAAATAACAAGTGTTGGGAAAGATGTGAATAAATGGGAACCCTTATGCATGCTGCTGGGAATGTAAAATTGTGCAGCCACTGTAGAAAATAAAATGGCAATTTCTCGAATAATTAAGCACAGAATTACCATATTATCCGGCAATCCCACTTCTGTGTATATACCCCAAATAAGTGAAAGCTGGGAATTGAACAGATATTTGTACACCCATGTTCATATCAGCAAATCAGAAGGTGGAAGCAACTCAAGTACTCACTGACAGATGAATGGATAAATAAAATGTAGTATATCCATATGATGGAATATTACTCAGCCTTTAAAAGGAAGGAAATATGGAAACATGCTATAACTCGAAGATAAAACTAGATAAAACTTAAAGACATTATGCTGAAGAAAATAAACCAGTAACAAAAGGACAAATATCATATGATTCCTCTTATATGAGGTTCCTAAGAGTAGTCAAATACATAGAGACAGAAAGTCTTTGAATGAGGTTCCTAACAGTAGTCAAATACATAGAGACAGAAACTCTAGAATGGCAGTTGCCAGGAGCTGTGGAGAGGAGGGAATGGAAAGTTAGTATTTTTAATGGATACAGAGTTTCAGTTGGGAAGATGAAAAAGTTCTGGAAATGGATGGTGGTTGCACAACAATGTGAACATACTTAATGCCGTAGAACTGTATACTTAAAAATGGTTTAAATGGTAAATTTTATGTTGTATACACTTTACCACAATAAAAATAAGATGATACAATTTTAAAATAGGCAAAGTATTTAAATAGACATTTCTTCAAAGAGGATACACAAATAACCAACAAAAACAGGAGAAGATGCTCAATATCACTAGCCATCAGAAAAATACAAATCAAAGCCACAATGAGATACCACTTCACACTAACTAGGACTGCTATGATCAAAAAGACAGATAAATAAAAAGTATTGGTAGGCCGGGCACAGTGGTTCATGCCTGTAATCCCAGCACTTTGGGAGGCTGAGGCAGGCGGATCACATGGTCAGGAGTTCAAGACCAGCCTGGTCAACATGGTGAAACCCTGTCTCTAAAAAAAAAAAAAGTATTGGTGAAGATTTGGTTAATTGAAACCCTCATACACTACTGGCAGGAATGTAAAATGGTGCAGCCTCTGCAGAAAACAATTTGGCAGTTCCTCAAAAGGTTAAACATAAGACTACCATATGATCCAGCAATTCTACTCCTAATTATATACTCAAGAAAAATAAAAACATATATTCACCAAAAATTTGTACTCAAATATTGAAAGCAGCATTATTAATAATAGCCAAAAATAGAAACCACTCAAATGTTCATCAATTGATAAATGGATTAATAAAATGTGATATGTCCATATGATCAAATATTATTCAAGATAAAGTAATAAAATACTAAGACATGTCACAACATACACCTTAAAAACTATATGCTAAGTGAAAGAAGTCGGTCACAAAAAACAACATATTCTATGATTTCATTTATATGAAATGTACATAATAGTCAAATATATAGAGACAGGAAGTAGATTAATGGCTACCAGGGGCTAGGAGGGTTGGGAGGAAATAGGAATGATTGCTCATGGATATAGGTTTCTTTTTGAGGTGATAAAAATATTCTAAAATTGACTGTTGTGCCAGGTGCAGTGGCAAGGGGCCTGCTTGAGCCCAAGAGCTGGAGGCCAGCCTGGGCAACACAGAGAGACCCTGTCTCCAGAAAAACAAAACAAAACTAAATTAAATTAAATTAAATTAAATTAATTGTGATGGTTGCACAACTCTGTGAATATACTAAAAACTAGTAAATTGTACTCTTAAATAGGTTAATTGCATGGTATGTGAATTATAGCACAATCAAGCTATGTTTTTTTGTTTGTTTTTGAGACAGAATCTCACTCTGTCTCCCAGGCTGGAGTGCAGTGGCATGATCTCAGCTCACTGCAACCTCTGTCTCCCAGGTTCTCCCCACTCAGCCTCCAGAGTAGCTGGGATTACAGGCACTCACAACCACGCCCGGCTAATTTTTGTGTTTTTTAAGTAGAGACGAGGTTTCACCATGTTAGCCAGGCTGGTCTCGAATTCCTGACCTCAGGTGATCTGCCCGCCTCAGCCTCCCAATATGCTGGCATTACAGGCGTGAGCCACCACACCCAGCCAAGCTGTGGGTTTTTTTTTAAAGATACGGGTGAAATTATTTTAAACAAGGGAGCTCTTTAGGCTTAGAGATACATATATCCAATCAATAGAGAGACATAGATACAGATATATAGATCTCCAATATATATTGTTAAGTGAAAAGAGATGTAACATAGCATGTAAGAAATGTACCATTTCTCTAAAAAGGAGGAAAAATTCTTTATATATGCACAATTGCTTACATATGAATAGTTTATCTCTACAGCTTTTCTAAAAAGTGTTCAAAGAACAAAGCCCCAAAGAAAATTATTTATGTGACTATTTTCTCAATTCGTCCAAGAACTGCACATAACTATTGCCATTCTAGATGCACAGGAGATAAGTTTATTCATTACACACAATGGATGCCAGAGGGCATCATGCCTGGGCTGCAAAAAGATACCAAAGTAAAAAAAAAAAAAAAAAGGATACCAAAGTAACTGAAAATCCTGGTTGCCACTGGAATAAGGATAGGAAGGACATTTTTTTCCTAGTATGCCCTTTTGTGAATTCTGACCCAAAAAGAAATATTAATTTAAAAATGTTAAATGAAGTTTGTCTATGAAAAAGGAACAAAATAGATTTAACTAAAGGTGGATATAGAATTAACGAAGTCTCATTTCTTCTCACAAGACAGTGGCTACTAAAGCATGTTTACTGGCTGAGGCCAAAAATCTGATGGAGATTGAAAGGGTGAAGATATAAGAAAGAAGAAAAAATAAAATCTACCTAACCAGGTGCCTGTAGAGATGGGAGGATATAGGACTCTAAGCACACACAAATGTAACTAAATGGTGAGATATGGGAGCCGGTATTTGGCTTTAATTTTCTCTATGAAGGGGAGGCAAGGACATCTTCAGAGTGGGAGGGAGCAAGGATGGAGAAGGCAGCCTAAGAGAGGTGAAGGAAAGTTTGAAAGAGCATTTATGAGGATTGGGAGCAAAAGGTGCCTAGTTACAGTAAAAGGTCTGCTAGGTCATTGTGGTTCCACTGTTATCTCAAAGTCGGCAGAGGGTCATGCATTTCACTTGAGGTTTCACATCTGAGGAGAGCCACTGCAAACTACAGTGCAAGTTTAAGTTAAGGCAACTAAGATGGGAAGTTTTTGGGAAAACTTGTGACATGAGGACTGGCTAAAGAAGTTAGAACTATTGAACTTGAATAAAATGAATCTAAAATGGCATGTGAGAATAGGGCACAGATAATAGCCAAATAGGTGATGGTGTGCCATATAAAACAGGGCAGAGTTAACAGACCATCTAGCTCTAAAATCTGTGATTTCTCTTCCCGAACAGACAATAAGCAATTGCTGGTTGTTGAATTAATGTATATAAGAACTGAAAAAAGACTGGAGAGATGGGAAAGGTCAGAATGCAGTGGATTAAGGAGTAAATGGAAAGGAAGGAAAAAGAATAAAAGCAGACTACTCATCTGAGAAGCTAGGCTATGAAGGAAAAGAGAAAATGAAATTTAGCTAAAGAGAAATATAGAATTCAGGAAGAGCACAATGATAATATCTAATAGCATAGTTCATTGATTCAAAGATGCACATTTGTTCATGTTTTTAGAATTTCTGAAATTGAGAAACATCTTACAATTAATGGAATCTCATGTTTACTGTTGGCTAGCAGCAGTTGTGATGTAGTTGTCATTGCCTGACACCTTCTGGTAAGATCAAAAAAGCACCAGCATCAAAACTTGCACAATGGATGTCAGCAACTTGGAAGAAAACAATAGTAGGGCACATTCCTCACCCCCCACAAGAAACCATAAGTGTTTTGTTTTTCTTTTGAGACAGTCTCGCTGTGTTGCCCAGGCTGGAGTGCAATGGCACAATCTTGTCTCACTGCAACCTCTGCCTCCTGGGTGTAAGGTTTATTGCCAAGTTTAAAATGAGGAAACTGAGGCCAGTATAAGAAAATGAAAATCCAATTTATTCAGCTCCCGGGCGAGGTTCCATGGTCCCGGGGAAAGGGGCCAGGGAAGTCGCGCCAACTTCCTGGGGCATGGGGTTTTATGGCTAGAAGGAACGAGCAACAGCTGGGTGCTCTGATTAACTCCAGGGGAGTGGGATTAAGACGGGGCAGGCCGCTATTGGTTGGCGGGTTGTTGGGCGGGTTTTCTGGTGGGAGAGCCGGCCAGGAGCCTTGCATCAGCTGGAGCCTTCCAGGGGAGCCATGCGGCAGAGCTAGGTGCCAAGTGCAGAGCCTGGTGCCAGGTGCAGAGATGGGTGTGTCCAACCTCCTGGCAAGGCAACAGGCCTTACATTTCAACCGTTTTGATGATACAGGATGCCACTTCTTTCTGGCTACTTCCTGCTGAATAGGGGTGGAGTGTGGGAGAAGTGTCAGTTGGCTGGTGCCTCGGTTGGGAGTCAGACATAGGGATGAAGCAGCATCTGGTTTACAGCCACCCTGGAAATTTCCCCCATGTGGGCCTGTAAAAACCTGAGGAAAAAAGGGGCTAACATTAATAGAAAGCAAACAACAATGATGGGGAATGATAATAGGGGTTCACCAGTTGAAAGCCGAAACTGATGCATTTTGCTTCTTGCAAAGGTCCTCTTGGAGGCGATAGAGTGTTGACATTTTCTTCTACAAGGCCTGTTTCATTGATGTAATAGCAGCATTGCTCCTGAAGAAACAGACAGATACATCTCTTTTCCACTGTCAGCAGGCTTCTATTTGGGCGGCTGAAGTGACACTGTAGCCCAGGGTGCCACTACCCAGCCCGGTTGCCACTAGAGAGGATGCTAGAGAGAGACCAACGACCATTGGGAAGAAAACTGCTTGTTTGTCCTGGTGATCAGGGGAGGGTGGAAGGAGGGATAGGACACTTATAACTATGGGACCAAAGTGACAGGAAGGAAGCATTAATAACCTTAGTTAAGGTTAGGTGACATCAGTTAAGAGTGGCAGTAGGAGATGGGCAGATGATGGGCTTGGGTGTGGGGTGCCAGTGAGTTGGAGAGTGGTCTCCACCGTCTGGAGAATGTCTCTTCCTAAAAGGGGGACTGGGCACGAAGGTATGATTAAAAAGGAGTGGCAAAAGGGGTGTCCCTCGAGGACACAGGCTAAAGGATGGGTTTGATTAGAACAAGAAGGCTTTCCATTAATTCCCATGACTGAAACCTGGGAAGGTATGCTAGGTCTTGAGTAGGAAGGCAATACAGAATAAGTAGCCCCCTACGTCCACTTAAGAAGGAAATGGACTTACCCACTACTTGCAGCATTACCCTAGGCTCGGCAAGGGTGATGGGGGTCCCCAAGTCCAGGCCACATCAATCGTCCATGAGGCTGAGGAGTTCAAACGAAGGGACTGCATCCTTTGGACCGGCCTGCCTCTCACATGGAGGTGTGGGGGGTGAGCCTGTAGTCCAGAACGGGCAGTCTACCTTCCAGTGTCTGGTCTGTTTGCAGATAGGACAGGGTCCAGGGGCTGGACGTGGACAGGGGCCCAGTCAGGCCCAGTGCCCCTCCTGGCCACATTTGAAACAGGGCCCAGGCGGGACCTTCAAAGCAGTCTGGGTGGGTCTTGAGGGACCCTTTCAGAGGGGTCTTAATGAGCCCCCTACACCAGATGCTTGGTAAGCCGCCAGCCTTAGAGCTGCTACAAGAGCTTGGGTTTGGAGGCTCACCTATTGCTGCAGATGGGCCACGCGGGTGGCCTCAGCCTTTTCCTCTCAACCATCAAAGACCTTAAATGCCATGTTCACCAGATCTCTTATGGGAGTTTGGGGGCCATTCTCTGCCTTTTTCAGTTTCTTCCTAATATCTGGGGCTGACTGAGAGATAAAATGGGCTGCTAGGAGGGTAGCCTGTGCTACAGAGTCTGGGTCTACCTGGTTATAGAGGACCATAGTGTTAGTAAGTTGGTCAAGGAAGGCAGCTGGGTTTTCAGTGGGACCCTGCGTTATTTCCCGCAATTTATCATGATTAACTGCCTTTTGGGAAGCGTTCTGCATGCCCACTAAGAGGCACTGCAGCATCTGGTTTCAGCATTGGGGGTCCACGTATGGCGGGGGGTTAGTGGGTCGAGTGGGGGGTAGTGAAAGTTCTTTGACCAGATTAGGGTTGGAAAAAGAAGAGGAAGAGGTCAGCAAAGGGGCCGAGGGCAGGGTGGGAACCAAGTACTCTAACGGGATCCCTGATTGCCCATATTTTTATGCTGTTTGGTGGCCTAAGGGTGAAAAGTGGACATGCACAAAGGGTAGCTGCCCCCCAGATGGGAGACCAGTCTGATGCCTTCCCAGCCACGTCCCCCAAGGGATGTTTCAGGGGCATCTTGGCTAAGGTGTATCCATATAACCCCCGGGCCTGGTCACCTCAGAATTCGTGGTCCTGAGGTGAATCATCGTTATGCCTTATGATGTCCCCGTGGAACCATGGGTGGAGGCCCATGCAAGCCCCATAGCCATTAAGCCATGGGACTACACATAAACTCAATCACACATGCACTCACTTGGGAACAGGAGGAGAAAGCAAAAGTACCTAGACAGGAGCTGGCTCACCAAAAGGTGAGTTGGAGATTGAGAGCCAGAGGTTTGGCGTTAGTCCCAGGCAGAGCCCAGGCTAGTAAATGGGCTCCTAATCACCCAAAAGTTAGCCACTGCTGCGAAGATGATCGGAAGGGCGGCTCAGCATCCCGGGCCGTCCCACCGAACACCTGAGACTACAAGAGGGTTCAGGAAGGCGGGGACATCTCCCTCAGATTCCTGGCCCTGAGAGACCCCTTATGGGGAGAAGACAAGAGTGTAGGGATGTCTCCACTAAACTCAGGTCCTCAGAATGAGGCAAGAGATGAGAAGGAGTCCCTGACGCAGTGATTATGAACAGGGAGTCCACAGAGCAGATGGTGGGAAAAGTTATGGGCAACAAAAGTCTTACCTCGGGGCGAGAGGCTCCTAGTCTGGTGGGGTTTTGGCATCAAATGTAAGGTTTATTGCAGAGTTTAAAACGAGGAAACTGAGGCCAGTATAAGAAAATGAAAATCCAATTTATTCATCTCCCAGGCAAGGTTCCATGGTCCCAGGGAAAGGGGCCAGGGAAGTCGCGCTGACTTCCTGGGGTGTGGGGATTTTATGGCTAGAAGGAACGAGCAACAGCTGGGTGCTCTGATTAACTCCAGGGGAGTGGGATTGAGACGGGGCAGGCCGCTATTGGTTGGCGGGTTGTTGGGCAGGTTTTCTGGTGGGAGAGCTGGCCAGGAGTCTTGTTTCAGCTAGAGCCTTCCAGGGGAGCCATGCGGCAGAGCAGGGTGCCAAGTGCAGAGCCTGCTGCCAGGTGCAGAGGTGGGTGTGTCCAACCTCCCAGCAAGGCAGCCAGCCTTACACTGGGTTCAAGCGATTCTCCTGCCTCAGCCTCCCAAGTAGCTGGGACTACAGGTGCATGCCACCATGCCTGGCTAATTTTTGTATTTTCAGTAGAGACAAGGTTTCACTATGTTGTCCAGGCTGATCTCGAACTCTTGACCTTATCATCCGCTCATCTCAGGCTCCCAAAGTGCTGGGATTACAGGCATGAGCCACTGCGCCTGGCCAATCATCAGTGTTCTTAACGACAAAGAGAATAATAATATTATATGGAAAACTTAGAACATGTTGACTGAGTCAAACACTAATTCAAAGTCAGATCTCCAAATGTGGAAATACTTTAACAGTTTTATTTATTTCCTTTCAGTGTTTCTTGTAACATATGCAGGAGAGTAATATATGATAAAAAGCCATTTCTAAATAAGTCTTTAAAAAAAAATAGAGACAGGGTTTTGCTATGTTGCTTAGGCTGGTCTCAAACTCCTGGGCTCAAGCAATCCATTGGCCTCAACCTCCCAAAGTACTGAAATTACAGGTGTGACCCACCATGCCCAGCTGCTATAAAAGTCTTAAACAGAACCTTCAATCATAATAAAATATAAATTCTAGATCCTGAAATTGTCTTGTGTTTTAGTTAATTTATTTATTTAGAGACAACATCTCTCTCTGTCACCCAGGCTGGAGGGCAGCTGGCACAATCATAGCTCACTGCAACCTTGAACTGCTGGCTTCAAGACAACCTCCCACCTCAGCCTGCCAAAGTGCTGGGACCACCATGCCAAGCTTTGTGTTATAATTTAGTTGGCGGTGTTTTGTTCTTTGTTAATGGCACACAAAATATGGGTGCATCTTATAGTCTATGATTTTCAGATTAGATGAAATAAAATAATTCTACATCTTCAACAGTATCTATCAGAGTAGCCTATTAGTAGGTGCAAAAATGCTCATTTATTAGGCATTAACGTAGTTATTCAACAAATATTTACTTAGCATTTACTACATACCAGGTACTGGATGCTGAATATACAATGGTCAATAATACATAGTTCTATAGTTCTCATTCTCATGAGCTTGTTTAGGGAACCTCAAGTTTCTCTTCAAATAATCAGTATGTCAGCATGTTCAGCTCTCTTATTCTTTAATTCTCTATTTTAAAGTTTAACTTCCTTGTAATTCCAGTAAACAACCTTCTCCACCCGTTCCAATCAGTAGTTCACATCTGCTCCCCTGGCCCCCCGGCTCCGTCCTGACTCATCCTGGTCACCTGCTCCAGTCACCTGCTCCCTCACCTTCTTTGACCTAGGTCACCCCTGGCTACCTGCTCTGACTCACCCGTAACTATCCTTCCCGCCAAAACACCCACCCTGCCACTCCAGCTCAGACCCCTGCTTTCTTTAGCCAGTCGGGATTAGTTTAACTTGTGTGGTCTAACCCTAGCCAATAGGGGAATGACACAGTAGTAGGGACGACACCCGTCAGGCATAAGATAAGTACCCCTTCCCCTCTTGTCCAAACATGCGGCTGCCATTGTTCCATCCATGTACTGCACCCTTCTTTAGAAGTAAACTGCCTTGCTGAGAGGATTTATATTCAAGTGCTATTTCTGTTGTGGCATTGACATGTTACTTATAACAAGCTTAATCACTAAGTAGGACAGTGGCTCATGCTCCCAAACTGGTCCCTCAGAATTAGTTCCTCAAGATACTTCAAGAAAAAATAGTTCTATGATTGGATTAATCTGAGAAAGTTCACTTCTTCACTATGTAATTGTCACATTAAAGGCTTTTTAAAAATCCTGTGGTAAAGAAGGTTGATTAATTAGGTTTCACCCTACATATTCCAAACTTATTGATGATATAAACCCAGATTTAGAATTGTGATACAGAATATAAAAGGAGCTCCTACAAATCTATTGGAAACAAACAACATGGGCAAAGGACATCAATAGGCAACCAGTGGAAAAAAATTGGCTAATGTCCAATATATCTGAAAAAGTACTCAACTTCACTCATAATTAAGAAATACAAATTAAAACAATGAGAGAGCCAATTTTTGCTCATCAGATTGGCAAATATGGAAAAAGATGAATGATAATGTGTTGTGAAGATGTAGGGAAGAAGATATTTCCACTTATTGCTGTTTTGAGTGTGTGAAGGGGATCAATGTTTTAAGAGAATGATTTGGCAATATCTACCAATTTTTCTTCTATGAATTTATGCTATAGAAATATTTGCACAGGTGCCCAAAGATTTACATACAAAAGATGTCCACTATATCATTGCTTGAATAGTGAAAAACTGGAAAGGACCCAAATGTCCATCACTTGAGCATTTAATAAACTATGTGACATCCACACAAAGGTCTACCACAAAGCCATTATAAAGATAAGAAAGTTCTAATTGAAGATGTCTGATTAAATATATGTGCTTATCTCCCTCAATGAATAAGCCCTGAACAGTGAAGAAAATGGACTTAACAAATTTCTGGAAGATTGGAAGTATGTCAACTGATGAAGCAGAATGGAAGAAGCCAATGTGCCTGGCAGAATCCCAGAGAGGTTCATGTTTCAGGGCTGGGAAGTTCTCAAGGTCAAAATAAGAAGGGAGTCAAAAAACTAGGGGGCAAACTGAAAGCCCATGAAACAAGTGTCCCCATTGGCTCCTCATGATTCCCCCACCCATCATCCCCATATTTAGCATAGTTACCCCAATCTTTATGTCCTAAGCAAGAAAAAAGAAAGAAAGAGAGAGAGAAAGAAGAAAGAGAAAGAAAGAAAGAGAAGGAAGGAAGGAAGGAAGGGAGGGAGGGAGGGAGGGAGGGAGGGAGGGAGGGAGGGAGGGAGGGAGGGAGGGAGGGAGGGAAGGAAGGAAGACTGGAGGACTCGATAGAAACAGAATAAGCTGCCTAAAGAAAATTCAGGGTCATGTAGGTGCCAGTGCCCCAGAGCAAAAGAAAATTCTTCCTAATCTGGCATTTGAGGGCCTCCAGCCTAAAAGAAGCTTCCTTAACCCAAGTCTAAAAGAGAAAGTTGCTAGTCACAAGCCCTGACTAGTTACGCAGATGTCTTAGTCAGACTCCCTATCCAGGGGAAAACTGCAGTGAGAAAATGGATCTGCATATATATAGAAACCTGTATCAATTACCTATTGTTTCATTTTTAAATATGAAGAAACAATCAAAGACTACCAGAAATATGAAGAAAAATAGCATATAAAAAGAATTAACAAGATAAGCAAGCAGAATTAACCTAGAGGGAACAGAGGTAATTCAGAATAGACTGTAAGGCTCTACTAAGATCAACGGAGGGAGAAAAGTCCACACCTAGAAGCCATATCATTTTACACTAGCAGGAATAAAAAGAAAATTGTAACTGCTGCCAGAAAGGAAAAGTAAGTTACTCACAAAGAAACAAAAAGCAGATTTCTCATTAACAACACTAAATGGGAGAACACTTTAAAATTCTGAGGGAAAATTACTCTGAAGTTAGAATTTAAAACCCAGCCAAATCATCAAAAGCATGTACTCTAACAAAACCTGGGTAAATGCAAGAAAGGAAAAAACATGGAAAGCAAGAAATAGTAGACAACTCATAAATCCAATGAGAGAAAAGTTCTAAGGTTAAAAATTATAAAGTAGGTCTGAAAAGCAGTCAGTCCAATTTAGAATAAGAAACCAGTGCTACAGATATGAATAGACATTTCTCAAAAGAAGACATACAAATGGCCAATAGGTATATGAAAAAATCCTCAACATCACTACTCCTCAGGGAAACGCAAATCAAAGCCACAGTGAGATATCCTCTTAACTCAGCTCGAATGGCTATCACCAAAAAGACAAAAGCTATCAAATGTTGGTGAAGATGCAAAGAAGAGAAAATTTTTTTCCCACAAATCTGTTGGATTCACACTACAAGTGGGAATGCTAATTAGTATAGCCATTATGGAAAATAGTATGGAAGTTTCTCAAAAAAACAAAACAAAAAGTAAAACTACCCACAACCCAGCAATCTCACTACTGGGTACTTATCCAGAGGAAAGGAAATTGGTATATCAAAGGCATATGTGCAACTCCATATTTACTGCACCACTATTCACAATGGCCAACATATGGAATCAACTTGTATCCATCAGTAGATGAATGGCAGATGAATGGATACATAAAATGTGGTACATATACACAATAGAATACTATCTATCCCTGAAAAAGAATGAAATCCTGTCATTTGCAGCAATATGGATAGAACTGGAAGTATACATTATATTGAGTGATATAAGTCAGGCACAGAAAGACAAATATCACATATTCTCATTCCTATTTGGGAGCTAAGAAAAATGATCTCATGGTGATAGAGAGTAGAATGATAGTTACCAGAGACTGGGAAGTGTATGGGAGGTGAATGAAGAGAGATTAGTTAATGGGTACAAACACTGTTAAAAGGAGTAAGTGCTAGCGTTCTGTAGCACAGTAGGGTGACTATGGTTAATAACACATTGTATATTTCAAGATAGCTAGAAGAGGAGATTTGAAATGTTCCCAACGCAAAAAAATGAAAAATATTCAGTGTGATAGATGGCCTAAATATCCTTATTTGATCATTACATATTGTATGTATGTATCAAAATATCAAAGGCACCCCAAAAAATGAACAAATATTATGTATCAATTAAAAAATAAACCAGTGCTATAGAAAGAATGTCTTCAAGAAAAATGAAATAGGCCAGGTACAGCGACTCATGCCTGTAATCCTGGCACTTTGGGAGGCTGAGGTAGGAGGATCACTTGAGCTCAGGAGTTCAAGACTAGCCTAGGCAATATAGTGAGACCTCATTTCAATTAAAAAGAAGAAGAAGAATGAAATAGATTCCAAGCAACGAGTAGAAAGTAAGAAACTGGAAAATATTAATGATGTGAAGAAGTCAGCTGGGCATGGTAGCTCATGCCTATAATCTCAGTACTTTGGGAGGCCAAGGTGAGAGGATCAGTTAGCCAGGAGTTTGAAACCAGTCTGGGCAACATAGTAGAGACCCTGTCTCTACAAAATATTAAAACTTAGCTGAGTGATATGGCATGTGCCTGTAGTCCCAGCTAACTGGGAGGCTGAGGTGGGACAATCACTTGAGCCTGAGAGGTGGAGGCTGTAGTGAGCCATGATCGTGCAACTGCACTCCAGCCTGGGTGATAGAGTGAGACCCTGTATAAAAAAAAAAAAAAAGTCGTGTCTCTTTCCTCAAAAAGAAAATACAAAAAGCAATTAGAAACTCCAGGAAAAACAAATAAATAAAAACTACACAAGAAAATAATGACAGATATATAAAACAAGATTTCCATTCCTGATAATATGGTGGATTAGGACCTGAACCAACCCTCTCATGGAAAACCACTAAAGAAACTGGATAAAGAATAAAATATCTTATTTAAAAGCATCAAAGGACTAATAAGATGATAATAAATTATCAAGCTAAAAGGGAATTCATATAGACATGTGGTATATACTAAAGCTGCTTTCGGCATGACAGCATTTCCAAAACCTGGTAACTTTCAGCTAAATTACTCCTAGACTCAGGTCCATCCAAGGTGGGGAGTCTAAAAGGAGACCCTCATTCTGTACCCTTGAGTCTTCTTAGCTGGATCCAGAAAGGGCTACAACCTTAAGTAAGGGTAGATTAGAACATAATCCCACTCCACCCTACTCCCCAACCCAAAGGGACTGAAGGAAAAGTTGCCCTTGCTCTGAACAGAGTAGAGGGGATAAATAAGTCTCTGAGAAATTGAATAAGCTGGTCCTTGCACAAGTTTACAGTTAAAATATACACCTCTGGTGGTCTAAAAATCTTTTAAAAATCTTAAATGAGTTTACACAGTCAGAGACTAGCATTGCCCATAAGTACCTAGCAGACGCAAACACAACTTTCTGAAAACGTGCTCTTTTACCCTATGCCTCAAAAAATTCTGACAAATAGTTTTCCAAGAAAAATGAGCAGCTCACTGTCAAAAATTATTAAAACATACTTCTCTCTCATCTAAATTATTTTTTAAAATATTGGCCAGGAGCGGTGGCTCACGTCTGTCATCCTAAAACTTTGGGAGGCCAAGGCGGGAGAATTGCTTGAGCCCAAGAGTTGGAGACCAGCCTGGGCAACATGGTGAAATCCCATCTCTACCAAAAAATACTAAAATTAGTGGAGTGTGGTAGCCCACACCTGTAGTTCCAGCTATTTGGAAGGCTGAAGTGAAAGGATCACTTGAGCTCAGTAGACAGAGGTTGCGGTGAGCCAAAACTGCACCACTGCACTTCAGCCTGGGTGACAGAGTGAGACCATGTCTCAAAAAAAAAATAAAAACCACATCCTAAAATGCCAATTTTTGGTAAGGATGTGGAGCAACCTGAACTCTCATAATTACTAACAGGAGTATAAATTGATACAACCACTTTGGAAACCTACTTTGCAGTATCTAGTGAGGCTAAACATACAAGTACCCTATGACCCAGAAATTCAGCTCCAAGGCAAAGACTAAACAGCGACGAGTGCTTATATCCATCACAAGATATGTACAAGAATATTCAGCTTTATTCACAATAGCCAAACATTAAAAAGTACCCAAATGGGGAGGCCGAGGCGGGTGGATCACGAGGTCAAGGGATCTAGACCATCCCGGTCAACATGGTGAAACCCCGTCTCTACTAAAAATACAAAAAAAATTAGCTGGGCATGGTGGCGCGTGCCTGTAATCCCAGTTACTCAGGAGGCTGAGGAAGGAGAATTGCCTGAACCCAGGAGGCGGAGGTTGCGGTGAGCCGAGATTGCGCCATTGCACTCCAGCCTGGGTAACGAGCGAATCTCTGTCTCAAAAAAAAAAAAGTACCCAAATGTTCATCAATAGAATTAATGGTGGCATATCCATACGAAGAAATACTAGCATTAAAAAGGATCAAACTATTGATATAGGCAACAACATGAATGAATCTCTAAAACATTATTCTGAGCAAAGAACCCAGACATAGAAAAATACATACTGTTCAGTTCCACTTGTATGACATTCTAGAACAGGCAAATCTATAGCAACAGGAAGCAGATAAATGGTTCCCTCGAACCACGGTTGGGGAGGATTGACTGAGAAGAGGCACAAGTGAACTTTCTGGAATGCTAGAAATGTTCTCTCTTGTTGGTAATGATGGTAACATGGGAGTATTCATTTGTCAACACTCATAAAACTGTACATGTAATGTAGGTACATTTTATTTTATGTAAATAACTCTTCAAAAGTTGATTTAAAAGGATTTTAAAATGTGTAAAATAGAGAAATATAATAATTGCAATGAAAACATAATGGGCAAGAGAAGCTGGGTGTGGTGGCTTGTGCCTGTAATCCCAGCTACTCGGGAAGCTGAGGCGGAAAGATCACTTGAGGCCAGGAGTTCAAGACATGCCTGAGCAACATAGCCAGATGCCATCTCTAAAAATAAATAAATAAAAATTAGCCAGGCCTGGTGCGGCAAACTTGTAGTCCCAGCTGCTTGGGAGGCTGGGGCAAGAGGATTGCTTGAGCTCAGGAATTCAAGGCTGCAGTGAGCTATGACAGTGCCAACTGCACTCCAGCCTGTGACACAGCCAGAGCCTGTCTCTAAAATATAATTTTTAAAGATGGACAAGAGGATTCTTGGGAGTGGTGGAGGTGGTGTAGTTTTTAAAAATAAAATTTGGAAAGAAAAGAATACTCCTCAACCCTCCCCACCATAAACACAGAGAAAATGGGATAGCAAAACCAAAAATCCCCAAAGAGCCAAAGTTAGTCACTGGGAACCCCAGAGGGAAAATTTAAGGACAATAGCTGAAACTGGAAGAGGCTATGCATATTCCAATAGCAGATAAGACCTGAAGAGGTTGGAACAATCTGGGTGTGGGTTCTTCTTGCCCGTTGCCCTAATAGAATCAATTTATCAAAGTAGGCAAATTGCAATAAAGAGTTTAATTCTCGTAGAACCGGCTGAACTGAAGACCAGAGTTTTATTATTACTCAAGTCAATCTCCCAGAGAATTTGGGAGCTAGGGCTTTTCAAAGGTAGTTTGGGGGAAGGGGTAGGGTTGGCTAGGCAATGGATGCTGGCTGCTGATTTTTTGGGTGTGCAATTATAGGGGTATGGGAAATGGTTCTCCTGAGAGCTGTGTCACTTCTGGGTGGGGCCATAAGAGTAGCTGAGGAGGACAGGTGGCGCCATCGATGTCAGACATGCAAAAAAAAAACGAAAAGAGACCTCAAAAGACCGATGTTAGGTTCTACAATAGTGATATTATCTGCAGGAGTAGTTGGGGAAGTTGCATATCATGTGATCTCCAAAATAAGGGCTGGAAACCATTTATGTCTGCACCTTAGCAGAATTCAGGCTCCTCTATCTTCCCAGCCTGGTGGTCTCTCATTAGTTTTACAAAAGTGGTTGAGTTTTGGGGAAGGGCTATTATTTAAACTACAAACTAAATGTCTTCCAAAGTTAGTTTGGCCTAAGCCTAGGAATAATTAAGGGCAGCCTTAAGGCCAAAGGCAAGATGGGGGTGGGGGTGGCCAGCTCAGATTTCCTTCTCTGCCATAATTTTCACAGTGTTAGAATTTTTGCAAAGGAGGTTTCACGGGTCTGGAACAGTGTGAACCCTATGCACTCTCAAAACTAACCAGCTAAAGTTCCATTCCAGGACAAACCCCCACATTGAAAATAAACTGCTGGGAATAGAATCCAAATGTAGCAGTCCAGCAAAAGAAGGTTCAGATGAAAGTGAAGGAGGAACACAGCACCAAGATATCGAGAAAGTTGCCATATTTTTTGAAACTATGCAAAAGCAACAGAAGAGGGAGCTAAAAGCCATGAAATAAGAAAATCTATTCTGAATGCAGCCTTCTAAAAGAAAACAAAGTCCTGTAAAAATGATCAACAGAAAGGATCAAGGTTGCAATAAGAAAAAATAGAATGAGGAGAATAACGTCCCTTGACAATGAAAGCATGACAGAACAAGAAAACTAGAATCTACTATTTCAAAACAAGTAAAAAGACATTTAAAATGATACAAGATATGAAATAACAAAATAGATCAGAATTAGAAAAACAAAAAATGGGTAATAGGACTAAAGAAATAATTGAAAATAAAAGAAAACAATTAGAAATGAATTTTAGACCAGGCGCAGGGGCTCACGCCTGTAATCCCAGCACTTTGGGAGGCCGAGGTGGGCGGATCACAAGGTTAAGAGATCGAGACCATCCTGGCCTACGTGTTGAAACCCCGTCTCTATTAAAAATACAAAAATTAGCTGGGCTTGGTGGCACGTGCCTGTAGTCCCAGCTATTCATGAGGCTGAGGCAGGAGAATTGCTTGAATCCAGGAGGCAGAGGTTGCGGTGAGCCGAGATCATGCCACTGCACTCCAGTATGGGCGACAGAGTGAGACCCTGTCTCAAAAAAAAAAAAAGAAAAAAGAAAAAAAGAAACTGGGAGCTCAAGAGCAAATAAACACAAAACATAACATTAAGAGAACAGAAGATGAAAATAAATAAATTTTTTAAAACCAAAAAGAATAGAAAAAAGAGATAAAAGGATTTGAGAGAAAGTGATACATTTAAAAGACAGACAGTTAAAGAAAATCCAACATTCGCCGGGCATGGTGGCTCATGCCTGTAATCCCAGCACTTTGGGAGGCCAAGGTGGGCAGATCACAAGGTCAGGAGTTTGAGACCACTGGGACCAACATGGTGAAACCCCATCTCTACTAAAAATACAAAAATTAGCCAGGTGAGGTGATGCACACTTGTAGTCTCAGCTACTTGGGAGGCTGAGGCAGAAGAATTGCTTGAACCCAGGAGGCGAAGTTTGCAGTGAGCCAAGATTGCACCACTACACTCCAGCCTGGGTGACAGAGCGAGACTCTGTCTCAAACAAAAAAGAAAACAAAAGAAAAGAAAATCCAATATACATAGAAGAAAGTCAAGGCAAGGGAAAATAACAAATAGTAAAGACTATTAGAAAGTTTTCCTGAAACAACTTTTTTTTTAATTTTTAAAAAATTGTTTTTATCAGCTCTATGTCACAATGAAACAACTTTTGTTTTGAATTTGAGAAGGAATCTCACTCTGTAGCCCAGGGTGGAGTGCAATGGTGTGATCTTGGCTCACTGCAACCTCCACCTCCTGGATTCAAGTGATTCTTCTGCATCAGCCTCCTGAGCAGCTGGCATTACAGGCGCCCGATACTGCACCCAGCTAATTTTTGTATTTTTAGTATAGACAGGGTTTCACCATCTTGGCCAGGCTGGTCTCAAACTCCTGACTTCATGATCCACCCACCTTGGCCTCCCAGAGTGCTGGGATTACAGGAGTGATCCACCTCGCCCGGCTGAAGCAACTTTTAACAAACACTTGAAACTATATATATATATATATATAGAGAGAGAGAGAGAGAGAGAGAAAGACAGACAGACAGAGAGAGTCTCACTCTGTCGCCCAGGCTGGGGTGCAATAGCATGATCAGGGCTAACTGCCTCTGCCTCCTGGGTTCACATAATTCTCCTGTCTTAGCCTCCTGAGTAGCTGGGATTACAGGTGGCCATCACCATGCCTGGCTAATTTTTTATATTTTTAGTAGAGACGGGGTTTCACCATGTTGGCCAGGTTGGGCTCCCAAAGTGCTGGGATCACAGGCGTGAGCCACTGGACCCAGCCAGAAAAAATATATTAAAAAAACAATATGTGTGCCTGAGAAAATCATCCCAAAATGACCAACACTGAGATATATTCTAGTAAAACTGTTGGATTTTAAAGGAAAAAAAAATACATGCAGGCAAAGAGAACAATGGAAAGAATATAAACCAGTCATCAGATATATTAACAGCAATGCTTTATGCCATAAGACAATAAAGTAACATATTCAAGATACATTTCAGCAAAGAAAATGTGAATCAATTATTTAAAAAGTCAAAAAAATTACAGATGCTGGTGAAGTTGCAGAGAAAAGGGAATGCTTATACACTGATGGTAGGGATGTAAATTAGTTCAGCCATTATGGAAAGTAGTGTGGTGATTTCTCAAAGAACTTAAAACAGAATTACCATTCAACTCAGCAATCCCATTATTGGGTATATACCCAAAAGAAATATAAATTGTTCTACCATAAAGACATACACAGACATATGTTCATCACAGCACTATTCACAATAGCAAAGACATGGAATCAACCTAAATGCCCATCAATGGTAGACTAGATAAAGAAAATATGGTACATATACACCATGGAATATTACACAGCCATAAAAAGGAACAAGATTATGTCCTTTACAGGAACATGGATGGAGCTGGAGGCCATTAGCCTTAGCAAACTAATGCAAAAACAGAAAACCAAATAGTGCATTTCCCACTTATAAGTAGGAGCTAAATGATGAGAATACATGGACACATAGAGGGGAAAACAAATGTGCTATCTGGGGTCTACCAGAGAGTGGAGGGTGAGAGGAAGGAGAGAAGCAGAAAAAAATAACTATGGGGTACTAGGCTTAGTATCTGGGTGATTAAATAATCTATACAACAAACCCCTGTGGCACAAGTTTACCTATATAACAAACCTGCACATATACCCCAGAACTTAAAATAAAAGTTTCAAAAAAATGTGAGCCAAATACTTTTATATCCAGCCAAACTGACCGTTATTGGCTAAATTGTGTCCCCCACCCCAAATTCATATGTTAATGCCCTAACTCCCAGTACCTCAGAATGAGACTGTATTTGGAGATTGGGGCCTTTAAAAGAGGTGACTTTTTTTTTTTTGAGACAGTCTGTCACCCAGGCTGGAGTGCAGTAGCATGATCTCAGCTCACTGCAACCTCCCGCTCCTAGGTTCAAGCAATTCTTGTGCCTCAACCTCCCAAGTACCTGGGACTGTAGGTGTGCACTACCACACCTGGCTAATTTTTGTATTTTTTAGTAGAGATGGGGTTTTTGCTATGTTGCCTAGGCTGGTCTTGAACTGCTGGCCTCAAGTGATCCACCTACCTAAGCCTCCAAAAGTGCTGGGATTACAGGTGTGAGCCACTGTGCCAGCCCAAAAGAGGTGATTAAAATGAAGCTGTTGGGTGGACACTAATCCAAACTCACTGGTGTCTTTATAAAAAGAGGAGGCCAGGCAGGGTGGCTCACACTTGCAATCCCAGCACTTGGGAGGCCGAGGCCAGAGGATCATTTGAGCCCAGGAGTTTGAGACTAGGCTGGCCAACATAGGGAGACATTGCCTCTACAAAATAATTTTTTAAAGTTAGTCAGGCATGGTGGCACAGGCCTGAAGTCCCAGTTCCTTGAGAGGCTGAGGTGGGAGGATCACTTGAGTCTGGAAGGTCAAGGCTACAGTGAGCCATGATCATGCCACTGCACTCTAGCCTCAGTGACTCAGCAAGGCCTTGTCTCAAAAAATAACGTAAATAAATAAATATAGAAAGAAGAAATGTAGACTCACAAAGACACCAGGGAAAAGATGATGTGGGGACACAGCAAGAGGCAGCCATCTGCAAGCCAAGGGGAAAGGCCTCAGAGAAACCAACCCTTCCAAATACCTCGATTTTGGACTTCTAACCTCCAAAGCTGGGGGAAAATACATTTCTGTTGTCATCCAATCTGTAATTTTGTCATGTCAACCTTAGCAAACTAATACTCTGGCTTTCCAGGACAGAGGCTACAAAGTATTATCAATCTGCAATCACATAGGAAATGTTGCTCCTGTGAACCCTTCCTGAGGAATCTACTATGGAACAAAGTCCAAAAAGCAAAATAACTAGAAATACAGTGACTTATATATGTTGGGGAACATACATAAGGACTGTTGGTGAACATTAAGTAAACTTAATAAATAAACATACGTGGATACTTGTAGAAGTAAGATTCAGTGAAGATTTTCAGTAAGAGTAAAGTATATAATCACTAAAGATGGAAGAAGAGTGGACAGATAATATGCAAAAACATTTCAAATTGTTTTTATAATCATATTGGTGGTGGTAGTACTAATATTGCTATTCTGAGACAGTTGTGTGTATTATGGAGGATAAAGCAAATGAGTAATTATGTGATATTTGAATTACGTTATCTTGTATGTCCTTGGGAATCAAGATTCTCAAGTGTGAAAGAAAGGAGATTCAAATGTAAGAGGAAGACCCCATAGACCTGAATTTGAATTAAAATTATCAATGTGCTGTTCAGGCGCGGTGGCTCATGCCTGTAATCTCAGCACTTTGGGAGGCTGAGGCGAGTGGATCACTTCAGGTCAGGAGTTTGAGACCAGCCTGGCCAACATGGTGAAACCCCATCTCTACTAAAATTACAAAAATTAGCTGGGTGTGGTGGCACATGCCTGTAATCCCAGCTGCTTGGGAGGCTGAGACAGGAGAATTGCTTGAATCCGAGAGGCAGAGGTTGCAGTGAGCCAAGACCACTCCATGGCACTCCAGTCTGGGCAACAGGAGTGAAACTCCGTCTCGAAATAAATAAAATAAAATAAAATAAATTTGAATTCATGAGGCATTTTCTTCCTTAAAAAGTTTAGAAACAGTCTGGCCTGGCGTGGTGGCCCATGCCTGTAATCCCAGCACTTTGGGAGGCCAAGGCAGGCAGATCATTAGGTCAGGAGTTCAAGACCAGCCTGGCCAACATGGGGAAGCCCGTCTCTACTAAAAATACAAAAATTAGCTGGGCATGGTGGTGGGTGCCTGTACTCCCAGCTGCTCAGGAGGCTGAGGCAGGAGAAATCACTCGAAACCAGAAGGTGGAGGTTGCAGCGAGCTGAGATTGTGCCACTGCACTCCAGCCTGGGCGACAAGAGCAAAACTCCATCTCAAAAAAAAAGAAAAATGGTTTAGAAACAATGACCAGCCCCGTTCCTATGAGCATTGCTACCATTTAGGCTGTGGCCTTGAAATACCATTTTTCACTAAACAGAAACAAGGGCTTTTTGGAGAATGGCTGATTCCAGGTCTGGGACAGGAAATTTACAAGATAAGCCTGAAATACCAACTATATTTAAATCCACAAGTTCATAATGATTCTGTTTTTTTAAATTGCTGAACAGTTTAGAATGATAGAAAACCAACTCAATATTTTTGAAAATGTTAAAGGGAAAAATTAAGCATTTATCCTGCTTTTCCTTAAAAACTATACTATCGGGCAAGCAAATAATAGGTGAGGGGATGTTTCTCTTTATTCCAGCAAATAAATGATTAAGAGCAAAATTAGAATATCACCGTTTTACAGCCGGGCACAGTGGTTCACGCCTGTAATCCCAGAACTTTAGAATGCCAAGGTAGGCGGATCACCTGAGGTCAGGCGTTGGAAACCAGGCTGGCCAACCTGATGAAACTCTGTCTCTACGAAAATACAAAAATTAGCTGGGTGTGGTGACACAGGCCTATAATCCCAGTTACTCAGGAGGCTGAGGCAGAAGAATCACTTGAACCTGGGAGATGGAGGTTGCAGTGAGCCGAGATCACGCTACTACACTCCAGCCTGGGTGACAGAGTGAGAAGACTCCATCTCAAAAAAAAAAATTCCAACATACATACATTTTTGAGGCAGAGAAGTATGGTGGGAAATAAAAAAGACATTCAAGCATAAAATATATCATATTAGGACAAAATTCTGTGGGAAAAGTGGAATGGAAGTCATAGTTTTATTGTTGTTGTTTTAGAGATGAGATTTTGCTATGTTGCCCAGGCTGGACTAGACCCCTGAGCTCAAGCAATCCTCCCACCTCAGTTTCCTGAGTAGCTAGGACTATAGTCACGTGCCATTCTGCCCATTTGGAAGTAACAGTTAAAAGAAAAAAGTGAATGCTGCAAAATACTATTTAAAAATGTTTGCTTATATACTTTAAAATGGATGGTAATATGTATGTAATAATATGGCTACAAAATGCAAATAAAATTTTGGCATAACTTATAAGAAGAAACAGGAAGAGGCTGGGCACCATGGCTCATGCCTGTAATCAGCACTTTGGGAGGCCAAGGTGGGTGGATCACCTGAGGTCAGGAGTTCCAGACCAGCCTGACCAACATGGTGTAACCCCATCTCCACTAAAAATATGAAATTAGCTGGGTGTGGTGGCACATGCCTGTAATCCCAGCTACTTGGGAGGCTGAGGCAGGAGAATTGCTTGAACCTGGGAGGCAGAGGTTGCAGTGAGCTGAGATCATGCTGCACTCCATCCTGGGCAACAAGAGCAAAACTGTCTCTCTCTCTCTCTCTCTCTCTCTCTCTCTCTCTCTCTCTCTCTCTCTCTCTCTCTCTCTCTCTCACATACACACACACACACACACACACACAGAAAAGAAACGGAAAAAACCGTTCAAAAGTTCAAATATGAATAAAAGAAGAAAATCACAAAAGAACATATGTAGTATGATTCCATTTATACACAGTTCAAAATCAGGCAAAACTAAACTATGTTATTTAGGAATACATTCTCAGATGGCCAAATTATTATTTTTTATTTGAGGCAATAGTTGTCATGAAATTCATGACTGTAGTTACCTGGCAGAGGGGGTAGGGAGATGGGTATAATCAGGGAGCGACACTTGACAATTTCATTTTTCACTTAAATTGTTACATTTATACACTCTCCTGTATTTATTGTTTTCCACGCACAAACAAATGCCAAGGGAAAATGGCAGTATAGCACTCCCCTGAGTCATCCCACTGAGCAAGTTGGGGTACTGAGAAATCCAGACCCTGAGATAGAATCTCCAGCTTGGAAAGACAGAATCTTGATAAGGTTGTATAACAAGAAAAAAACTGTGAAGCAGACTACAATGTGGTATGATTTTGGATAGAGTATAAGAAGAGAGTTCATCTGACCTTTAGGAATATTCTTCAAGTAGCACAGAAATCATGACATTGTACCACTAGAAAAGAAAATGTAATCCTAAAACCCTTCCTGTCTCTATAGTAAAAAACATTTATATAGTTGTAATAATGTAAATATTGTTTATTGCTTTACAACTTTTAGAATTCAACTGTAAATAATGCATGAAAAAATTAATTACCAGTACCCAACAGATTGTAACTGTTCTCAACCTTGACAAGGTAGAAAGTTAAGACATAGCTAATGTGGAGGTGGGAGAAAAGTTGAAGAAAAGGTGTGGGAAATTCATAACTTCTTTTACATAAAGAGAGGTCAACAAATACAATCAGAGTTGACAGAACAAGAAATAAAATTTTTTTAATTTGTTTATTTTTGAGACGGAGTCTTGCTCTGTCACCCAGGCTGGAGTACAGTAGCGTAATCTCTGCTCACTGCAACCTCCACCACCTGGGTTCAAGCGATTCTGCTGTCTCAGCTTCCCAAGTAGCTGGGATTATAGGCACACACCACCACACCTGGCTAATCATTTTATTTTTAGTAGAGACAGGGTTTTGCCTTGTTAGCCAGGCTGGTCTTGAACTCCTGATCTCAGGTGATCAAACTTGGCCTACCAAAGTGCTTGGATTACAGGTGAGGGCCACTGTACCCTGCCTATTTTTGTTTTTGTTGCCTGTGTTTTTGAAGTCTTACCCATAAAATTTTTGCATAGACAAATGCCCTGAAGCATTTCCCTTAAGTTTTCTTTGAGTAGTTTTATAGTTCGGGGTCTTACATTTAAGTGTTTACTCCATTTTAAGTTGACTTTTGTATATTGTGAGAGACATGGGTCTAATATTATTATTTTGTGTATGGATATCATATCTAGTTTTCCCAACACCATTTATTGAAGAGAGTATCCTTCCTGCCAATACTCTTGGCTCCTTTGTCAAAAATTAGTTGACTGTAAATACATGGATTTATTTCTGAGTTCTCTATTCTGTTCCATTGGTCTGTGTCTGTTGTTATTCCAACGCCATGCTGTTTTGGTTAGTATAGCTTTCTAGTATATTTTGAAGTCAGTTATATTTTGTAGTCAGTGTGATGCCTCCAGCTTTGTTTTATTTGCTTAGTTTTGTTTTGACTATTATTTAGGGTCTTTTGTGCCTCCATATTAATTTAAATTTTGTTTTTCTGTTTCTGTGAAAAACGTCATTGGTATTTTGATAGACATTGAATTGAATTTCTATGTTGTTTTGCAGTAATATGGTCATTTGAATAATATTAATTCTTCCAATTCATGAGCATGAAATGTCTTTCCATTTTTCTTAAAAATCCTTTTGTGGTCTGGGCAATGTGGCTCATGCTTGTAATCCCAACATTTTAGGAGGCCAAGTCAGGCATATCACAAGGTCAGGAGTTCAAGATCAGCTTGGCCAATATGGTGAAGCCCTGTCTCTCCTAAAAATACAAAAATTAGCCAGGCATAGTGGTGGGCACCTGTAGTCCCAGCTACTCAGGAGGCTGAGGCAGGAGAATCGCTTGAACCCTGGAGGCAGAGGTTGCAGTGAGCCAAGATCACACCACTGCCTGGGCAACAGAGGGAGACTCTGTCTTAAAAAAAAAAAATCCTTTTGTGTTATATGCTTTTTCATGATGTATTACTTTGATTACTTTGATTTTAAAAAGCTGTTTTAATTTAAAAGGAATTATCATATGCACTGATATGAGAAAATGTCCAAGTTATATGGTGAAATTTCAAAAAGTCTCATAATTGTATTTTATTTTATTTATTTTTTTCTTTTTCTTCTTTTTTTTTATTGCATTTTAGGTTTTGGGGTACATGTGCAGAGCATGCAATACAGTTGCATAGGTACACACAGGGCAGTGTGTTTTGTTTGCTTTCTCCCCTTCACCCACATTTGGTATTTCTCCCCTGGCAATCCCTCCCCACCTCCCCCTCCCACTGGCCCTCCCCTTTTTCCCCTATAGACCCCAGTGTTTAGTACTCCCCTCTCTGTGTCCATGTGTTCTCATTTTTCATCACCCGCCTATGAGTGAGAATATGCGGTGTTTCATTTTCTGTTCTTGTGTCAGTTTGCTGAGAATCGCTTGAACCCTGGAGGCAGAGGTTGCAGTGAGCCAAGATCACACCACTGCCTGGGCAACAGAGGGAGACTCTGTCTTAAAAAAAAAAAATCCTTTTGTGTTATATGCTTTTTCATGATGTATTACTTTGATTACTTTGATTTTAAAAAGCTGTTTTAATTTAAAAGGAATTATCATATGCACTGATTCATCCATGTCCCTATAAACGACACGAACTCATCATTTCTGATTGCTGCATAATATTCCATGGTGTATATGTGAAGAGCTAACGATCCTAAACATATATGGACCCAATACAGGAGCACCCAGATACATAAGGCAAGTTCTTAACGACTTACAAAGAGACTTAGACTCCCACACAATAATAGTGGGAGACTTTAACACTCCACTGTCAATATTAGACAGATCAACCAGACAGAAAATCAACAAGGATATCCAGGGCTTGAACTCAGACCTGGAGCAAGCAAACCTGATAGACATTTACAGAACTCTCCACCCCAAATCCACAGAATACACATTCTTCTCAGCACCACATCATACCTACTCTAAACTTGACCACATAATTGGAAGTAAAGCGCTGCTCAGCAAATGCAAAACAACTGAAATCATAACAAACAGCCTCTCAGACCATAGTGCAATCAAGTTAGAACTCAGAATTCAGAAACCAACCCAGAACCGCACAGCTTCATGGAAACTGAACAACTGGCTCCTGAATGTTGACTGGATAAACAACGAAATGAAGGCAGAAATAAAGAAGTTCTTCAAAACCAATGAGAACGAAGACACAACATGCCAGAATCTCTGGGACACATTTAAAGCAGTCTCTAGAGGAAAGTATATAGCAATAAGTGCCCATATGAGAAGAATGGAGAGATCCAAAATTGACACCCTATCGTCAATATTGAAAGAGCTAGAGAAGATGGCGCTGTGAGAACAACCCAGGATCGGAGTTCTCGTTGTGTCTGCGGAGAGGTGAGTCTGAGCTGCATTTCCAGACTGATCTTTGTTGCCCATGGAACGGGGAAATTCCCAAGTGAAGAGGAGACGCGGGACGCCAGGCAGATATTCCGCCTGGCGAAGCCAGCAGCCGGGGTGGCGGCGGCAGGCCCTACCCAGCGCTCCCCACAGGGCGCACTTGTCTGGGTGCCCCGTTGAACCGGCAACCGGAGACGTGAGAGGGCTGGACTTGAGACTGAGCTAGACTTGGACAGTGGGCCAGCCCAGGGGATTGCAGGAACAGAGCGTTAGGATTGGCCCAGTGGGACGAACAAAACCGCGATTTCAAACAAGCCCCGTGCAGACGGCCCGAGACGTTCTGAGGGAGAGGGGCGGCCACCATTACCGAGGCAACCCTCCCCAACTGAGATACACGCCCACTGCTGACGCAGCCAGCCATTGCCGAGGCAACACGCTACAACAGAGAGACTCCGCCGCAGGGCGTGGCGGAGAACAGCAGAACAGCGGAGCCAGGGCGAGCCTCACAACAGCAGGGCGGAGCCTCGGCAGGCAAACAGTGGCTAGTCTGCATCCTAGCTGGGCAGGACCTCAACGGACATCCAAAAATAAAGCCCAAATCCCTCAACACAGAGCATTTGAGAAAAAAAAAGGGTTTTTTTAATGAGCTCTGTTGCAGCAGAATCAAACATAGCAGCCTAACAGCCCTGAATGAACAACACAGCTCACAGCTCAGCAATTAAACGCCTATAAAGTACAAACTGTCTCCTCAAGCAGCTCCCTGACCCCTCTATATCCAAAAGACTGACATTAGGCAGGCACCATCCTGGGACAAAGATAGCAGAAAAAGAAACTGGTAGCATCCCTCGCTGTGCCACAGCTGCTAGAGGTGCACCCCAGACAAGCAGGGTCTGGAGCGGACCTCAGCAGTCGTACAGCGAAGGGGCTAGACTGGTAGAAGGAAAACCAAGCAACAGAAATACTTCATCATCAACATTCAGGGTGTCCACTCAGAGACCCAATCGAAAAGTCAGCAACTACGCAGACGACCAGCAGACAAATCCACAAAGATGGGAAGAAACCAGCGCAAAAAGGAGGAAAACACCCGAAACCAGAACACCTCGCCTCCTAGAAAGGACCAAAACTCCTCACCAGCAAGGGAACAAAGCTGGACGGAGAATGACTGCGACGAAATGACGGAATTAGACTTCAGAAGATGGATAATGAGAAACTTTTGTGAGCTAAAAGATCATGTATTAAATCAATGCAAAGAAACTAAGAACCTTGAGAAAAGATTTGAAAAAAGATTCGAGGAAATGATAACAAGAATGGATAACTTAGAGAGGAATATGAATGAATTAAAGGAGCTGAGAAACACAATACGAGAACTTCGTGAAGCATGCACAAGTTTCAATAGCCGAATTGACCAAGCAGAAGAAAGAATATCTGAAGTCGAAGACCAACTCAATGAAATAAAACGAGAAACCAAGATTAGAGAAAAAAACGCAAAAAGGAATGAACAAAGTCTCCAAGAAATGTGGGACTATGTGAAAAGACCTAACCTACGTTTGATAGGTGTACCAGAAGGGGACGAAGAGAATGAATCCAAGCTGGAAAATACTCTTCAGGACATCATCCAGGAAAATTTCCCCCACCTAGCAAGACAGGCCAACACTCAATTGCAGGAAATTCAGAGAACACCACAAAGATATTCCGCAAGAAGAGCAACCCCAAGGCACATAATCGTCAGATTCAATAGGGTTGAAATAAAGGAGAGAATACTAAGGGCAGCCAGAGAGAAAGGTCGGGTCACCCACAAAGGGAAGCCCATCAGACTCACAGCAGATCTCTCGGCAGAAACACTACAAGCCAGAAGAGAGTGGGGGCCAATATTCAACATTCTTAAAGAAAAGAACTTTCAACCCAGAATTTCATATCCAGCCAAACTGAGCTTCAGAAGTGAAGGAAAAATAAAATCCTTTGCGAACAAGCAAGTACTCAGAGATATTGTCACCACCAGGCCTGCTTTACAAGAGCTCCTAAAAGAGGCACTACACATAGAAAGGATCAACCAGTACCAGCCATTCCAAAATCACACTGAATGCTAAAGAGCATCAACATAATGAAGAATCTACAACAACTAACAGGCAAAACAGCCACTTAGCATCAAAATGGCAGTATCAAATTCACACATAACAATATTAACCCTAAATGTAAATGGACTAAATGCACCAATCAAAAGACACAGACTGGCAAATTGGATAAAAAGCCAAAACCCATCAGTGGGCTGTATCCAGGAAACCCATCTCACATGCAAGGATACACAAAGGCTCAAAATAAAGGGATGGAGGAAGATTTACCAAGCAAATGGAAAGCAAAAAAAAGCAGGAGTTGCAATTCTCATCTCCGATAAAATAGGCTTTAAAGCAACAAAGATCAAAAGAGACAAAGAAGGCCATTACATAATGGTAAAAGGATCGATACAACAAGAAGAGCTAACGATCCTAAACATATATGGACCCAATGCAGGAGCACCCAGATACATAAGGCAAGTTCTTAAGGACTTACAAAAGGACTTAGACTCCCACACAATAATAGTGGGAGACTTTAACACTCCACTGTCAATACTAGACAGATCTACCAGACAAAAAAATCAACAAGGATATCCAGGGCTTGAACTCAGACCTGGAGCAAGCAAACCTGATAGACATTTACAGAACTCTCCACCCCAAATCCACAGAATACACATTCTTCTCAGCACCACATCACACCTACTCTAAAATTGACCACATAATTGGAAGTAAAGCACTGCTCAACAAATGCAAAACAACTGAAATCATAACAAACAGCCTCTCAGACCATAGTGCAATCAAGTTAGAACTCAGAATTCAGAAACAGACCCAGAACCGCACAGCTTCATGGAAACTGAACAACTGGCTCTTGAATGTTGACTGGGTAAACAACGAAATGAAGGCAGAAATAAAGAAGTTCTTCGAAACCAATGAGAACGAAGACACAACGTGCCAGAACCTCTGGGACACATTTAAGGCAGTCTCTAGAGGAAAGTATATAGCAATAAGTGCCCATATGAGGAGAATGAAGAGATCCAAAATTGACACCCTGTCGTCAAAATTGAAAGAGCTAGAGGACCAAGATCAAAAAAACTCAAAACCCAGCAGAAGACAAGAAATAACTAAGATCAGAGCTGAGCTGAAGGAGATTGAGACACGAGAAACCCTTCAAAAAATCAATAAATCCAAGAGCTGGTTTTTTGAAAAGATCAACAAAATAGACAGACCACTAGCCAGATTGATTAAAAATAAAAGAGAGAACAACCAAACAGATGCAATAAAAAATGATAAAGGGGAAATCACCACAGATTCCACAGAAATTCAAACCATCATCAGAGAATATTACAAACAACTCTATGCGCATAAACTAGTAAACCTGGAAGAAATGGACAAATTCCTGGATTCCTGTGTCCTCCCAAGCCTAAACCAGGAGGAAGCTGAAACTATGAATAGACCAATAACAAGGTCTGAAGTTGAGGCAGCAATTAAGAGCCTACCACACAAAAAAAGCCCAGGTCCAGACGGGTTCACAGCCGAATTCTACCAGACACACAAGGAAGAGCTGGCACCATTTCTTCTAAAACTATTTCAAACAATCCAAAAAGAGGGAATCCTTCCCAAATCATCTTATGAGACCAACATCATTCTGATACCAAAACCCGGCAGAGACCCAACAAGAAAAGAAAACTTCCGGCCAATATCCATGATGAACATAGATGCAAAAATCTTCAATAAAATATTGGCAAGCCGATTGCAACAGCAAATCAAAAAACTTATTCATCATGATCAAGTAGGATTCATCCCGGGGATGCAAGGTTGGTTCAACATACGCAAGTCTATAAATGTAATTCACCACATAAACAGAACCAAAACCAAAAACCACATGATTATCTCAATTGACGCAGAGAAGGCATTTGACAAAATTCAACAGCCCTTTATGCTAAAAACCCTCAATAAACTCGGTATCGATGGAATGTATCTCAAAGTAATAAAAGCTATTTACGACAAACCAACAGCCAATATCATACTGAATGGGCAAAAACTGGAAGCATTCCCTTTGAAATCTGGCACTAGACAAGGATGCCCTCTCTCACCACTCCTATTCAATATAGTACTGGAAGTTCTAGCCAGAGCAATCAGGCAAGAAAAAGAAATAAAGGGTATTCAAATAGGAAAGGTGGAAGCCAAATTGTCTCTATTTGCAGACGACATGATAGTATACCTAGAAGACCCCATTGCCTCAGCCCAAAAACTCCTGAAACTGATAAGCAACTTCAGCAAAGTCTCAGGATATAAAATCAATGTGCAAATATCACAAGCATTCGTCTACACCAATAACAGACTTAAAGAAAGCCAAATCAAGAGTGAACTGCCATTCGCAATTGCTACAAAAAGAATAAAATACCTTGGAATACAACTCACAAGGAACGTAAGAGACCTCTTCAAGGAGAACTACAAACCACTGCTCAACGAAATCAGAGAGGACACAAACAGATGGAGAAACATTCCATGTTCATGGTTAGGAAGAATTAATATCGTGAAAATGGCTATACTGCCCAAAGTAATTTACAGAATCAATGCTATCCCCATCAAGCTACCATTGACTTTCTTCACAGAACTGGAAAAAACCACCATGAACTTCATATGGAACCAAAAGAGAGCCCGCATAGCCAAGTCAATTCTAAGCAAAAAGAACACAGCGGGGGGCATCACACTACCGGATTTCAAACTATACTACAAGGCTACAGTAATCAAAACAGCATGGTACTGGTACCAAAACAGAGATATAGACCAATGGAACAAAACAGAGGCACCGGAGGCAACACAACATACATACAACCATACAATCTTTGATAAACCTGACAAAAACAAGCAATGGGGAAAGGATTCCATGTTTAACAAATGGTGTTGGGAAAACTGGCTAGCCATGTGCAGAAAGCAGAAACTGGACCCCTTCCTGACACCTTACACTAAAATTAACTCCAGATGGATTAAAGACTTAAACATAAGACCTGGCACCATAAAAACCCTAGAAGAAAATCTAGGCAAAACTATCCAGGACATAGGAGTAGGCAAGGACTTCATGAACAAAACACCAAGAGCATTGGCAACAAAAGCCAAAATAGACAAATGGGACCTAATGAAACTCCACAGCTTCTGCACGGCAAAAGAAACAGTCACTAGAGTGGATCGGCAACCAACAGAATGGGAAAAAATTTTTGCAGTTTACCCATCTGACAAAGGGCTGATATCCAGAATTTACAAAGAACTCAAACATATTTACAGAAAAAAAACAAACAAGCCCATTCAAAAGTGGGCAAAGGATATGAACAGATATTTTACGAAAGAAGACATATATGAGGCCAACAATCATATGAAAAAATGCTCATCATCACTGATCATCAGAGAGATGCAAATCAAAACCACATTGAGATACCATCTCACGCCAGTTAGAATGGCGATCATTAAAAAATCTGGAGACAACAGATGCTGGAGAGGATGTGGAGAAAAAGGAACACTTTTACACTGTTGGTGGGAGTGTAAATTAGTTCAACCATTGTGGAAGACGGTGTGGTGATTCCTCAAGGCCTTAGAAATAGAAATTCCATTTGACCCAGCAATCCCATTACTGGGTATATATCCAAAAGACTATAAATCGTTCTACTATAAGGACACATGTACACGAATGTTCATTGCAGCACTGTTTACAATAGCAAAGACCTGGAATCAACCCAAATGCCCATTGATAATAGACTGGATTGGAAAAATGTGGCACATATACACCATGGAATATTATGCAGCAATCAGAAATGATGAGTTTGTGTCGTTTGTAGGGACATGGATGAATCTGGAGAACATCATCCTCAGCAAACTGACACAAGAACAGAAAATGAAACACCGCATATTCTCACTCATAGGTGGGTGATGAAAAATGAGAACACATGGACACAGAAAGGGGAGTACTAAACACTGGGGTCTATTGGGGGGAAAAGGGGAGGGCCAGTGGGAGGGGGAGGTGGGGAGGGATAGCCTGGGGAGAAAAGCCAAATGTGGGTGAAGGGGAGAAGAAAAGAAAGCACACTGCCATGTGTGTACCTACGCAACTGTCTTGCATGCTCTGCTCATGTACCCCAAAACCTATAATCCAATAAAAAATTTAAAAAGAAAAAAAAAAAAAAGAAAGAGCTAGAGGAGCAAGATCAAAAAAACTCAAAACCCAGCAGAAGACAAGAAATAACTAAGATCAGAGCTGAACTGGAGGAGATTGAGACACGAAAAACCCTCCAAAAAATCAATAAATCCAAGAGCTGGTTTTTTCAAAAGATCAACAAAATAGACAGACCACTAGCCAGATTGATTAAAAAGAAAAGAGAGAACAACCAAATAGATGCAATAAAAAAATGTATTTTAATATAATCCAATTTTGTTTAAAAAAAACAAAAGTGTAGATATTAACACTATGCAAAAAGCTTTTATATAAATGTACAGCAAATAGTCAACAGAGCTTATCTCTTGGGACTGTGATTACAGAGAATTTTTCTTTCAAGATCATAACTTTCTATAGTGTTTGCTTGAAATTTAATGAGACGACCAGGCGCGGCGGCTCACACCTGTAATCCCAGCATTTTGGGAGGCCGAGGCAGCTGGATCACCTGAGGTCAGGAGTTCGAGACCAGCCTGGCCAACATGGTGAAAACCCATCTCTATAAAAAATACAAAAAATTAGCCAGGCGTGGTGGCAGGCACCTGTAATGCCAGCTACACAGGAGGTTGAGGCAGAGGAATCACTTGAACCCAGGAGGCAGAGGTTGCAGTGAGCTGAGATCGCACCATTGCACTCCAGCCTGGGCAACAAGAGCAAAATTTCATCTCAAAAAAAAAAAAAAAAAAGAGGCCAGGTGCAGTAGCTCATGCCTGTAATCCCAGCAATTTGGGAGGTTGAGGCCAGTAGATGACGAAGTCAGGAGACAGAGACCAACATGGTGAAACTCTGTCTCTACTAACAATACAAAAACTAGCTAAGTGATGGTGATGCACGCCTGTAATCCCAGCTACTCAGGAGGCTGACAAAAAAAAAAAGAAAATTTAATAAGCACATATTACTTTTTTTTTTTTGAGATTGAGTCTCAGCATGTTGCCTAGGCTGGAGTACAATGGCATGATCTCAATTCACTGCAAACTCCCCCTCCTGGGTTCAAACGATTCTCATGCCTCAACTCCCCAAGTAGCTGGGATAACATGTGTGCACCACCACGCCCGGCTAATTTTTGTATTTTTAGTAGAGAGGGGATTTCACCATGTTGGCCAGGCTGATCTCACTCCTGACCTCAAGTGATCTGCACATCTCAGCCTCCCAAAATGCTGGGATTACAGGTGTGAGCCACTGTGCCCAGCATCATATAATACTTTTATAATTAATGAAAACAACAATTAAAGAAAATTTTTAAAAAAGAACTGTGATAATCTCATAATTGTCAAAGGTCATAAATGTCTCATAAATGTCAAGAATCCTTTAGTTTATAAAAGGAGGCATTCTCGTTGACTTAATTAAAATTGAGCAATGACTAACACTAGGCTTTGGTAAATGGTAAAAATAAGTTTCCCAAACTGAATTTTAGATTGTTTTTGCATTACTGCTCAAAATACGTAGTTTTGAATAGCTAGCAGGCTCTGTTATCAATAAAAATCTTCACGCATGGATTTCTGATCAGGCAGTTCCCTTCTTTTTAGCCATTTTCCCCCTTCTGCTTTGCTACTTTGAGGGGAAGACTTCACAGATGCAGCCTCTTGTCTTTCACTATTCAACCTATATGCCAGTGGTTCTCAAAAGTGTAGTCCCTGAACCAGCATATGCAAATTCTCAGGCCCCATCCAAACCTACTGAATCAGAATTCAAGGGGTGGGGCCCAGCAATCTGCATTTTAATAAATTCTCTAAACAGAGTTGCTAGATAAAATACAGGACACTCATTGAGTGAATTTCAGATGAACAGTGAATAAATTTTTAGTATAAAAATTTGCAATATTTGAGATAGACATATTCAAATTAAAATTTAACTGGGCATGCTAGTTTTTATTTGTTTTTTGTTTACTTTTCTCAATCTGGTAACCTGAGCTCTGAGAAATTCTGATCCTCACTGAAGTTTGAGAACGACTGGGATAGAGGTAAGACAAAGGCATTGGATTCAGATAGACCTGACTTTACCACTTTTTGAAAACTATGGCATTTCTCAATGAAAAAAGGAGACCGTGGCAGAGAAGCAGAGATGGGAGAGGAGAGCCAACCTCCCTCAGGGCCTGGAGTAAAGTTTGGTAGCAGAAAGGGCCTGGATTTCACCAGAAAATTCAAACACACTCTAAGTGACTACGATTCTACTGCCCATAGGGTGCTGTTATCACACCAAGCACAACGTTGGCCAATATGGTTGAAAGGGTGGGGTAGGGGTGGGGTATGCAAGGGAAGGGAAAACAGAAATCTCCCATAGAGAGGGAAGAGTAGGAAGAGTACAAAGGGCATAGGAAAAGGACAATGACTTAGAACTGGTCAAGGTCAATTTGTGTTCACATCAGGCTGTCTACCATTGACTTTGTAGCGAGAAAAGACTGGGGAAGAGTCACTCTCTTTGAAATGAAGAAGTTCCTGGGCAGTACTGGCTTTGTCCTGTGAGCCTCTGAAGCAGTAGTTTTCATTCAGGAGTGGTTTCAGCTTCCAGCAATTTCCGAAGACATTTTTAGTTGTCAAAATATTCAGCGGAGAGGAGCATCTACTGACATCTAGTGGGTAGAGGCCAGATACTGCTACATCGCACAAAGCACAGGACAGCACCCCCGACACACACACAACAAGGAACTAGCCAGCTGCAAATGTCAAGTTCCAAAGCTGAGAAACTCTGTTCTAAAGCAGACCAGGCGTGGTGGCTCACCCCTGTAATCCCAGCACTTTGGGAGGCTGAGGCGGGCAGATCATCTGAGGTCAGGAGTTCGAGATCAGCCTGGCCAACATGGTGAAACCTCATCTCTACTAAAAATACAAAAATTAGCCAGGTGTGGTGGTGCATGCCTGTAGTCTCAGCTACTTGAGAGGCTGAGGCGGGAGAATCGCTTGAACCCAGAAGGCGGAGGTTGCAGTGAGTCAAGATCGCGAGATTGCACGCCACCCTGTGCAACAGAGTAAGACTCCATCAAAACAAAAAAAAAAAGAAGAAGAAAGAAAGAGAGAGAGGGAAGGAAGGAAGGAAGGAAGGAAGGAAGGAAGGAAGGAAGGAAGGAAGGAAGGAAGGAAGGAAGGAAGGAAGGAAGGAAGCCGATTTGTGCAAAGGAAGAGCTATCCTCTTCCCCCACAGTCTCACCCCTTAACCCAAACCACTGACTCTCCTCTAGAACAAGGCTATTTTATGCATGCACATTCCCATAAGTCTGGAAAAGGGAAGTAATGAACTTGGGCAAGCTACTAAACTCTTTAAGTCTTAGTTTCTCAACCTGTAAAATATGGATAAAAAATATTTACAACCATAGAATTGTTACAAGGATTAGATGAGGTAATTTAACAGTTCAGATTCAAACATTGAGTAGCTACACTATATGCCAGGTATTGAGAGTACAGACACATTCTTTGCTATTAAGGTTTTAAGTCTAACGAGTTTTAAGGCACATTTTCAAAGGCTAATTTCTTTCACACACACACCTCACCTATACCCTCCCCCTTCATGATTAGACAGAGGCCTAGTCCTCTTTCTTTCTCACCAGAGAACTGAAAGGAAGACCAGAATGATTATGAAGAACAGCTAAATGTTTTCCCATTACCAGTTTGTACTATTTTGATGATGCTTCTCATCCATTCCAAACACAGCACTGAAGCCAATGTATTGTCTTTAGTAATCATAAAAAGTTCAGTTAGCTGTTTAGTGTTGACACCTGCTCTGTTCTCAAAATTAACTATTACTTATGAACATGGTTGGGAAATAAAAAGCAAGAGCATCCTTTCTCTGACCTTGACCTACATGGCTCCTAAAATTCTGCACTGGGAAGGCTTCAAGAAGCAAGGGAAGCTTCTTACATCACTAGAATATTTCAGTGCTCTTCCAACATTCCCACTTGCTCATGAAATGGAATGAGAGAAAGAGGGAAAAGAGAGGACTCAAGGGTGGTATTCAGGTTTTAGGATTGAGCAACTAAGTGATAGAGTGCCTTTTATTGAGACTGGAAATTCTTAGGGAAAAGTAAGTTTGGAAGGAAAATCAGGAGTTCTATTTCAGACATTATAAAAACTCTCCTGGTCGGGCACATTGACTCATGCCTGTAATCTCTGCACTTTGGAAGGCCGAGGTGGGTGGATCATCTGAGATCAGGAGTTCGAGACCAGCCTAACATGGTGAAACCCTATCTCTACTAAGAATACAAAAACTAGCTGGGCATAGTGGCACTTGCCTGTAATCCCAGCTACCCTGGAGGCTGAGGCAGGCGAATTGCTTGAACCTGGGAGGCAGAGGTTGCAGTGAGCCGAGATCACGCCATTGCACTCCAGCCTAGGTAACAACAGCAAAACTCCATCTCAAAAAAAAAAATTATATATATATATATCTTCTGGCCAGATGTGGTGGCTCTTGCTTGTAATCTCACCACTTTTGGGGGCCAAGGTGGGAGGATTGCTTGAGCCCAGGAGTTCAAGACCAGCCTGGGAAACAAAGTGAGACCCATTTTTACAAAAAATGAAAACATTAGCCAGGCATGGTCCATACACCTGTGCTCCCAACTATATGGTGAGCTGAGGCAAGCAGATTGCTTGAGCCCAGGAGGCTGCAATGAGCTGTGATGGCACCACTGCACTGCAGCCTGGCCACAGAACCAGACCCTGTTTCAATGAAAATAAATTAATTAAAGTTAAAATTTAAAAATAAAAAAACTCTTCCTCTTATGTCTCTAACCTCTCCTTCTGTCAGCCTGTACCAATGGTTAAGTCTCTTGTTTCTTTTTTTTTTTTCTTTTTTTTATTGCATTTGAGGTTTTGGGGTACATGTGCGGAACATGCAAGATAGTTGCATAGGTACACACGTGGCAGTGTGATTTGCTGTCTTCCTCCCCTTCACCCACATCTGGCATTTCTCCCTATGCTATCCCTCCCCAGCTCCCCCCCCCACTGTCCCTCCCCTATTCCCCCCAATAGACCCCAGTGTGTAGTGCTCCCCTCCCTGTGTCCATGTGGTCTCATTGTTCATCACCCGCCTATGAGTGAGAATATGCAGTATTTCATTTTCTGTTCTTGTGTCAGTTTGCTGAGAATGATGTTCTCCAGATTCATCCATGTCCCTACAAACGACACGAACTCATCATTTTTGATTGCTGCATAATATTCCATGGTGTATATGTGCCACATTTTCCCAGTCCAGTCTATCATCGATGGGCATTTGGGTTGGTTCCAGGTCTTTGCTATTGTAAACAGTCCTGCAATGAATGTTCGTGTGCATGTGTCCTTATAGTACAATGATTTATAGTCCTTTGGATATATACCCAGTAATGGGATTGCTGGGTCAAATGGAATTTCTATTTCCAGATCCTTGAGGAATCGCCACACTGTCTTCCACAACGGTTGAACTAATTTACACTCCCACCAGCAGTGTAAAAGTGTTCCTATTTCTCCACATCCTCTCCAGCATCTGTTGTCTACAGATTTTTTTTAATGATCGCCATTCTAACTGGCATGAGATGGTTTCTCAATGTAGTTTTGATTTGCATTTCTCTGATGACCAGTGATGATGAGCATTTTTTCATATGTTTGTTGGCTTCATGTATGTCTTCTCTTTTTTTTTTTAATTTTTTATTGGATTTTAGGTTTTGGGGTACATGAGCAGAGCATGTAAGACAGTTGCGTAGGAACACACATGGCAGTGTGCTTTTCTTTCCTTCTCCCCTTCACCCACATTTGGCATTTCTCCCCAGGCTATCCCTCCCCACCTCCCCCTCCCACTGGCCCTCCCCTTTTCCCCCCAATAGACCCCAGTGTTTAGTACTCCCCTTTCTGTGTCCATGTGTTCTCATTTTTCATCACCCACCTATGAGTGAGAATATGCGGTGTTTCATTTTCTGTTCTTGTGTCAGTTTGCTGAGGATGATGTTCTCCAGATTCATCCATGTCCCTACAAACGACACAAACTCATCATTTCTGATTGCTGCATAATATTCCATGGTGTATATGTGCCACATTTTTCCAATCCAGTCTATTATCAATGGGCATTTGGGTTGATTCCAGGTCTTTGCTATTGTAAACAGTGCTGCAATGAACATTCGTGTACATGTGTCCTTATAGTAGAACGATTTATAGTCTTTTGGATATATACCCAGTAATGGGATTGCTGGGTCAAATGGAATTTCTATTTCTAAGGCCTTGAGGAATCGCCACACTGTCTTCCACAATGGTTGAACTAATTTACACTCCCACCAACAGTGTAAAAGTGTTCCTTTTTCTCCACATCCTCTCCAGCATCTGTTGTCTCCAGATTTTTTAATGATCGCCATTCTAACTGGCGTGAGATGTTATCTCAATGTGGTTTTGATTTGCATCTCTCTGATGACCAGTGACGATGAGCATTTTTTTCATATGATTGTTGGCCTCATATATGTCTTCTTTCGTAAAGTGTCTGTTCATATCCTTTGCCCACTTTTGAATGGGCTTGTTTGTTTTTTTTCTGTAAATATGTTTGAGTTCTTTGTAAATTCTGGATATCAGCCCTTTGTCAGATGGGTAAACTGCAAAAATTTTTTCCCATTCTGTTGGTTGCCAATCCACTCTAGTGACTGTTTCTTTTGCCGTGCAGAAGCTGTGGAGTTTGATAAGGTCCCATTTGTCTATTTTGGCTTTTGTTGCCAATGCTTTTGGTGTTTTGGCCATGAAGTCCTTGCCTACTCCTATGTCCTGAATGGTTTTGCCTAGATTTTCTTCTAGTGTTTTTATGGTGCCAGGTCTTATGTTTAAGTCTTTAATCCATCTGGAGTTAATTTTAGTGTAAGGTGTCAGGAAGGGGTCCAGTTTCTGCTTTCTGCACATGGCTAGCCAGTTTTCCCAACACCATTTATGAAACAGGGAATCCTTTCCCCATTGCTTATTTTTGTCAGGTTTATCAAAGATTGTATGGTTGTAGATATGTTGTGTTGCCTCCGATGCCTCTGTTCTGTTCCATTGGTCTATATCTCTGTTTTGCTACCAGTACCATGCTGTTTTGATTACTGTAGCCTTGTAGTATAGTTTGAAGTCCAGTAGTGTGATGCCTCCTGCTGTGTTCTTTTTGCTTAGAATTGACTTGGCTATGCAGGCTCTCTTTTGGTTCCATATGAAGTTCAAGGTGGTTTTTTCCAGTTCTGTGAAGAAAGTCAATGGTAGCTTGATGGGGATAGCATTGAGTCTGTAAATTACTTTGGGCAGTATGGCCATTTTCACGATATTGATTCTTCCTAACCATGAACATGGAATGTTTCTCCATCTGTTTGTGTCCTCTCTTATTTCGTTGAGCAGTGGTTTATAGTTTTCCTTGAAGAGGTCCCTTACGTTCCTTGTAAGTTGTATTCCTAGGTATTTTATTCTCTTTGTAGCAATTGTGAATGGCAGTTCCTTCTTGATTTGGCTCTCTTTAAGTCTGTTATTGGTGTATAGGAATGCTTGTGATTTTTGTACATTGATTTTGTATCCTGAGACTTTGCTGAAGTTGCTTATCAGTTTCAGGAGTTTTTGGGCTGAGACGGTGGGGTCTTCTAGATATACTATCATGTCATCTGCAAATAGAGACAATTTGGCTTCCACCTTTCCTATTTGAATACCCTTTATTTCTTTTTCTTGCCTGATTGCTCTGGCTAGAACTTCCAGTACTATATTGAATAGGAGTGGTGAGAGAGGGCATCCTTGTCTAGTGCCAGATTTCAAAGGGAATGCTTCCAGTTTTTGCCCATTCAGTATGATACTGGCTGTTGGTTTGTCGTAAATAGCTTGCATTATTTTGAGATACGTTCCATCAATACCGAGTTTATTGAGGGTTTTTAGCATAAAGTGCTGTTGAATTTTGTCAAATGCCTTCTCTGCGTCAATTGAGATAATCATGTGGTTTTTGGTTTTGGTTCTGTTTATGTGGTGAATTACGTTTATAGACTTGCGTATGTTGAACCAGCCTTGCATCCCCGGGATGAATCCTACTTGATCATGGTGGATAAGCTTTTTGATGTGCTGTTGCAATCGGCTTGCCAGTATTTTATTGAAGATTTTTGCATCTATGTTCATCATGGATATTGGCCTGAAGGTTTCTTTTCTTGTTGAGTCTCTGCCGGGTTTTGGTATTGGGATGATGTTGGTCTCATAAAATGATTTGGGAAGGATTCTCTCTTTTTGGATTATTTGGAATAGTTTCAGAAGGAATGGTAACAGTTCCTCGTTGTGTGTCTGGTATAATTTGGCTGTGAACCCATCTGGACCTGGGCTTTTTTGTGTGGTAGGCTCTTAATTGCTGCCTCGACTTCAGACCTTGTTATTGGTCTGTTCATAGTTTCGACTTCCTCCTGGTTTACAGTTGGGAAGACACAAGTATCCAGGAATTTATCCATTTCTTCCAGGTTTACGAGTTTATGTGCATAGAGTTGTTTGTAATATTCTCTGATGATGGTTTGAATTTCTGTGGAATCTGTGGTGATTTCCCCTTTATCGTTTTTTTATTGCATCTATTTGGTTATTCTCTCTTTTCTTTTTTATCAATCTGGCTAGTGGTCTGTCTATTTTGTTGATCTTTTCGAAAAACCAGCTCTTGGATTTATTGATTTTTTGAAGGGTTTTTTCTGTCTCTATCTCCTTCAGTTCTGCTCTGATCTTAGTTATTTCTTGTCTTCTGCTAGGTTTTGAGTTTTTTTTTATCTTACTCCTCCAGCTCTTTCAATTTTGACGTGAGGGTGTCAATTTTGGATCTCTCCACTCTTCTCATGTGGGCACTTATTGCTATATATTTTCCTCTAGAGACTGCTTTAAATGAGTCCCAGAGATTCTGGCATGTTGTGTCGTCGTTCTCGTTGGTTTCAAAGAACTTCTTTATTTCTGCCTTCATTTCATTGTTCATCCAGTCAACGTTCAAGAGCCAGTTGTTCAGTTTCCATGAAGCTGTGTGGTTCTGAGTTAGTTTCTGAATTCTGAGTTCTAACTTGATTGCACTATGGTCTGAGAGACTGTTTGTTAGGATTTCAGTTGTTTTGTATTTGCTGAGGAGTGATTTACTTCCAATTATGTGGTCAATTTTTGAGTAGGTGTGATGTGATGCTGAGAAGAATATATATTCTGTGGATTTGGGGTGGAGAGTTCTGTAAATGTCTCAGGTTTGCTTGTTCAAGGTCTGAGTTCAAGTCCTGGATATCCTTGTTAATTTTCTGTCTGGTTGATCTGTCTAATATTGACAGTGGAGTGTTAAAGTCTCCCACTATTATTGTGTGGGAGTCTAAGTCTCTTTGTAAGTTGTTAAGAACTTGCCTTATGTATCTGGATGCTCCTGTATTGGGTCCATATATATTTAGGATCGTTAGCTCTTCTTGTTGTATCGATCCTTTTACCATTATGTAATGTCCTTCTTTGTCTCTTTTGATCTTTGTTGCTTTAAAGTCTATTTTATCAGAGATGAGAATTGCAACTCCTGCCTTTTTTTTGCTCTCCATTTGCTTGGTAAATCTTCCTCCATCCCTTTATATTGAGTCTTTGTGTATCCTTGCATGTGAGATGGGTTTCCTGGATACAGCACAATGATGGGTTTTGGCTTTTTATCCAATTTGCCAGTCTGTGTCTTTTAATTTGTACATTTAGCCCATTTACATTTAGGGCTAATATTGTTATGTGTGAATTTGATACTGCCATTTTGATGCTAGCTGACTGTTTTGCCCATTAGTTGATGCAGATTCTTCATTTTGTTGCTGCTCTTTAGCATTTGGTATGTTTTTGGAATGGCTGGTACTGGTTGTTCCTTTCTATGTGTAGTGCCTCTTTCAGGAGCTCTTGTAAAGCAGGCCTGGTGGTGACAAAATCTCTGAGTACTTGCTTGTTTGCAAAGGATTTTATTTTTCCTTCACTTATGAAGCTCAGTTTGGCTGGATATGAAATTCTGGGTTGAAAGTTCTTTTCTTTAAGGATATTGAATATTGGCCCCCACTCTCTTCTGTCTTGTAGGGTTTCTGCCAAGAGATCTGCTGTGAGTCTGATGGGCTTCCCTTTGTTGGTGACCCAACCTTTCTCTCTGGCTGCCCTTAGCATTTTCTCCTTCATTTCAACCCTGGTGAATCTGAAGATTATGTGCCTTGGGATTGCTCTTCTTGCGGAATATCTTTGTGGTATTCTCTGTATTTCCTGGACTTGAATATTGGCCTGTCTTGCTAGGTTGGGGAAATTTTCTGGATAATATCCTGAAGAGTATTTTCCAGCTTGGATTCATTCTCTTTGTCACATTCAGGCACAGCTATCAAACGTAGATTCGGTCTCTTCACATAGCCCCACATTTCTTGGAGACTTTGTTCATTCCTTTTTGAGCTTTTTTCTCTAATCTTGGCTTCTCGTTTTATTTCATTGAGTTGATCTTTGACTTCTGATATCCTTTCTTCTGCTTGGTCAATTCGGCTGTTGAAACTTGTGCATGCTTCGTGAAGTTCTCGTGTTGTGTTTTTCAGCTCCTTCAATTCATTCATATTCCTCTCTAAGTTGTCCATTCTTGTTATCATTTCATCAAATCTTTTTTCAAGGTTCTTAGTTTCTTTGCATTGAGTTAGAACATGTTCTTTTAGCTCATGGAAGTTTCTCATTACCCACCTTCTGAAGTCTGATTCTGTCATTTCATCACACTCATTCTTCGTCCAGCTTTGTTCCCTTGCTGGTGAGGAGTTGTGGTCCCTTGTAGGAGGTGAGGTGTTCTGGTTTCGGGTGTTTTCTCTTTTTGCACTGGTTTCTTCCCATCTTTGTGGATTTATACACCTGTTGTCTGAGTAGTTGCTGATTTTCCGATTGGGTCTCTGAGTGGATGTCCAGATTGTTGATGATGAAGTATTTCTGTTTCGTAGTTTTCCTTCTAACAGTCTGGTCCCTCTGCTGTAGGACTGCTGAGGTCCACTCCAGGCCCTGCTTGCCTGGGGTACACCTGTAGCAGCTGCAGAACCATGAAGGTTGCTACCAGTTTCTTCTTCTGCTATCTTTGTCCCTGAATGATGCCCGCCAAATGTCAGTCTGATCAGTCCTTTATGAGGTGACTCTTTGGATATATGGGGGTCAGGGAGCTGCTTGAGGAGACTGTTTGTACTTTATACTTGAGGAGACAGTCTGTACCTTATAGGAGCTCAAGTGCTGAGCTGTGAGCTCCGTTGTTCATTCAGGGCTGCTAGGCAGGTACGTTTAAGTCTGCTGCAGCAGGACTCATAAAGCCCCTTTTTTTCCTCAGGTGCTCTGTCCTGGGGAGTTAGGGCTTTCTTTATTTATGAGTATCCATTGCACTGTCCTGCCCAGCAAGGAGGCAGTCTAATCACTGCCTGCCTGTAGTGGCTATGCTGAGCTGCTGTGGGCTCCACCCTGTTGCCGTGGGCTCCGCCCTGTTGTTGTGGGCTCCGCCCTGCTGTCGTGGGCTCTGCCCTGCTGCCGTGTGTAATTCCCTGTAGTCCTGTTTATATGGGTGTGGTTAGAACTGCCGTGGTGAGGGTGGCCCGCCTCTGTAGTGGCGGACTCTCTCTGTTACGGCGGGTTGCCTCGGCAACGACAGGCTGTGTCAGCAATGGCAGTGTACCTCCTAGGAGTCGAATACCTCGGTAATGGCGGACGCCCCTCCTCCACTGAGCTGCACCATCCTGGGCTCAGCTGTGCTTGCCATGAAACTCTCAACCCCGAGCGTTTCCAATTGCTGTTTTGTTTGTTTTTGTGGGGTTGGGACCCACTGAGCCTGATCACCTGGCTCCCTGCCTCAGAGCCCTTTTTTTTTTTAAGTTGAATGGTAGACTCTCTCCCAGGTGTTCCAGTCGCCTGCTGAAAGGGTGCTGGGATCTGTGTGATTTCCCGTGTAGCGACCCACTGTGCCATCTGAAACAACGCTGCTGCCTGGGAATCTCCTGGCCTGGCTTTCTGTTTAAGTCCCATTTAATCAGATGAATGTGCTAATCTGCCTTCCGAAATCTCCAATTGCTGGTTTAACAGGGCAACCAAACCAGTGTATTTTGTACGGAGTGCCACTGCGCTGTGGCCCTGGCCCAAACAGCCATGCCTCCCAAAACAGCCACGCTGGTGGCCCGTGGGGCTCCTACACCTGGGAATCTCCTGGTCTGTGGGCAATAAAGATCCATCTGGAAATGCGGCGTCCACTCACCCTCTGCGTTTTCACTGGGAGCTGCAATCCTGAGTTGGTACTACAGCACCATCTTCTCCCAAGGGTCAAGTCTCTTATTTCTTAAAACAAATGAAGCCTTTCCCAAACCTTATAATCCCTCTAACTATTACCTGCTCTCCTTTCCTTTATATTCAAATTTCTTTAAAGGATCATCTTAGTTGGATGTAGTGGCTCATGCCTGTAATTCCAGCACTTTGGGAAGCTGAGACAGGAGAATCACTTGAACCCAGGAATTCAAGGCCAGTGTGAGCAACACAGTGAGACCATGTCTCTACCAAAACATAAAAAACAAAAAAATTAGCCAGACATGATGACTCACACCTGTGGTCCCAGTGACTAAGGAGGTCGAGGTGGGAGGATCGCATGAGCCCAAGAGGTCAAGGCTACTCCAGCTTGGGCAACAGAGTGAGATCCTGATAAAAAATAATAATAAATTTAATTTAATTTAAAAACAGGCCAGGCACAGTGGCTCATGCCTGTAATCCCAGCACTTTGGGAGGCTGAAGCAGGAGGATCACTTGAGGCCACGAGTTCGAGATCAGCCTGAGCAACATGGTGAAACCCCATCTCTACCAAAAATGCAAAAATTAGCCAGGCATGGTGGTGCACACCTGTAGTCCCAGGTACTTGGGAGGCTGAGGCAGGAGAATAGCTTGAACCCAGGAGGTGGAGGTTGCAGTGAGCCGAGATCCTGCCACTGCACTCCAGCCTGGGTTACAGAGCAAGACTCCATCTCAACAACAACAACAACAAAGCAAATTAACAACAAAAACAGATTATCTATTTCTCACTATATCTACTTCCTCACTTCTGAGTCTGTTTTTGACCCCTGGTTTCTGTACTTACCATATTATTGGAACTACCCTCACTAACCTCACCACAAATAATGCCCTAATAGACAAATCTAACAATGACTTGTCAGTCCTAATCTCACAAGACCTCTCTGTGGCCTTGGATATAGCTAATCACATCCTCTTTGAAAATCTCTCCTCTCTTGGCTTCTCTGGTATCACTCTTTCCTGCTTCTCTTTCTCCTCTATGACTTTTCCTTCTGACATTCTTCCTAGCTCCTCATCTATCTGCTGCTGAAATATTGAACTTGCAGGGCTTCTGTTCAGCTCTTTTCTCACTTTACAGTTTTTTTCAAGGATAATGTTATCATCCAGATCCCATTTAGATGATTTTGGCTGTCATCAATAAACTGTCAACTCCCAAATTGCCATCTTCAGACTTTTATTCTGTTTGGAACTACAGGCTCGTATTTCATTTTTTTTTTGTTTTGTTTTTTGTTTGTTTGCTTTGTTTTTGAAATAGAGTTTCACTCTGTCACCCAGGCTGGATTGCAGTGGCATGATCTTGACTTACCACAACCTCCACTTTCTGGGTTCAAGTGATCCTCCCACCTTAGTCTCCTGAGTAGCTGGGACTACAGGTGCACACCATCACTCCAGGCAAATTCTTGTTTTTTTTTGTAGAGACAGGTTTTTGTCCTGTTGCTCAGGCTGGTCTTGAACTCCTGCAGGCTCATATGTTGAATTGCCTACTAGATGGGTCCACCTAGATGTTCCTAGGTGTCTTGAACTGAACACACCCAAAATTCAATTTTAAACAAGAAAATTTATGGAAGAAATTCAAGTTGCCAAAAACATATGAAAAGTTAACCTCACCTTATAGTCAAGGAAATCCAAATTAAAGCAATGCATGGAATATTTCTGACAAAGGCTAGGCAAAATTAATGAGAATAATGACATCTGGTGTTGGTGAAGATTCAGGGAAACAGGCACTCTTGTACACTGCTGACAGTAGTATAATTTGCTGCATCCTTTTAGGAAAGTAATCTAAAAATACCTATAAAAATATAAAACCCATATGTATTCCTCTTATGCCAAGGAAATCCCCACACGAGTCCATTAAGGTGCTTGTATGAGGATGCTTATCAGATCGTTGTTTGTGATAACAGGAAGTTAGAGGTAATCTGATTGCCCATCACTGGATAAATGGATAGGGGAAATGTGGCAGATATATATCTTAGAGTACTATGCAGCAGTTAGAAGGAATGCATTAGATATATACCTAGCAACAGGAATGGCTTTTACAACAGAGTGCTAAGTGAAAAAGGAAACATTGACATGTCTAACACAATATAATTTATGTAAATTAAAATACACACATAGGCCAGGTGCCAGTGGCTCATGCCTGTAATCCCAGCACATTGGGAGGCTGAGGCAGGTGGACCACTTGAGGTCAGGAGTTCAAGACCACCACGGCCAATATGGTGAAATCTCGTCTCTACTGAAAAAGAAAATACAAAAATTTGCCAGGCATGGTGGCACACACCTGTAATCTGAGCTACTTGGGAGGCTGAGGCAGGAGAATCACATGAACTGGGGAGGCAGAGGCTGCAGTGAACCGAGATCATGTCACTGCACTCCAGCCTGGGTGACAGAGTGAGACTTCCTCTCAAACAAACAAAAAAATTTTTTTAATACACACATAAAATAACAAATTCACTTTTAAGAATACACTCAGGCTGGATGCAGTGGCTCATGCCTATAATCCCAGCACTTTAGGAGACCAAGGCAGGCAGCTCACTTGAACCCAGGTGTTCAAGAGCAGCCTGGGCAACGTGACAAGACTCCGTCTCTATTTTTACAAACTCAAAAATTAGACAGATGTGGTGGCACGTGCTTGCAGTTTCAGCTACTCAGGAGGCTGAGGTGGGAGAATCACCTGAGCCTGGAAGGTTGAGGCTGCAGTAAGCCATGATCACTCCACTGCACTCCAGCTTGGGTGACAGGGTAAGACCCTGTCTCAAAAAAAAAAAAATACATTCAAACAAAAGGATACGCATTAAAGAATGGTTGTCTGTAAGGTGGAGAGGGCATGCGGATGGGGAATGAGAATGAAAGATAATATATACATATTTACTCTACTCCTAATAAGTCTTACTAAAGAGAATATGTAAGGGAGGAACCTAACATGGATCAACAATGATAAAATGCTATAAACTGAGAAATATAATTAACTCAACCTCCATCACTGAGGAACTCCCCAAATTAATAACATACTCTCTTTGATCCTATAGTTTGTTTCCATTTTTTTGCCATCAACAATAATGTCACATTAAATATCTTCTACATGAATGTCTTTATATTGATTATATTTCTCTACAAAAAATAAATATATATATCCTGCAGTCGCCCAGGCTGGAGTGCAGTGGCGTGATCTCGGCTCACTGCAACCTCTGCCTCCCAGGTTCAAGTGATTCTCCTGCCTGAGCCTCCCAAGTAGCTGAGATTACAGGTGCCTGCCACCATACCTGGATAATTTTTTTTTATTAGAGATGAGTTTTTGCCATGTTATCCAGGCTAGCCTCAAACTCCTGACCTCAGGCAATCCACCCACCTCAGCCACCCAAAGTGCTGGGATTACAAGTGTGAGCCACTGCGCTCGGCCTTAGAATATATTTTTAACTTGTGGTATTTCCACATATGGGATAGTATGCAAAATGAGTTACAAAGAAATCCATGCCAAGACACATCATAATTAAACACAAGAAAACAGGCCAGATGTGGTGGCTCACACCTGTAATCCCAGCACTTTAGGAAGCAGAGGCAGGTGGATCACCTGAGGTCAGGACCAGCCTGGCCAACATGGTGAAACCCCGTCTCTACTAAAATTATCAAAAAAAAAAAAAAAAAAAGCATCACTTACAGCAGAACACCAATTGCAATGAAAGCAGATTTCACATCTGAAACCATATGGGCCAGAATAAAATGGCACAACATTTTTTTTTAGAGCAGAAAAAAAGAATTGTCAGATTAGGGCAGGAAGTATACAAGATAAGGCTGGAACATCTCATAGTGCCAGAAAGTAAGGAAGTGCGCAGAAGAAAATAAAGAATGATAGGATGTAAAAGGGACACAGGCAACTAAAAGAGCTCCTAATGTCCAAAGTTAGAACAATATGAACAATAAAATGTAGTACTGTATTATAACCCAAAGTATAAAATACATACCTGCCTGGACGTGGTGGCTTATACCTGTAATCCCAGCACTTTGGGAGGCCAAAGCAGGTGGATCACTTGAGCTCAGGAGTTCAAGATCAGCTTGGCAAACATGGGGAAACACCATCTCTACAAAAAATACAAAATTTAGCTGGGTGCAGGGATGTCCGTCTGTAGTCACAGCTACTTGGGAAGCAGAGGTGGGAGAATCACTTGAGCCCAGGAGAAAGAGGTGGCAGTGAGCTGTGATCATACCACTGCACTCCAGCCTTGGCAATAGAACAAAACCCTGTCTCAAAACAAACAAACATAATCCATGAGTTCATACTGTTGTAAACAAATGACTTAATTAGATGGATTGCTGGAAGGCTGAATGGATAGATAGTGCCTTAGTCCGTTTTCTGCTACTATAACAGAATACCACAGACTGAGTAGTTTAATAAGAACAGTTTATTTGGCTCATAGTCCTAGAGCCTGGGAATTTCAAGAGCATGGCACCAACATGTGGTACGGGTCATCTTATGAAGGAAGGGCAAGTGAGCATGTGAAACAGAAAGGAGGGGGTCTGAACTTCTCAGGAGCCCACTCCTTAGATAACAGCATTAACCTTTTCATGAAGGCAAAGCCTTCATGGTCTAATGACCTCTTAATGACCTCACTTCTTTTTTTTCTTTTTTTTTTTTAAGAAAAGTTAAGATGGAGTTTTGCTCTGTTGCCCAGGCTGGAGTGCAATGGCGCAATCTTGGCTCACTACAACCTCCACCTCCTGGGTTCAAGTGATTCTCTTGCCTCAGCCTCCCGAATAGCTGGGATTACAGGCACATGCCACCACACCCAGCTAATTTTTTTTTCATGTTTTTGGTAGAGATGGGGTTTCACCATGTTGGCCAGGCTGGTCTTGAACTGCTGACCTCAAGTGAGCCAATCGCCTTGGCCTCCCAAAGTGCTGGGATTACAGGCATGAGCCACTTACAGGTGTGAGCCGCTGTGCCTGACTGACCTCACTTCTTTAATTAAGTTTCCAATAGAAGAACTTTTGGGGACACATTCAAACCATAGCAGGCAGATAGATAGATAGATAGATAAAATAGATTAGATAGATAGATAGATAGATAGATAGATAGATAGATAGATAGATAGAGACAAATTTCCCATGCAAAATTCTAAGTAGTTTATGTAGATACTCTGCCCCCAGGGAGGTGGAACACAGCTCTATTCCTTAAATTTGAATGCACATAGTGACTTCTAAGAGTATAGTATGGAAAAAGAGAGAAAGAATAACTTTACTATGAAGAAACCTGACAAACACTATTTCAGGCAGGTGATCAAGATCAACATCAACAGTGATAGTGTGTACCCATGATATGATTTGATGAAATTGGCACTTTACTTCTGTGGTCTTCCTCCCTAAAATTCATGACCTCAGTTTAATTGTGAGACAAGTGTATAAGTTTGTTCCCACGCTACTATAAAGAAATACCTGAGACTGGCTAATTAATAAAGGAAAGAGGTGTGTGTGTGTGTGTGTGTGTGTGTGTGACAGAGTTTCACTCTTGTCACCCAGGCTAGAGTGCCGTGGTGCTATCTCAGCTCACTGCAACCTCCGCCTCCCAGGTTCAAGTGATTCTCTTGCCTCAGCCTCTCGAGTAGTTGGGATTACAGGCATTCGCCACCACCAGCTAATTTCTGTATTTTTTGGTAGAGACAGGGTTTTACCATGTTGGCCAGGCTGATCTTGAACTCCTGACCTCAGTTGATCTGCCTCTCTCAGCCTCCTAAAATGTTGGGATTACAGGTGTGAGCCACTGCAACTGGCCAGGAGAGAGGTTTAATTGACTCATAGTGCTACATGGCTAGGAAGGCCTCAGAAAACTTACAATCATGGTGGAAGACAAAGGAGAAGCAAGCACCTTCTTCACAGGATGGCAGGATGGAGTCAGTGCAAGGTGGGGAAATGCCAGATGCTTATAAAACCATCAGCTCTCTTGAGACTCACTCACTATCACAAGAACAGCATGGGGGAAACCGCCCGCATGATCCAATTACCTCCACCTGGTCCCACCATTGACACATGGGGATTATGGAAATTACAATTGAAAGTGAGATTTAGATGGGGACACAGAGCCAAACCATATCAACAGACATCAGACAAACTAATATTTTATAAAACAACTGATGAGTACTTCTCAAACTATCAAGGTCGTCAAAAACAATAAACATCCGAGAAACTGTCATAGCCAAGGGGAGCCTAAATGTAATGCAGTGTCCCAGATGATATTCTGGAACAGATAAAGGACATTAGGTGGCCAGGTGTGGTGGTTCATGCCTGTAATCCCCGCACTTTGGGAGGCCAAGGTGGGAACATCACTTGAGGTCAGGAGTTCTAGAACAGCCTGGGTAGCATAGTGAGACCACATCTCTTCCAGAAATTTTTAAAAAGTTATCTAGGCATGGTGGCATGTACCTGAAGTCCCAGCTACTCAGGAGACTAGGGAAAGACGATCGCTTGAGCCCAGGAGTTCAAGGCTGCAGTGAGCTATGATCATACCATTGTACTCCAGTCTAGGCAACAGACCTTGCTGCCAAATGTAATTTTTTTAAAGTGCATTAGGTAAAAACTAAGGAACTCTGAATAAAGTATGGACTTTAATAATAATGTATTAATATTGCTTCATTAATTGTAACGAATGTACTATATTAATATAAGTGGTTAATAATAGGGGAAACTGGATGCGGGGCATATGGAAACTCTGTACTATCTTTGCAACGTTTCTATAAATCTAAAAATGTTTTAACAAAGAAATACCTTCAGATAAAGGAAAATTAAGTGAATTTGTTGTTAACAAACCTACCCTTAAAGAATAGCTAAAAGGCTAGGTGGGGTGGCTCACACCTGTAATCCCAGCACTTTGGGATGCCAAGGCAGGTGGATCACCTGAGGTCAGGAGTTTGAGATCAGCCTGGCCAACATGGAGAAACCCCATCTCTACTAAAAATACAAAAATTAGCTGGGTGTGGTGGTGTGCACCTGTAATCCCAGCTATAATCCCAGCTACTCAGGAGGCTGTAGTCTCTGTAGAGACTATGAGACTATTTGCACACTGACTGAATATTTGATAATATAGAACATTACAAACTTGCTACAGTTTTTTTTTGAAACATAATCCCAGCACTTTGGGAGGCCAAGGTGGGTGGATCGCCTGAGATCAGGAGTTTGAGACCAGCCTGGCCAACATGGTGAAACCCCGTCTCTACTAAAAATACAGAAATTAGCCTGGCATGGTGTTGGGTGCTTATAATCCCACTTCCTCAGGAGGCTGAGGAGATAACTTCCAGGAAAGAGGTGATAATTTCCAGATTATTGCCATGGAAAGGGTGATAACTTCCAGGTTGTTGCCATGACATATGTAAACTGTCATGGCCTGGTGGGCATGCCTTATGTCAATGAACAGTGAAAGCAGGTAGGGATCACTTTTGTTGCCATCTGCTGTTTCTTGCGGGTTTCTTCACTTTATCCTGTCTGGACCATATCCTGTTTTGGTCAGCAGGGTTGTGACCAGAAAACAAGTACTGCCAGTCTCTTACCTCAGTATAGTTATGAATTTTTAGAGAACCCTTAGAGGGAACTTCCTGATGGACCCCAAACATTCCATGTTCTTTCATCCCTCTCTGCCTTTCCTCATGCTGTTCTTTCTAATGTGTGCCTATTACATTTCTCCTTATGCTTCAATACTCAACTTAAATATCTCTTCCACGAGGATTTTTTTGAGACAGAGTTTCTCTCTTGTTGCCCAGGCTGGAGTACAATAGCGCCATCTTGGCTCACTGCAACCTCTGCCTCCCAGGTTCAAGCGATTCTTCTGTCTCAGTCTTCCAAGTAGCTGGGATTACAGGCATGTGCCACTATCCCTGGCTAATTTTGTATTTTTAGTAGAGACAGGGTTTCACCATGTTGGTCAGGCTGGTCTCAAACTCCTGACCTCAGGCGATGCACCCACTTCGGCTTCCCAAAGTGCTGGGATTACAGGGGTGAGCTGAGGATTCCCAGCTGATGATTTTTTTTTCTTACGCTGTTAGGCTTTCATATTGTGTTCCCATAGCACCTCTATTCTTGTTCTGATGCTTTGCAATATGGCAATTATTTGTTCATATGTTTGTTTCCCCAAAAGAATTATAAACTCTTCCCGTACAGAGGCTAAATCTTACACAACTTCTTATCCCAAAGTCTCACAAAATACCTGGCGTAAGTAAGTACTCATAAATTCTAAGTTGAATGAAAAGATCAAAGTTTGGAATTTAGAGCCAAGGAGCACATTCCCTGAAGGCAGATATGTTTTTCATGTTACTAATGCTTTCTCTCTTCTTTTAGATAGCATACCTGGTCACCTGGAAAAGAACACAAAGGTCAAAGTTATGAAGGCTTCAGGGATAGGAACAGAGCAGATTAGAATGGTCTGGTTTACTTCATTTAGCATAAAGTCCTCAAGGTTTATTCATGTAGCATATGTCAGAATCTCATTCCTTTCTAAGGCTGAATAATATTCCATTGTGCACCACATTTTACTTATCCATTCGTCTATTGATGGACATTTGGGTTGTTTCCACGTTTCAGCTATTCTGAATGATGCTGATGTGAACGTGGGTATACAGATACCTGTTTGAGTCACTGCTTTAATTCTTACTGGTATATACTCAGAAGTGGAATTTCTGTTTACCATCTTAATCATATTTTATATTTTGTTTCTCAACTTGCATTTTCCCTAAATGTGTTACTTTAAATAGGAAAAAAAGAAAGTTACTAAGAAGGAAAGATTTAAAATGCTATACTCATTTAATAAACATTAATTAATACATTTCTTCTGGCCACAGAACTCAAGTTAGTTCTGAATCTGATCATCTTTGGATAAACTGACAAAATTCAGTTTCTAGACCTACAAAACAACAGATCAGACTCTGGTCTAGGAAATGCCACAAAGATACTGGCATCTTTAAGGCTCAGTCTAACACAGTCTGCTGGCACCTTTCTGATCTCTCCGTAAGTTGCAATGTTGGTGACTACAACTTTAGGAAGAGAGTATATCAAATTTAGAAATAAATTTTCCCTTTACTACATTCCTAAATGAATTTCATAGTTGGAAGACACATTAGAAATCAATAAGAATAATCCTTTTATAAAACAATCTACCTGAAATGAATGGGCCTTCTGAAAGTGCTTTTAGTGTGTAGATGTTTAGCCTCTAAAGACATTATCCAGGGTGTGGGTCACTTAAGAAATGTAATTACAAGGGTAGTGTTGTTTTTTTGTCTTTTTTTTTTAAGACAGTCTGGCTCTTGTTGCCCAGGCTGGAGTGCAATGGCCCGATCATGGCTCACCACAAGCTCCGCCTCCCAGGCTCAAGCCATGCCAGGCTAATTTTGTATTTTTAGTAGAGACAGGGTCTCTCCATGTTGGTCAGGCTGGTCTCGAACTCCTGACCTCAGGTGATCCACCCACCTCAGCCTCCCAAAGTGCTGGGATTACAGGCATGAGCCACCACGCCTGGCCTAGTGTTGTTTTTATAGAGTGGTATTTCAGGGGATTATCTCAAACACTATATAATACCATTTATACTGGGAAAGCTATCTTCTCTGTTCTGTGGCGTGGGAGTCTTCACCATAAGCTTGTGCCTCAGGCTGACTACAGAGCCCATTCCCTCTTTTTTTTATGAATTTTTTTAAAACATTCTTTGTTCTTTATTTAAAATTATTTGTCTATTTATGGGGTATGTGAGATATTTTCATACAGGTATACAATGCATAATAATTAAATCACAGTAAATGGAACATCCATCACCTCGAGCATTTATCCTGTTTCGTGTTACAAACAATCCAATTATACTCTTTTAGTTACTTCTAAATGTATGATAAGTTACTGTTGACTGTAGTCACCCTGTTGTGCTATCAAATACTAGAACTTATTCATTCTATCCAATGTATTTTGCATCCATTAATCATCCCCACTGCCCCCACCACTACATTTCCTGGCTTCTGATAACTATCCTTCTACTCTCTATCTCCATGGGTCCAGCTGTTTTCATTTTTAGCCCCCTCAAATAAGTGAAAACACACCAAGTTTGTCTTTCTGTGCCTGGCTTCTTTCACTTAACATAATGTCCTCCAGTTCCATCCATACTTTGGCAAATGACAGGATCTCATTCTTTTTTATGGCTGAACAGTACTCCATTGTGTATATGTAGCATTTTCTTTATCCACTCATCTGTTGATGGACACTTAGGTTGCTTCCAAATCTTGGCTATTGTGAATAAAGATGCAACAGACATGGGACTGCAGATACCTCTTTGGTATACTGATTTCCTTTCTTTGGCATATATACCCAGCAGTAGGATTGTTGGATCATATGGTAGCTCTATTTTTAGTTTTTTGAGAAATATCCAAACTGTTCTCTATAGTGGTTGTACTAATTGGCATTCCCATCAAAAGTGTACAAAGGTTCCTTTTTCTCAAAATCCTTGCTAGCATTTATTATTGTCTGTCTTTCGGATAAAAGCCATTTTAACTGGGGTGAGATGATACCTCATTGTAGTTTTGATTTGTACTTCTCTGATGATTAATGAGGTTGAACACCTTTTCACATACCTGTTCGCCATTTATATGTCTTGAGAAATGTCTGTTCAGATCTTTTGCCCATTTTAAATCATATTATTAGATTTTTTTTCTGTAGAATTGTTTGAGCTTCTTATATATTCTGATTATTAATTTCTTGTCAGACAGATAGCTTGCAGATATTTTCTCTCATTCCATGGGTTCTCTCTTTACTTTGTTGATTGTTTCCTTTGCTGTGCAGAAGCTTTTTATTTGATGTGATCCCATTAGTCCATTTTTGCTTTGGTTGACTGTGCTTGCAGGGTGTTCCTCAAGAAATCTTTGCCCAGTCCAATGTCCTGGAGAGTATCCCTGTATTAGTTGCTTTTCACACTGCTGATAAAACATACTGGAGACTGGGTAATTTTTTTTTTTTTTTTAAAAAGAGTTTTATTTATTTTTTTGAAAGGAAAGAAGAAAAGAAAGAGAAAAAAAGGAGTGAAGGAGAGGAAGAAAGGAAGAAAAAGAGGGAAAGAACATGGGAATATTGCTTTATTCTAAAAAATGGGTATTAATAAAGAGTTTTAATGGACTCACAGTTCCATGTGGCTGGGGAGGCCTCACAATCGTGGCAGAAAGTGAAAGACATGTCTTACATGGTGGCAGACAAGAGAGAATGAGAACCAAGTGAAAGGGGTTTTCACTTAAAAAACCATCAGATCTTGTGAGATGTATTCACTGACACGAGAACAGTATGGGGGAAACCATCCCTACAATTGAATTATCTCCCACTGGGTCCCTCCCACAACACATGGGAATTATTGGAGCTACAATTCAAGATGAGATTTGGGTGGGGCCAAACCAAATCAGTCCCCAATATTTTCTTCTAGTAGTTTCACAGTTTGAGGTCTTAGATTTATGTCCATTTTGATTTGGTTTTTGTATATGACAAGAGAAAGGGGTCTAGTTTCATTCTTCTGCATTGAATAGCCAGTTTTCCCAACAGTATTTATTGAAGAGACTGTTCTTCCCCCTTTGTATGTCCTTGACACCTTTGTTGAAGATTAGTCCACTATAGTTGCATGGATTTGTTTCTAGGTTCTCTATTCTGTTACATTGGTCTATGTCTGTTTTTATGCCAGTACCATGCTGTTTTGGTTACTATAGCTCTGTAGTATAATTTTTTTCTTTTTCTTTCTTTTTTTGAGATGAACTCTCCCTCTGTTGCCCAGGCTGGAGTGCAGCTGCACAATATCAACTCACTGCAACCTCCACCTCATGGGTTCAAGTGATTGTCCTGCCTCAGACTACCCAGTAGCTGGGATTACAGGTGCCAGCCACCACACCCAGCTAATTTTTGTATTTTTAGTAGAGACAGGGTTTCATCATGTTGGCCAGGCTGGTCTTGAACTCCTGACCTTAGGTGATCCTCCTGTCTCGGCCTCTCAAAGTGCTAGGATTACAGGCATGAGCCACCATGCCTGGCTGGTAGTATAATTTGAAGTCAGGTAATGTGCTTCCTCCCATTCTCCGGGGTTTTTTTGCTTAGGATGGTTTTGGCTATTCAGGGTTTTTTGTGGTTCCACATAAATTTTGGGATTTTTTTTTCTATTTCTGTGAAGAATGTCATTGGTATTTTGATAGGGATTGCATTGAATCTGCAGATTGCTTTCAGTAATATGGACACTTTAACAATATTGATTCTTTTAGTCCATGAACATAGAATATATTTGTATATTTTGTATTCTGTTAAATTTATTTCACCAATGTTTTGTAGTTTTTATTGTGGAGGTCTTTCACTTCCTTGTATAAGTTAATTACTAGGTATTTAATTTTATGTGTAGCTATTATAAATGGGATTACTTTCTTGAGTTCTTTTTCAGATTGTTCACTGCTGGCATGTAGAAATGCTACTGATTTTTGTAGGATGATTTTATATTCTGTTACTTTACTGAATTTGTTTTAAGTTATAACAGTTTTTTGGTGAAGTCTTTAGGATTTCCCAAATATAAGATCATATCATTTGGAAACAAGGATAATTTGACTTCTTTTCAAAGTTGGATACCTTTTATTTCTTTTTCTTGTCTGATTGCTCTAGTTAGGACTTCCAGTACTGTGTTGAATAACAATGTTTACAGTGGGCATCCTTGTTGTGTTCCAGATCTTAGAGAAAAGGCTTTGAGGTTTTCCTCATTCAGTATGGTATTAGCTGTGGTCTGGCATATATGGCTTGTGTTGTGTTGAGGTATGTTTCTTCTATACCCAGTTTCGTGAGGATTTTTATCATGAAGGGATGCTGAATTTTATCAAATATTTTCTCAGCATCAGTTGAAATTATCATATGGTTTCTGTCTTTCATTCTATTGGTATGACATATCTCCTTGATTGATTTGCATACATTGAACCATCCTTGCATCCAGAGATAAATCCAACTTGGCCATGATGAATGATCTTTTTAATGTGTTGTTGAATTAAATTTGCTAGTATTTTTTGTCTATTTTTTTTTAGTAGAGACAGGATCTCACTATGTTGCCCAGTCTTGTCTCAAACTCCTGGCTTCAAATAATCCTCCCACATTGGCCTCCCAAAGCACTGGGATTGACAGGCATGAGCCATTGCATCTGACTGATTTGTTAGTATTTTCTTGAGGGGTTTTTTTTTTTTTTGAGATAAAGTCTCTCCCTGCTGCCCAGGCTGAGTGCAGTGCCACGATCTCAACTAACTGCAAACTCTGCCTCCCAGGTTCAAGTGATTCTCATGCCTCAACCTCCTGAGTAGCTAGGATTACAGATGTGTACCACCACTCTCAGCTAATTTTTGTATTTTTAGTAGAGATGGGGTTTTGCCATGTTGGCCAGCCTGGTCTCAAACTCCTAGTCTCATGTGATCCACCCACCTCAGCTTTCCAAAGTGCTAGGATTACAGGCATGAGCCACCACGCCTGGCCTTCTTGAGAATTTTACATTACTCTTCATCAGGGATACTGGCCTATAGTTTTCTTTTTCTGATGAGTCTTTGTCTGGTTTTGGTATCAGGGTAATACCGGCCTTGTAGAATGAATTGAAAGTATTCCCTCCTCCTCTATTATTCAAATAGTTTGAATAGGATTGGTATTAGTTCCTCTTTAAATGTTTGGTAAAATTCAGCAGTGAAGTCATTGGGCCCCAGAGTTATCTTTGTTGGGAGACTTTTTATTATAGCTTCGATATCATTACTTGTTATTTGTGTGTTCAGGTTTTTTATTTCTTCATGGTTCAATCTTGGGAGGATGTATATGTCTAGGAATTTATTCATTTCTTCTAGGTTTTTTAACTAATTGGCATATGGTTGTTCATCATGGCCTCTAATGATCCTTTGAATTTCTGCAGTATCAGTTGTAAAGCCTCCCTTTTCATCTGTGATTTTATTTATTTGGATAATCTCTCTTCTGTTCTTAGTCAGCTAAAGGATTGTCAATCTTGTTTATCTTTTCCAGAAAAACACAACTTTTCATTTAATCAATCTTTTTTATTGTTTTATTTGTTTCCATTTCATTTACTTCTGCTCTGATCATTACCACTTATTTTCTTATACTATTTTTAGGTTTGATCTTTTCTTGCTTTTCTAGTTCTTTAACATGCATCACTAAGTTCTATTCTTCAAATAACCTAATGATGCACGTTAAAGAACTAGAGAAGTTAGTTTAGGTTGTTGATCTCTTCAACTAGAACTAGGTTGAAGTTTTATCTAGGTTGGTGCAAAAGTAATCACAGTTTTTGCCATTGAAAGCAAAAATCATTAATTTTTGCCATTACTTTCTGCCATTACTTTCAATGGCAAAAATTGCGATTACTTTTGCACCAACCTAATACTTTTTTGAGGTAGGTGCTTATAGCTATAAACTTCCCTCTTCATATTGCTTTCACTGTGTCCCATAGGTTTGGGTGTGTTGTGCTTCCATTATCATTTGTTTCAAGAAAATTTTCAGTTTTCTTCTCAATTTCTTTTTATTGGCTTACTTGTCATTTAGGTGCATGTTGTTTAATTTCCATGTGCTTGTATAATTTCCAAAATTCCTCTTATTATTTATTTCTAGTTTTATTTCATTGTGGTCAGAGAAGCTACTTGAAATAATTTTAATTGTTTTGAATATTTTAAGACTTGTTTTGTGGCCTAACATATATGCTATCCATGAGGATGATTCATGTGCTAATGAGAAGATGTGTATTCTGCAGCCATTGGATGAAATGTTCTGTAAATATCTTTTAGGTCAGTTTGGTCTCTAGTACAGATTAAGTCCAATGTTTTCTGTCTGGATGATCTGTCCAATGCTGAAAGTGGGGTGTTGAAGTCTACAGCTATTATTGTATTAGGTTCTGTCTCTTTCTTTAGCTCTAATAATATTTCCTTTATATATCAGGGTGCTCTGGTGTTTGGTGCATATATATTTAAAATTGTTATATCCTTTTGCTGAATTGACCCATTTATCATTATATAATGACTTTCTCTGTCTCTTTACAGTTTTTGTCTTGAAATCTATTTTGTCTGACAGAAGTATAGTTACTCCTTCTCCTTTTCGATTTCCACTGGCATGGAATATCTTTTCCATCCCTTTATTTTTCTGTCTATGTGTGTATTTACAGAGAAGTGCATTTCTTGTAGACAACAGATCATTTGGTCTTGCTTTTTTTTTTTTTAATTCATTCAAACACTCTGTGTAGTTTGATTGGAGAGTTGAGTCCATTTACATTCAATGTTATTATTAAACTGATGACAACTTAACATTGATTGCATGAACAAGCAAGGTAACTAACAAACAAGCAAAGAGAAAACTAATAAAAGCTCTATACTTTAACCTCATCCTCCAGCCTTGTAACTTTTTGTTATTTGTATTTATAGTTTACTGTACTGCCTATGTCTTGAAAAGTTGTCATAGTTATTATTTTTGATTAGTTCATCTTTTAGTCTTTCTACTCAAGATATGAGTAGTTTATACATTGCAATTACAGTGTTACAATATTTTGTGTTTTTCTGTGTACTTACTGTTACCTATGAGTTTTGTATTATACCTTCAGTTTATTTTTTATTTCTCATTAGTATCCTTTTCTTTCAGTGTGAATAACTCCCTTTAGCATTTCTTGTAGGACAAGTCTGGTGTTGATGAAATCCTTCAGCTTTTGTTTGTCTGGAAAAAAAAATACTTATTTCTCCTTCATGTTTGAAGGATATTTTTGCCAGATACACTATTTTAGGGTAAAATTTTTTTTTCTTCAGCATTTTAAATATGTCATGCCACTCTCTCCTGGCCTATAAGGTTTCCACTGAAAATTCTGCTGCTGGATATATTGGAGCTCCAATATATTGTATTTTTTTTCTTTTCTCTTGCTGTTTTTGGGATCTTTTATTTTTATTTTATTTTTATTATTTTTTTGAGACAGTCTCCCTCTGTCACCCAGACTGGAGTGCAGCCACACAATCTCAGCTCACTGCAACCTCTGCTTCCCAGATCCTAGCGATTCTCATGTCTCAGCCTCCTGAATAGCTACGACTACGGGGGCAGGCCACCATGCCTGGCTAATTTATTTTATTATTATTATTATTATTATTTTAGTGGAGATGGAGTTTCACCATGTTGGCCAGGCTAGTCTCAAAATCCTGGCTTCAAGTGATTCACCTGCCTTGGTCTCCCAAAGTGCTGGGATTATAGGCGTGAACCACTGTACCCAGCCAGGATCCTTTCTTTGTTCTTTACCTTTGGGAGTTTTATTATTGAATGTCTTGAGGTAGTCTTATTGCAGTTCAATCTACTTGCTGTTCTATAACTCTCTTGTATTCAAATATTGATAACTTTCTCTAGGTTTGAGAAGTTCTCTGTTATTATCCCTTTAAATAAACTTTCTATCCCATCTTTCTCTCCCTTCTCTTTATGGCTAATAACTCTTAGACTTGCCCTTTTGAGGCTATTTTCTGTATCTTGTAAGTGTGCTTCATTCTTCGTTATTATTTTTTCTTTGGTCTCCTCTGACTGTGGGGTTTTTGTGTTTTGTTTTGTTGTTTTTTTTGAGACAAGGTCTTGCTCTGTCTCCCAGGCTGTAGTGCAGTGACACAATCATAGCTCATTGCAGCCTTGAACTCCTAGAATCAAGTGATCCTCCTGCCTCAGCCTCCTGAGTAGCTAGAACAATAGACACACATGCCACCATGCCCAGCTAATTTTTTAAAAAAAAATTTATAATAATGATGCCTTGTTATGTTGCCCAGGCTGGTCTTAAAATCCTGGGCTCAAGTGATCCTCCTGCTTTGACCCCCCAAAATGCTGGAATTACAAACATGAGCTGCCATGTCCAGCCATGTATTTTCAAATGGCCTCTTAAAGCTCATTAATTCTTTCTTCTGCTTGATCAATTCTGCAATTAAGAAACTCTGAATCACTCTTCAGTATGTCAATTACATTTTTTAACACCAGAATTCCTGCTTGATTCTTTTTAATTAATTAATTCTCTTTGTTAAATTAATCTGATAGGATTCTGAATTCCTTACCTGTGTTATCTTGAATTTTCTTGAGTTTCTTCAAAACAACTATTTTGAATTCTCTGTCCGAAAGGTCACATATCTCTGTCTCTCCAGGTTTGGTCCTTGGTGCCTTATTTATTTTGTTTGAGAAGATCATGTTTTCCTGAATGGTCTTCATGCTTGTGCATGTTCGTCAGTGTCTAAGCATTGAAAAGTTAGGTGTTTACTGTAGTCTTTGTAGTCTGGGCTTGTTGATCATACTCATCCTTCTTGGGAAACTTTCCAGGTATTCGAAGGGACTTGAGTGTTGTGATCTAAGTTTTTGGTCACTGTAGTCATATCTACATTAGGGGGCACCCCAAGCTCAGTAACTCTGTGGCTCTTGCAGTCTCATTGAGGTGCTGCCTTGGTGGTCTTGGATCAGATCCGGAAGAATTCTCTGGATTACCAGACAGAGACTCTTTTTCTCTGCCTTTACTTTTTCCCAAACAGAGTCTCTCTCTCTCTGTGCTGAGATGCCTGGAGCTGAGGGAGGGCAGAAATGCTTTTTTAAGTTACCACCCAGTTCTAAAGTTGCACTTTGATTAACTTGATTATTTCCTATGTTTTTATTAACAACACTGTTGTAAGCCACTTCTACAGATAGTTAATCTCATCTCTTAAATGACAGTTATTATTAAAATTTCAATGAGTAATTCTTTTTCTGAGTTCTTAGTTTCCTACATACATATACAGCATTAATCATTTTACCTGACAATACCTACTCACTAATCAATTCCCAGTAAGAATTATTAGACACTCATGTTGAGTAGCAGGAAAGAAAAAATTAAAATCCTTAAGACAGTTAGGGATATGTTTTCAAATCTGGGATGTACAGAAATTGAAAGTGCGAGCCACCTTGGCAATTCCCAGAGGACATAACATTAACAGTAATCGATCCACTGTGTGGCTTGTTATGTAAGTACTATAGAAGCCTTGGGACCATTTGGAAACTGACAGAAGCCTTGTGGAAGTGCTTCAGTGGGGGTTGGCTATTTGCACAGCTATTACACATGGGGGAAAAAAGACTGAAAGAATATATATCAAAATGTTAATATTGATTATCCCTGGGGAATAAGGGTACCAGTTTTCTTTTTTATCTGTATTTTCTAAAATTTCTAAAATATATATAACTATTATAAGAAAATTCCAAACAATAAAAGTCCAAAAAGATGGTTTGTTTTAATAGTAAGTAAGCTGAGTTGCATTTTCTACCATCTGTTTCAGTCAGAGAAATGAATAATATCTTCTAGGGCAAAGTAACAAAGTAAATGGAGACCCAGAGAAAGACTGATTGTTCTCTATGATAAGCATTCTCTAGAACATAAAAGGAAGTAATGAACAGGACTCCAAGCTTTGTTCTTTTGTGTCTCACTCCCTCTCGATTCTTCCCTGGCTTTGTTCCACACTCTGAACATCCTAAATCAACTTACAAGTGGTGGTCACCAAAAGAATCTATCAGGAAGATTGTTTCTCAAATATCCCTTTTCTCCTCTATTTTCCACATTTTCTTATCTACCTACAGACATTTCCCCATTCTAAAACACCATTTCTCCCCTATCTCATTACAAACTACAATCCCTTCTACCTCCTTCCCTTCATAGCCAGATTTCTGAAACAATTAATCTACAACCACTGTCCTTTCTCCTTTTCCATTTGTTCAATTTGCTGCAGGCTGCCTTCTGCCATGACTCCAAGAAACTTTAAAGGAAAGCTTTCTAGTTGCTGAACTTACTGGCCCCTATTTACACAGCCTAAGGCTATTGGTTGCTCTTATTTCCCAGAAGTTCTTCTTCTTGGCCTCTGAGAAGGAGTGAAATGGTAAGAAATGACACTGCTGTCTCTTCATTATTTTTCTTACCTTTCCCTGTCAGACTTCCCTCTTCTGTTCAACACTTGTACATTGAGATTCCCTAGGATTATGTCCTAGTCTATTATCTTCTTATATCACCTGGAACAAAGTTTATCTACTTACACAGCTTCAACTATCATCTATACAATGACAGATTGCAAATTTTTTAATAATAGCCTCAAACTCTTACTCAGACTTGTATTTCCAAATTACAATTAAGCATTTATACCTACAGGTTAGAAAGAGGTACCCTAAGCTCCACTAATCTAAAATCAGGTTTATCTTCTCAACTGCCACAATTTATTAAATTCTTGAATTACATTCTCATTCACAATTGCAGGCCATGTTTCTAAGCTAGAAGCTTTTGCTTTTGCCTTAACTATCCCTTCTCCCTAACACTGCACATCTAATCAATCAGCATGCAGTCCCATTGATTTTAACTCATAAATGTCATTCTGTCAAGCCTAGCCTTTCCCCTGCACTGCCCCAATCTTGGTTCAGACTGTCATAATGTCCAGCATGGACTATTACATCTGCTAAGTAGTCCCACCACCAATCTCTCCCCATTCTATACCTGTTCAACTTCCACACTACTTTCAAAATGATCTTTATAAAACAAAACTCACTGTTTTGACTCTTCAGTGCCTATAGGATAAAACACAACTCCTTGGTCTAGCATGTTAGGATTCGGTCCAGCTTGTTAGCCTCATGCCCAGTTCCACCCCCAAACTCAGCATGCTAAGCTTCTCACCATTCCACAAACACACCAGGCCCTATAATGTCACCATGTCTTCACACATTGTATCTTGTCCTCTTAGAATGTCCTTTACTTTCTTCCTCACCTGACAATGTCCTACTCATCCTTTAGTATGTGTCTTCTTAGGAAAGACTAGCTATTATTTATCAAGGACTTTTGCTAAGCAATTTATGTTCATTAGCTTATTTTAATCCTCAATCAATTATGTGAGATAACTACTATTAACATTTTACAGATGAAAAAGCTGAGATTTAAAGGGGTTAAATAACACTGCCATCTACTAAATGGTGGGATTTAAATGTAGGTCTTCAGAGCTTGAATTTTTAACCACTATGCTACAGGCAATGTGTATTATACATAGTTGATTGCTCTGTTCTCTGTGTTCCCATAGCACTCTGTTTACCACTCTGCAATGGCAGTTACCACATTATAATGTAACATTTCTGTTTACACAATATCATCCCTCACAAGGTGTAAGATACACAGTGATAAAAATAAAATCTTGCAGGCGGGTGTGGTGGCGTGTGCCTGTAGTCCCAGCTACTCACGAGGCTGAGGTGGGAGGACTGCTTGATCCTAGGAGTTCGAGTCTGCAGTGAGCTATGATGGTGCCCCTGCATTCCAACCTGGGCAATAAGAGTTAGATTGGTCTCAAAAGAAAGAAAGAAAGGAAGAAAAAGAAAGAAGGAAAGAAAGAGAGACTTACTAATCTTAGTATCTCAATGCGTTTAGCACATTGTAAATGCTCAATAAATGTTTACTATATGAATTTCGAAACCTCTCTCTGGCGGTGAATAGCCTTTTGTTTGTTGCCTTGCTTTTTCTTCTTCTGACTGTGTGTGATATGGTTTGGCCGTGTCCCCATCCAAATCTCATCTTGAATTGTAGTTCCCATAATCTTCATGTGCCCTGGGAGAGACAAGGTGGAGATAATTGATTCACAAGGGTGGTTTCCCACAGCCTGTTCTCATGATAGTCGGTGAGTTCTCATGAGATCTGATAGTTTTATAAGGGGCTTTTTCCCGCCTTCACTCTGCACTTCTCCTTGCTACCACCATGTGAAGAAGGACGTATTTGCTTTCTCCTCCACAATGGTCTTAAGTCCATTAAACTTCTTTCCTTTATAAATTACCTACTCTCAGGTACATCTTTATTAGCAGCATGAGAACAGATTAATACAGTGTCCTTTAATTATTCGTTCAACTATGAGCAGTAAATGCTGGTAGTTTTTAAAAATTGTGTTTTAGGGTTTGTTTTCATTTATATTGCCATACTATTTACATAATAACTTTATTATTTCACATTATTAATAAATAGGTTTGCAAGTAATATTGTTTAAATGTATGAACAAAATTTCTTTTTTTAAGAATGAGTTCATGTCCTTTGGCAGGGACATGGATGAAGCTGGAAACCATCATTCTCAGCAAACTAACACAGGAACAAAAAACTAAACACTGCATGTTCTCGCTCATAAGTGGGAGTTGAACAGTAAGAACACATGGACATAGGGAGGAAAACATCACATACCGGGCCCTGTCAGCAGCTGGGGGCCAAGAAGAGGGAGAGCATTAGGACAAATATACAATGCATAAGGGTCTTAAAACATAGATGATGGGTTCATCGATGCAGCAAACCACCATAGCACATGTATACCTATCTAACAAACCTGTACATTCTGCACGTCCCAGAACTTAAAGTAAAAAAAGAAATCTTTTTTTAATATTTTAACTTTTATTTTAGGTTTGAGGTAGATGTATAGGTTTGTTATATAGGTAACTTTGTGACTCGGGGTTTGTTGTACAAATTATTTTGTCACCCAGGTGCAAGAGCACCTGGCCAGCATTCTTAGTTAGCATTTACCATTACTATTTTTAATGTTTTTACTTGACTCAAATCTTGAATTCTTTGGAAAATGTAAAACGATGGACAGGTTAGGTAGACAGGCCATGCTAGTTGAAAACAGAGAAGATGGTAAAGTATAAAAGATAGGTGGGCATGGTGGCATGCACCTGTAATCCCAGTTACTCAGGAGGCTGAGGTGGGAGGATCATTTGAGACCCGTAGTTTGAGGCCAGCCTGGGCAGCATAGTGAGACCCCATCTCTAAGAAAAAAATAGTTTCCTCCTTAATCAGTTCAGATCACCTTCTGGATATAAGTCATTAGGTCATTTGTCTGGGTAGAGTAAAGCAAGCTGCCTGGAGTTGAAGTGTCACAGGGAGACTACAGAGGTACTAAAGAGGCTCTTCAGACGGCTTGTTAAAGTTAAGGAGGAGGAGTTAGGCCTCTCAGTCTAGATAGCAAGGAAAGGAATGAACTGGTTTTTATGGACCGAGTTTTGTGAGGCCTAAAAAAGGAGCCATAGGGGATAAAGTTTAAAGATACAGGAATTGTTGTTGTTGTTGTTTTACATTGTTTGAAGAGTTTCTCATTAAAAATAAAAATTCTTTTAAATACACCTTATTTTTTAGAGAAGTTTTAGATTCACAGCAAAATTGAGCAGAAAGTACAGAGAGTTCCCATATACTTCCTGTCCACACATGTACAATCTCTTTGACTGTCAATATTCCACACCAGAGTGGCATATTTGTCACAATTGATGAACCATCACTTACCACCCAAGGTCTGTAGTTTACATTAGGGTTCACTCTTGGTATTATACCTTCTATGGGTTTGAGCAAATGTTTAGTGACACGTATCTACCATTACAGTATCATACAGAATAGTTTCACTGCCCTAAAATTCCTCTGTGCTCCACCTGTTCATCCCTCTCCACCTAATCCCTGGCAGCCACTATAGTCATCATGATGTACAATAGATCTCCTGGCCAGGCATGGTGGCTCACGCCCATACTCCAAACACTTTGGGAGGCTGAGGCTGGTGGATCACTTGAGGTCAGGAGTTTGAGGCCAGCCTGGCCAACACAGTGAAACTCCATCTCTACTAAAAATATAAAACTTTACTTAGTATATCCTCAGGAGTTTTTGGTTAAAAAAATAAAAAGAAAAGAAAATATAAACAAAAAATTTTAAAAATTAAAAAAAAAAAAAAAAAAAAAACACAAAACTGAGCCGGGCACAGTGTCTTGGGTTTGTGATCCCAGCAACTTGAGAGGCTGAGGCAGTAAGATAACTTGAGTCCAGGAGTGTGAGACTGCAGTGAGCTATGATTACGCCATTGTACTCCAGTCTTGGCAACAGAACAAGACCCTGTCTCTAAAAACATAAATTAATTAAAACTATAAACTGGTTAAAATGGTGAACTTTACCTTAATTAAAAAATCACTCTGTTGTTTCTTTGTTATTTACAGAACAAAACTCTTTAACTGGCCAGGTGTGGTGGCTCATGCTTGAAATCCCAGCACTTTGGGAAGCTGAAGCAGGAGGATTAGTTGAGGCCAGGGGTTCAAGACCAGCATGGGTGACAAAATGAGACCCTGTCTCTACTAAATAAATAAATAAATAAATACTACACACCTCTAGTTTTAGCACCTTGGGAAGCTGAGACGGAGGATCACTTGAGCCTAGGAGTTGAGGTATGATTGCGCCACTGCACTCCAGCCTGTCTCTGAAAAACAAAGCAAAACAATTATTTAACTTGGAATACAAGATCCTGTATCTTTAGTCTTATTATTCACATGTACCGTCTTTCGCAGATATTCTAGACATATTGAAAGTAACACTTACTTTTTGTATCTCTGTGTCTTTACATATACTGTTCCCTGTGCCTAGAATTACCAGTATTCTACTCCAGTTGGAAAATTCATACTCACTTTAGAAAATCCTGCTAAAATGTTTACCTCAGCTGAGTTTGGTAACATACCTGTAATCTCAGCTACCCAAGAGGCTGAGGCAAGAGGCTCACTTGAGGCCAGGAGTTTAAGACCAGCTTGGCAAGGTTGTGAGACCCTCATCTCTGAAAAAAAAAATTAGCTTGGTGTGGTGGTGGTGCACACCTGTAGTTGCAGCTATTTGGGAGGCTGAGGTAGAGGACCTCTTAAGCCCAGGAATTTGAGGCTGTAATGAGCTATGATTGTCCCAGTGTACTTCAGCTTGGGCAACAGAGTGAGATCCTGTCTCTAAAAACAAAAATAAATAATAAATTTAAAAAATAAAATAAAATGTTATCCTCACATGAAGCTTTTCTTAGCTTTCCCTGGGACACTTAGTTGCTTTCTGATCTATATTCCCACAGCACTTTCTCTTCAGATTTCTCTTCTATCACTTAGCAGAATTGTTTTGTAACCTGTTAGTTAACGTATCTATTTCCCATTTGATCTGTGACTTTTAAACATTTTTAGAGGTCATAGATGATGTACTGTAAACTTTGGACTCTGTCTAGAAAAAACACACATATAGGTATATATTTACACAATTGTTCGTGAGGTTCATGAGCTTCCCAAAGGACATGCACAGACCATTCACCTGCATTAGAATCACTAGGAATGCTTGCTTATAAAGCAACCCGAGTTACTAAATTAGAATCTTTTGAGGGTAGGCCTCAAATATCTTGAACAAGCCCACCAGGTAATTATTTTATTCACTAGGCTTCAAGAACAACTGTCCTAGCTTAAAGACCCCCATGGTAGACAGTGAGTTCTTGAGGGCAGAGAGTACATCTTATTGATCTTTAGATCTTATCAATCCTTAAACCTTATTGATCTTTGGATCTTGTTGAGCCTAAGATCTCATCGTGTAATAGAGACCAGGATAAGAAAGAGATAATTTTTAGTGATGGTAATCAGAAAAGTTAGCAACCGGAGAAGAGAATCACCTGCCCCACGGGAAATACGTTTTCAGTAGGTTGAGATGAATTAGTGGAAAATACTGTAGGCACAGAGATTGGCAGCAGCAAAGGAGAGAGTCTAGAAAGTGTTATGTATATCCATAGTAGGAAATAATGCCAGAGAGGAGGTTTGTTTAGTCATTAAATAACCATCTCCTCCCAGCACACTATGTTTTAGATACTATGCAACACACTGAGAATAAATATATGAATAAGACATGGCTTTTGCTCTTAAGGAATAAGAGCAATCTAGTAGTAGGGAAAACAAACATAAAATGTGATAAAGAGTAACGATGGAGAGTGAGATTTGAGACATTACCTGCTCTGTGAAGCAGAGAAGGTAATTAAATGGAAACAGGGAATTAATAAGTATTTACTAAATGCACAAGATTAGGAAGGATATTTCAGAAAGAAAAATTTAAAGTACCCAAGTGTGCTGTGGTGAAACAGCATGGCCCACTCTTATAACTGAAAATAGACTGGTATAATTGAACTATAGGTATAGAATAAAGAATTGGATAGATGGTAAAGTGATAGATAGAGTCAAAGAGATTTTTTGTTTGTTTGTTTTTTGTGTTTGTTTTTGAGACGGAGTCTTGGTCTGTCGCCCAGGCTGGAATGCAGTGGTGTGATCTTGGCTCACTGCAACCTCTGCCTCCTGGGTTTAAGTGATTCTCCTGCCTCAGCCTTCCAAGTAGCTGGGATTACAGGCACACGCCACCACACCCGGCTAATTTATGTATTTTTAGTAGAGTCAGGGTTTCACCATGTTGGCCAGGATGGTCTTGAACTCCTGACCTCAGCTAATCCACCCACCTCGGCTTCCCAAAGTGCTGGGATTACAGGCATGAGCCACCGCGCCCTACCCAGAGAGGTATTTTTAAAGAAGGATCAATAGGCCTTTGGTGACCAAGTGAATATGGGGAGTGTGAGAGAGGAGATAAGAAGGGATTGAAGCCATGAAATGGTATTAAAATAGGTTTAGGAGCCTAGGTCAGTCACAAGACCATTAACCAAGAATGAGACTACAGGCAATAACAAAAGTTTGGGGAGCCGTGACAGTGATATAATAATTTCTAATATTTACTGAACACCTACTATGTGGCAGGCACTATACTAAATGCTTTATATGTATGTGTTCAATGCTCACAACAACCCTACATGAGGTAGGTATTAATATAAGCCCTATTTTTACAATAGTATTTAAGGGGTGAGCAGAGAATGAGGATCCAGTGAAGGAGATTGAGATTATGTTCATTAAATAATCTGAATTTTGTTCTTGTTAATTTATATATACATCAGTTTGGGAAAGCACTTAGAGTTCTTTATGCCCAGTGCTATGCTAGGTACTTTGGGAGCCATCCATAGTTTGAGATACATTGTACTTTCAGAGTTACAATACTTGTTTTTTTTTTGAAAAAGCATACTGAGGAGGTGGGATTTGGGTTGATGAGCAAAATGGCAAAGGTCATAAACAGACACATTTCAAAAGAAAACAAACATATGGCCAAGAAAAATATGAAAAAATCTCAACATCACTGATCATTAGAGAAATGCAAATGAAAACCACAATGAGATACCATCTCACATCAGGCTATTATTAAAAAGACAAAAAGCTGGACATGGTAGCACGTGCCTGTAATCCCAGCACTTTGGGAGGCTGAGGCAGGTGGGTGGATCACAAGGTCAAGAGATTGAGATCATCCTGGCCAACATGGTGAAACCTCGTTTCTACTAAAAATACAAAAATTAGCTGGGTGCAGTGGGGCGCATCTGTAGTCCCAGCTACTCAGGAGGCTGAGGCAGGGGAATCACTTGAATCCAAGAGGCAGAGGTTGCAGTGAGCTGAGATCGTGCCACTGCACTCCAGCGAGACTCAGTAAAAAAAAAAAAAAAAAAAAAAAAAAAAAAAAAGAAAAAGTCAAAAAATAACAGATGCTGGCAAGGTTGTGGCGAAAATGGAACACTTATATACTGCTGGTGTAAATTAGTTCAATTATTGTGGAAGATAATGTGGCAATTCTTCAAAGACCTAAAAACAGAAATACCATTTGACCCAGCAATCTCATTATTGGGCATATACCCAAAGGAATATAAGCCGTTCTGTTATAAAGACATGTGCACACGTATGTTCATTGTGACACAAGTCACAATAGCAAAGACATGGAATCAACCTAAATACCCATCAATAGTAGACTGGATAAAGAAAATGTGGTACATATATACCATGAAGTACTCTACAGCCACAAAAAAGAACGAGATCACATCCTTTGCAGGAACATGGATGGAGCTATAGACTATTATCCTTAGCAAACTGATGCAGGAGTGGAAAACCAAATACTGCATGTTCTCACTTATATGTGGGAGCTGAATGATGAGAACACATGACTCATAGAGGGGAACAACACATACTGAAGACTATTGGAGGGTGGGAGGAGAGAGGATCAGGAAAAATAGCTAATGGGTACTAGGCTTAATACCTTTGTTGTCTGTACAACAAACCGCATGGCACAAATTTATTTATATAACAAACCTGCACATGTACCCTGAACTTAAAATACAAATTAAATAAAAATAAAACAAAAATTAGCCAAGTGTGGTGGTGCATGCCTGTAGTTCCAGCTACTTGGGAGGCTGAGATGGGAGGATCCATCGAGCCCAGGAGTTCAAGGCTGCAGTGAGCCATGATCACACCACTGTACTCCAGCCTGGGTGACAGAGCAAGACCCTGTTTCAGAAAAAAAAAAAAAAATACATGTAAATTGTCCTACTTTTTCCCAAGCTCCTGGCAACCACCAATGTGCTTTCTGTCTTTGTGAATTTGTTTATCCTAGACATTTCATGTAAATGAAATCTGTATGATACTGTAATGGTAGATACATGTCACTAAACATTTGTTCAAACCCATAGAAGGTATAATACCAAGAGTGAACCTTAATGTAAACTACAGACCTTCGGTGGTAAATGATGGTTCATTGATTGTGACAAATATGCCACTCTGGCGTGGGATGTTGACAGCCAAAGAGATTGTGCATGTGTGGACAGGAAGCTTATGGAACTCTGTACTTTCTGCTCAATTTTGTTGTGAATCTAAAACTTCTCTAAAAAATAAAGTATATTTAAAAGAATTTTTTTTAATGAGAAACTCTTCAAACAATGTAAAACAACAACAACAACAATTCCTGTATCATTAAACTTTATCCCCTTTTTTAGGCCTTACAAAACTCAGAGGCCTAACTCCTCCTCCTTAACTTTAACAAGCCGTCTGAAGAGCGTCTTTAGTACCTCTGTAGTCTCCCTGTGACACTTCAACTCCAGGCAGCTTGCTTTACTCTACCCAGACAAATGACCTAATGACTTATATCCAGAAGGTGATCTGAACTGATTAAGGAGGAAACTATTTTTTTCTTAGAGATGGGGTCTCACTATGCTGCCCAGGCTAGCCTCAAACTACGGGTCTCAAATGATCCTCCCACCTCAGCCTCCTGAATAACTGGGACTACAGGTACATGCCACCATGCCCACTTATCTTTTATACTTTACCATCTTCTCTGTTTTCAACTAGCATGGTCTGTCTACCCAACCTGTCCATCAGTTTACTATTTTCCAAAAAATTCAAGATTTGAGTCAAACAACATTAAAAACACTAATGGTAAATGCTAACTAATAATGCTAATGTTGGCCAGGTGCAGTGGCTCACACCTGTAATGCCAGCACTTTGGGAGGCCGAGGGACACAGATCACCTGAGGTTAGGAGTTCAAGACCAGCCTGGCCAACACGAAGAAACCCGTCTCTACTGAAAATACAAAATTAGCTGGGTGTGGAATACTTGAGGTCGAGAGTTCGAGACCAGCCTGACCAACATGGAAAAAAACCTATCTCTACTAAAAATGCAAAATTAGCTGGGCATGGTGGCACATGCCTATAATCCCAGCTACTTGGGAGGCTGAGCCAGGAGAATTGCTTGAATCTGGGAGGCAGAGGTTGTGGTAAGCCAAAATTGCACTCCAGCCTGGGCAACAAGAAAAAGTACTATTTTGGAAGGAAAGTGTATCAGTGTTCTCCAGAGAGACAGAATCAATAGGATACATAAAGATAGATATATGAGAGGGAATCTATTAGGGGAATTGGTACACATCATTATGGAAGCTGAGAAATTCCACAGCAGGCCGTCTGAAAGCTAGAGACCCTGAGATGCTGATACCATGGTTCAGTCCAAGTCTGAAGGCCTCAGAACCAGGGAGGCCAATGGAATGTAACTCTCAGTCTGAGAAGAGAGGCCTGAGAACTGAAGGTTAGGCAGGGAGTACTGGTATAAGTTCTGGAGTCCAAAGACCGGGAAGACCAGAGTTCTGTTGTCCCAAGCAGAAGACAAATGTAACCCAGCTCCAGCAGATAAATCAATACATTCGCCTTTTCCTCATTTTTTGTTCTCTACAGGTCCCTAGCAGATTGGATGGTGCCTGCCCACACTGAGGGCAAATCTTCCCTACCTAGTCCACTCAGACTCACACAATCATCTCTTCTGGAAACACCCTCACAGACACACTCCAAAATGATGCTTTACCAGGATTCTAGGTGTTCCTTAGTCCAGTTGAGTTGACATCTAAAATTAACCATCAGAGAAAATGTAAAGAAGACCTAATTTCTTACAAACTCAAGAAACAACGGGAACTGCCTCTCTTCAAATGAGCCTAATTTACATTCATTATAGCCTGATAGCCAAGAGGCTCTGATCTTTAAACTTCTGTAAGCTGCTCTGACAAGAAATAATTGCATACCTATCTGTGAAGAATAATCCATTACATGATTCAATTTCCATTTCATTAACTCTGTTTTCCACTGCCTACTAATAGTGACTATTTATTGAGCTCTAAGTATGTGCCAGGCATTGTGTTGTGTGCTTTATTTTTTTTTAATTTTAATTCTTACAATAAGTATCAATTCACCTGATAGATGAAGAAACTGAAGTTTGGAGAAGGTAAGTAATATTTCCACGATCAGGCAGTTAGTAAATAGGAGAGCCAGGATTCATTCTTTCAACTACTAAATATTAAATCTTTTTTGTCGTTAAGAAAATTTTCGTGGTTTTATTGTATCATGAGGCATTGAAACATCGTGAGCTCCTGACTGAGAGGAGGTAAGCCGAAGTTGCGCAGGGCAAGCCTGAACACGTCATTGGTGCAAACCCAAGCATCGCTGATGTTCTTTAATAGGAACATCAGGTGGAACCCCATGATGAGGTCTTCATCCACCTTAAGCTGGCCCACAGCCATGCTGATGATGTAGCTATCTGGTGAGGGCTTGATGGTCCTGCACCATAATGCTATGCTGGATTTTCTGGAACAGAAGGTTAGACAACTTCTCTGCAATAGCAGCTTTCCCTGGGAACTGTTGTCCCTCCCACACAAGGCATAATGCATCAATGTAAATTGTACCTAATTGGGTTCTATCATTATGAAATAACTGGTAATGATGTTCAGTGAAGCTGGATCCAACCTGCTCCCACACTGGCTTGTCTCCCATTCCGGAGCATCACCTGGCCTTGTGAAGACCTGAGGGGATAGCATGATGGTGGCAGTGTAAATGGCCAAGAAATCTTTAAAATATGATTGTCATCTCTACATAGCCAATATTTCATTAGACAAGGATAACTCATCATAATTAAATTTCTTTTTATTTTATTTATTTATTGCAGAGACAAAGTCTCACTATGTTGCCCAGGCTGATCTCAAACTCCTAGGCTCAAGTGATCCTCCCACCTCAGCCTCCCAAATTGCTGGGATTATAGGCACAAACCACCATGCCCGGCCTATAATTAAACTTCTATCCATTTTTAGTTTTTTGGGTCTTTTTCTTTGAGACAGGGTTTCACTCTGTTGCCCCGGCTAGAGTACAGTGGTGCCATCAATAGCTCACTGCAACCTGAAACTCCTGGGCTCAAGCCTCAAACTTCAGCCTCAGCCTGCCAAGTAGCTGGGACTACAGGAGTGCACCATCATTTTCAGAAATTAAAAAAAAAATTTTTTAGGTAGAGGGTCTCATTATGTTGTCCAGGCTGATCTCGAACTTCTGACCTCAAGCAATCCTCTCGCCTTGGCCTCTCAGAGCTCTAGGATTATAGGCATGAGTCACCATGCCTGGACTTCTATTAATTTTAACTTGAAAGCATACTTCCTTTCTATTTAACCTTGCCTTCATAGATATTTTAATTATAGTTTCTTATTCTTCATTGTTGAACTTAAGCCAGATCCCCACACAGATTCAGTTCTCTTAGTTCTCTCAGTTTGTATAATTCATGACTACCACTCTACTGACTATGTCCGCAGCCCCTGGGGCCTCCTCTGTTTTGTTGCTTGTGATCGAGACCTTAACTTGTCCTCTAGGGTCTAAGATTCATATCTATATTTTTCCATACTCCCCTTTTTTGCTGTTTTCTTTCTTGTTCTTTTCTACAGAGCCGAGGGACTACTCACTCACCTGGCTAAACCAGAATGACACAGATTGCCTCATAAACTGGAATTCTGACAGACCAAGAGCTCAATATCACAGGTCACAAATTACAGCGAACTGTACAAGCAATAGATTTTTTGTGATTTGTTTTTTCTGATGGCTGCTAGAATGAAAAATAAAGAAATACATCTCTAAGAGTAACCATTAAATTTTTCCATATTATTTCAGAGTAGAAATCAATTTAATAAGTCCCTAGCATTGTGATAAATAATTTTTCCACTGTTGTCAACCAATATCAAATACACAGTACTAGTATAGAAACAGCTGTAAGGCTCCTTTCCAGCTAATCAACTCCTCTCCTCCACTCCATTGCCAGCAATCATGCACCTCAGTATCCAATGATTCCAATGTTCTTTTATCCTGTAACAAATGGTAGTCAGAACTCAATATGTGCCTGATTATCATCATGGCAATTATCTTCTTAGGGTTTCAAAACTGGAGCTCTAAATCTCTGATTCAGTCTCATTTTTGCTTTACATTTTCTCTTCTCCTATGCTTCTAGCTATGTATCTTATTTATACAGAGATAAAATTATATCAAATATAGCTAGGGTAATTAAGATGGAACCCTCATACTTAAGCAGATCCTAAGTAGTCCTCTATATATTATGGGTTCCAAATGGTCCTGGAAAAGAATATAAAAAAGTCATTCCAAAAAGTCAATACGTGTTTTTAGAGATGGGTTCTCATTCTGTCACCCAGTCTGGAGTGCAGTAATGCAATCATAGCTCACTGCAGCCTTGAATTCCTGGGCTCAAGCTATCTTACTGCCTCAGTCTCCTGAGCAGCTGGGACTACAGGTGCACACCACCATGCCCAGCATCAGTACAATTTTTTTAAGCTCCAATTTTCTAACTACAAATATATCAAAACTCATCACAATATACTGGACACAGCCCAAGAAAAAAATAGATTTTATACTAAACTTCGTTCTTACCTAAATTATGATCTATAGTCAACTTTAATTGCAGTAGTGGCACTCATAACTTATCAAACATACCAATTTCACATTTGTCATAGTCACGGTATTCCAAAGCTGTCAAATTACTTCCCAGTGGTTACCAATATCAGTTCCCAAATTTCACTAAGATCTAAACAAAACAATTTTTAAAAGTTTCCAGCTTTATTAGTTTACCATCTAGCAAATACTATTTTTAACAATAATGACTCTAGTTATGTTCTGGATTTCACCTAATCTCGTAGATCCCAATATTATCTTTTTCTCATACAACTAATTGCACCCTATGCTTGAGCCAAAACTAGCCACCATTCCCTAAAGCCTTCCAGCTTTTGGGTCATGCCTATCCATTCAACCTCTATCTCCTCTCCTTAACTGAACTCTGGTCATCCCAAACCATGAACTGTGCTGCTGTTTCCTCCCTGGCAAAGATCTTCATTTGAGGCTGTTCTTTCTCTCTCTCTCTCTCTCTCTCTCTCTCTCTCTCTCTCTCTCTCTCTCTCTCTCTTTTCTTCCTTCCTTCCTTTTTGGTTTTTTTTTTGTTTGTTTTTTTGAGATGGAGTCTCACTCTGTCGCCCAGGCTGGAATGCGGTGGTGCAATCTCAGCTCACGACAACCTCCGCCTCCCGGGTTCAAGCAATTCTCCTGACTCAGCCTCCTGAGTAGCTGGGACCACAGGCATGTGCCAACACACCCGGCTAATTTTTGTATTTTTAGTAGACACTGGGTTTGACCATCTTGGCCAGGCTGGTCTTGAACTCCTGATCTCATGATCCACCTGCTTTGGCCTCCCAAAGTGCTAGGGTTACAGGTGTGAGTCACCGCACCTGGCCTCTTTCTTTCTTTTTCTCTCTTTCTTTCTTTTTTCTTCCTTCCTTCCAGGCAGTGGTCCTGTTCTATATTGCCCAGGTTGGCCTCGAAGTCCTAGGGCTTGAGTGGTCTTCCCACTTCAGCCTCCCAAGTAGCTGGAATTACAGGTGCATACAACCAAACCCAGCTGAGGCTGTTCATTTTCCTTTGCTCATATCTTTCCATAAGTCAAGATCAGGTTATCATCTTCTTGTATCTTCTTCGCTGGATCCCCAAGGTATTATTTTGCCATCTTACCTCAATAGCCTCTTTCTTGAAAGTTCATAATACTCAGTTTTATGACTCTCTCAATGTTAAATTTCAATCTCCAACTCTTCCCCCAACATTCACTGAGGACTTCAGTACCAACTGTTTTCCTTTTCTCTTCTCATCCTGAAAGCCTTCATTATCCCCCTTGATGATCTAACACCCAAACCTCACAGATCCTTGACATACCCTATTCTAATTTCTTCATCTCAATTCCATTTGAATCGTCCATTTTTCTTCAGGGGAAAGCACAAACGCAGTCTCCCACTACCACAAATTACACAGTCAAGTTTGCTGTATTTGGGGAAATAGGAAGAACCAACACACCCAGATTGCAATGAATGGGCCTCACCCTGAGAAAACCACTTTTGTGATCATGGTATCTCCCCTGCTAGGTATCAGTTATTCGCTTCTGTAGTGACACCTGGAATGGCTCTACTTCCAAAACCGAACACAGAGGGTCCACTCTACTAAATCTAAAACTCCCTGAATTTACCCTTCAACTTCCTCAAGGCCTTTAATTCATTAATCCTCTTAGCTATTTTATGTGCACTTTTGGGGTTTTTTGGGTTTAGGGGGGCTGGAATTCCTTTATTTTATCTTAAAAAAATTTTTTTTTATTTCCACAGGTATTGGGGGAACAGGTGGCATTTGGTTGCATAGTTTTTTAGTGGTAATTTGGGAGATTGTGGTGCACACCTCACCAGAGCAGTATACACTGCACCATGCTTGTAGTCTTTTATCCCTCACCCCCTTCCTACCCTTTCCTCCTGAGTCCCCAAAGTCCATTGCCATCACATACTTTTGGACTTCACTTCCTTGTCTACTTAGGAAAGAGTCCATGGACAGTGGGACTTCAATAACAGTAACCAACACTCTCTATTCTCCTATCCCCTTGATTTTCCACCATACCTATGTCAAGTCTCACCCACAAATCAACCCAACTGTTTATATTCTCCATTCCTGCTTACAGATTACAAAGTACTGCTGAGTAAAATTACATACTCCTGACCACCAGCTTCCCTTCCATCCAATCCATCCTCCACTGCCAACAGAATGTTCTTTTTTTAAAGTTGGTAAATAGAAAGTATATATATTTATTGTGTACAATATGATGTTTTGAAATACGTATAGATTGTGGAATGGCTAAATTGAGCTAATAAGTAACATGTGCATTATGTAACATACTTTTTTATGGTAACAACACTTAAGAATGATCTTTTAAAACATAAATTAGGCAGGGCTTCTGGAATGGCAGAGGAACTCAGCAAATCCTCTCTTCCTTAAAACAATGATAAAACTGTAAAAATTGTCAAAAACAATAATTTCAGGACTCTGGAAATAGACAAAAATTAAACAAATTAAGAAGAATTTAAGAAAACCTGTGGAATCTTTGGCTAAGACCAGTGGGAGACTACAGGGCTATTAGCCCAAGGCTGCTTCCATCTCTCCCTTCCCTATCAGGTCCCTTCAAGCTGATTTTACAAGGAAAGTCAAGGCAAGCCATAAAAAATAACAATTTAGATGCTGGAGTGGAATTACTTCACAAAGAATGAACACCAAAAACGTCCTATGCCCAGAGGTGTTTAAAACAATAGCAAACTCAATTTCATACAATCAAGGAAAACCAACATCGAAGTTACCTGAGGTTATAATATTGGTTGAAGCAAGCAACAGAATAGCAGATCTACCTGAAGTTTTCAGAGATTTCTAGAAAACAGGACAGTAATAGTGGAGCTTGATAAACACTTTCAAGGCCCTGGTTGTCTAGAAGGCTGGTGTGCATGTGCAAGGCTGCACTGAAGTTCAAGGTACCAGAGAGGGGCCCAGTTATTTACATTCCCTTGGCTGAATGTGGGGCATTGCACAGACTACAGAAGGACATGAGAAGGCCTATCAGGAAGTAAAAGTCACGGAAGACTTGTAAACTCTCCAAACTTTGAATGTGTTTCCCAACCCACACACAACTTTGTCAGCAAAGAGCAGAAGACATACTGGCCCAAGGTGTTTAAGGACAACCTTTAGCAAATTATTGGCTGACCACTAAGTTATTCTGACCCAAATATGACACCTAGTAAGCCAGGCTTAGAAATTTTTTTAAAAATTTTTATTTTTAAATTACATTAAATTAAATTAATTTATTTCTTTTGAGATGGAGTCTCTCTGTCGCCCAGGTTGGAGTGCAGTGGCATGATCTCGGCTCACTGTGACCTCTGCCTCCCGGGTTCAAGTGATTCTCCTACCTCAGCCTCCCGAGTAGCTGGGACTATAGGCACATATCACCATGCCCAGCTAATTTTTGTATTTTTAGTAGAGACAGGGTTTCACCATGTTGGCCAGGACTGTCTCAATCTCTTGACCTCGTGATCCACCTGCCTCGGCCTCCCAAAGTGCTAGGATTATAGGCATGAGCCACTGTACTCAGACTTATTTTATTTTTTTGAGTTAGAGTCTCACTCTGTCGGCCAGGCTGGAGCACAGTGGCAAGATCTCAGCTCAATGCAACCTGTCTCCCAGGCTCGAGCAATTCTTCTGCCTCGGCCTCCCAAGTAGCTGGGATTACAAGTGTATGCCACCACGCCCAGCCAATTTTTGTATTTTTAGTAGAGACGGGGTTTCACCATGTTGGCCGGGCTGGTCTCGAACTCGATTACCTCAGATAATCCTGCCTTGGCCTCCCAAAGTGCTGGGATTACAGGCATGAGCCACTATGCCCAGCCAATTTTTTTTTTAACTCAGCAAAAGTCTGGTTACAGTGGCTCATGCCCGTAATTCCAGCACTTTGGAAGGCTGAGGCAGGAGGATCACTTGAGCCCAGAACTTCAAGACCAGCCCCGGCAACATAGGGAGACCCCCTCTCTACAAAAAAAAAAAAAAAATTAGCCAGACGTGGTGGGACATGCCTGTGGTCCCAGCTACATGGGAGGCTGAGGCGGGAGGATCATTTGAGCCCAGGAGATTGAGGCTGCAGTGAGCTATGCTCACACCACTGCACTGCAGCCTGAGCGACAGAATGAGACCCTGTCTCAGAAGGATAGAAGAGAAGGGGAGGGCAGTGGAAGGAAGGGGAGGGGAGGAGGAGACAAGAGGAAAGGAAAGGAGAGGAGAGGAGAAAGAAAATACAACAGAGGGGTGGAGTGGGATGGGGCAAAAAAAAAGAGAAAAACAGGAAAGCTACAAAATCATCAGGGAGTAGGGATCAGGACACTGAGCTTAACAATTTAAGGAATTGCCAGACTGTTTTCCAAAGTGGCTGTACTCATTAGGATGTCTATCATAAAAACGATGGACAATAAGTGAGTGTTGGCCAGGGAGTGGAGAAAACTGAAACCTTCATACTCTGCTGGTGGAAACGTAAAACGGTACAACCAATGTAAAAAGCCTGTGCTTTAGAAAACAGTGTGGCAGTGCCTCAAAAGGCTAAACATTAGAGCTACTCTATGACCCAAAAAGTAGAAACAACCCAAAATGCCCATCAACTGATGAATGGATAAACAAAGTGTTATATATCCATACAGTGGAATATTATTCACCCAAAAAAAGAAATGAAATACTGATACATGCTATAACATGTATGAACCTTGAAAATACTATGCTAAGTGAAAGAAACCAGACACAAATGACCATCCCATTTATATGAGATGTTCAGAGTGTGAAAATTCATAGAGATAGTAAATAGACTGAGGCTGCAAGGGGCTGAGGGCAGGGGGAAATGGAGAGTGAGTGCTAATGGGTATGGGGTTTCTTTTTGGTGTGATGGAAATGATCTGGAATTAAATAGTGGTGATAGTTGTACCATCTTGTGAATATATTAAAAACCACTGTGTTACACACTCTTAAATGACGTATTTTATGACATGTGAATTATATCTCAAATTTCAAAAACACTTAGTGCTAAGTGAAAGCGGCCAGATGCAAAAGGCTATATAGCATATGATTGCATTTATATAAAATATCTAGAAAAGACAAATCTATAGACAGCATATTATTGCTTGCCTGGGGCCACTGACGGGAAGCAGGATTGACTGCAAAAAGTGTATAGGGAACCTTTTATTCTGATGGAAATGTTTTAAAAGTGGATTGTGGACATAGTTGCACAACTGTATAAATTTACTAAAAAGTTTTGAATTGTATACTTAAAATAGGTGACTTTTATGCTATGTAAACTAAACTTTAATAAGCTGTTTTTTTAAAGAAAAGAAAATATAAATCAACTAGAACTCCTTGGAAAAATACCAAGTCTGAGACAGGAAATATATAAGCTTTGTGCCAGGAATCAAGAAAGCTATGGAACACTAATGAGTTATGTCAGGAACATACAGGAGGCAACACATTGGCAAAAGATGGGAAATATTGAGCATTAACAAGGATAGTGAATGCAGTCAGTTAAAACCCATCGAATATATTTTTTAATTTTTAATTTTTATGGATACATAAATATATGTACATATTTATTATGGGGGTACATGTGATAGACATTTTTTAAAGGGTAGTTAATAATGACAGGGAAAGAACAAACATATGCAACACATTGGCTATCATTGAAAGTAAGTAGAGCACCAACTCTTTACTCTGAAAATTGGTAATTAAGGAAAGAATTAATCGTTTTTTATGCCTTCCCTGTAGGAGTAACACAATAGTCCCAGTTGATAAGGGAAAAGTTTACTTTCAGAAAAATTCCAACTAATTAATGTGGAAAACAAAATTAGGGAATCACTATTTTGAAACCACTAGTGAAATGATTAATTCCGCCAATGGTCATCAACAGATTAAACTATTACATGAAAAGTTGAAGGGAAACATAATGAAGGAGTCAGGCAGGGCATGGTGTCTCACACCTGTAATCCCAACACTTTGGGAGGCTGAGGTGGGAGGATCACTTGAGCCCAATAGTTTAAGACCAGCCTGGGCAATGTATTGAGATCCTATCTCTACAAAAAAAATTTTAATTAAAAAATTAGCCAGGGCCGGGCACAATGTCTGACCACCTATAATCCTAGCACTTGGAAGGCCAAGGCAAGCGGATCACTTGAGGCAAGGAAATCGAGACCAGCCTGGCCAACATGGTGAAACCCCATCTCTACTAAAAGTAAAAACTAAAAACAAAAAAAATGGCGGGCCGTAGTGGCACACACCTGTAATCTCAGCTACTTAGGTGGCTAAGGCAGGAGAATCTCTTGAACCTGGGAGGTAGAGGTTGCCACTGCACTCCAGCCTGGGTGACGGAGTGAGACTCTGTCACAAAAAAAAAAAAAATAGCCAGTCAGGGTGGTGCATGCTTGTAGTCCTATCTATCCAGGAGGCTAAGACGGGAGGATCACTTCAGCCAGGAGTTCAAGACTGCAGTGAGCTATGATCATGCCACTACACTTCCGCCTGGTGACAGAGCAAGACCACATCTCTAAAAATAATAATAATAAGCTAAATAAAATAAGAAGGAATCAAGATGTTACTCATTCATTAAAAATCAAATGGATGTTGAGACTTAGGAATTCTCTAATTAAAAAAAGAAAAAACCATAATGAAGAATTTACATCAATTAATGGGCAAAACAGCCAGCTAGCATTAAATGGCAGTATTAAACTCATATATATCAATATCAATCCCAAATTTAAATGGACTAAATGCCCCAATCAAAAGACACAGACAGGCAAATTGGATAAAAAGCCAAAACCCATCAGTATGCTGCATCCAGACCCATCTCACATGGAAGGGTACACAAAGACTCAAAGGGATGGAGGAAGATTTACCAACAAAATGGAAAGAAAAAAAAAGCAGGAGTTGCAATTCTCTTCTCTGATAAAATAGACTTTAAAGCAACAGAGACCAAAAGAGACAAAGCAGGACATTACATAATGATAAAAGGATCAATGCAACAAGAAGAGCTAATGATCCTAAATATATACGGACCCAATACAGGAGCACCCAGATACATAAGACAAGTTCTTAATGACTTAGAAAGAGACTTAGACTCCCACACAATAATAGTGGGAGACTTTAACTCCACATTGTCAATATTAGATAGATCAATGAGACAGAAAATTAACAAGGATATCCAGGACCTGAACTCAGACCAGAAATAAGTAAACTTAATAAACATTTTCAGAACTCTCCACCCAAAATCCACAAAACATACATTTTTCTCAGTATCACATCACACCTATTCTAAAAGTGACCACAAAATTGGAAGTAAATCACTCCTCAGCAATTCCATAGCATTTCACAGGTTTAAATGAAATATTGGTTGGCTACTTGTTTGTTATTTTCCTCCCTTATTCCTTCCTGTCTCCATTGCCAAGCACAATTATTGGCATAAAAGAGGTTTTTAATATCCATTTTTAGACTGCATTCTAGCCTGGGCAATAGAGCAAGATTCTCGTTCTCTCTCCCTCTTTCTCTTCTTCTTTCTTTCTCTTTTTCATTCTTTTCTTTCTTTCTCTTTTTCTTTCTTCTTCTTCCTTTCTTTCTTTTTTCACTTTCTTAAAAAAAAAAGAAATAGAATGGATGTGTGCCTCCAGATGTGATTCAAAGTGAAATACACAGTTACCCCGTGAAATATTCTTGACCAAATGAAGAAAGTTGAGCCTGAATATCATCAAGCCTCTAAAGCTAACTTCCATTATAGAAAAATATGGGATATAGAGGAATAAAGTAAATGATAGCATAAAAAAGAAAACAAACAAATCTAAAATGTGAAATATTCTACAGGACCATTGATCCACTTTCTGCAATAAGTCAATGGCTTGACAAAGAAAATGTGAGGCATAGACTGCTCTCAATTAGGAGAGACTGACTGGGCATGGTGGTTCATGCCTGTAATAGCAGCACTTTGGGAGACTGAGGCAGGAAGCTCTCTTGAAGGCAGGAGTTAAAGACCAGCCCTGGCAACATAGTGAGACCCACCCCACCCCCCCATCTCTACAAAAAAATAATTTAAAAACAATTGGCTTATGACATGCACCTGTAGTTCCAGCTACTTGGGAGGCTGAGGCAGAAGGATCCCTTGAGCTCAGGAGTTCAAGGTATCAGTGAGCTATGATCATGCTATTGCACTCCAGCCTGAATGACAGAGAGAGAGACCCTGTCTAAAAGAGAGAGAGAGAGACAAACTTAAGGCCAGGCATGGCAGCTCATGCCTATAATACCAACACTTTGGGAGGCCAAGGCAGGAGAATCATTTGAGCCCAAGTGCCATTGCACTCCCACGACCTCAGCTTACTGCAACCCCTGCCTCCTGGGTTCAAGCAATTCTCCTGCCTCAGCTTCCCAAGTAGCTGGGATTACAGGCACTCGCCACCATGCTTGGCTAATTTTTTGTATTTTTAGTAGAGACTCTGTCTCAAAAAAAAAAAAGAACCAATGCCTTCAAACTCTTAAAGCCCTTGAAAGTATTCAGCAGATCCCTTCATATCACCATAAGTATCCATCTACCTCTTCTTCCTCTAATTAAGATTGCTTTTCTCTCAAGTACTAGCACTCAAGTTAAACTTTAAAAACTGTTTTCTTTTGTTTAATAACTAATATTACGAAATATTTTCCATTTGTTATTGCTATGTGTAATCTTTTACTGACCCTATGGATTAAGCAAGCTTTTATCTGCTATTCTGGAAACATAACCACCACCACTTATAAATTGTTTCTCTGACAAAATTGTCCAAAGCTCCAAACTGCTAATTTCAATACTTAAACTTTTAAAAATACACAAAGAAAATTATACAGAAAGAAAAATTCACAAAAGGATTAAACATTTACTCTGTTCATGATGTACAAATGGTTATTTTAGGATACCAAAAAGAGCTAGTTGGTAAGGGAAAGTTATTTACAGAAGAATTTCAGTTGATAGTTGTAGAAGGAGCTGGGCAAGGTGGCTCATAGCTGTAATACCAGAACTTTGGGAGGCTGAGGCGGGAGATCACTTAAGCCCAGGAGTTCAAAGTTACAATGAGCCATGATCATGCCACTGCACTCCAGCGTGGGTGATAGTGTAAGACCCTGACTCAAAAAAAAAAAAAAATAGTGTAGAAGGAATGACAGAACTAGAAAAATCACCATTTGGAGTACCCTTATGAAACAAATAATTCAGATGATGATCATCAGTGGATGCTATGACAATGAGGATGGCTTTCCAACAATTAGGGTAAATGAAAAAGACAAAAAGGAATTTTAAAACAGAAAGATCAAGTTGTCAACAATCTGTACTCACTGCTTAGTCGTAGCATCAAAAGTGGACCAACCAGACATTGGAGCCGGTGTGAGGGCTTGGATTCAAGAGAAAGACAGCATGGCATATTCCAAGAATGGAAAATGGAATTTAGAATTGCTGAGGTACAGAGTGTGAGGTGAGGAGTGGTGATAAATGAAGCTGATGCAGGAGCCAGATGTAGGGCCTTGTAAGTCACTTAAAGAATTTTGAATTTTGTTTTTTTTTTCTTTAGCCCCACCCCCCTTGAATTTTCTCTTAAAGGGACCGGAAGTCACTGAAGGGTTTTTGTTTTAGAATGTGTTCTCTGACTATAGCGTGGGACATGATTTGAGGGTAAGATAAGAATGGCGGCAGGTCAATGAATTAGGAGACAGTTGTAATAGTTCAAGATTGAGATGACTGTAACCTGGACCAAGGTAGTGGCATTAGGAAAAAGGTGAAGTATATGGATTCAATGAATATTTAGCAAATAAACCTGAAAGGATTTGATAGTAAAATAGAGAGAGGATGGTGTGAAGGTTTCAGACTTGGGGAACTGGGTTGACGGTTGTGCCATTCACTGACATAAGGAACACAGGAGGAGGAATGGGCGTAGGCAGAGAGAGGATGGGGAATGAAGTAGCTCAGTATGGGAAATAGTGAATTTGCGATGACTATGGAGCATGCAAATAGGCAGATGGCTACACAGGGTCTGAAGCTCAGAAAAGAGATCTGGGTTGAACACACATTTGTGTGAAGTCAGTGTTTTTTGTAAGCAGCTGAAGCCATGAGAATACATAAGATGAGCCTAGTCAAAAACAGCAAAGTGGGCAGGCATGGTGGCTCACGCCTGTAATCTCAGCACTTTGGGAGTCCAAGGCAGGTGGATCACTTGAAGTCAGGAGTTTGAGACCAGCCTGGCCAATGTGGTGAAACCCTGTCTCTACTAAAACTACAAAAATTTGGCTGGGTGTGGTGGTTCATGCCTGTAATCCCAGCACTTTGGGAGGCTGAGGCGGGTGGATCACCTGAGGTCGGGAGTTCAAGACCAGTCTGACCAACATGGAGAAACCCCGTCTCTACTAAAAAATACAAAATTAGCCAGGCATAGTGGCACACGCCTGTAATCCCAGCTACTTGGGAGGCTGAGACAGGAGAGTTGCTTGAATGTGGGAGATGGAGGTCACAGTGAGCCAAGATTGTGCCATTGTACTCCAGCCTGGGCAACAAGAGCAAAATTCCATCTCAAAAAAAAAAATTAGCCAGGTATCGTGGCATGCACCTGTAATCCCAGCTACTCCAGAGGCTGAGGCACAAGAATCGCGCCACTGCACTCCAGCCTGGGTGGCAGGGTGAGACCCTGTCTCAAAAACAAACTAACAAAAAACAGCAAGGCATAACATGTGTCCCTGTAGCCCCATATCTTTTACCTCAAGTAACATCACACCAATGGCAGAAAAGAAACCAGATCACAGTGAATTGAAGAGTGGGAGGTGAGGAAATAAAACGTGAATGAAGGGGAAGAAAGAGATGACAGGATCTGAAAATGGATATGAATTTGTATAGCACTCATCTATGCTGTCCAATTAACCCTTTGCTATATACTGTCTTATATCATATTACGAATATATAGTATTATCCACTTCAAAAAAGGCCTCACATCCGTGTCCAGTCTTCCTAATAAAATGAAAGCATCTCATGAAGCTTTTTAAAAATTTCTGTTTCAGCCTCCGCCGCCGCCACCGCTTGGGCAGGCAAGCGATGTAGTAGCCGCCAGGCTGTCTCCCGCCCTGCCTGGCCCGAGCCTCGCGGGCCGCCGCCGCCACCGCCGCCATGAAGAAGCAGTTCAACCGCATGAAGCAGCTGGCTAACCAGACAGTGGGCAGAGCTGAGAAAACAGAATTCCTCAGTGAAGATCTATTACAGACAGGACCTCTGCGGGCTGGCCAGACTGAAGTCGGATCCAACTGCACTGGACGTTTTTTCTCGGGGCAGCCCAGATTACTTCTGTGAACTATAGTGATGTCTTCCTGGTTTGGTGGCCTTGACTCTGGCTTAAGCTGTTCTTGGAGCAAGTGGGCAGCAATGTGGCCCCATCTCAAGTGTGCTCATAAATGGCACAGAAAAGGGGAAGAGTTCCCTAACTGTGGGATAAAAGAGAATGAAGGCACTATGGAATTCTGAATATCAGAGAATGAGGGACGTCAAAATCTTTGTAGTGACCTAGAAGAGACCTAGGAAGCATCAGAGCTTTGAATATGGCAGCAAACTATAAGTTACTCGCTTCAATTACAGCAGAAAGAGGTAGAACTGAATCTTCCGAAAGCAAGAAAGTAAGCACTGCAGGATGCGTTGCAGGACCGGCAGCCAGCCCTGGAGTCAGCACATTCAGGGGAGGGGGTTTCCATCCACACCGCATCCCCTCCATTCGGGTGGTACTCATTGTGCTTCAGTTTCCATGAGTACATGAGTTTTTGTGACATAATTTCATCACAGCAATAAACAGATTGCCCGATCAAGTTTTAAAACATGAGTCTCCAGTTGGCCATTGATGGCATATTGCTCAGACTTCCAAAGTGGAAGGAACGACTAGCTTTGATGAAAATGAAATCTACAAATTACAAACACCAGATACCCTCCAGGAGCTCAAGCAAAAGAGAAGTAAAAGACCAAAAATAAAAAATCTCTTTAGGCCAGGCACAGCAGCTCAGGCCTGCAGTCCCAGCACTTTGGGAGGCTGAGGCAGGCAGATTGCTTGAGTCCAGGAGTTCGAGAGCAGCCTGAGCAATGTGGTGAAATCCCATCTCTACAAAAAAACATCCGGGTGTGGTGGTGCTTGCCTGTAGTCCCAGCTATTTGGGAGGCTTAGGTGGGAGGATCAGTTGAGCCTGGGAAGTGGAAGTTGCAGTGAGCCAAGATTGTGCCACAGCACTCCAGCCTGGGTGACAGAGTGAGACCTTGTCTCAAAAAAAAAAAAGTATTTGTTTCCTGTATCCCCCACTGTACATACAGAAGTCAGAGAGCTGTTTGAAATCCGGAGGCTTAGTTGCTGACTATACACGAACAAAGGTAGGCAATATCTTTGTACAAGGTAGTCCCTCCAGTGAGGCAGGCAGGCAAATTCAGCAGGCTAGACTATATATTAAAAGGTTGATTTGTGAGCACATTTTTTAAACAAAGGGAAATATATTAAAAAATAAATAAATAAATAAAACAAAGGGAGTTTATATCCACAAGGATATATTAACATCAGATTATATAAGCCTGATAAACTATCTTTCTCTACTCAAGATATTTTTATAAAAAGCCAGCCTAACCAGAACTGGGGACAAGAAGATTGGTAGGAAGAAACTTACCCTTAGCTGTAATGTTTTAATATTTTTATAAGAAGAATGTACTCACATGTTACCTATGTAATTAAACAAACAAACAAAAAGGCTAAAGAAACAAAGCATCATTCTTCCCCTTTCCAGACCCTTTGCAAATAACCAGCCTTTACCCTTCTATTCACAGATCACTATTTCAGACGGCCAATTTATAAGGCAGTTGAGTGAGTTAGGATTTCTTTACATTATTACATTTCATTCTCTTTTTCCTGAGACCATACTCTGGTCTTTGATGGAAACTTTAAAAACACCTTGTCTCATTAAAAGAAAACCTAGTTCTCTCAGGGTAGGTTAATTCTGCAGATGTATGCCTTCATATAGCTGTTTTTATCCACTTTGTTTCATTTTACTTCATTTTCAGACAGTGACCTTTCCCCATCCTTACTTGCAAAATCTGAGGGCCCCTTTCTAGAAGGCACCTTTCCTCCTTTTTAAATAATGTGTAAGAGTACTTGTTGACAGATAGAGCATTAAAAGAAAAGGACACATTAATAGGTTTATCAGTAAGATTTTAGAAGCCTGAACTAGATAACCTCTGTTCCTTAGATTTGATGAAGATTCTGATTAAAGTAGAATAGCCTTGGCTGCCTCAAACATTTCTCTTCGCCTCTGGCACCAAGGAGGACACAAACCAAGCCACACCAGGACAATCTCCACTCAAGCATAGCAAGTTTGGACTGTGTGAAAGGTCCCCATTTTACAATAAACAAGCTTCCCTATAACTTTGAAACACTAATCCCAGGAAAAGACTAGAAATTGGTTCAAAGTAGTATTGTGACAGATCTGTTGGCTCAGATCCCATATACAACAGCAGGTGAAAGTAGATGAAGAGCAGCAAACCCTTATCTGATGGATTGATTTCAACTTAGGAAAGGTGTTTAGTCAGCCTGAAAATATTTAAACTCCACTTTGCCTTTTTTGATATTTTAAGATAGTCATTTGTATGAAGACACTTAGTGTCATACTAATCAAATTTGCAGATGATAAACTGGAAAAGAAGCTAGAACAACTGGATGAGATTCAGGATTCAAAAGAAGTTTGACAAGTAGGAATGATAAGCTAAATTTCTTAAGCTGAAAAGACAGAGATCAAATCAAAGCCTTATACTAGGTCCTAAAATACAAGCATCAAGTACCAAATGGATAAACATAGTTGAGTTAAAGTCCCAGGGATTTCAACTAACTGTAGGCTCAACATAACTCAACAGAGTGATCAATGTGGCTGTCAAAAAAAAAAAAAGAAAAGAAAAAAAGCTAACTTAATTTTGGCCTGCATGAGTAGTAGCATAGGGTCTAAAAGAAAATCACTAACTCACTCCTCTGTACTGATCAGAACATGTACCTGAAATAGTACATTTCATTCTAGATGTCAGTCTTTAAAGAGAGATATTCATGAACTGAAATATGAACAGAACAGAATAATTGGAATGATGAAGAGATCTTAAAACTCTGCCATGAGAGTAATGGTGGTAAACGAACTGCAGATGTTTAGTACAGAGAAGACAAGACTTAGTATAGGAAACCAATGACCACTGTGTTCAAATATAAAGGGTTGCCCAATAATGGAAGAGACTGTCTCTAGAGCAATTTCCTCAAATAATGAAGTATTCAGGCACAGACCTAAACTCACTTAGTGGAGATATTGAGAGAGATTCAAAAGCCTGGGATAAATCCTAGGTATCTCAGCGAAAAGAGCCCCAAAGTGATGTCACTTCAGTAGCAGTAAGTATACCCCAGCATAGAGATCTTGGTTGCTAAATATCATTCCCCACTTAAGGGAGCCAGGCTTCCTTGGAAAAATAGCTGATTCCAAGGTTAGGGCCAGGAAAAAAACATCATAAGCCTGAAATATTCTTGTTGTCCCAGAAAGTAAGGAAGTGCCAAAGAATGATGGAGGCATGTCAGTGGACATAGAAACCAGCTTGAAGAAGCTCCCACTGAACAAATCTGGGCCAATTAGAGCATCAAAATGAATAAACAGTAAAACACTATATAACTCACGTAATAAGTAAGAATCCATGAGTTCATACCAATAATCAGTCAATCAATCAATACATAGGGTAAAAGGAAATCTCTTCCTTACAATTGAATGTCAGTAAATAAGTGTATAACTAATGATGTATTTAGAAAAATCACCATTTTTCAGCCTGGTGCAGTGGCTCATGCCTGTAACCCCAGCACTTTGGGAGGCTGAGGCAGGTGGATCACCTGAGGTTGGGAGTTCAAGATCAGCCTGACCAACATGGAGAAACCCCGTCTCTACTAAAAATACAAAAAAATTAGCCCGACATGGTGGCACATGCCTGTAATCCCAGCTACTCGGGAGGCTGAGGCAAGAGAATCACTTGAACCTGGGAGGCAGAGTTTGCAGTGAGCTGAGAACTTGCCATTGCACTCCAGCCTGGGCAACAAAAGTGAAAGTCCGTCTTCAAAACAATCAAACAAACAACAAAAAAACAGAAAATCTCCATTTTTTTCAAATATCATAGTAATTACTGATTCAGGCAATAATCATCAACAAATGTTAAAATGTATTGGCTGAGAGTTTGATATAGAATTGGACATGTATACAGTCTCAAAGTGTCCCCCAACAAATTGTATATTTATCACAAAGGTAAAAAGAGTAACTTTAAAGTGGAGAAACCTGGCAGACCCTACTTTAATCAGGTAGTCAAAGTTAATAACACCAATAATGAGGCAAACTGACATCATGTACCTCCTGTTGGCAATGCACTGAGAACACATCACTTCTGCGATATTCCTACAAAAAGAAGCATAATCTGAATCTAATCATGAGGAAACATCAGACAAACCCAAACTAAGGGACATTATACTAAATATCTGGCCTGTACTCTTCAAAAGTGTCAATGCCAAGAAAGACAAAGGAAGGCTAAGAAACTATTCCAAATTAAAGGCAACTAAAGTGACATGACAACTAAATTCAATGTATAATCCTGGACTGTATTCTAGACTGGGGAAAAAAGCTACAAAGAAAATTATTGGGACAAGAGGTAAAAGCTGAATGTGGACAGCAGTGGTATTACATCAATGTTAATTTTCCTGATTTTGATCATTATGCTGTGGTTTTGTAAGAGAATGTCCCTGTTCTCAGGAAAGATATGCTGGAGTATTTAGGAGTATAGGGGCCTTATGTCTCCAGGTTATTCTGATTCAGAGAAAACATAGATAAAGATAGAGATAGAATGATAAAGCAAATGTGGTAACATGTTAAAAATGTATGAATCTGGGTTAAGGGTAAGTGGAAGTTCTTTGTACTATTACTGTAAATTTTCTTTAAGTTTGAAATTATTTTGAAGTAATGAAGTTTTTTAAAAGCTCTGAATGACTAAAAAAGAGAGAGAAAACTATACTAAATGTTCTCTAAAATTCTAACAAGAGTATCAGTAAGAGATAAATTCTAAAATTAAGGCTTTTGGCAAAAGAGACAATAATATTAAATAATTTTTTAAGACTTGGAAAAGCTACTAAGAGACTAAAAATAGGCTTTCTGTAACAGAAATAGCATGGTATTTTGTGTCACATAGACCAGGATTCATATCCTTGCTCTATCATTTATTATTTGTATGATCTTGAGCCAAGTCATTTAGCTTTTGGATTCTTCTATAGATTCAATACTATAGCAGTCATAATACTACCAGGTTTTTAAAACAGAAATTTACAGACTGATTCTAAAATGTATATGGAAAAGGAAAAGATCTAAAATATCCAAAATCTTAAAACTCAACAACAAAGTTGGAAGACCTATATTCCTGACATTGAGATTTACTAAAAAACTACAGTACTTAATAGGCAAACAGATCAATGGAACAAAATACAGAGCCCAGAAACAAACTTGCACGTATAAAGTCATTGATTTTTGACCAAGCAATATTGGATTGGGGAAAGGAAAATCTTTTCCACAAATGGTGCTAGAATAACTGGATATTCATTTGGGAAAACCTCAACTCCAATCACACATCATACCCAAAAACTAACTGAAGATGGATCATGACACTAAACATATAATATAAATGCTAAAACTCTAAAGCTTCTAGAAGAAAATCCAGAAAAGAATCTGTGGGACTTAAGGGAAAACAGAAGTTTCTTAGAACACAGAAAGCTATAGTCATAAAATAAAAAATAGATAAATTAGAATTCACTGAATTTTAAAACCTGCTCATGAAAAACCACCATTAAGAAAATGAATAGGCAAGCACAGATTAAGATAAAGTACTTGAAAAACATATATCTGTCAAAGGATTTGCAAGCAGAATACATAAAGAACTCATATAAATCAATACTTTTAAAATGGATTTAATCCAACTTTCAAATGGACAAAAGATTTGAATAGATATTTAGCAAAGATATTTGAATGGTCAATAAGCACATGAAAAAGTGCTTGACATCATTAATACTCAGGGAAATGCATATTAAAACTACAATGAGCCAGGCACCGTGGCTCATGCCTGTAATCTGAGCATTTTGGGAGGCCCAGGTGGGTGGATCACTTGAGCCCAAGAGTTCCAGACAAGCCTAGGCAACATGGTGAAACCCTGTCTCTACCAAAAAAAAAAAAAAAAAAAAAAAAAAAGCAAAAATTAGCTGAGCATGGTGGCATAGCGTGTAGTCCCAGCTACTTGCACCACTGCACTCCAGCCTGGATGACAGAGTGAGACCCTGTTTGGTGGGGGGAGAAAAACTACAATGAGATACTCCTATACACCCACCAGAATGGCTAAAATGTTAAAGGACTGACCATACCATGTGTTGGAGAGAATGAAGAACTACTAGAATTCTCATATATTGCTGGTGGGAATAAAGAATGGTACAACCTGTTTAGAGAATTATTTAGACGTTTCTTATAAATTTAAATATACATCTATCCCATAGTCTAGCAATTCCACTTCTAGGTATTTACCACAAAAAAAGAAGAAGCATATGTTTACAAAAAGACTTGTACTAGAATGTTTATTTCAGCTTTATTCATAGTAGCAAAAAATTATAAATAATCTAAATGCCTATCAAAAATAGAATGGATAGGCCAGGCACGGAGGCTCATGTCTGTAATCCCAGCATTTTGTGAGGCCAAGGCAGGTGGATCACCTGAGGTCAGAAGTTCAAGACCAGCCTGGCCAAGATGGTGAAACCCTGTCTCCACTAAAAAATACAAAATTATCCGGGGTGTGGTAGCACACACCTGTAGTCCCAGCTACTCAGGAGGCTGAGACAGAATCCAGGAGGCAGAGGCTGCAGTGAACTGAGATCGTGCCATTGCACTCCAGCCTGGGTGAGGCACATTAAGACTCTATCTCAAAAAAAAAAAAAATAGAATGGATAAACTAGCATAGTCCTACAATAGCACTAAAAAGGAACAAACTTGATACAGTAACATGGATAAATCTCAAAAACATTACACTGAGCAAGGCCGGGTATAGTGGGTCACGCCTGTAATGCCAGCACTTTGGGAGGCCAAAGTGGGTGGATCATTTGATGCCAGGAGTTCAAGACCAGCCTGGCCAACATGGCAAAACCCCATCTCTACTGAAAATACAAAAATTAGCTCGGCATAATGGCACATCCCTATAATCCCAACTACTCAGGAGGCTGAGGCATGAGAATTGCTTGAACCTGGGAGGCGGAGGTTGCAGTGAGCCATGATCACACCACTGCCCTCTAGCCTGGGTGACATAGTGAGAGTCCATCTCAAAAATAAATGAAATAATATTACATTCTCAAAATAAAATGCTATACAGTCTTTTTTATTTTTTAAGAAATGGAATCTCACTATGTTGTCCAGGCTGGAATGCAGTGGCTATTCACAGACATGACCATAGGGCACTACAGCCTTGAACTCCTGGACTCAAGTGATCTTCCTAGCTCAGCCTCCCGAAGAGCTGAGACTACGGGCACCACACCACTGTGCCCACCTTACACAGCCACCTAAAATGACAGCGTAATCTATATTCATTGACATAGAAAAATGTCCAAAATATACTGTTGAGTGAAGAAAAATGGATTAAAAACAGCATGAAATAAAGAAAAATAAGTCAAAACAAGATAATTTTCACCTATCATATTGGTAAGGATGAAAAATGATTGATAAATGATAAAGATTGAAAAACGGCCTAATTCTGGCAAATATGTGGGGAAAACACATTTTTATATACTGTTAGTGGGAGTGTAAATTCGTAGACCCTAGAGGGCTATATGACTGTACTATTAAAATTGTAAATACGCTTACCATTTCACACAGCAATCCATTTCTAAAAATTTATCCCACAGTAATACTCACACAGACACACAAAGATTCATGTACAAAGAGTATAGTTTTACATATAACCTGTGCACAAAAAAGAATGCAGTAGTATTTGCAACAGTCAAACATTAGAACAATGCCTATCAGTGAGTTTAGCAACATGAAATAATGGTCCATGTATACAATGGAACACCATGCACCTGTTAAAATCAATTAGTTGGCCGGGCATGGTGGCTCACACCTGTAATCCCAGCACTTTGAGAGACTGAGGCGGGTGGATCACCTGAGGCCAGGAGTTCGAGACCAGCCTGGCCAACATGGTGAAACCCCGTCTTTACTAAAAATACAAAGAATCAGCCAGGCGTGGTGGCAGGCACCTGTAATCCCAGCTACTTGGGAGACTAAGGCAGAAGAATCCCTTGAACCTGGGAGGCAGAGGTTGCAGTGAGCCACGATCATGCCATTGCACTCCAGCCTGGGTGACAGAGCGAGACTCCATCTCTAAATAAATAAATAAATAAAATAAAGTAAAATAAATAAGTTGGTGCTATGTGTAGTGAAACAATAAAAATGTCAAAAATATGTTAAAAAGGAAGTTGCAGCACAGTGTATAAAATAAAGTTTGGGCCAGGCACGGTGGCTCATGCCTGGAATCCCAACACTTTGGGGGACCGAGGTGGGTGGATCACCTGAGGTCAGGAGTTTGAGACCAGCCTGGCCAACATGGCGAAACCTCATCTCTACTAAAAATACAAAAATTACCCAGGCATGGTGGTACAGACCTGTAGTCCCAGCTACACAGGAAGCTAAGGCAGAAGAATCACTTGAACCCGGGAGGCAGAGGTTGAGGTGAGCCAAGATCGTGCCACTACCCTCCAGCCTGGGTGACAGAGCAAGAATCTATCTTAAAAAAAAAAAAGTTATGGACAGAGAATGAGCTATTAGAATTTTATATTTTCAGATATAGAGTAATTCTGGAAAATAACAAAATCCAGAATGAGGCTAAGAAATTTTCTTGCAGGAGTGAAGAAGAGCACTAGAAATGGTCAGGGAACTGTGAAGGTAGAGTGATGCTCAGCCAGTTCATCAACAGAACTGTGACTGCCTGGGAGGTAGAGAGCAGATGTTCAAGCCTCCATAGAATGTCAGGAAATATCCAAGAAGGCAATCAATGACTACATCGAGAAGGAATAAAAGGTAATATTTCAAAAGACAGCCTTAAAAGAGAGGCTTATAATCTGAGGGTTGAAAGGAAAGGTCTAGAAGCAGTAATGAAGAGTATGAATGATGAGGACTTCTGGGAAACAAAAATTACAATAATTAATAGCTCTCCAGTGTCGGTGAGGTATAAGAAAATGGGCATTCATGTATGCTTGGTAAGAAGGTACATTAGAAAAAAACTTTCTGGATAAAAATTTGGCAGTATTTGTCAATGTTTTTAAAGTTCATGTCATTTGATTCAGCAGTTCCAAATCCACAAATCTATCCTACAAATATATTCACGTGTACCCAAACATACATGTATTAGTTTTTCACTGGGACATTGTTTGTAAAACTGGAAACAACCTAAATGTTCATCAGTAAGGAGATTTGTTCAATAAATTATGTGAGGCTTTCACTCAAGAACCATAGCACTAAAGAGGGCATACCCTAAGAGAGAAGCCAGGTTTCAATTAAAGCAAGCAAGTGGAGAGAGAATTCAGTGAGGAAATTGAGGGTACAGTAGAGTCTGTCTATGATGGAATCAGTTTTCCAGAAAACATAGTATAAATAATTGGCAAGAGAGGCAATAGTGGGTGGATGACTGAAGGTAAAGGAAAGTGTGGAAGAACAGAAGGAAGCCCAAAGGGGTTCAAGACAGAATGAACCGTAAGGCAGATGATCAAAAAAAGCCCTGCCGTATTAATTGGTTTTCAGGTTAACTAGACTCTGCAGCCTAAAATGCCCTTCCCTGCCCTTGAAAACCCAGGAAACTCCTACTCATTCTTTAAATCTAAAATAAAAAACTATCTTTTCTATGAAGCCTTCCCTGATCGCCTGTGGTCGAATTATGAACAAGTCCCATAGCATTCCTATTACAGGATTTATTACTTCTGATTAGGAGTATTTAATGTGAGGCTTACGGATAGGCATCAGGGAACATGTCCAGGTTTAAAATTTATACAAAATTCTGTGTATATTTGTGCATTTTCTTAGGGGGGAAAGTCCAAAGACTTTTTTTTTTGCAATTTCATGCTGGTAATTTTTCTTTTTTAAAATGTAATCCCCTAATATTTTAAGAAAAAATATTCAAACCAAAAGTTGCATATTAATATTATACACAAACTGAAACAGAAATGACTTTTAGCACAGTGTATACATGCTTACATAAACTCAAATAGTTTCACATTTAAAATAATTTCCATTTAACATATGAAAGTTCTGAAATACATAAAAGCATTAATACTTTCTATAAATCTAAAGTTAGAACATCAATTTGCTACAAGCATATAAAAACATCAAGTGTTTCTTAAAGCTTCCAGTTTCCTCCCTAAAACACAATCTTGGTCATAACAACCTAATTGCATATAAAATTTTTAAAGTAAGTTTAGGCTGAGTGCGGTGGTCACACCTGTAATCCCACACTTTGGGAAGCCGAGGCGGATGGATCATCTAAGGTCAGGAGTTCGAGACCAGCCTGGCCAACATGGTAAAACCGTGTCTCTACTAAAAAATACAAAAATTAGCCAGGCATGGTGGTGCCTGCCTATAATCCCAGCTACTGCAGAGACTGAGGCAGGAGAATCGCTTAAAACCAGAAGGCAGAGGTTGCAGTGAGCCAAGATCACATCACTGCACTCCCAGCCTGGGAGACAGAACAAGACTCCATCTAGAGAAAAAAATTAAAAAATAGGTTTGAGTGAAGTTCTCACTTTGATATATGTTCTTCATAGAAACAACAGAAATTATAAGTGACTTCAATCCCCATCTTGCTTTAAAATGGACAAATCTTTGGTTAAAGTTCTGTATTTGTAGCATTTGTTTTCAAATAAGATGGTCCCCAAATCAATAAGTGGTACTGATATATTATTAGTTCACAAGACTTGATTTAATCTTCTTCTGATGTGTGGAAGGTTACAGATACTCATTTACTATAATATGTCATTGATAGTGACATAGTGCTTACCCATAAACAGAGAAATCAATAGATTTATTATTTCTGTCAGTTTTCTATTATAATCTAAACCGTACAATAATTTTCAGTAACTATAGATAATGCTCCACACTATGTGTGACTATGATTGATAAGATGTAGAGCATTAAACTTAGAGTTAGCTTATTCTGATAAGTGAATATGAGACTGTACAGTAACTCTACACTAGCTATAGTAGGTTGTTAGATAATGCTTATTTAAAAAACCCCCAAACCATTCATTTACAAGAGAAATTATTGCAAATGTACAAAACAGTAGATATACAAGGAGAACACCAAACATACTTTATTAGCACAAAAAAGCAGCCATAGCAAGGCACAGCAAGTAGAAACATACATTAGCAGTTAGTGTGGCATACAAATGTAGCTTTTCTTTTTTGTAGCCTTGGTAATTGCCATAGGGATGTAAAATAACATTCTGTAGCATCAGGTCAGGAAATTATGGATCATTCACCAGTGGTACAGAGCACATTGACAAAAAGACAAAAGAATAGATTCGGCTACTTTAGTGCAAAATGTCTAGGACAGAACTGTACATTCAGTTCAGTTACTAAGAAGCAAACACTAGAACTTGATATAACTTCCAAAAGAGCTCACTCAAGTAGTATTACATTCACAACAGTATTCAAGTAGTATTACACTCAACTAGTATTGTAAGTGACAAAGAGGTGTTAAGTAGTTATTTACAGATATAATGGTTGTACAGTACCTTTTGAATCTGCAATTTATGTTTCAGATTTTCCATTGAGAGTAAGCTACACTGAAATTCTGTAAATTATACTTAAGCAATTTAGCTATGAATGTTTACAAAAAAGAAATACTGCCATCCAAATTAGTAATTACAGCTCAACAATAATCTAACATCAGCAACCATTGTAGTTACTATTATCTGATTTGTTTGGGCATCTTCTAGTCTCATTTTCTTCATGATTCACAAAATCATTATAGGCACAGGAAAAGATCCAACTTTTATGAAACAACAATTAGACTGCCCATCATCAACTTTTTTTTTTTTTTTGAGACAGTTTCCCTCTTGTTGCCCAGGCTGGAGTGCAGTGGCATGATCTCAGCTCACTGCAACCTCTGCCTCCCAGGTTTAAGCAATTCTTCTGCCTCAGCCCCCGAAGTAGCCGGGATTACAGGTGCCCGCCACCATACCCAGCTAATTTTTTGTATTTTTAGTAAAGATAGGGTTTTATCATGTTGGCCAGGCTGGTCTCAAACTCCTGACCTCAGGTGATCCACCAGCGTTGGCCTCCCAAAGTGCTGGGATTATAGGCGTGGGCCACCATAGGACCTGAACACCTGTAGTTCTATCCTCTGTTGTTCCACTAGGCACCGCATTTATCTGGATAACAGAAGGTTGCATCTGATACTAACACTAAGCTTACATACTATATGAAAAAACCTAGCACTGATATGTGTGCTTGCTATAGGTGTACATCTGACGCACATGAAAGCAGACCAGGTTCACACCCTTTGGGGACAGGAAAGTTCACTTTGCCTTGACTGGTTCTCGTTTGAACAAGCGAACCCTAAATTTTTGTTTATAATGACACTCTTTTTAAAAATCCTGTAACATTGATGGTAAATTAATTCCATCACATGTAGTGCACCTGCAGATTACTGTATGACTGACATACTACAGACTAAAGGGGAAAGTCCTATTTAGCGATACAGTAAGCAGTGGTTCAAAAAGCATTCAATAACTGAGATCTTTATACTGTTCTTAAAGTCCTGTTACAGTGGAGGAGTGAAATAAGCAGGGGTCATGGGCATCAAAATCAAAGTTGTGATCCCACTGCTCAATTCAGGCCTGCAGGGATCTGTTGTAGCCCCAGAAGTTCAAAGAGAAGAGGCAGTCCCCTTGCGCAGCATCCCTGAGCAAGAATGTGTCTCCAGATTTCACCTCAAGAAGGGCTTCTGTTTCATAATGGTCCATCACTCCCCAATAACAAGGATTCCCTGTAGTCTGAAGCAGTGTATGTAATCAACCTGTGTGTGGACTTCCCAAACTTCCCGTCTGCTAACATGGACATGTACCTTATGCTGCCTCTGCCTCCATGATGGCAAACACAGAGTGGCTGTATCCTCTTCCAGGTCACAATTAACATGCGGAACTGCAGAACGGTCCCCACTTATTTCAGTCATTGTAGGAGCTAACTTTGGTCCCAGTTAATATAATGGATTAACTTGTGCAGTCACTTCAAACATATGCATTTGTGCATCAGGAGAGGGATCAACCTCTTCTTTTTTTATTTTTATTTTTTGAGAGGGAGTCTTGTTCTGTCACTCAGGCTGGAGTGCAGTGGCACGATCTTGGCTCACTGCAACCTTTGCCTCCTGGGTTCAAGCGATTCTCCCAGCTCGGTCTCCCAAGTAACTGGGATCACAGGCACGCACCACCACACCCAGCTAATTTTTATATTTTAGTAGAGATGAAGTTTCACCATGTTAGCCAGGCTGGTCTCAAACTCCTGACCTCAAGTGATCCACCCGCCTCAGCCACCCAATGTACTGGGATTACAGGCGTGAGCCACCGCTCCCAGCCTCAACCCCTTCTTCAATACTAAGCCATCTTCTCTCTCTAAGCCTATCTTCTTCATCTTCTGTAGAAACCAAATATGGGGCTGGGAGGCTGAGACAAGAGAATCGTTTGAACCTGGGAGGCGGAGGTTGCAGTCAGCTGAGGTTGCAGTGAGCCAAGATTGTGCCACTGCCCTCCAGCCTGGGTGACGGAGCAAGACTTCATCAAAAAAAAAAAAAAAACACAAAGATGGATCATATGCATCAAAAAATGTTGAATGTGAGCACATAGGAGCTGTATGCTGTTTAATCAAATGCCATTTTGGGGCTAAATCTGAGCCAACAGGAAAAGGGCATTTCTCCAGCATTAATTCAGAAAGATCGATTTTTCTTTTTTTGGGAAAGAAAGGCTTTGACTACTTGTCGTAAGTTCTCATGGGAAAACACAAGCCCACAGTATCCTGCAACCTGTCTCAGAGAGCGACTTCCCTACGGTTCTTCTGGAAACACTGTCCATGTCTTCTATAGAGCTTAGTGTCTCTCTCTCCTTTGAGGTCCACTTTGAGTTCTACCAAACTTTTTATCAGTATCCAGTGAATTCTGGGTCATTGTAACAGGAATGTTTATCTTCCTGCCCCATGGAGCATGTCAAAAGTAGGAATCTCTTCATCCAAGTCTAGTTCCTGGGGTAACACAAGAATCATTATGCTGTTCAGTGCTTATTTCAACAATTTGAGGGATTTAAGTGGCACAATGTAGGTTTCTCCTTGAAGAATTCTTTGAACGGTTTAATCCCAGCTGTAAGGCAACATTTTCTCTTAAGGGACTACTTTGTTGCTGAGCAGCTGAGTCTCCTACATTGATTTTTTTTTTCTTTTTGACAAATATCCGTCGGAGTTCATATCCACATTTTCACCACGGCTTCCTTCCTCATGACTGAAGGCAATCTGTTACCTGTATTTGAAGTTCTTCCACATTTTTCCCACTTTATCCACTGATTATAAAAATCATTCAGGGTGAGTGGGGCAGCCTCATCCAAGGCACCTGCCACCAGGTGGGACGGGCAGAGGGCGCAGTCACCGACAGGGTAAGTCCACCTGCCTTCTGGTGCGACCTGTCCCCTCCGACTGCCCAGCAAGTGCAGCCTGGCTTCCTCCTGACAGAGCTCAAGGACCCCAGCTCCGCTGCTTGCTCCTGCCAGGCCTGCACCAATTCCCCAGCCACCTCCCCCTCCCCCAGTCCTGTTTCCCCTACCCCGCAGCCCCTCATTCCCAAGTGCACAAGTTCTTTTGTCGTTGTTGTTGCTGAGACAGGGTCTTGCTCTGTTGCCTAGGCTGGAGTGCACTGCAGCCTCGACCTCCTGGGCTCACGCGATCCTCCCACCTCAGCCACTTGAGTAGCAGGGATCACAAGCACACGCCACCATGCCCAGCTAATCTTTTTATTTTTTGTAGAGATGACTCTCACTATGTTGCCCAGGCTGAAGTCCACCATTTTTAATGAAATGCTGGAACATTTATTGTGGTGTAATTTGCTCATCAAACATTTACTGAGGCACTTACTATATGCCAGGCACTGCAAATATAGAGATGAAACAAAAACTCCCTACAATCAAAAAGTTTACAGGCTGGGTGTGGTGGCTCAGGCCAATAATTCCAGCACTTTGGAAAGCTGAGGCAAGAGAATCACTTGAGACCAGGAGTTCAAGACCAGCCTGGGCAGCATAATGAGACCTCATCTCTCCAAAAAAAAAGTTTTTTTTTTTAATAGCTTCAGTGAGTTAAGGCTACAGTAAGCTGTGGTCCACCACTGCACTCTCGCCTAGGTGTCAGCAATACCCTGTCTCAAAAAAGCCAAAAGTTTACAGATGAGAAAGAAAGAGAAGTAAACACAGGATTATGAAATAATATAAAACATAAAAGAAGCCTAAATAAAATGAGAGACATATCATTAATGAAGACTTCAATAAATAGAGGAATATATTATGTTCCCGGTTGGGAAAATTTAATAATGTAAAGATATCCACTCTCCCCAAATTAAGCTAAAAATTCAACATAATCTCAACTAAAATCTCAACGATTTTTTTTTTTTGGAGAATGTATTGGGTGATTCTAAAAATTCTTGTAGAAGGAAAAGTGAACTAGTTAGGCAAGAAATGTCTGAAAACAAGAGCAAAGACTTTCTCTATCAGGTATCAAAATTATGATAAAGCTATAGCAGTAATATCAAAAGTGTGATTTTGGCATAAGAACAAACATCAGTAAAACAAAATGGATTGTCCAGAAACAGATTCATGTGTATAAGGGAACTGGGTATATAATAAAGGTGGCATTTCAAATCGTTGTAGAAAATAAATAGTATAGCAATGATTACCTATTTATTAGGTTGGTGCAAAATAAATTTGCCATTTTTAACGGCAAAAACTGTGATAACTTTTGCAACAACCTAATATTTGAAAAAGCATTAAGTTATAGCAAAATTTCATACCATTCACAAAAGTAACTTCTAAACAGTTTAAAGAATTAAAATCAGCCAGGCGTGCTGGTTCATACTTGTAATCCTAGGACTTCGGGAGGCTGAGGTGGGAGGATCAGTTGAACCCAGGAGTTAGAGACCAGTCTGGATAACATGGTGAAACCCTGCCTCTTCAAAAAATACAAAAAAAATTAGCCAGGCCTGGTGGGCGCATGCCTGTAATCCCAGCTACTCAAGAGGCTGAGGCAGGAGAATTGCTTTAACCCAGGAAGTGGAGGTTGCAGTGAGCCAAGATTGTGCCACTGCACTCCAGCCTGGGTGACAGAGTGAGACTTCATCTCAAAAAACAAAAAATAAATAAATAAATAAATAATAAATAGGCTGGGCACAGTGGCTTGTTCCTGTAATCCCAGCACTCTGGGAGGTTGAGGCAGGCAGATCACCTGAAGTCAGGAGTTTGAGACCAGCCTGGCCAACATGATGAAACTTCATCTCTACTAAAAATAGAAAAATTAGCTGGGCATGGTAGCGCACATCAGTAATCCCAGCTATTCAGGAAGCTGAGGCGGGAGAATAACTTGAACCTGGGAGGTGGAGGTTGCAGTGAGCTGAGATCACCGCACTACACTCCAGCCTGGGTGACAGAGCAAGACTCCGTCTCAAAAAAATAATAATAATAAAAATAAAGAAAAGAAGCCAGTCTCAAAAGGTTATATACTGTATGATTTCATATGCATAACAGGTTTGAAAAGGCAAAACCATAGTGACAGAAAACAGGCAGTGATTACTGGGAAGTAGCAAGAAAGAGTAGACTATAAGAGAGAACTGGGAATTTTTTGAGGTGATGAAACTATTCTATATCTTTGTTGTGTCAGTTGCTATATGACTGTATGCGTTTGTCAGCACCTGCAGAAATGTATACTCAAGATGAATTTTACTATATGTAAATTTAACTTAATCAAGAAATGAAAAAGTGTATGATCCCAGCACACATCCATCCATCCATGCATGTATGAATATACACACACATTAGAACACACGAGGACATTTTCAGAGGTAACGGACATGTTCATTACCTCGATTGTGGTAATAGTTTCATGGTTGTGTACGTATGTCCAAATTCATCAACTTACATACTTTGAGGATGTGCAGTTTAGTGTACACCAATTATACCTCAATAAAGCTGTAAGGAAAAGGGGGAAAAACACATGAGAAGAAAATATAAGTGAATATGTTTAAAACCTTAGAGCAAGAACAGCCATCTTAAGACTTAAAAAAAAAAAGCTGGGCCAAGTGCAGTGGTTCATGCCTGTAATCCCAGCAATTTGGGGGCCTAGGTGGGTGGATCACTTGAAGTCAGGAGTTAGAGACCAGCCCTGGGCAACATAGTGAGACCCCATCTCTAAAAAAAAAAAAAAAATTTTTTTTAATGAGCCAGGTATAGTGCCACATGCCCATGGTCCCAGATACTGGGAAGGCTGAGGCAGGAGGATTGCTTGAGCCCAGGAGTTCAAGGCTGCAATAAGCTATGATTGTACCACTGCACTACAACCTGGCTGACAGAGTGAGACAAAAAAAAAACAAAAAAGTAAAAGCCATAAAGAAAAAGAATAACATATCTGACTACATCAAAATTTAAAGTTAATAAACATGAAAATATAAGTTCACTAATAATCAGAAAACTGTGAATTAAGAGAAGATAGCATTTTTTACCTGACATACTAACAAAAGTTTAAGAGATTTATATCAAGTGTTGGCAGGAGTATAGGGAAATAAGTACTCTCATATACTGTTAGTTTTCTTTTTTTAAATATCATTTCTGGCACAAAAAGTAGGACTCATATAACATTGTTAGAAGTATTTGGCCTTTTTAAAGAGCAATTTTGCAGTAATAAAATGTAAAGTGTACGTACCCTTCAATCCAGTAACCCAGTAATTCTACTCTTTAGTACCTACCTTAGAGAAACATTGTCCACAAAAAAGAGTTAATGGCAGACGATAACCCCAAACTGGAATCTACTTTAATCAGTGCTTTTCAAACTAGCTGTGGTGGCCAGGTGCAGTGGCTCACTCCTGTAATCCCAGCACTTTGGGACGCCAAGGTGGGAGGACTGCTTGAGGCCACAAATTCGAGACCAACCTGGGCAACACAGCAACATCCCATCTCCAGTAAAAAATAAAAAAAAATAAAAACTATCTGTGGCAAAAGACCAGGGATTTGGGGGGGTTTTGTTTGCTTGTTTGTTTTGTTTGAGACAGGATCTTACTCTTTTGCCCAGGCTGGAGTGCAGCGGTATGATCATAGCTCACTGCAGCCTTGACCTACCAGGCTCAAATAATCCTCCTGCCTCAGCTTCCTGAGTAGCTAGAACTATAAGCACACACCACCATGCCAAGCTAATTTTTTAAATTTTTTGTAGATATGAGCTCTCACTTTGTTGCCCAGGTTGGTCTCAAGTGATCTTCCTGCCTGGGCGTCCTGAAGTGCTGGGATTACAGGTGTGAGCCACCATGCCTGACCCAGGTTTTGTTTTTGTTTTTTTGGAGTTTTTTGGTAAATTTCCAATCTGTCACAGACTGATGCCTTTGTAGAGAAAAAACAAATTACTAGAAAAGTGATCATGCACTTAGATGTCATGGCCACATGAAATTGCTATAAAAGTTTTTAAATGCCTATCCTCAATTCCTATACTTATCTCCTTGTGGACAGCTGATAGTTCACAACTGGCACCAGTCTGTGGAATACAGTTTGAGTAGCACTGATATAAATGTCCATCAGAAGGTGAGAACTGCTATATGACCCAGCAGTTCTACTTATGGATATATACACAAAAGAATTGAAAGCAGAAATGTAAAAAGGTATCTGTACACCTATATTCATAGTAGCATTGTTCACAACACACAAAAGGTAGAAACAACCCAGGTGTCCTTGACAGATGAATGGACACACAAAACATGGCATGTATGTATATATGTATGTATGTATATACATACACCTTGGAATATTAGTCAACCTATAACATCAGTGAACCTTGAACACATTATGCTAAGTGAAATAAGCCAGTTGTGGCCTGGCGCAGTGGCTCATGCCTGTAATCCCAGAATTCTGGGAGGCCAATCATTTGAGGTCAGGATCATTTGAGGTCAGGAGTTCAAGACCAGTCTGGCCATCATGGTGAAACCCTGTCTCTACTAAAAATACAACCAGCCAGGTGTGGTGGTGTGCGCCTGTAGTCCCAGCTACTATGGAGGCTGAGGTGGGAGAATTGCTTGAATTCAGAAGGCGGAGGCTGCAGTGAGCCAAAATTACACCACTGCACTCCAGCCTGGGTGACAGAGTGACACTCCATCTCAAAAAAAAAAAAAAAAAGAAAAGAAGCCAGTCACAAAAATACAAATACTATATGGTTCCACTTACATAAGGTTACCTATAATAGCCAAATTCTTAGAAACAAAAAATAGAATGGTGGTTGCTAGGGCTGGGGGAGGGGACAATGGGGAGTTATTGTTTTGAGTTTCATCTTGGAAGATGAAAAAATTCTGGAGATGGATGGTGGTAATGGTTGTATAACAATGTAAATGTACTTAATGCCACTGAAATGTACCCTTAAAAATGGTTAAAATGGTAAATTTTGTCACATGTATATTTACCACAATATATGTGTGATATACTTCAACCAAAACATCCTAGTAAGTCAAATGTAGAGGCAGATATGAGAATCCAGATGTCTATTATTAAGCCAGACATTAAGGAGAATTGTAAAAAATATATAACAATTTTACTCTTCTAAGTAATATTTTCTTCCTTTGGAAAAGTTATTTTGCTTTTGCTTTTTTTTTTTTTTTTTTGAGACAGAGTCTTGCTCTTTTCGCCCAGGCTGGAGTGTAATGGCGTGATCTCAGTTCACTGCAACCTCCACCTCCCGGGTTCAAGTGATTCTCCAGCCTCAGTCTCCAAAGTAGCTGGGACTACAGGTGCCCACCATCATGCCCAGCTAATTTTTGTATTTTTAGTAGAGACGGGGTTTCACCGTGTTGGCCAGGTTGGTCTCGAGCTATTGACCTCAAATGATCCACCCACCTCGGCCTCCCAAAGTGCTGGGATTACAGGCATGAGCCGCCAGGCCCAGCTATTATTTTGCATTTTAAAATATTGTTTATCTTAACATGTAATGGGCTTATTACCATTATTTTTAATGAAAAAAACATATTTGTTTTAATTTCTCAATTTTCTTTCTTTTTTTTTTTTTTTTTTTTTGAGACAGAATCTCACTCTGTCACCCAGGCTGGAGTGCAGTGGTGTATGATCTCGGCTCATTGCAACTTCTGCCTCCCAGGTTCAAGTGATTCTGCCACCTCAGCCTCCCAAGTAGCTGGGATTACAGATGTGCACCACTATATCTGGCTAATTTTTGTATCTTTAGTAGAGACAGGCTTTCACCATATTCGCCAGGTTGGTCTCGAACTCCTGACCTTAAGTGATCCACCCACCTCAGCCTCCCAAAGTGCTGGGATTACAGGCATGAGCCACCATGCCCAGCTGTTATTTTGCATTTTAAAATATGATTTATATTAACATGTTGTGGGCTTACTACCATTGTTTTTAATGAATAAACACATATTTTTTAATTTCTGGTTTTTTTTTTTTTTTTTTGAGACAGAGTCTCGCTCTGTCACCCAGGCTGGAGTGCAGTGGAGTGATCTCTGCTCATTGCAAACTCTGCCTCCCGGGTTCAAGTGATTCTCCCACCTCAGCCTCCCGAGTAGCTGGGATTACAGGTGTCCACCACCACACCCAGCTAATTTTTGTATTTTTAGTAGAGACTGGATTTCACCATTTTGGCCAGGCTGGTCTCAAACTCCTGACCTCAGGTGATCTGCCCGCCTCGTCCTCCCAAAGTGCTGCGATTACAGGCATGAGCTACTGCGCCTGGCCAGTTTTAATTTCATTGAATAAAGAGAGCCATATACCTACATAAACAAATTCTGTTAGGAATGTGAAGGGGTCCTACAATCAAAATGTTTGAGAACCACTGCACTAGAGAAACTCTGTCATATTCAGGAATGTTCATAGCAGTACCACTTGTAAAAGCAAAACATTGAAAAAAATCTAGTAGTCTATCAATAAGGAAATGGTTAAATAAACTATTTGATAGCCATACTATGGCATATGTCACTTTTTTCAAAAATAAGTAAATCTGGCCGGGTGCGGTGGCTCACACCTGTAATCCCAACACTTCGGGAGGCCAAGGCAAGTGGATCACTTGAGGTCAGGGGTTTGAGACCAGCCTGGCCAACATGGGGAAACCCTGTCTCTGCTAAAAAATAAAATAATATAAAAAGAAGTAAATCTAGATGTACCAAAATAAAAATGTTTCTAAAAGACTGAATGAAAAAATTTGTGGGATATGTACAGTATGTATTGTGTTGTATTTTTATTTTATTGTTAAAATAAAAATACAACACAATGTATTTTCTATGATAACTAGAAAAAAAAACTTGGAAGGCTGCCAGGATACACACCAAACTGTCAACAATGGTTACTTTGGGGAAGAGGGAAAGAGGACTAGGATTGTGGGTAATGGCCAAGTGTTAGCCCCATACATGTATACTGTTTTTTTTTTTACAAGGAGAATGTACTGGTGTAATTAAAAATAACTAGAAAAAGATATAAAAGCAACGAGGTCAAGCCCACTGACATTGAGGAAGAAAGGGGACTTTCTGAGTCCGGGCTGTAAGGGCTGATGTATTTACTACAGTGGTCTTAGAGCTGATGAATCTAGGAAGGCACCACAATGGGTGAAGTAGGCAACAGAGGTGGTGACTGGCTGAAATGGTGGTGGCCCCCTGGATGGCAGAACTTTTTGGGTCACATACCTCCTGCTCCCTTCTTGAGACTTAATACAAAAAAGGCCTTCACAGCCGCAGAGTGCAGCCTCTTCCACTTCCGCCGCAAATCAGGCCACAACGCTTGCAGTGAAGAACTTCACCCTGGTGCCTGCAAAGTGTTATCCCATTCCCTGGTCCCTGATCCCCACTCCCCAGGCCCAGGCCCACGACTTCAACGGCCCCATCCCAGGGAGAGCCCCGGGCTGGCGTTTGTGGAAGGAAACTGGCAGCCTAAGGCAGGACCTTCCTAAGGGCTGGACAAGCGGACTACGGCCTCAGTCGCTGTGGCACAACCGGAGACATTTTGAAACTTCAGAAGTGTGACCAGGGTAGAGGATACCTAGGTTGCAGGAAGGCGCAGTTACCAAATTAGGGCTCTGGAGCTTGGAGGAAATCCGCTGACAGCTCCAGGCGCGCGGCAGACCTCACTTTCTAAAGCAGTGCCAGTGTTCCTATTGGTCTTCCATTCCAGCCAACCAGCAGGTTTCCCTGTGGTCCACCCCTCAACTAAGAGGCCAATCAGGAGAGGGATTGTGCTTCCCATTGCGTACCACCAATTAAAGCTTGCTAATTTCTGACTGACACATGGACAGCCAACCAGAAGGCCTCGTAATCTGACCCCTTATTACAGTCACCATTAGGATCTTGGTCCCCATCCTTGTTCTGTCCCCGCCTAGAATCTAAGATACAGATCTAGGAGAAATTACTAAACAGGGGGTCCAAGCTGGAGGAATGGTGGCTCAAGAGACAAAGTAATATTTCCTCGACTATAAAAGCAGGTTGGCCATGAGAAAAGCAGGTTGGCCATGAGGTCACAAGAGCCTGTAATTGAGCTGTCAGTGCTGCTCTGGGCTTCACCTCAAGTAGTGCCAATCTGAAAAAGCCTTTATGAGAGTGCCTCAGGTAATGTTTCTTTGTCACCAGGCCAATGGCTTCATCTTCCCCCAGAGTCAGATGGGAGAAACTTACAAAACACTCAGGGCCTTTAAGTGTGATGGTTTATTTATGGTGAAGAGTGGTCAGTATCCTCAATTGTGGCAATAGATACTGCCTCCAGAAGGACCAAAAGTAAATGTGTGGGGAAACTAAAACCTGACAGTGGTATCATTATAACTAAATGTACCAGAAAATGCAAATTAAAACTATGGAATACGATTTTCACCAAATAGTTTGGTTAATTATCAATTGTTTAAATTTTTACCACTTTTGGCAAGGAAACTTTTTGTGAACACAATTTCCCCACTTTGGGTGGGGAAACATTCTCATTTGCTGTGACTGGAAGCCTAAACTGCACTCTTTAAGAAGGCAATTTCACTTTAGCTATTAAAATATAAAATGAGGCCAGGCGGAGTATCTCATGCCTGTAATCCCAACACTTTGGGAGGCTGAGGCAGGACAATCATTTGAAGCCAGGAGTTCAAGACCAACTTGGGCAATAAAGTGAGACTAACGCCTCCCCCGTCTCTACACACACACATGCACACACATACACACAGTAAAAGGCACACACATTTTGACCAAGCAATTCCTTCTCTCAAAATCTATCCTACAGAAATATTTATACACTGGAGCAAGGTTATATGTAGCATTATTTATAGTAGTGAATGGAAACAAATTTGCATCAATAGGTGAACCATTAAATTGTGATACAACCATACCATGAAATGTTATGCAGCCATTTTTTTAAATGAGGTAAATTTCCATGTATTAATGCAAGAGGAAGTCAGAATACAATGCAAAGTGAAAAAAAAGTTGCAAAACAGTACATATAATATCCCATTGTTTTTTTAAAAAAAGCCCTATATACAAATGTGTGGGTATTCATATACGTATATATGTGTATATTAATATATAAACACAAACAGAACATCTGGGAAGACACACACCAAATTAAGTTATTCTTGGAAAATGGGAGTGGTGAGACAGACTAAGGAAAAATCTTTCACTTTTTACTTTACACATTTATGTTTTGTTTGAATATTGTCAACATTAATAATTTTTGAATTTTTATCACTACAATAAAACATTTTAACAAAATAGGCACTTTTGTAATCAGATCAGTAAAGTTATAATGTATGTGTTTTAAATAAAAATAACTCCATGGGGGCTGCATGCAGTGGCTCATGCCTGTAATCTCAGCACTTTGGGAGGCCAAGGCAGGTGAATTACGAGGTCAGGAATTAAGAGACCAGACTGGCCAATAGGGTGAAACACCATCTCTACTAAAAATACAAAAATTAGCAGGGCATGGTGGTGCGTGCCTGTAGTCACAGCTACTAAGGAGGCTGAGGCAAGAGAATCACTTGAACCTGGGAGGTGGAGGTTGCAGTGAGCTGAGATTGCGCCACTGCACTCCAGCCTGGGTGACAGAGCAAGACTCCGTCTCAATAAATAAATAAATAACTCCAAGGGGTGACGACTTCATTTTAAAATTTCAGCTAGAAGACCTAGGATACAATTAGGACAACTGTAAACCAAATCAACTCTGAGTTTCAATGGGAGTATACTCATGACTTGATACAACAGGATGTAAGCAAAGAAAATCTAATCAGGATAAGTGAAGAATCGTTCATTTCTGGAAGAGAAAACTAACTACACTATAGCAAACTCCATCATATGCAGGAAAAATTGTGCTTTCACCTTATTGGTGGCATCATCTCCAATGTTTACTCAATTCCTTGGCTAGGATGGGAAATCACAAAAAGTTAGAAATGTAAGATACCTCAGAGATCATTTAGTTAAAATCCCTCATTTAGTCAAAATCCCTTCAGAAAACAGGCCCAAAATGGTAAAGCAATTCAACTAAGGTCCTATACCTACATAGTCAACTGTAGAAGTCAGGTTTCTATTCCAGACCTGGTACTCTCTGTTTCTTTTCAGATCTTCCTGAGTCTTCAGTCTGATGATATATCATGAAATATTTTTAAATTTTATGATTAGACATACCTTTATTTAAATTTTATAAAATGCATAAACAAAATTAAAATATATATGCCTCCATTAGTACAGATAATGAGAAGTTCACTGTATCTAAACAAAAAAACATTATGGTATAACAATCTCTTGAAAAGTAATACATAAATCAAGCCAGGTGCAGTGGCTTACGCCTGTAATCCAGCACTTTGGGAGGCTGAGGTGGATCACTTGAGCTCAGGAGTTCAAGACCAGCCTGGTTAACATGGTGAAACCCCGTCTCTACTAAAATATAAAAATTAAGTGGGTGTGGTGGTGCCACGCCTATAGTCCCAGCTACCTGGGAAGCTGAGGCAGGAGAATTGCTTGAACCTGGGAGGCAGAGATTGCAGTAAGCTGAGATCACACCAGTACACTCCAGCCTGGACAACAGAGCAAGACTCAATCTCAAAATATATATGTATATGTACATGTATATATACATACATCAAATGCTCTGTGAATCTAACTGTATTTTACTGTTTACCTAAGAACTACTGTTTTATCCTAATTTCTAATTGTTCTTCAACTGGCACTGCCTCTTAACCCTTTACCTTCATTTACTTTATATCAAGTAGTTGATGACCTATATAAAAACACTTAAAACCACCATAGGAAACACCTATTTAAAGGAACCCTGCAGTGATTTAAAGAATTATTTTGTGACGTTGGCAATTATCCCGGGTTTGTCTGTTTTATAAAGAATGAGTTCTCTGTTTTTAAATGCATAGACAGAGAGACAGGGTATGGAGAGAATAAAATAGACAACAACTGGTTTTTGTACAAGCAAGGTAAAAAAAGAAGACAAGAATGATGGGTGGTGGGTAGTCAGGAAGGGAGTGGCAGAGAACCACATGCTAAATTCGTCACAAAGAGTTTATATTTTAAAAGTAAACTCAAATACTAAGATATATAAATGAAATAACAACTACCTAACCGTCAGGCTGTAATTAAAGTGTTGTCCAATTTAAGACTCTACTACCTGACATGTGAGGGCCTTAGAGAGATTTCAGAATAATAAAAAGATAAAAGGGTTAAAAATGAGCCAAGTAAGGAAAAATTAGAACTTATTATATCTAAGAAGAGAATACTAAGGATGATTCAACAGTTTTCAAGGATATGAAGAAATATCCATTTCAGCAAACAGCTGTTCTACATTTCCACAGAAGAAAATAATTTTACTTAAATTATTATAGCATATATCTCAACACAGAAGTGTCTCATCCAGAGAAGCCTGAATGTTATCTACCCCTCCCACCTTTACCGGCTTAATTCCTTGTCTCAAATGGGTCAAAGGGTAGATAAGGCATCTTTGGAATGTGAAGATTTAAGACTTCTTTTGGGTCTAGCTATGTTCAAAATTTTTCGTTAGCCTCTGTCCCCCAGGTTCCAACATAAGGTTAAGGCCTTTCTGCACTATAGATAAAGGTGATTAATTAGCAGTAAACATGCAGATACCTGTGTAAACTTGAATTCCTTATCAAAGAAAAGTATGCTTTTCCTCAGTGTTAATGGGTAAGAGGGCTTGGATTTAGGGTTCTTGCCTGACTCAGTTACTGTGCCAAAATGGCCAATTTGACATCCAAGAGAGATTTACCTAGCCTGATATTTTTTTAAAAAAAGACTGGACAACTAGCCAGATGTGCCTGAACCTCTTACTTTGTCTCTAGCATTTTCCTGTCTTATATAGACATCTCTTCATTTTGTTTTGAGGCTGGAGTACAGTAGTACCATCATGGCTCACTCCTCAACCTTCTGGGCTCAAGCAATCCTCCTGCTCCAGCCTCCCAAGTAGCTGGGGCTACTGGCATGTGCCACCATACCTGGCTAGTTTTTCAATTTTTTTTTTTGTAGAGATGAGATCTCACTCAGTTGCCCAGGCTGGTCTCAAACTCCTACGCTCAAGCAATCCTCCTACCTCAGCCTCCCAAAGTGCTGGGATTACAGGCATGGGCCAGCACGCCCAGCTAGACATCTCTTCAAAAGAGCTCTTAAGGTCTACAAAGAAAGAGAATGTAATATCATATTTTACTTGTACCACAACCACTCCACCCTACTCCCAGCCCAGGTGTTAGCATAGTACCAGACACACAGAAGACTAACAGCACTTATTAACTGTCATCTGTCCAAATTTTTGTTAACATTTTATTTTATAGCTGCTTTTTCTAGTTATTCTGCAGTTCATTCTCTAACACTGATGCCTAGGAAGGATGCATCTCTCTTTATCTGTCCTTTCCTTTATTTCACAGAAATACCTGTTCTTCGCTATCTTCTAAGACATTTTTAGTCATCTCATTAATGAACTACCAAAAACAACTTCCTCACAGCCCCTACTCTTCTACTTTGAACCAAATACTGCTAAATAACATTAATTTTTCTTTTTTGTTGTTGTTTTGTTTTGGCAATTTTTTGTAGAGACAGTGTCCCACTCTGTTGCTCAGGGTGGTCTCAAACTCCTGGGCTCAAGCAATCCTTCTGCCTCAGCCTCCCAAAGTGCTGGGATTACAGGCATGAGCCAACCACATCCAGCTTTAATTTGCTAATGTTCTGAACACATTACTTTATACATCTTCTTTCCATGTCGAACTACGTTAAAACTAGTTTTGATTTTCTAAATCACAAGACTGCTACCTCCCCTAATTCCAGCCCTTGCCAAAACCCACCCTGCGTAGGGAAACCATTTCAGAGCTCATTGGTCAGACGAATATCCACCCACCAAAAGTTTTGAGAGTTCACCCACCTTTCTGCCTGTATCAAATTTTATTTGGAAAAAAAGAAACAGTGTCAATTGAGGTAAAAAGACTATAGAAGAAATCATGTTTGTTGGTGTTGTGTGGGTGTGTCAGAGGATAAGCACATGCATGTGTGTTTATGTACACATATTACATATGCACACACACACACACACACACACACACACACACACACACACATATATTATAAATATATTCTGCCCAAATTAGCACAAACCCACAAGCTTAAAAACCAAATCTGCTAAATATGACTCGAACCACAGGTACGGAGCTTACAGCTACTTCCTGCAAGCAGATGCATTACCTCTGTGACAAAATCAATTGTGAGTTGTGAAAAGGATAGGTAAATATCATTACAGACAGTTAAGATTCTGCTTTTTAAAAAAAATTTAAATGCAAAACATTACCGCAGGACACCAGCCACATTGTATGATTTCTGCATAATACCCAGCACATCCTAGATACTAAAAAATACTAAATTTACAACTTAGGCAGGAAAACAGACACTTGCTTCACAGTGGTTTAATATGAACAGAGTTGAATATGACATTGTCTGACAGAAGAATGAACAGTTTGCTGAATAAAAGCCCCGAGTCAGGATATATATACACAGCAGAAATGGGGCCTCAGACTCTCAGCACTCGTGCACGATGAAAGAAGGAATCGATTTTAAAAAATGTCTCTAACAGAGGACACAAATCAAAAAGGCAGCAACAACATTGGCGAGGTGGGAAAGGGAGCAGAGCCTCTTTTTAGGGGCTGCTTAGCCCCTGGCACAGGCTCAGCAGCTGGAGAGCTGTCTCAGGGAACTTCAACACTTAGATGGGCTCCAAATCCTATGTCAAAATACAATCCTAATCACTGTGATCAGGGTCACGTCACAATCAGCAATCCTTTTCCCCAAGGCCCTGTAGAGAAAACTCCAATCCTTCCATGATAGGGAGTCTAAGCAAAGAGCCCCCACCTCTCACCTGGCACCAAAGTTAACTTGCTCTCACACCGCCACTTGGGACAGATATTGGGCCCCAGCAAACAAACCACCCCCTCCCTGACAGAAGCCAGGATAGTTGCCAGCCTCAAGAAGTTGCTTCAGACGTTAAGATTTAGAAAATCCATACTAAGCTGCTATCCATAGTTCAATTTCTGGGGAAAATGCTGGGGTTGCATGAGAAACAAGTGCAGGCAGTTCAATAACCCTGTGACCACGCTGGGGAGGGCAGCAAAAACTCTTGCCCCTGAGCCCCATTCAACAGCTCAAAGTGCTTAGGAGAAGTCAGAGACTGTGTTGGTTTGTGTGCTTCTGCCCTGTGGCAGCACCAAATGGGATGGGGAAAAGGAGAATGGAAGGAAGACAGTGGTGATACCCTTCCCTACTGCTGGGAAGAGCCTAGAAGATAATCCACTCCCACCCTTCAGGGAGTTACCTGGTAGTGGTGAGTTGCCCCACCTGTCAAGCCACCAAACCTGCAAAGCTAAGCCATAAAGTAGCAAGGGATTAGGGAGGAAGAACTGCTGGCCCATACTGACTCACCAGCTGGTGAGCAAAAATAGGCAGCTAGAGTGGGAGCCACAAAGGGAGAAGGGCTAGGCAATAGAAGCTCCCCTACTGCCCTATGGCTTTCTTCTGACTCTGAAGCAGCCATAAAGATGGGCCCAGAAAACCCACACACCTTGCTCCATACAACAGACTGCTTGGACTCTAGGAGGATTACTGCCATGGAAAGCAACAAGGGAGAGAGAAAGAAAAAAAAAATTGTTAAGAAAACTGGGAGCAGGCCTAGAGAAAACAGGGAGAGCTTCTGGGTCTCTACCACCTTTCCAAAAAGAAAAAATTCATGCAGTTAGGAAAGGCAGGGTTTTTCCCTGCTCAGTGTTCTTGGTTAAACCTAAGAGTAAGAAAAATCCCCTGGACTTGCAGCATCAGTATGTATCCAAGTGCCTCACCAGCACAAGCGCCCCCCCTCCCGCCAGTTAGCCTTCTGGGATGGGTAAATGCCCAAGAAATTGCCTTCCAGTCTAATTCCCCCAACCCACCCACCCCCAACCCCCAAGCAAAGGGCATCTGCCTGTCGTTTCCCACCTCTCCTCAGAGAAGAGGATCCCAGCAGAGTGCCCACCCACATGGTGTAGTCAGGTACCAAGGAGCACAATGCCAGACAGTCTATCAGGCCAGGAGACGGGCAGCCAACCTCAGATCAAAGACAGAAAAAGGCTTAGTGTAAAAACCAATGTCATTTCAGCAGGAAAGTAGAGGGCAAGTGGTGAGAGGGGCTCCTACTGGCGCACCTTCCCCGGGACGTAGTTCCTGTCAATTGCCTCCTCCTGCAGGAACATGTGTAGGCAGCGTTCATTCTGAGCCAATGGGTGCCCAGCAATTCTACAAAGAAACCAGGATGGTTATCAGTAGTATTCAGAATAAGAGAAAATTAGCAGAGGGATCGGGATGTGAACAGGACAGGAAGGGCAAGGTCAGCCCCAAGGTTCAAGCCAGTGGAGGACAACAGTAAGGTATTAGGGTACCACCTCAACCCTAATATTGTAGAGGGGACAGGGGATAGAGAGGCAAGACAGGGAAATCCCTAGATGTAACCATCATGCAGTGCTTTCTCAAGCCCTGACATAAAGGATCAGAATCCTACTCAAAGAAATGGAGTCTTACTCTCCAGTCAGCCCACCACACAATTGGCACCACATCACGGTACTCATTATAAAAGGTGAGCTGGGTGCAGTGGCTCACACCTGTAATCCCAGCACTTTGGGAGGCCAAGGCAGGTGAATCACTTAAGGTCAGGAGTTCGAGACCAGCCTGGCCAACATGGTGAAACCCTGTCCCTACTGAAAACATAAAAATTAGCCAGGAGTGGTGGCCGGCACCTGTAATCTCTGCTACTCAGGAAGCTGAGGTAGGAGAGTCTCTTCAACCCAGGAGGCAGAGGTTGCAGTGAGCCAAGATCGCATCACTGCACTCCAGCCTGGGCAACAGAGTAAGACTCGGTCTCAAAAAAAATAAATAAATAGCCTGGTGTGGTGGCTCATGCTTGTAATCCCAGCTACTCGGGAGGCTGAGGAAGGAGAATTGCTTTAACCCAGGAGGCAGAGGTTGTGGTGAGCTGAGGTCGCACCATTGCACTCCAGCCTAGGCAACAAGAGCGAAACTCCATCTCAAAAAATAAATAAATAAACAAATAAATATAACATAAAACAAAAGGTGAGGTAAACAAAACATATAGAAAGACTACAATGGCAAAAGTAGCAAGTAGAGCCCCCAGAAACTTGGCTTACTTGTTAATAAACTGCTCGAGGCCCTGCCTCCTTTCTTCAATGAAAGACTCTTCAAAGATCCCTTCATCTCCTCGGAAAGGCAGCTGCCGCTTCAAGGCTTTCCCAGGCAGTGGTGGTACTACAATCTGCAGGCAAACACGAAATTCCAGCCACATGAGAGAGAGACAGAGTGGGAATGAGATGGTAAAGCACTGTGTACCTCATTTCTTATTAGGCATAGGGTCCATCCTGTCCCACATCCAGCAACTTGCAAGAACTAAAACCACACCAACAGTCAGAATGGCTCAGGTCAAAAATTAATCCATTTCTGTGGGAGGACAGGTTTACCATCTCAAAAGAAAGGAAATATACTCCAAATAATTACCACTTTACTTAACAAGCCACTACCATTCAATAATTTAGCTAGGATTTTCCTGACACTAGACTTTCCATTTTTAGCACCTACAGGAATTAAGTTGTACAACCTTATTGGCGACTAAGTGAAGTAATACTTTAAAAAAAAATTTGTCCTGAACTTACCACTTTTTTTTTTCTTTTGAGATGGAGTCTCCCTCTGTCGCCTAGGCTGGACTGCAGTGGCATAATCTCGGTTCGCTGCAACCTCCACCTCCCGGATTCACGCAATTCTTATGCCTCAGCCTCCCAAGTAGCTGGGATTACAGGCGCCTGCCACCACGCCCAGCTAATTTTTCATATTTTTTGTAGAGATGGGGTTTCACCATGTTGGCCAGGCTGGTCTTGAACTCCTGACTTCAGGTGATCCACCCACCTCGGCCTCTCAAAGTGCTGGGATTACAGGCATGAGCCACCATGCCCGGCCAGAACTTACCACTTTCAGGTTTCAAAAGGTATCCCCAGATCTAAAATACTGAGATTTGATGGATAAGAATGTGTTCACCCTCTTCATTCCCTTCAAGATTTTACAGACTGTGGTTGTATGCCCCCTCAGCCTATGCAGATCTCCTCCTCCAAAGATACCACACAGAGAACAAGGCCATACCTTGCTATCTCGCTCCAGCTCATTTTTCAGCCATTCAAAGTCACTGTAGCGCCGCCGTACACAGGACTCCTTCAGCTTGAAGATAGGTAGGTTCGTCTACATGGAAGTAAAAATGAAAGAAGAAAGATGGTAAGTAATGTTCAGCCTGTGGTAGCCACCTGTCTGAATGACTTGGACAGGTCTCAATGAAGAAATAGCTCCTATGGATCATGCTCCTATAACCCTTTCAAATCACCACCAGGTAAAGATCAACCCTTACCATATCCAACCTTATCACAGCTGATGATCAGAAGTCCCTTGCTGCTTAGAATTTATCCTACAAGTAGACTTGCAGTAATATGTAAATATGTATATACAAGAGTTTTGGCTAGGCTCGGTGGCTCATGCCTACAATCCCAGCACTTTTGGAGGCTGAGGCCGGTGGATCACTTGAGGTCAAGAGTTCAAGACCAGCCTGGCCAACATGGTAAAACCCCATTTCTACTAAAAATATAAAAATTAGCCAGGTGTGTTAGTGCACACCTGTAATCTCAGTGACTTGGGAGGCTGAGGCAGAAGGATCACTTGAACCCAGGAGGCGGAGATTGCAGTGAGCCGAGATCACGCCACTGCACTCCAGACTGGGAGACAGAGCAAGACTCTGTCTCAAAAAAAAAGAAGAGTTTCATTGCATTTTATCATTTATAACAACAATAAATGCTCATCAATAGACAATTGGGGGTGTGATGGCATGCACCTGCAATCCCAGCTACTCTGGAGGCTGAGGCAGGAGAATCACATAAACCTAGGAGGCAGAGGTTGCAGTAAGCTGAGATCATGCCACTGCACTCCAGCCTGAGAGATATAGTGAGACTCCGTCTCAAATTATGGTATACCTGTATAGCAGAATATTAAATAGCTATGAAAAGAATGTGAAAACCAGGTGCAGTGGCTCACACCTGTAATGCCAGCACTTTGGGAAGCTGAGGCAGGAGGATCACCTGAGCCCAGGAGTTTGAGACCAGCCTGGGCAACCATAGCAAGACTCCATCGCTACAAAAATTAAAAAAGGCAAGTGTGGTGGCAGTGCTCTCCTGTGTTCCCAGCTACCCAAGAGGTTGAGGCTATGGTAAACTGTGATTATGCTACTGTAATCTGGCACAGAGACTCTGTATCTCAAAATAAAAATGAAAGATCTCTATGGCCAGTATGGAAAGATATTAAGTAGTAAAATCAAGGTATAGAACAGTATATATATATATATATATGGCTTGCCTCTGTGTTTTAAAAAGGGATATATATGTATATATTTATACTGATGAATAAAGTTATCTATGAAAAGATACTGGTAGGAAGGGCATGGTGGCTCACACCTGTAATTCCAGCACTTTCGGAGGCTGAGGTGGACAGATCACAAAGTCAAGAGATAGAGACCATCCTGGCCAACATGGTGAAACCCAGTCTCTACTAAAAATACAAAAATGAGCTGGACATGGTGGCGCATGCCTGAGGTCCCAGCTACTTGGGAGGCTGAGGCAGAAGAACTGCTTGAACCTGGGAGGCAAAGATTGCAGGGAGGCAAAGACTGCAGTGAGCCGAGATCACACCACTGCACTCCAACCTGGGCAACAGAGCAAGACTCTGTCACTCTGTCTCAAAAAAAAAAAAAGAAAGAAAGAAAGAAAAGATACTAGTAATAGTGATTGACTTCCAAGAATAAGACAAGACAACTGGAATAGGTGGAATAGTCATGTTTTTCACTGAACAATTTGAATTTATTATGTGTACATATTACATTTTCCTTTTAAAAATGAATTTAAATTCCCTGTAAAGAGATAAACACATCCACGGTATGCCTATCTCTGCTTTTCCTGTCCAGATCCTCTCCATTCTACCAGTGCTCACTCAACTCTCACTTCGTACAAGAAAATGTCCTGATAACACCAACCGGATTTATTGTTCTTCCTCTTTTCTGAACTCTTCAGACACTTATACTTTAGTATTGCCTGATACACTATCGTTTCATGCATCATGTTTGCTTTGTCTGCCTAACTAATCTCATTAAGATCAGAAACTATGACTACTTCTATTTCTGCATCTTCTAAAATGCAGAATATGCAAGTTACTCAATAAATGCTCAACTGATTAAGAGACCCTATATGTCTGTTTATCCTCTCCTCATCTAGAAAATGCAGAAGAAATTGCCATTACAAAAGTTAGCTTGCTTCCTGATATAAATCAGCTCATTCCCACATTTTAATCACTGAGAAGATTCCCAAGGCTCTAGTGGCAACATGAATCCCGAGAGAGAAAGCCCTGATCTTCACTGATGTCTGCATGTTCTAAATAGAAATGGCCAACCACATGTATTAATACTGACCGTATTTCCTGCCAGTCAATTCAGGTGAGAGGATGGATAATAAAAGAAACTAGTTATCTCCTTTCCCCATAACTGCCTCTTGGCAGGAAAAGCTCTGTTAGAGCTTCACACAGACGCCACTACTCCTTGACTCCAGAAATTGTCTTTTCAGGATCCAGTTCTGAAATAGGCCATCAGAAGCCAAATAACTAGCCAACTTACATTAGTTAAACTCCATCCAGGATCGTCAAGGTCCAAGGAACGTCAATGGGTTGAAATTGAGTGAGATTCATGTAAAGTAATATTACCAAACCATTATTTATTTAAAAGAATAAATAAGTGCCTGGTGCAGTGGCTCACACCTGTAATCCCAGCACTTTGGAAGGCTGAGGCAGGAGGATCACTTGAGGTCAGGAGTTCAAGACTAGCCTGGCTAACATGGTGAAACTTTTTGTAATAAAAATACAAAAATTAGCCAGGTGCCTGTAATCCCAGCTACTCAGGAGGGTGAGGCAGGAGAATCGCTTGAACCCAGGAGACGGAGGCTGCAGTGAGCCAAGATCATGCCACTGCACTCCAGCCTGGGCAACAGAGCAAGACTTCATCTCAAAAAAAGAAAAAATAATAAATAAGGCCAGGCACAGTGGCTCACGCCTGTAATCCCAACACTTTGGGAGCCTGAGGTGGGTGGATCACCTGAGGCCAGGAGTTCAAGACCAGCCTGACCAACACAGTGAAACCCCATCTCTACTAAAAATACAAAAATTAGCCAGGCATGATGGCGTGCACCTACAATCCCAGCTATTCAGGGGGCTGAGGCAGGAGAATCACTTGAACCTAGGAGGCAGAGGTTGCAGTAAGCTGAAATTGTGCTACTGCACTCCAGCCTGAGTGATACAGTGAGACTCTGTCGCAAAGAAAAAAAAAGAAATAAGAGGCCAGGCATGGTGGCTCATGCCTGTAATATCAGCACTTTAGGAGGCTAAGGGAGGAGGATCACCTGAGACCAGCCTGGACAACCCAGGCTGTCTCTATAAAACCTCGTCTCCACAAAAAAAAAAAAATTTAATCCAGGTGTGATGGGATGTGCTTTTAGACCCAGCTACTCAGGAGACTAAGGTGGGAGGATCTCTTGAGCCCAGAAGGTCAAGGCTGCAGTGAGCCATTATCATGCCATTGTACTCCAGCCTGGGCAATAGAGCAAGACCCTGTCTCAAATAATTAACAAGCTGGGCACAGTGGCTCACGCCAGTAATCCCAGCACTTTGGGAGGCTGAGGTGGGTGGATCATCTGAGGACAGGAGTTTGAGACCAGCCTGGCCAACATGGTGAAACCCTGTCTCTTTTAAAAATACAAAAATTAGGCCAGATATGGTGGCTGATGCCTGTAATCCCAGAACCTTGGGAGGCCGAGGCAAGCGGATCACTTGAGGCCAGGAGTTCCAGACCAGCCTAGCCAATGTGGCAACACCCGTCTCTACTAAAAATACAAGTTAGCCAGGCATGGTGGCACATGCCTATAATACCAGCTACTTGGGAGGCTGAGGCAGAAGAATCACTTGAACCTGGGAGGCAGAGCGAATCAACATCACACCACTGTACTCCAGCCTGGGCGACAAGAGCAAAACTCTGTCTCAAAAAAAAAATTAGCTGGGTGTGGTGGCACCCTGCCTGTAATCTCAGCTACTCAGGAGGCTGAGGCAGGAGAATCACTTGAGGTCAGGATTTCAAGACCAGCCTGACCAACATGGTGAAACCCCATCTCTACTGAATATACAAAAATTAGCCAGGCACGGTGGCACGTACCTGTAATCCGAGCTACCCAGGAGGTTGAGGCAGGAGAATTGTTTGAGCCCAGGAGGCAGAGGTTGCAGTGAGCCAGGTTCACACCACTGCTACTGCAGCCTGGGCAACAGAACGAGACTCCATCTCAAAAAAAAAAAAAAAAAAAGGACTACCTGGAGTAAAGAGCGATTTCATTCAGAATCCCTAAGACTCTCAGGCAATGCATCGAATGTCTCCAAAACCCCACAGCAGAGAGCCCTTATGCTGAACTAGTTATGCCCAGGCTCCCTCAAGTAACTAAGTTCTCCAGCATTGACTGTTTCCTGCTTTTATCATATTCTGAAGGACCTAAATTCCATTCTTCCCCAAAGAGATGATAACAAATAGTTCTTACATAGACTAGTGTTTCTCATGTTTTGCTATTCATTTTTCTTTCTTCGGTTTGGACTTTGCCAAACTTGGAATCTGGAAATCACCATTTCTCAATAAGATTTCAAAGTCCACGTAGGAGACCACAATTTCTCATTCAATTCACTCATTCAACAATAAAAGCACATACACTCTTTTAGTTCTTCAATGCAGTTTGAGCAGGATGCTGTCCATAGAGAATATTCTGGCCTTCTCATCTAAGAAGAAAACATAAGGAAAACTAGAAAATGATTCTGGTTTCTCTTCAGATCATAGAAAATGATTCTCAAACTGTTTTGCCTATAGCCACTTCAAGTGGACAAAAGAACCTGCAAACCAAGTACTCTATCTGCACATTCCATCCTTGCATCATGGGCTAAGCACTAGAGAGTAAAGTCCTCTGTCATGCAGGCTGGAAGAAACCACACCTGGGCAGTTCTGAAATGTCATGTATTAAAGTAACTACAGACCAGGGTCAGAATCCAAAAGGGTAATCTAGGACAGAAAGGGCAAAAAGCCATTCATATACAAAGTACCTAAATGAGAGCCAATAAATACTGAAATAAACATTCTGGATACTTCAAATCTGAAGGATCAACATAGAATGAAAGCAGTGACTGACAAGGCACCAATCCCAGGGCAAGGCCAGGTTTCAAGGTGAGACAGCATGTAGTACCTTCGAAAACTTAAGCATAAAACATTTCTCTCCTTCAGATGCTAATCTGACACAAGTTAGGGAAGCGCTCAGTCTCAAGGAGACTCCCTTTCTTATTTCTGCTCCCACAAGCCCACTGTCTGCCTTTTCTGGAATCTACCTTCCCTTTAATTCAAGGCTCTGCTTAACTCCATCATCCCAGGAAGACCTCATTAGGAAGCAGCCGGCCTTCCAGCCCTCCCTCTTCAGACTTCCCACAACCTAGTTTAGTTAGGGAGTTCAGCGATATATCCCCTTGGCTTTCCATCCCCCAGCCCTCTTCCATCCTCCCTCCCTTCCTTCTGTTGCTATAGCCGTGATTCCTATCTCCTTGAATTCCTCACTCTAATCTTTTTCCATCCACCCCACCCTATCCAGCCATGCTTCACTTCCTCATGGGTAGTTTTCCTGCACCCCCGTCCGGTGTCTCCCTCAGGAGTTTTTTGCATCCTCCGGCCACAACTGAATCTGCAGACCTCTTTCCAACTCTATTAAGCACTAACCCCCAAATGACCCCTCAGGCGTCTTCCCCGCCGTTAGTCGTCCCCGCGGTGGCCTCCCTCGCCCCCTCCCGAGAGCGCCGCCCGGTCCTCCCTCAGCAGTCTCCCTTACCCCGTGACTCACCCGCATGCGAACCTCATAGGTGGTGAAGCGCGCGCGGCCCACGCCCACCGTCTGAGGATTAAAGATGTCGATCTCCAGGAAGTTACTTGGCGGCCCGTAAGCGTCGGTCAGGTCCTGCGGCTTCGAGTTAAGGCGCCGGGTGTCAGCGACTGCCGTGTCCGACATCTTTCCGAAGGAGAGCCTGGGACCGGGGAAGGGGGGTTGGAGACAGAGAGAGGCCTGAGGCAGGAGCGCGCACGACCCCTCCCGCTTGCAAAATAACCAGCCAACCTACAGGCGGCGGCGGCGCGCGCGCACGCACGCGCGCACGCGCACGCCGCTCCGGCCCGGGCCCTGCCCCCTGAATAGCGGCCTTACTGACTGTTGCGCGCCCTGCAGAGGGGAGGCCGTATTCAGGCTTCCGGGTGATGTTTGTGGCCACCCGGGAACCTGCATTCCCAATACGCAGTACCCAATACCCCGCTTAGCACCACAGGCTGGTTCTACCAATCGCGGCTCCTCAACCCAAGAAATTGTCTCATACCGTGTATTAACAGTGGGCACTGCCCCTCGAGCGAGGATCCTACAGTGATAGGCCGAAGCCCCGTGACCTGAATAAGTCCTCGTTTTCCGCGAAAATAGAAGGGTGGTCTCTGGAGGGTGGGGTTCCAGCAATAGTACCGAGAACCTATAACGTAGCTGTGCCACCTGTGCCGTTGACTGTTTCAGTTCCTGCCACACGCAGTGGAGCACTCAGCACTACGTATGGTGCCAGGAAAGCAGCAAACAACTAGGATGGAGTAAAGAAAGATATTTCTCTTGCACTTTTCAGGAAAATTGGGCATATCTTACTCCTTCACTTGTTGCCACATAAAAGCTAACTCCAGGTGTACTCAATGTTACATTTCTCAGCAAATTGAGGGCACTTATTGCATATCTTCTATTTCTACTCGCAGAACGTCATACTTGCCACTGCTCTGAAGTTGCCTGCAACCCACAATGGAGATAGAATAAATGTTTATGTGAGAATATAGAAATATTAATATTTATATTACTGATTTACACATGAGCCACATAAAGGGTAGACTGGGTGGTGATTTCAGGTCATCCTTTCTCCACCTTTCTTTCCCTTGGCTTCTTCTGCTCAAAAAATATTTCCCATATCACTGATGCCTGAAATTCTTTCAACAGAGTACAAGGCCCTACAATTTCACAATTGTTATTTAATTCAATTTAACCAATATCCACTAAGCAACTACTTACGTGCCAAGCACCATGCTACACACTAAAGTCCTGGAGTTAAATAAGAGAGTCCCTGCCCTCAAGGAGTTAACCGTCTAGCAAGGGAGACAAGTAAACAAAACTAATATAATCTGACAAATACAAAATAAATAAATGTTCAAAGTAGCACATAGGAAATGTAAAATTGGAAAAATTAGGGGAGGCTCCCCTGGAGGAGGAAACATCTGAGTTTAAAAACATGAAAAGACATAAAGGACAAATAGTGGAAATGGGGAAAGGTAATTTCTGGAATAAGAAATGGCATATGCAGGCCGGGCACGTTGACTCAGCACCTGTAATCCCAGCATTTTGGGAGGCTGAAGCAGGTGGATCACTTGAGGTCAGGAGTTCAAAACCAGCCTGGCCAACGTAGTAAAATCCCATCTCTATTTAAAAAAAAAAAAAATGAATTCAGTTTAGATAAATATGGAGTGTCTGTAGAACATCCAGGTGGAGATGTCCAGCAAGTAGCTGGAAATACCGGCCTGGAGCTCCAGGGCGAGGTCAGGGTTAGAGAGATAGAGATATGAGAGTCATCAGCATACTATGTAGAAAGAAAAACATGAAGAGGCAAGGACAGAAGATTTAAAGGTTGGTGAGGGCAAGCAGTTTTGGTAGGAATGTGAATCGGTACAATCTTTCTGGGAAATAGATTAGCAGTATGTATTTTTTTTAAAAAAACTTTGACTTGAAGAAACTTGTAATACTGGTTGTCCCTGGAGAGCAGAACTGGAGAAAAGGAGTCACAGACGGCAGAGAGTTGTTTTTCATTAACTGTGTTTAAGTATAATGCCTTTGTATTTTTTTATTTTTAATGTTATTTACCAAAATTTTTGACCCAAAAATTTTACTTCCAATAATTAATCCTCAGAAAATAATCAGATAATCACATAAAGATACCAGTGTAAGGATCTTGTTTTTAAGAGCAAATAATTATTCCTTTTCTGCAATGTTTTTATAGTCATTTTTTTTCTAATTTGTGAATTTGTTTATATAACAACTCTTATAAAGGGGCAGTGGATTTTATATTTTGCAAGGCTTTTTATCTTAGTCAATTCCATCATAAATTTCACTCTCTTGTGTAAATGGCCTAATTTACAGTTCCCCTGTCTATTCATTTAAAATAATGTTCTATGCTTGTTGATACAGAATGCTGTCCATGAAAAAGTGAAAAAAGCTGGTAAAAATATTGTAGTATGATATCACTTGTATTAATGTATATGATATATATAATAATAATTTTTAAAGTCTGGAAAGACGTACACCAAAATGTTAGCAATGGTTACCTCTGTGTGATGGGGTTTCAGTTGGATTTTATTTTTTTATTTATTTATTTATTTATTTATTTATTTATTTTTGAGATGGAGTTTCGCTCTTGTTACCCAGGCTGGAGTGCAATGGCATGATCTCGGCTCACCGCAACCTCTGCCTCCTGGGTTCAAGCAATTCTCCTGCCTCAGCCTCCTGAGTAGCTGGGATTACAGGCACACGCCACCGTGCCCAGCTAATTTTTTGTATTTTTAGTAGAGACGGGGTTTCACCATGTTGACCAGGATGGTCTTGATCTCTTGACCTCGTGATCCACCCGCCTTGGCCTCCCAAAGTGCTGGGATTACAAGCGTGAGCCACCGCGCCTGGCCGGATTTTATATTTTTATAATTTTCCAAAGGATCTGATTTTTTTTTTTAACAGTAAACTTACATTTCTTTTTTAATCAGAAAAAGTAAAACTATTTCCATTTGGGAAAAAACATTAAAGGGCAGGCACAGAAAGAAAAGCTTGTGGGCCGGGTGCGGTGGCTCACACCTGTAATCCCAGCACTTTGGGGGGCCGAGGCGTGAGGATTGCCTGAGATCAGGAATTCGTGACCAGCCTGGGCAACACAGTGAAACCCCATCTCTACTCAAATACAAAAAATTAGCCGGGTGTGGTGGCGTGTACCTGTAGTCCCAGCTACTCAGGAGGCTGAGGCAAGAGAATAGCTTGAACCCAGGAGGCGGATGTTGCAGTGAGCCGAAATCGCACCATTGCACTCCAGCCTGGGTGAGAGAGCAAGGCTCCATCTCAAAAAAAAAAAAAGAAAGAAAGAAAGAAAGAAAAAGGAAAAGCTTGTGAAGATTAGGAAGGAGTGCTCAGAGAGGCAGGAAGAGAGCTAGAAGACAATAATGATCTGAAGGCAATGAATAAAAATGTTTCTAAAAGAGCAAGTAGGTGGTTAATAGTGTTTAACACAGTAGAAAGGTCAAATAAGATAAGACTTGAGAAATGTCCATTAGATTTAACAATTACTTAAATGAGAACAGTTTCAGTAGAGCCCTGGGAGTAGTGAATTGAGAATTGAATCAGAGGTGAAGAAGTGGAAACATTTAGTAGATTTTTTTGAGAAACTTGCCTAAGAAAGATATGTTGTAGCTAGAGAGCAATGCATAGTCAAAGTAGGATTTGTTTTTTAGGGTAGGAGAGATTTAAATATGTTTAGTGCTAGAGGGACCAATTCCATAGAAAGTGAAAAGTTGAATATATAGGTAAGTGACGATGAAATAAGGCTTAAAATCAAATAGCCCTAGGATAACTGTGCAAATTAAATTCACAATGAAGTGTAAATAAATGATAAATGGTCTTTGAGAGAAAATGTTGATAGGGTGAAAAGAGGAGGAGAGTAGAGGGTACTGGGCTAATTAAGTCCTTTGCATTAATAAGGCAATAACAGCTGTTAATAGCTGGCGCGCACACACACACACACACACACACACGCCACCCTTTTTATTTTTCATGGCAGGCACAGAGGTTCAGAGTTACTACGTGATATTGGGTGAAGCAGTTATCCTCTGTACCTCAATTGTCTCACACACACACATACACACAGTAGCTGAGTCAAAATCTCTTGACAAACAGGTGACATTAGAACTTGATGTACACTTTACTGCGTTTCCTTGGCCACACTGATTTTTTGCCAAAAAGAGTCAAGAATGGGGGTGTTGAGAAATGGAGATTTAGGACCTTTAAACTGTATGGAATCTCATTAGTTCATCATTCTGCCCACAGGCAATACTGTACCTTAATCAAACAGACACCTATTCATCTTCCTGCCCGTACATTTTTCTCAAAGGACATTTCACAATCTCCGACTCAGTGTTATGCAACCATACTGACAAGAACTTCTTTCGATTCTCTCTTCAGGCTGTCCCAAGGAAATGGCGAATCAAAAGCCCCTATAATTTGGGGTGTTTGTGAACTGCAGGGAGTGGGGGAAAGGGGAGGGTCTGGTTGTAAAAACAGGTAGTAGAGTGGTGAAAACAAAAGAGCAATACTCAGATCCATACAATCTGTATTCCAGGGGATCTGGATTCAGAGCGTAACTGCCTTTCTGTGGAGCACCCTATTCCCTTCCACACACACTCATCCAGCTGCCTGTTACCAATAGTGACTTGTTCCCTTCTTGACACTCATTTAACCCTAATTTCACTTGAGGCCTCCCTGGGGATAGTCTACTTTAAACTAAATCCCTTCTGAAAGCTGTCAGTTGTCTCCCTATGTTGATGAAGTGGCCTTTAAACACTCAACTTGCCTACTTAAGTTGGTGATTGTATTTATTTCACAAAAGTATCTCTAAGCTGCCTAGGGGTGAGGGCAATCTGGGAAAAAGTGACGCAGCCTAAGTGTGTCTATGCATGTTAATGGGGTTGCTAAAGACCTAACCTATCAGCTGACCAGAGTCTGACCTCCAGCTTCCATAGAGGTGTTCATTCATTATATACTTAGTTACCTAGAGACAAAAAGACAATAACATTAAATTAGCCAGCCCTCTTCCCTTAATAAAAGCTAATATTTATTGAACACTTACTATGTGCCAGGCACTATTTTAAGTGCTTTATATATTTTAACTCAGTTAGTCCTCAAAATAATCCTATTATATAGGTGCTATTTTTATATCTGTAGTGTACTGATGAGGCATAGACAGATTAAGCAACTTGCCCAAAATCACACAGCTAATAAGTGATAAAATCAGGATTTGAACTCAGACAGTCTGGGTTTTGAGCTCAGGCTTTTAACATTCCTCTCAGAGGAGAATATTTTAGCCCTGTATGTCACCATAAAGAGGAGGGGGGGAAATATTTTAAAAAGGAAAAAGGAAGAAAAAAACAAAAAACATGATTATGTGGGAGGGAGGTAGAATGACACTAACGAATGCTGATATAAGCTGCATACTCCTGCCTAGATCTTGTTCTTCATCTGTTTGGTCTTTAGCCCGATGCTTTATGTGTTGGATTGTATCTTAACTATGAGAACTTCAAGCCTATTTAATTTCTGCCCATCCTTCAAAGCCTAGTGCAGGTCCCATCTCCTCCATAAAGCCTCCATATCCACCCAGTCTACAGTAACCTGTACTTTAAAAATTGTGTTTACACTTATTTTCTGTAGTGTTCATTAGGCTCTGGCTCACATTCTTAGTTAGCCTCCTGTGCATATATGTCTCATCTTACCAACCACATTGTAAACTCCCTAAGAGAGGGTCTAAAACATATTTTTCTTGCATCTTGCGTCCCTATAATTTCTAGCATGGTGTTTTACAATAATAGGCACTCAGTAAATATTCCTTGGTTGACTGATTGGTTGAAAAAGGTAAGAGACTGCATCAAATCTTGGTTACCCTCCACATCATTTAGTGAAGAACTGTGTACTCAGTAAACATGAATAATATTACAAAATCATTCAAAAAGCCTTTATGGAGTTTCTACAGTGTGCAGAGAATGGTGCTATGGGACTATGAATGAAATAAAAGACAGCTTCTACCTTTAAAGAGCTTGGTTTGGTTCTCTTCTTCATAAAGTCTTCTCTTACTACTTCAGTGCATGTTATCTCCTTTCTGTGAATTTCTGTGGCATTCAAAGTCAAGACCAGTTATCACTCAATTGGTTTGTCTCCCTCGGTTCAATTGTGAGCCCCTTGAAGGAAATGGACAGCGCTGTGCTAGGAACATAATAGAATCACAGAACTGGAAGGGACTTTACAGCTTTCCCTATCATCAAACTTCCTACCCAATGCAAGACTCTCTTTTGCAACACCCCTTATGCAGCTTTTATTTAACTCTATGCTTCCAGTATCAGGAATTAACTGAAATAAGAATCACAGGAGGAAGAGTGGGTTCAGAGGCAAGATAATGAGTTGGATTTTGACTATTTGCAATTTAATGTAATTGTTAGATAATCAAGGAGAGACAAACAGCTGAAATTCAAGTCTCAACCTCAGGAGAGAGGTCAGGGCTGAAGAGAGATTTGAGAGTCTTGGACACGAAAGTGGTAGTTGAAATTCTAAGATCAAGTAAGACTGCCAAGGACAAGAGAAGAAAAGTCTTGGACAAGCAAGACTGCCAAGGACAAAGTCTCTGAGAATTCCCCTACTTGGAAATTGAGAGGAAAAATCAATGACATGGGAGAAGACCTGGAAGGCAAAGGAAAAATTTTAAGGAGAGACTGGTCACCAGAGTTAGTCGGGAATGATGCAATGACGTTTAAGAGGATGAGATTGAGAAGAAGTTATTTTATCTGTTGATTAAGAAGCCAGACTTGGCAGGCGCAGCGCCTCACGCCTGTAATCCTAGCAGTTTGGGAGGCCAAGGTGGGCAGATCACCTGAAGTCAGGAGTTCGAGACCAGCCTGGCCAACATGGAGAAACCCTGTCTCTACTAAAACTACAAAAATTAGCCAGGTATGGTGGCAGGCGCCTATAATCCCAGCTACTTAGGAGGCTGAGGCAGGAGAATTGCTTGAACCTGCGGGAGCAGAGGTTGCAGTGAGCCAAGATCGCACCACTTCACTCCAGCCTCGGCAAAAGAGCAAAACTCTGTCTCAAAAAAAAAAAAGAAGCCAGACTTCTGATGACCTAGAAGAGAGCAGTTTCAGTGAAGTAGGGTCTATTTTTGCTTACTCTTGTTACCCCTAACACCTAGCAGAGCACCTGGCTTGATACATACTTGTTGAGTAAATGAATGAATGGATTAGTGAACTGTAGGTCCTGAGAACAAGTTGGCCTTTTTCTCTGAAGCAAGAGGAGAATATGGGTGATGATATGCAGAAATAATAAGGTGAAAAAGAAAGAAGTTGAAGTCTAGGATTTTACCCCTAAAATATGAAGTAAGTTCATCTAAGAATCTCTCACAGTTTCCATTCTCAGTATGATGAAGTAAATTCTCAATAGATAATATCTGTAAACTCTGGACAAAATATGCACAGACAGATACACACATACGTGTACACACACACAAATTTGAAGACTCCAGAGAGTAAACAAAAGCAGGCAGGTTTCAGAGGACTATTGGAACTTGGAAGAAGAGATCAGCATGGGGTGAGTTTCCCATTTTTTATGGCCTCAGCCTGAGGTCAGGCTGCAATCACCAGCCACATCACTGAAAGTCCATTAGGAAATCCTTATCTTTCTAGCCTGAAGAACCAGAGGACAGAGCCTGGGACAACCACAGTCTCTGGAAAGTGAGGAAATAGCTAAGAAAGGAGAGATTCTGAGAAAAGGAGCCCTAAATTATCTGTATAAATTCTTCCCCAGGGCGTATTCTGACATGCATGCATAGGGCTATCTAAAACTAAAAGAATGGAACTGAGATTTGAACTGTCACTTGCCACAGGCAAGGCAAAGTACAGTTTGAATCTAAACAAGTTAATTGCTTGCTAAAAGAAATACATCTACCCTCTCAGAGAATATAACAGAATCAAGAATCACCACAACATAACACACACAGTGTCCAGGAAACCCTTTAAAATTATTCAATACCATCAGTCCTCCATATTCATAGGTTCTGCATCTGTGGATTCAACCAACTATAGATGAAAAATATTCAAAAAACAGGCTGGGTGCAATGGCTCACGCCTGTAATCCCAGCACTCTGGGAGGCTGAGGTGGGCAGATCACTTGAGATCCGGAGTTTGAGACCAGCCTGGGCAACATGGAGAAAACCTGTTTCCACCAAAAACTACAAAAATTAGCAAAGCATAGTGGCACGTGCCTGTAGTCCCCAGCTACTCGAAAGGCTGAGGCAGCAGAATTGCTTGAACCTGGGAGGCAGAGGTTGCAGTGAGCTGAGATCGTGCCAGTGTACTCTAGCCTGGGCGACAGAGTAAGACTCCATCTCAAAAAAATTTCAAAAACAACAACAAAAATTGCAATACACCAACAAACACATAATAAAAATAAAGTATGAAAACTATATAGCATTTACATTGTATTGGGTATTATAAGTAATCTACAGATGATTTTAAATATATGAGAGGAGGTCAGGCATGGTGGTTCACATCTGTAATCCCAGAACTTTGGGAGGCTGAGGTGGGTGGACCACCTGAGGTCAGGAGTTCGAAACCAGCCTGGCCAAAATGGTGAAACCCCATCTTACTAAAAATACAAAAAAAAAATAGCCAGGTGTAGTGGCAAATGCCTGTAATCCCAGCTACTCGGGAGGCTGAGGCAGGAGAATTGCTTGAACCTGGGAGGCGGAGGTTGCAGTGAGCTGAGATTGTGCCATTGCACTCCAGCCTGGGCAACAAGAGTGAAACTCCATCTCGAATACATGTATATGAGGAGGCTGGGTGTGATGGCTCACACCTGTGATTCCAGCACTTTGGGTGGCCAAGGCAGGCGGATCACCTGAGGTCAGGAGAGTGTGAGACCAGCCTGGCCAACATGGTGGAACCCCAACTCTACCAAAAATATATATGTATAAAATTAGCTAGGTGTGGTGGCACGCACCTGTAATCCCAGCTACTTAAGAGGCTGAGGCAGGAGAATCACTTGAACCTGGGAGGCGGAGGTTGCACTGAGCCGAATTTGTGCCACTGCACTCCAGCCTAGGCAACAGAGCGAGACTACAGCTCAATAAATCATTAAATAAAATAAATAAATATATGAGAGGATATGTGCAGATCATATGCAAAAACTACACCATTTTATATAATGGACTTGAGTATCCTCAGATTTGGTATCCATAAGAGGGTTCCTGGAATCAATCCCCCATGAATACCAAGGGACAACTATACGTGAAGAATTAGGAAAATGTGACTCATTCTAAAGGAAAAAGATAATTCAAAGATGATATTGCTTAATGAGGAGAGAAAAATACCATGGTAACAAATGAAAAAAAGAGGAAACCTCAGCAGAGAAATAGAAAATATAGAAAAGAAGTAAATGGAAATTCCGTAACTAAAAAAATACAATATCTGAAATTAAAATTTAAGTGTATGGACTTAATAGCAGAATGAAACATAACAGAGGAGTCAGTGAACTTGAAGATATCATAATAAAAATTATTCAATCTTGAGAGAGAGAGGATTGAAAAAAAATGAACAGAGTTTCTCAGACAATATCAGAGGTCTAATATATGTGTGAAGGAGGCTGGGTGTGGTAGTTCACACATGTAATCCCAGCACTTTGGGAGGCCAAGACAGGCAGATCACTTGAGGCCAGGCATTCAAGGTCAGCCTGGCCAACATGGTAAAACCCCACCTCTACTAAAAATACAAAAAATTAGCCAGGCCTGATGGTGCATACCTGTAATCCCAGGTACTCAGGTAGCTGAGGCACAAGAATCGCTTGTACCCAGGAGAGGTTATAGTGAACCAAGATTGCACCACTGCACTCCAGACTGGGCAACAGAGTGAGACCCTATCTCAAATAAAATAAAATATGTGTGAAGGAGGAGAAAGAGAGAATAAGGCAGAAGCATTATTTGAAGAAATAATGGTTGAACAATTCCCAAGTTTGGCAAAGGTATACATTTACAGATTCAAGCTCACCAAAGCTCAAACAGAATAAATATAAAGGAAACTGCACCTACTTGAATCATAGTTAAAACTGCTGAGAGAAAAAAGAAATGAAAATCTCGAAAGCAGCCAGAGAAGAACAACATTGCATTCAGTGATTCAAACTACCATGGACTTCTCTTCAGGAACCATAGTTCCCCATAGAGACTAGACAGCAGAGGGAAAACATATTTAAATTGGTGAGAAGGAAACAACTGTCAGTCCAGAATACTACATTCTGTAGAAATATCTTTTAAGAATCAAGGCAGGGCCGGGCACAGTGGCTCACACCTGTAATTCCAGCACTTTGGGAGGCTGAGAAGGGCAGATCATCTGAGGCTGGGAGTTCAAAACCAGCCTGACCAACATGGAGGAACCCCGTCTCTACTAAAGATACAAAATTAGCCAGGCATGCCTGTAATGCCAGCTACTTGGGAGGCTGAGGCAGGAGAATCGCTTGAACCCAGGAGGCGGAGGTTGCAGTGAGCCGAGATTGTGCCACTGCACTCCAGCCTGGGCAACAAGAGCGAAACTCCATCTAAAAAAAAAAAAAAAATGAAGGCAGGCAGGGCGCACTGGCTCACACCTATAATCCCAGCACTTTGGGAGGCTGAGGTGAACGGATCACCTGAGGCCAGGAGTTCAAGACCAGCCTGACCAGCATGGAAAAACCCCGTCTCTACTAAAAATAGAAAAATTAGCCACGCATGGTAGCACATGCCTGTAATCCCAGCTACTTGGGAGGCTGAGGCAGGTGAATAGCTTGAAACCAGGAGGTGGAGGTTGTGGTGAGCCAAGATCACGCCATTGCACTCCAACCTAGGCAACAAGAGCGAAAGTCCGTCCCAAAAAAAAAAAAAAAAAAGAATGAAGGCAAAATAATGGCATCTTCAGATAAAAGAGTCTCTCACATACTTATAAGACCTTATACTAGCTTTTCCCTCTGTGTGGAACACATAGTCTGTTCCCCAATCCCCTCTGTATCTTTAGCTTGATAACTCCTACTCATCCTTCACATCTAAGCTCACATGCCACTTTCTCCAGGAAGCCTTCCTGATACCCCAAGTTCAAATTAGATCTCTTCTTTCATACATGTATACCCCCCATGTTGCCCCATCTTACCCCTTTTTATGCTATATGTGATTGCTTGTTTGATTGCCTATGAACTCCACTAAACTATATGCTCCATGAGGGGAACCACTTGGGTTTTGGTTTTGTTTTTGTTTTTGTTTTTTTTAGCTGGAGTCTCGCTCTGTAGCCCAGGCTGGAGTGCAGTGGCACGATCTTGGCTCACTGCAACCTTTGCCTCCTGAATTCAAGCAATCCACCCACTTCAGCTTCTCGAGTAGCTGGGACTACAGGTGCACACCACCATGCCGAGCTAATTTTTGTATTTTTGGTAGAGACAGTGTTTCCCCATGTTGCCCAGGCTTGTCTTGAACTCCTGTACTCAAGCAATCCGCCTGCCTCAACCTCCTAAAAGTGATGGGATTTACAGGCATGAGCCACTGTGCCCGGCCTGGTTTGTCTTATTAGTATACTTATAGTCCCTGGCATATAATAGATGCTCAATCAATATTTATTGACTAAAGGAAAAAATGTCTGATTCCAAAATATTGCTTTTCTTTCTACTACACCAGGATACCATAATAGAGAAGGAGGTCCTGACACTACTATAAAATTCACTACTCTTGGCCAGGTGTGGTGATTCACGCCTGTAATCCCAGCACTTTGGGAGGCTGAGGTGGGGGGATTGCTTGACATCAGGAGTTCAAGACTAGCCTGGTCAATATATTGAGACCCCATCTCATTTTTTAAAATTTAAAACAGGCCAGACACAGCGACTCGAGCCTGTAATCTCAGCACTTTGGGAGGCTGAGGCAGGCAGATCATTTGAGGTCAGGAGTTTAAGCCGAGCCTGACCAACATGGTGAAACCCCGTCTCTACTAAAAATACAAAAAATAAAAATTAGCCGGGTGTGCTGGTGCATGCCTCTAGTCCCAGCTACTTGTGAGGCTGAGGCAGAAGAATCGCTTGAACTCAGGAGGTGGAGGTTGCGGTGAGCCAAAACTGCACCACTGCACTCCAGTCTGGGGAACAGATCGACACTCCATCTCAAAAAAAAAAAAAAAATAGAACAAAAAATAAATAAACAAAATTCACTACTTATAAACTTTATGGAGAAAACTACCATTCACTGAAAACCTGCTGCTTTCATTGAACTATAATTTCCTGGTGATTACATAGGCAATTACTGTTTTGGGACAATCTATATGTGCTTAACATAGATCCTTGATAATTAATGCTTGTATAAATCCTCATTTTAATACCACTTCAAGATAAATGGGCTGGGTGTGTGGCTCACCACCTGTAATCCCAGCACTTTGGGAGGCCAAGGTGGGTGGATTGCTTGAGGCTAGAAGTTCAAGACCAGCCTGAGCAACAGAGTGAGACCCCGTCTGTTTTTTCAAAAAAGAAGAAAGATAAATGGCTAAAAATTCAGATATGATTAACCAATGGTATATCCAACTGATAGACTATTATAAAGGCATGAAAATTATATTTATGAACCTGTGCAATCATTTAAATACATGCTTATATGTTGAGGAAAAAGCCAAGAATACAAAATTGTATGTACAGTGTGATTACAATTTTTTTAAATCCACGTAGGAAAAATAATACTGGAAAGAAATATACTGAAATATTAGCTGTGGTTTTCATTGAGTGATGAGACTATGAGGACTTTGTAAATTTTTTTTTGTACTTTACCATTTTTCTTTAATAAATATGTATTGCTCCTATAGTGGGAGGCTTTCTTTTTTAAAAGTTAAAGACAGAAAGTCTCAGGGCAGGAAGAAGTCTCTGAAGAGTACACCAAACCACAAGCACAAGTAAAACAGGATGGTGTTTGGCCAGGCATGGTGGTTCGCGCCTGTAATCCCAGTACTTTGGGAGGCCAAGGCGGGCGGATCATGAGATCAGGAGAGTGAGACCATCCTGAGATGAGGAGAGTGAGACCATCCTGGGTAACACAGTGAAACCCCATCTCTACTAAAATTACAAAAAAAATTGGCCGGGCATGGTGGCACACACTTATGGTCCCAGCTACTCAGAAGCCTGAGGCAGGAGAATCACTTGAACTCAGGAGGCAGAGGTTGCAGTGAGCTGAGATCATGCCACTGGACTCCAGCCTGGGTGACACAGTGAGACTCCATCTCAAAACAACAGCAACAAAAAACCAACAACAACAACAGGATGGTGTTTAAGCCTCCTTTCTTAACTTATATCTTAATGGCCTGATATCATTTATAGATTAACTGAGTACACGCACGACCTTGTTGAAGGATGCTAAAAGACTGGCCCCAGAAAAAGAAGAAAGGGGATCAGCAGTGGAAATTTCCAGAGGCAGAAGGAGAAAGAGACTAAGCAAAGAGATCGGAGAAAGTAAACATAAAAGAACAGGAAATGAGAGGGGGAGGGAAAGACCAGAGGATAGGTGTACTTTTATACATGGGGGCCCATATGAAAAAGAAGAGCTAGGCCGGGCGTGGTGGCTCAAGCCTGTAATCCCAGCACTTTGGAAGGCCGAGGCGGGTGGATCACGAGGTCAAGAGATCGAGACCATCCTGGTCAACATGGTGAAACCCCGTCCCTACTAAAAATACAAAAAATTAGCTGGGCATGGTGGCACATGTCTGTAATCCCAGTTACTCGGGAGGCTGAGGCAGGAGAATCGCTTGAACTCGGGAGGCGGAGGTTGCAGTGAGCCAAGATCGCACCATTGCACTCCAGCCTGGGCAACAAGAGCGAAACTCCGTCTCAAAAAAAAAAAAAAAGAAAGAAAAAGAAAAAAGAAGAGCTAGTAATAGATTTTTTTTCTTTTTTGAAACGGAGTTTCGCTCTTGTTGCCCAGGCTGGAGTGCAATGGTAAGATCTCGGCTCACCGCGACCTCCGACTCCCGAGTTCAAGCGATTCTCCTGCCTCAGCCTCCCGAGTAACTGGGATTACAGACATGTGCCACCATGCCTGGCTAATTTTGTATTTTTTTTAGTAGAGATGGGGTTTCTTCATGTTGGTCAGGCTGCTGTCAAACTCCCGAGCTCGGGTGATCCACCCGCCTCAGCTTCCCAAAGTGCTGGGATTACAGGCGTGAGCCACCATACCTGGCCAAGTAATGGATTTTTATAACAGGCATAGCTAGCATGTTTTTCATGTTATTTTACCATTGTCTGTATTTACAGTGTATGTATTTGTGCCTTTGAGCCTCTCACTATTCCTCCTTTCAGCTCACATGTGCTGTCATATCTGCCTGATACTGCCAGGGAAAATCAACTGGACACTAGACCTGGACATTCTGGAGCCTGCTCTAGGAACAAATTGCATAACCACGTGCCTATCTATGTGAGCTATAGATTTAGCAGGCTATAAGGGACAATCAGGAACCTTCTGGGTGATAAAGGAGATCTACATGGGGATTCAGAGAGCCCCACAGCCATTTATGGAAAACAAGAAAGTAAATCAGTTCTCTCTGAGTCTAAACCCCATTTATTAGACATAATCCAACTAACAGAACAATACTGGCTCTTAGCCAAGACCATTTTTGTAAGATGTTTATACTCTTCTGTTGATTTTGTGTAATACTTCTGTCATCCTTGAAGCTTTTAGTGGGCTAGTGGGATGATTGATGAGGGATTCTAGTTTATTAAATGTCAAGTGAGTGTGCTGGAATTAGAAATTAATTTCTACATGGTTTGAGGATAGTTATTTCCCAGAAAGACAGACATTTTAGCAACCTTGTCTTTTCTGTATGATAATGAATCTTTTAACCCATCTTGAGGCCAGGAATAAGGAGACTTAACCTTAAAAGAAAAGCCTGTAAGAGGGCCAAGACAAGATCTCAGCATCACCACTTGACCTTTAGAGAATGGACTCAATTGTCTTGGAGCTTCTGATGATGTAACTTGCAATATTAAAAAAAAAAAATGTGGCTTTAATGACCATTTGCTAGATTACTACACCATCCAATTTGATAGCCATTAGCTGCAAGTGACCAAATTTAAGTTAAAAACTAAATCTCAGTTGCACTGTCCATATTTCAATAGCCACATGGGGCTAGTGGCTACTTTCGAGACAGTGTAGATATAGAACAGTTCCATCATTGCAGAAAATTCAACTTAACACTACTGTGAATCTAGACTCACAGTATGGTAACGTAGGGACCAGTCATCTCTGCACCTGTATGCAGAGATGCAAAGTGACTTATTTCATCTTACTTCAGGTTGTCTCTTTGCACTGGTGTGCTCAGAGTGACACCGGGAAAATTGAGCCAGTTTAGCAGACTTATTAGCACTCTTTCTCTTGCCACAATTTTTTTTAAAGATAATAATTCTTTTTTGGAGGGGTGGGGTGGAGTCTCCCTTTGTCACCCAGGCTGGAGTGCAGTGGCATGCAATCTGGGCTCACTGCAACCTCCAGGTTCAAGTGATTCTCCCACCTCAGCCTCCCAGGTAGCTGGGACTACAGGTATGTGCCACCATGCTCAGCTAATTTTTATATTTTTAGTAGAGACGGGGTTTCACCATGTTAGCCAGGCTGGTCTCAAATTCCTGACCTCAAGTGATCTGCCCATCTCAGCCTCCCAAAGTGCTGGGATTACAGGGGTGAGCCACTGCACTAGCCAATTTTTGTATTTTTAGTAGAGACAGGGTTTCACTATGTTGCCCAGATTGGTTTTGAACTCCTGAGCTTAAGCAGTCTACCCGCCCCAGCCTCCCAAAGTGCTGAGACTACAGATCCGAGCCATTGAACCCGGCCAAAGATGAGCATTCTTTAGGGAATGGCTAAATCAAATGTGTCCTATTCACTAAATGGATTATAATACAGCAGTTAAAGGGAATGAACTAGATGTGTCAATAACAATAGACCTCAAATACATTTTGGTGTGAAAAATCCAAGTTGCCGAATGTAATCATTTATGCACAGAAAACAAACACAAAACAATACTATGTATTTCCCATGCAAGAGTTTCTGTTGTTGTTGTTTTGAGATGGTGTCGGCCCAGTGCAGTGGTTCACACCTGCAATCCCAGCACTTTGGGAGGCCAACTAGAGGCCAGGATTTCGAGACCAGCCTGGCCAACATGGTGAAACCCGTCTCTACTAAAAAAAATACAAATATTAGCTGGGTGTGGTGGTGCACACCTGTAATCCCAGCTACTTGGGAGGCTGAGGCACAAGAATCACTTGAACCTGGGAAGTGGAGGATCCCTTGAGCTCAGGTGTTCAAGGATGCAGTGAGCTGTGATCATACCACTGTATTCCAACCTGGGCAATAAGAGTGAGAATCTGTCGAGAGGCAAGAGAGAGAGAGAGAGAGAGAGAGAGAGAGGGAGGGAGGGAGGGAGGGAGAGAGAGAGAGAGAGAGAGAGATAGAGAGAGAGAGAGAGTCTCACTCTGTCACCCAGGCCAGAGTGCAGTGGTACAGTGGTACGATCACAGTTCACGGCAGCCTTGAGCACCTGAGCTCAAGGGATACTCCTGCCTTAGCCTCCCAAGTAGGTGACACAGGCATATGCCTCTGCACCTGGCTAATTTTTAAATTTTTTGTAGAGACAGGGTCTTGAGACATTGCACAGGCTGGTCTCAGTCTCAAACTTCTGTCTCCAAGGGATCCTCCTGCCTCAACTGCCTAAAGTGCTGGGATTACAGGTGTGAGCCACCATGCCGGCTATTTTTTTAAAGGATGGGAAGAATGTATATCAAACTCATGACAGTGGTTATTTCAGGGAGGGGGAAAGGTGTGTAGGATAAGGGTCCAAAGCGACTTTTAGCTTTTTCTTTAATGTTCCAAATTTTTAAAGGAAAATATACTTATGTATTATATGTGCAATTATAATTATTAAAACAGGACATAAATGTTTGTATATATATATATTATATGAATATAAATATGTAAAATATGGTGATGAAAAAATAAGGAGATTCAGGAGCATACCAATACTTCTGACCTTCATCAGAGAATAAATGTACTCTGCTTCTGAGGTCGTGTCAAAAGCCTGGCTATGAGAAGAGATATTTATGGAATACATTGTAAGGGACATTCTATCCATCCACACAAAATCCTTTGATGGTTGTGTTAGGATGATGGTATTGCAGCTAATTATTTTCTTCTTTTTCTTTATTTTAAAGAAGTTTTTTTGTTATGTGGTTATAATGTTTATATACTAAAAATCTTAAAATAGGTCCAGACACACTGGCTTATGCCTATAATCTCAACACTTTGGGAGGCTGAAGTGGGAGGATCACTTTAGCCTGGGCAATATAGTGAGACTCTCTTTAAAAAAATAAATTCTTAAAATAAAAGTGAAGCTGGTTTTATGCTGCTGACATAGTTTTATTATTGTATACTAGGTATAGTTCTTAAGAAGCAATAGGCTCTGCTATATAATTAGTGCCAGAAATAACAGCTTGATATCATTTATGCAAAAAAGTTTAATTGTCCTTAGTGACAGTCTCCAAAATTCAATTAGTCGATGTAAAACCCCATTCTGCAGCTAATTGATACTGGAAGGCACACCAGAATCCTATAATTCCTAAAACCCAAGGTTCCATTGGAATATTTTGAGACTCTCTTATTATGCCCATGCCACCTGACTGATAATGGGCTTTGAAAATTGTTCATATCGAAAATCCCCCCTTTGTAGTATAGAACTCAGATCCAAAAGCTGCTTCCTAAGAAAAATCTGACTTCACCTGCACCCTACCTCCATGAAGATATGAGGTAAACTATGCAGACAACAAACAACACTTGCCAGGCTTCTCAACTTTCAAGCCAGAATGGTAACCCTGTCACCTGTCCACCTGTTTATCTGGCTTCCAAAACATATGGATCCTGCCTCAGTCAACAAAAGAGCATACCAATACTTCTGACCTTCATCAGAGAATAATACTCTGCCTCTGAGATCATGTCAAAAGCCTGGCTCTGAGAACAGACATTTATGGAATATATTGTAAGGGGCATTCTATCCATCTACTCCTTTACGTGGCATTTTACGTTGTGTCCTCAGATCAAGTTGGAGCCCCAGAAGGTTACATGCCTGACCCATCTGAGCTCAGCCCCGCAAAAGTGCCTCAATGCTACGTCCTTGGCTTTCAGCCAGGGTAGTTTCAAGAGAGTAATGTGAAAATCTCTTCTATGTGTATTATAAAACCGTTACTGAGGACATTGTCCCTTATGTTAATCCTACATGAGAATTTCGTATGGAATTCAGTGCCAGCAATAGACCATTATGTAGCTGTTAAAAATTATAATTTTGGAAGGCTAAATATGAAAACTGGTTTATGATACGTTCATTGAAAAAAGCAGAACACAAAATGGTATACAGACTCTAATTGCAGCCATGTAAAATTCTATGTGTCTGTGGATAAGGACTAAAAGCTGATAGGTAATGATGAAAGTAATGGGATAATAAGTGTTTCGTTTTTTCAAAAAATTTTGTTTACTATAATCCTGTCTTTTCAATTGGGGGGAAAAGAATTTAGTGACAGGAAAATCTCTGTCTCTCTTGAGGAATTGCTTTGCTTCTTTCTTTCTGATAATAAAATTGTGTAATTGACTGCTTCCCCCTTTCTCCACCCACTGACTACCCAAAAAGGTGAATTTAGTTTTCAGTCATCACACATGAGCTTCCTCTTCCTTTAGAGAAAGCAGGTCAGGAGTTCAAGACCAGACTGGCCAACGTGGTGAAATCCTGTCTCTACTAAAAAAAAAATAATAATAATGCAAAAATTAGCTGGGCATGGTAGCTCGTGCCTGTAATCCCAGCTACTTGGGAGGCTGAGGCAGGAGAATTGCTTAAACCGGGACCAGGGAGGCAGACGTTGCAGTGAGCTGAGATCGCCACTGCACTCCAGCCTGGGCTACAGAGCGAGACTCCATCTCAAAAAAAATAATAATAAATGAAAAATAAAAAGTATACACACTCATCATAAATCAGGAAAATATAAGAAAGGAAAAGAGATCGCCACTGTTAACACTTTTTGGCATTTCTTCATCTTTTCTCAATGTATCTTACTAAACAAAATTATGAACATATAGTATACAAAGTATCACATCCTGCTCTTTTCATTTTAAGCATCTGGATCAGGCACCATACTATACAAAGTATCATATCTGCAGATAGTATATAAAATATCACATCTGCTCTTTTCAGGTAACTTAAAATATAAGCATGTTGACCCAGCCCAGGTGGCTCCTGCCTGTAATCCCAGCACCTTGGGAGGCCGAGGCAGACGGATCGTTTGAGGTTGGGAGTTTGAAACCAGCCTGGCCAACATGGCGAAACCCATCTCTACCAAAAATACAAAAATTAGCCAGATGTGGTAATGCAAGCCTGTAATCACAGCTATTTGGGAGGCTGAGGCATGAGAATCACTTGAACCTGTGAGGCAGAGGTTACAGTGAGCCAAGATCGTGCCACTGAACTCCAGCCTGGCGACAGTGAGACCTGTCTCAATATATATACACATATATATGCATATTTTTGTGTATTGAAAATCCTCTGGCAAATATCTCTGGTTAAAAAAAAAAAAAAAAACTCTTGGCCGGGCGCGGTGGCTCACGCCTATAATCCGAGCACTTTGGGAGGCGAAGGCGGGTGGATCATGAGGTCAAGAGATCGAGACCATCCTGGTCAACAAGGTGAAACCCCATCTCTACTAAAAATACAAAAATTAGCTGGGCGTGGTGGTGCGCGCCTGTAATCCCAGCTACTCGGGAGGCTGAGGCAGGAGAATTGCTTGAACCCAGGAGGCAGAGGTTGCGGTGAGCCGAGATCCTGCCATTGCACTCCAATCTGGGTAACAACAGTGAAACTCCGTCTCAAAAAAAAAAAAAAAAAAAAACCTCTTTGCTAAATAACTCTGGTAAATATCAATGCGAGTAGGGCTGTTTTATTTTTTTCAGGCTGAGAGAGATTCTGTCTCAAAACAAAACAAAACAAAAACAAAAACAAAACCTGAGGGATGAAGCATTGTGGATGTTATTTATGTAGGGGGCCAGGAACAAATTTACGTGAGTGGGAAGTGTAAGCTTAGGGCGGCCTAAGACATAAAGAGCAACCTGGGGTCTTGAACCCAAATTGGAGCACAGGAAACAGGATTTTAGAGTTCAAAGAGACTTTAGAGACCTTCTCATACATTATTCTTATTTTACAGATGAGTAAACCAAAGCCAGAAGAGTGAAATTGACTTGTATAGGCTCTGGAGTCAGACTGCCAGGATTTGTACCTCTGCTCTACCACTTAGGAATTCTGGACCCAAGCATGTCTCCTTACCCTAAATCTCATTTTCCCCTATGAAATGAAAACAGTAATAGCATTGAGTTTATACATTTGTTGTGAGACTAAATCAGATAATCCATGTAAAGCACTTAGCATAGTACCTAACACATTATAAAAACCCAATAAATGTTACTTATTAATATTAGTATAATTAGTATCATTATTCAACTAGTTAGTGACAGAAATATGACAAGGACTTGGATCTCCTGACTCAATCTAGTGTTATTTTCACTGCACCAGACTTACTTCTATGGTCCAAAAAAGTGGTGGGTTGGGTGCGGTGGCTCATGCCTATAATCCCAGCACTTTAGGAGGCCAAGGCGGGCAGATTACCAGAGGTCAGGGGTTCGAGACCAGCCTGGCTAACATGGTGAAACCCCGTCTCTACTAAAAATACAAAAATTAGCTGGGCAAGGCGGTGGATGCCTGTAATCCCAGCTACTCAGAAGGCTCTGGCAGGAGAATTGCTTGAACCTGAAAGGTGGAGGTTGCAGTGAGCCGAGATCTCGCCATTCATTGCACTCCAGCCTGAGATACAGAGGGAGACTCTGTCTCAAAAAACATTAAAAAAAAAAATCTATTTGGGGCTAAAATCTGACTACTTCACTCTAGGGTTCACTTTACAAGCAAGTACTGACCCTGATGTCTGGAAAACAGTACACCCTTAAGAAATGTTCACTGGCCAGGTACGGTGGCTTACACCTGTAATCCCAGAATTTTGGGAGGCTGATACTGACAGATCGCTTAAGCTCAGAAGTTTGAGACTAGCCTGGGCAAAATGGTGAAACCATTTTGGTCTCTATAAAATATACAAAAATTAGCCAAGCATGTTGGCATGCATCTGCAGTCCCAGCTGCTGAGGAGGCTGAGGCAGGAGAATCACTTGAACCTGGGAGGCAGAGATTACAGTGAGCCAAGATTGCACCACTGCACTCCAGCCTGGAGGACATAGTGAGACTCTCTCAAAAAAAAAATAGTCATTAACTGAAAAGATTTTTATTCATTTATTTATTTATTTGAGACAGGGTCTCACTCTGTCTCCCAGACTGGAGTGCAGTGGCACCATCAAGGCTCACTGTAGCATCGACCTCCCAGGCTCAAGCAATCCTCCCATTTCAGCCTCCTGAGTAGCTGGGACTACAGGCATGTGCCACCATGCCCAGCTAAGTTTTTATTTTTTGTAGTGATGGGGTCTCACTATGTTGCCTATGCTGTGAAAAGATTTTTTTTTAAACAATAAGAGACAGGGTTGGGAGGTGGCTTCTAAAACAAGGACTAGGCTGGGCACAGTGGTTCACACCTGTAATCCCAGCAATTTGGGAGGCCAAGGCAGGTGGATTGCCTGAGCTCAGTAGTTCAAAACCAGCCTGGACAAAATGGAAAAACCCTGTCTCTATCAAAAAATGCAAAAAAATTAGCCAGGCATTGTGGTGTACACCTGTGGTCCCAGCTACCTGAGAGGCTGAGATGGGAGGATCACTTGAGCCTGAGAGACAGAGGTTGCAATGAGCAGAGATCACACCACTGCACTCCAGCATGGCAATAGAGTGAGACCTTGCCTCAAAAAAAGAAAAAGAAATACAAGGACTAGATCATTCACAGAAACACATAAGAAAAGACTTAGGGAAGAGGACAAGCAAATATACGGACAATCTACATACATCTGTGAAGATCAGGGATGGATAGAGGAGGTCCCTTCTGAGAGTCCTTGAATTTTTTCACTGTTATTTTTGTTAACCCCTGCATCTTTCCATGTGTTTATTAGCAAAAATCCTATAAAAACTCTACGTGGGAATTGTGAGTTTTTTCAGAGCTGGGTAGAGTAAGAAAGAAGTGGGATATGTCAACCTCAATTCAAATTAATAGAGCTGGTTTGGCAAAAGGCTCGTGGTGGGGGAGTTTCATCAAGTAGAAGAGTGGGTGGTGGCAGTGGAAGACACAAGAGAGCCAAACTCCTATGACCTTGAAGAGGAAAAAAAAAAACCAAATGGTGAATTATGGGCCATTTGAGGAAAATAAACTCTGGGGTTTCAACTGGGAGGAAAGCCTGTGTCCTCTAAATCTTGCCATATCTGTTTGTAGCTTACAGCTACAGTGGTTTCTGGGGGCCTCCTATTAATCTTGTTTTCTTCCCAATGTCTTTTTATTTTCCAAGATCATCTTTCTAATTCTGTCTCTTGACTAATGTTATTTTGTAACATTTTCACAGCTGAACAACCCTGACCTCTCCATCTGCATGCTTTAAGTCATGGTGGTGTTTTTACCATCCCACCAATCCTTTAGCTTGTACTCCTAAATTATCTGGTCCTATGACATGTGGTCATTTTTATCTGTCCAGGATTTCAAGGTATACTCTCAACAGTAAAGACTCCACAAACGTGTTGATTGATGGTAGAGTTTATAATCTAGTTGGGGAGACAATATACCCTCATGAAATGAAAAGCCATGTAAGCAGAAGCACAAAGTTAAAGAATACAAACTGAGTTCATAGAGGTTCAGGAGACGCAAATTAGAGAAATGACCTGCCAGGTTGGGCCAGTCAGGAAAAGTTTCCAGGGGCAGGTAAGTTCTGAGCTTTGAACTGAAAGTTTATTCATTTATTTATTTATTTGAGACAGGGTCTCACTCTGTCTCCCAGGCTAGAGTGCAGTGGCACCATCATGGCTCACTGTAGCATCGACCTCCCAGGCTCAAGCAATCCTCCCATGTCAGCCTCCTGAGTATCTGGAACTACAGGCATGTGCCACCATGCCCAGCTAATTTTTTAATTTTTGTAGTGATGGGGTCTCACTAGTTGCCTAGGCTGTAAAAAGATTTTTTAAAACATGAGTTGGTGGACATGAATTATAATTATTTGTTTACTTATCTTTCTCTCCCAATAAACTGTGAGCTCCTATTTTTTTTATTTTTATTTTTTGAGACAAAGTCTCACTCTGTCACCCAGGCTGGAGTGCAATGGCATGATCTTGACTCACTGCAACCTCCACCTCCCAGGTTCAAGTGATTCTCCTGCCTCAGCCTCCCAAGTAGCTGGGATTACAGGCATGCACCACCATGTCCAGCTAATATTTGTATTTTTAGTAGAATACAAATTTAAACAAATGCACAAAGACAATGCAAGATATAACTCAAGCCAGGACAGATGCCTGCCCCACCCTGCCATTTCCCTGTCTCAGTAACTCTGCATAATTTGCCATCATACTTGTCTCAGTCAGAAGAGAGCTCCTTGTGACCTAGTACCCACCAGGCTCTCTCCTCCACCAAATTCACCACTCATGCAGCATTTATCAGGCACCCTTAGCTGAGGTGAAGGAAAAAGGGGCATGTGCAGGAAATGTTTGTAGGCATTGTGAGCAACTATGTCTCATCTCTCTCTCTGGACCTCAGATAGGAATATATGGCCTTCTATACACCTAGGTGACAGAGGGCAAATGCATGTTGGAGCAGAAGAAGGCAGGAATATAGAGAACCAATGTGGCTATTTCGCCATGATCAGGCTATATCACTTTGAAGGCCCAGTGTGCTGCCACTGCTGAAATATCCTGGGTTGCATGGATACCCTTCTGCACAGGAAGAAGGCCTCATCATCACAGAGCATAATAGCAACATTGCAAATGGCAGACAAGCCAAATTACAGTCCTTGCCCCTCAGAGGTTGCTGTCTAACAATTGGAACATGGATAGGCAAAAAATGCATAGGACACGTTTATTTAAAAGTTGTTAAATGTCCAAGTCTATTTGCAATATTTCATTTAATAAGTAATATTTCCCGAGTGCGGTGGCTCACACCTGTGATTCCAACTCTTTGAGAGGCCAAGGCAGGTGGACCACTGGAGGTCAGCAGTTCAAGACCAGCCTGACCAACATGGTGAAACCCCATCTCTACTAAAAATGCAAATATTAGTTGGGCATGGTGGCAGGTGCTGTAATCCCAGTGACTCGGGAGGCTGAGGCAGGAGAACCCGGGAGGTGGAGGTTGCAGTGAGCAGAGATTGTGCCATTGCACTCCAGCAAGACTCTGTCTCAAAAAAAAAAAAGGAGCTCACAGTTTATTGGGAGAGACAGGAAAGTAAACGAACAATTACAATACAATATAGTTTGTGCTATGTAACATAAGACTGCACAAAGTGGTTAGGAATGCAGAAAAAAAGGAGAACTAATCGCACCTAAGGGAGACAGGAAAGACTGAATAGGAGTTTTCCTAAACAAGAGACGTGGAGCGGGATGACGAGAGGGATGATATCCCAGGATGCAGAAAGAAATGTATAAAAGGGCATGGTATTTCCAGGAAATAGTGTGAAACTCTGGTTGTAACTTAGTGTGCAGGAAAAGCATGAAGGGGCCTGAATCTGAGGAGCCTGGCATGCCTTGCTTGGGAATTTGAACTTTATCACACAGGCAATGGGGGAAATCAGAGGAACATTTAACCAGGGAAATTATATGATTAAAAAAACAAAAATTATAGCCAGATGTGGTGGCTCATGCCTGTAATCCCAGCACTTTTGGAGGCCAAGGCAGGTAGTTCACTTGAGGTCAGGAGTTCCAGATCAGCCTGAGCAACATGACAAAACCCTGTCTCTACAGAAAATACAAAAATTAGCCGGGTATGGAGGCACGTGCCTGTAGTCCCAGCTACTCTGAAGGCTGAGGTAGAAGGATTGCTTGAGTGCAGCAGGTCAAGGCTGCAGTGAGCCAAGATCACGCCACTGCATTCCAGCCTGAGTGACAGAGCAAGACCTTGTCTCAAAAAAGAAAGACCCTGCCTCCTTTAGGTACGATTAGTTCAAAGAAAGAAGGAAACAAAGAAAGAGAAGAAAGAAAGAAGAAAGGGAAGGAAGGAAGGAAGGAAGAAAAGAGAAAGAAAAAAATTATATGATCACATATAAGTAATATAATCCCAGTTCTGCCTCCTTGGGCAAGTCAGTCTCTGAGCATTGTTAGTGTCTTCATCTATAAAATGGGGATAATAGTGGTACCTACCTCATGGGGTTGAATTGAGGAGTAAATGATTGAGGAGTAAATGAACTAATGTTCGTAAAGCAATGTGCACAGAGACTGGCACATAGTAAGGGCTCCATAAATTTTAGCCATAATTTCCAGACATGTTTCTTTTTTCTTGTTTATTTGTTTATTTATTTATTTATTTTTTAGAGATGGGGCTTCACCATGTTGGCCAGGCTGGTCTTGAACTCTTGACCTCTGGTGATCCGCCCAACTCAGCCTCCCAAAGTGCTAGGATTACAGGTTTGAGCCACCTCACCCAGCCATACATGTTTCTTAGAACAGTAACCTTGTTGGCAGCTCTGAACATGAACTGTAGTGAAGAAAACACCGATGGAAGGAGATCCAATTGAGATGATACTGCAACTTTTTTTTTTTTTTTTTGAGACAGGGTGTTATTCTGTCACCCAGGCTGGAGCTCAGTGGCACTATCTTGGCTCACTGCAACCTCCACCTCTTGGGTTCAAGTGACTCTCCTACCTCAGCCTCCCAAGTATCTGGGACTACAGCTGGATGTCCCACATCAGGTTAATTTTTCTATTTTTAGCAGAGATGGGTTTCATCATGTGAGCCAGGCTGGTCTTGAACTCCTGAACTCAAGTGATGTGCCTGCCTCGACCTCCCAAAGTGGTGGGATTATAGGAGTGAGCCACTGCACCCTGTTGATCCTACAATTTAAATACAGTTATAAATAAGGTCTTGAACCGGGATTTGGATGTAGAAAGTTATGGAGATGAAGAGGTAATGGGTACTTCTAGCTTGGGAGACTGGGTAGACCAAGACTATCAAAAGCCAAATTCAGAGATATGGGTAGCCAGAGGATAGGGGTGTGGGTGCAGGAACAGATAATGACTTCAGTTTGGGACCTGTTGAATAAGAAGTGAAGCCGCTGGAGATGTGAAGAGAATATTAGTGTTGAAGGGAAGGCCAGAAAAGCCAGTGGAGGAAACTGATTAGTGAGACCTCACTGTCAGTGGGAACTGCATATGTCGGATGAAGGCGGGTGGAGGGAGGAGGAAGGGGGTGAGGGGGAACGCCACCATGGGCTAACCATTTGTTTATGTTACACAGCCCCCTACCCAACTCTCCAATGTGCATACATCCTATTTTATAGTCTGTTCCTTGCTTCTTGCTTCTCGGTCTCCTGCTTCTTGAAGAAAAGATTTTTTCCCCTTTTGCCCTCTCCTAAATGAAGGAGAGAAAGGGCTAGCATCTCTCAATGTGGTCACCTAGGCGACCCCGACTCACAAGGGAGGCGATGGAAAGGGGGGAAAGGGCGAAAAACGATTCTTAAGAAAATAAAGAGTCTGTGACGACTTCTAATAATTAAAGTTCCACCTCCTTATATCCTGCCACGCCGCTCTCCTGCCGTCGTATCGGGCTCCTGGCCGCGAAGCAGGACGGGAATTGTAGTCCTCAAGAGTGACCAGGGTGGCACGACTGAAGAACTCGGTTTCCCGACTGGCTTCCGAGGCGCGTGCGCAGATGGCTGCCCCGGAGAGTGGTAAACAGAGACGTCAGGCGGGGGCTGCTGCTTGGAGCAAAACAAAAGGGAAACCCGGGGGGCGGGGGGTGGGGGGGGTTGATAGGGGAATCGGTGCGGGAATAAGGGAGGTCGCAGCAGCGGGGACCAGGACCCTATTAAGAGTGGCGAGAAGGGAAGAGGCGGGGGAAGAGGGAGTCAGGGGAGGGGCAAGTGACGCGGGGGAGCGGGGCGTGGGGGAGGGCAGCGATCCGGGAGGAGGCAATTTGGGAGGAGTGTCCGGGGGGCAGCAACTTAAAAGGGGGAGGGAACTGCGGCTAAGGAGACGTTCGGTGATGGGAGCGCAATGTATGAGGGGATACCGTGCCTCAGGTTTAAAAGAGCAGGAAGCTGAGTGAGAGGTGGCAGAAAAAGTGTCTTTGCTCGGCGGAGGTTACAGGTGGCATCTCAGAAAGAGCTCTGAGGCTGTAGGCTGTAGTCGGAAAGGGGATTGGAGAACTGTGTGAAGGGACAGCTTAGGGGCTAGCGTCCTGGGACTAGGGGGAAGTTCGAGACTTTCTGAGGACTGGCAGGAATGTGCCTCCTGGCCCTCGGTGCTTCCCCCCTGAGGGGAGGCATCGTGAGGGACTCTGGCAGGCTTCACTGAACTCTGAGCCGGGGAGGTCCAACTCCACGTATGGATCCAGGGAATGAGAATTCAGCCACAGAGGCTGCCGCGATCATAGACCTCGATCCCGACTTCGAACCCCAGAGCCGTCCCCGCTCCTGCACCTGGCCCCTTCCCCGACCAGAGCTCTCTACCCAGCCTTCCGAGCCGCCCGAGGTGGAGCCAGGTCTGGGGGAAAAGGTACACACGGAGGGGCACTCAGAGCCGATCCTGTTGCCCTCCCGGCTCCCAGAGCCGGTGGGGGGCCCCCAGCCCGGAATCCTGGGGGCTGTAACAGGTCCTCGGAAGGGAGGCTCCCGCCGGAATGCCTGGGGAAATCAATCATATGCAGAACTCATCAGCCAGGCCATTGAAAGCGCCCCAGAGAAGCGACTGACACTCGCCCAGATCTACGAGTGGATGGTCCGTACTGTGCCCTACTTCAAAGACAAGGGTGACAGCAACAGCTCAGCAGGATGGAAGGTAATTATGACCCTCTTACCTCCTTCCCAACACCATCTACCCCCTGGACCCCCAGCCTCCCTTACTTAAACTCTGGGGCCCCTTTTACCGCCTCTCACCCCCACCCCTTTGGGAAGCCCAGAGATCCACCTTGAATCTCCAGTTAGACAAACATTTACTTAGTACATAGTATAGTCCACACTCGGTGCTTGATGCTGGAGGATCACAGATGAATAAGACACTGTCCCTGCCCTGGAGAAAATCGAATTCTCTGCTCACTGCTGAACACTCGCAGCACTTTGGCTTGGGCTGCCCCAAACACTTATTCCCACAGAGAAGTCTTTATCCTATGTACAGCAGGAAATGTGTGGATTCCCCGCACCAACCTAGCCTTGCCTCCTCCCCTACTTCCCACCCCAACACCTTTTCTCCCATTCCTGTGGGATTACTTGGATTCCCTGCTTGCCTCCCAATACCTCAGTGTAGCGGTACTGTTCTACCACTGCTCTACTTAGGAGGAGGGAGTGCAGTGGCAAAGGTAAAAACAATAATATTCATGGGGAAATGTAGCTGATCTTATTCACTAAGAAGAAAAAGGGCTGTGAGCTGCTACCTGTGTCAGTTTACCTTGTGCTGCCAAGAAACTCTCCCTTGTAAGGGGCTATCCAAGTTTTGGGGGAAAATGTTCCTTTACTGTTAGGGAATATAGTCATGAAGAAGGAGGTAGGGCTCTGACTTTAGAGCACAAGATTGGGAGTTCCCTTGGCCTTCCGTGAAGAAACTGTGAGGAAAGATCTCAAAAGATACTGTGAAAAACTTGTCCTGAGAAATATGGGGCTCTAATCACAAAACTGGGGAGCCTCAAGCCCTACTGCTGGCTTGTACCTCCGTAGGTGGTGAGGTCAGCATACAACCAAGTACAGAGGGTTGGATGAGCAGAGGAACGTCCCCTAGTTCTTAGGAGATTGAGCGATCAGTCTGCACTATCCCTAGGGGCTGGGCAGAACAGAAGATGGGACAGCTGACTGAGACCCTTAGCACTATTTCTGGGTAGACTGCCATGCCACAGTCTCAGCTCATAAAGAGCTCCCCTCCTTGGACCCAGCCTACACAGCTGTTTTTCTTTTCCCTTAGGTTCATTTTCCAGGGTAGAGAAAATAACAAGTTGTTACTTAGGCTTTAGACTTTGCAAAGTAGTTTTTAAATTTTTATTTTATTAATCTTCACAACAATTCTGAGATTCCACATTTCACATATTAGCAAACTAGGTAATGAGAGGTTAGGAAACTCACCCAATAACAGCAGGGTGAGGACTTGAACTCAGGCCTAACTATAAATCATATTGTCTAAGAAGAGCATGCTTGCTCTCATTGGAATGATGACAAAATCAAATCAGGCTGAGCCTGGGATTTCGAGGCCCCCCCACCCCTCTCTGACGGGAAGTCTCCTGCCTGAACTGGCCTCCCTGATGATATGCCAAGGTTATTCCCACCCCACCAGGGGGCGACACTCACTTAGAACAAGAAAGTTTAGGTTAGGTGGCTTGGGAAACAATTAGCAGTCACCCCCCCCCCACACCCCTACCCCACACCGCCCTCCAACATGTAAGAGTTGCAGGCTTTTAGGAAACTAACCTCTCCAATTAAGAGGCTGTGTACCACTGGCTAGTTCCAAGGCCTAAAGACAGACAAATGGGCCTTGTAGCTATTAAGTAGTAGGGAAAGGAATGGGCCTTCTCAAGTAGATCCAGAATTAGAGGATGAAAAGAGGAGAAATCATAGTGCCAGGTCATGGTCATTGTGGTCCTTAGTTACTACAAGGTGAGGCTGGTTGGGCGAGTGCCACTCCTTCAAGGAGCTAGGAACATCAGCACTGTTGAAATGCCATTACATCAGGGTCCAGGAACACAAGGAGTTCTTTGGCTAAAGAGCCCTGGAACAACAATCATCATTCCCCAGGCAAAGGGTCTCCTTATCTTAAAAGCACCAGAGAAACGAGTAGTTTCTGACTGACCCATGGCCTAAGCCTCCTAGTTGCTCCAAGCACTTCTGGGCTCCTTCAGAGTTTCTAAACTAAAGAACTCCATGTGGGAGGTCAAATGCCCCCAAGGTTGAAGAGTTTATGCACAAATTCCTAAGAAATGGGAGAAAGGCACTGGGAAGGAGGTAGGGAAAAGGAGGCAGGTTTTAGGAAGGGGGGGTGGCCAGGGGAGGGCCAAACCCCTAGTGTAGCTAGCCTGCCCCTCGGCAATCAGTAAATATAAGCTGCACTGGGTGCTGAAGAAGCTACCAATCTCAGCTCCCCGGGCCACTGGAAAGCAACGTTTTCCTAATAGACTGTCACCAGTTAGGGAGGAAGGGAAACAGCTTCCAATACCCAAGGCACTGAAGAGCTGGCAGAGCCTCAAAGGGAGCCTCACCACGGTCAACCCAGGGGCCACCCACCAATCAGGTACAAATATTGATTATGTACTGTGAGCTTGAGTAGGTATTGAGTATGTGCTGTGAGCTTGATGCTCAGGGAGGGCTCTGTTGGGGGATGTGGGACTGGCGGACATTATACTTGGCACTTAATGCAAAATGAGAAGAATTACATGAAACCATAAACCGCACAATATAAATTGGGTAAAATTGTGTGGTGCAGGTTTAAAAACTACTATACTAGAAATTTGGCTGTGAAAGTTAGGCAGCCACTTTACGAAAGAGGTCGAACTGAAGCTTGGTCTTGACGGAACTAGTAGAACTTAGGGAAGGGAGATCCTCCTCCTCCGAAAAGAGGCGAAGGGAAGAAGGCACCTCACGTTTTTGAGGTGCAGCAAGAAGCCTGAACCTGAACCGAATGTAGTTGAGGGTGTGTGTTGTGGATTAGAAGAAATAAGGCTGGGATTGGGGTGGGGGGGGGGAATCTCTAAATTCTGCAGAGAGCTGGGTGGCCCAAATGCTCTGTGGGGAATGGAGCACCTGCTGTGCTGAGATTCCAGCCCTTCAGCCTATTCTGAGAACCGGCTCTGGGCAGTGCGGGTCCATCCTGGGCTGGTGCTGTACCACTATCCCATAAACTCCACCGAAACCCGCACTCAAGGACAGAGGTGGAATGCTATTTCCCATTTGAACCTAGTTCTTGCCGGGTGAGGAGTACATCTCCCTGATACCCACCAGCCCCAGGTATCACTGCAAAACACACCGAGCCCTGGGAGGAGCACAGTACCAGGAACTTTTCCAGGGTGGGCACCCCTGTGCCCTCTGAAGTGGGTTATTACACATTATCTCCTACTGCCTGTACAGAGAAGTCTGGAGCAGAGGCTGTGCAGCTTGTCTTGAAGCGGGAAATGTGTGTGGTCTCCCCTCACACCCCACCCCCATCTCTACTTCTACCAGTAGAGATTCAACTTTCTTTGAGTCTCCAGGAATGCCCCTGCTGTGTCCCACCATCTTTTTACCTTTTATCTTTTTCTCTTTTTTTTGGAAATTATTTAAAGTTTTTCTTAAACTTTAATGACCTGGGAAATGAATCCCTGAAATGAACCCCACTGCTGTGGTGACACCAAATCCTAATCCCTAGATCAACGGGGACCAGCATCCTCTTAGACTAGACTGCTGGCCGCTGACCTCCCCTATACACACCTCATGCCCCTTTCCTGCCATCTCTGTCCCCTCCAGAACTCAATCCGCCACAACCTGTCCCTGCACAGCAAGTTCATCAAGGTTCACAACGAGGCCACTGGCAAAAGCTCTTGGTGGATGCTGAACCCCGAGGGAGGCAAGAGCGGCAAAGCCCCCCGCCGCCGGGCCGCTTCCATGGATAGCAGCAGCAAGCTGCTCCGGGGCCGCAGTAAAGCCTCCAAGAAGAAAGCACCCGTGCTACCAGCTCCACCTGAAGGTGCCACTCCAGCGAGCCCTGCTGGCCACTTTGCCAAGTGGTCAGGCAGCCCTTGCTCTCGAAACCGTGAGGAAGCCGATATGTGGTCCGCCTTCCGTCCACGAAGCAGTTCAAATGCCAGCACTGTCAGCACCCGGCTGTCCCCCTTGAGGCCAGAGTCTGAGGTGCTGGCTGAGGAAATACCAGCTTCAGTCAGCAGCTATGCAGGGAGTATCCCTCCCACCCTCAATGAAGGTCTAGAGCTGTTAGATGGGCTCAATCTCACCTCTTCCCATTCCCTGCTCTCTCGGAGTGGTCTCTCTGGCTTCTCTTTGCAGCATCCTGGGGTTACTGGGCCCTTACATGCCTACAGCAGCTCCCTCTTCAGCCCAGCAGAGGGGTCCCTGTCAGCAGGAGAAAGGTGCTTCTCCAGCCCCCAGGCTCTAGAGGCCCTGCTCACCTCTGATACACCACCACCCCCTGCTGATGTCCTCATGACCCAGGTAGATCCCATTCTGTCCCAGGCTCCAACGCTTCTGTTGCTGGGGGGGCTTCCTTCCTCCAGTAAGATGGCCACCGGCGTTGGCCTGTGTCCCAAGCCCCTAGAGGCTCCAGGCCCCAGCAGTCTGGTTCCCAACCCTTCTATGATAGCACCGCCTCCAGTCATGGCAAGTGCCCCTATCCCCAAGGCTCTGGGGACTCCTGCGCTCACACCCCCTACTGAAGCTGCAAGCCCAGACAGAATGCCTCAGGATCTAGATCTTGACATGTATATGGAGAACCTGGAGTGCGACATGGATAACATCATCAGTGACCTTATGGATGGGGGCGAGGGACTGGACTTCAACTTTGAGCCAGGTGCAGTACCCCCTAATCACCACAGCTCCTTATAGCCTATGTCCACTTGTAGGTGCCCAGCTAGTCCCCTCATCTAGGTGAAGGGGAGATTTAGGACAAGTGGTAGCCAGAGCTCCGAGGGAACTGGAGGGAGGATGTCATATTAGAGTAGCATAGTTTCGGGATGGGACCTCCAGGCCCCTCAGCTGTGCCTATCCCTGCAAGGTAGCACAGAAAAGGTGTGTGTGGAAGCAGGGGAGGTGCCACCATCTTCTTTGGTGGGAATCTGGATGGAAGAAAGTTGGCAGGCCCCAGATAAGCCTCTTACCTTGTTCTCTGTTTCTTTTTCCCACAGATCCCTGAGTCATGGCTGGAAGCTTTGTCCCCTGCTTCAGAGGTGGAGCCAGGCATGTCCATATCCATTCTATACCCTTGAGCCCTCCCCAGGAATTTGGGACCCTGCTTTAGAGCTAGGGTGGAGTCTGGTCACACACAGGTGCTGAGGAAATTATAAAGATAAAACTGCCCCATGTGGGGATGATGTGGGGAGGGAGATAAGAGGGGAATGGGGAGAGGGTTTTTCTCACTGTGCCAATTAGGGGGTAAGGCCCCCTCTCAGGAGCTATCCTCAGCTTTCCCCATCCCTACCCGCTAGGCTTTCTAATGAGATGATCAATGCTATTGGAAATGTGAAGTCACCAGTGGCCTTACCCCTGCCTTTGGGAGCAGGATTTTTTGTAGAGAGTCTTATCTGAGCTGAGCCAGGCTAGCTGGATCCTGGGTTTCTATGCAGTGGCCCCTTAGGCCAGTGGTGTGGGGTGGATGGGGGGGTTTAGGGGATCTGGAAGGGCCACTGGAGTGGCTCGCCAGGCCAAATCACCCTTAGAAGGCTGCAGATAACAGAAAGGCTTTTTATAAACTTTTAAAGAAATATGAAACAAATATAGAGATTTTTTTTTAACCGTGGCAGGGTGCTAGTGATGGGCAGAATGCTTTTTTTCTTTCTGAAGGCTTTGTGATAGTGACATGATACACTACAGATAGTAAATACTAGGAGAGCAGAGGGAAGTGGGGGAGAGGTGGGGAGTAATCATGAACACGGGGAAGAGCTCCCAGTTGGACTAGGTGTAGCGAAAGGTCTATGCAGAAATAGGTTGGAGTTTCCCTAAGAAAAAAGCTAAGCCAGCTCCCCTCATTCCTTCAACTTGTGCCTGGGAGTGTGTGGTGTTGGGGTGCAGCTACACTCTTGTATGATCCAGCATGGGTTAGTGCTACAGTGGGAGAGTACATTGAAGGCATGGAATTAGCTTGGGGCCAGGGAAGGGAATGGGAGGGGACAGAAGAGAAGAAGGGAAGGATTTAGGATGGTAAAGTTAGGTACAGAGACCTCCCTGTTCTGGGCCCCTGACAGCTGTCCCTGCCCTTCTTCCCCTTCCCTGTCTGCAGGGGTTATGTGGAAGTGTGTGGCGGCAGGCAGTGGGAGGGGAGACACAGGGAAGGGGGAGCGGGGGAGCTTGGCTGAGGGTCTGGGAAATGAGCAGGGATAGGGGCAATGTAGATCAGGTTTACTAGCACCTGCCAGTGAGGCCATCTGGGGCTCCTTCTCCACCCCAGCCCCCAAAGCAGCCCTTCCCCCAGTACCCTTTGCATCATCCCCTCCTCCACCCCTGCTGTGGGTTCCCATCATTTCCTGTGTCAGTGCCTGGCCTACCCAGATTGTATCATGTGCTAGATTGGAGTGGGGAAGTGTGTCAAATCAATAAATGAATAAATTCAATAAATGCCTATAACCAGCTCTGGTTTCTGCTGTCTTGCTGCTCCCCTTGGATAAGGGAGAAGGAGGGGGAAAGGCAAAGGGCTGGAGGAAGAAACTGCCCAGAGGCAGTGACGTGGAGGGTGGGGGAATTTCAGCCCAGGGAAGTGGTGGAGTGTGGGGGGGAGGGACACCTAACCCCTGCAGGAGTAGGCGAACTGTGAGATAGGCCTCCCTAGGGGAGGTAGTCTGGTTTGAGAAGACCCCACCCCCTACTCCTTCCCTCAAAGGCTCATTGTACTAGACTTCATAGCCTTCCTCACCCCCACCCATGTGCTTGCCCCAGCCCTCTTCTGCCATTCCCATCCACCCTCAGAGCCTCCTCAGTGCCTGGGGCTTACGTACTCAAGCCTTAGTGCAGATATTGGGAGACGTCTTTCTAGAAAAAGAAATCTCACACTAAATTCCAGTAATTTTACACCTTGTATTACTTGTTTTGCTTGGTGGGTTTAGGGAGTGGGCGACTTTTATCCTCTCTGAAAACTACTTTCTTCTTAGAGGTCAGAGGCTTAGACTTGAGAGCAGACTTCTTTTTGTCTTGTCCTGATAGCTTGGACTAGAAAAAGAAAGTAAGTAAACAAAGAGGCCCCTGCAGGGAAGGTTTCTACAACCCAGGGCCAAAGGAAGGAAAAAAGAAATTGGAGGCAGGAAATTCATCTCAGAGGGCTGGGATGGAGGAACATTCGGTTGGCTGGTGGGGAGAGCGAGCGGGGTGCTGGGGCAGACCACATTTGGTGAGTCTTACCGGGGTAATTGCAGAGGGTTCAATTCTAACGACCTTCTTGGCTTCTAACATTTTAAGCCTCTCAAGTCGGCTCCTCTCCAGGGCGTCACATTGTGTGCACAGTGTAACTAAAAACAAGGAAAAGGCACCTGCACCTCTGAGAACTAGAGACCTTACCCTTTCTGATGCTCCCATCCATTGTTCATATCATCAGCTGGAGCCCCACCTGGCCTAAGATGGAAATAATGGGATGGTGATAGGGAGATATACAGAGAAGATGGCCAAGAAATGGAGAAAGCAGAGCTGGACACGGTGGCTCTCGCCTATAATCCCAGCACTTTGGGAGGCCAAGGCAGGTGAATCACCTGAGGTCAGGAGTTCAAGATCAGCCTGACCAGCATGGAGAAACCCCATCTCTACTAAAAATACAAAATTATCTGGGCGTGGTGGCAGGCGCCTGTAGTCCCAGCTACTCCAGAGGCTGAGGCAGGAGAATCACTTGAACCCGGGAGGTGGAGGTTGCAGTGCACTCCAGCCTGGGCAACAAGAGCAAAACTCTGTCTCATTAAAAAAAAAAAAAAAGAAGAAGAAGAAATGGGAGAAGCAGGAAGTAACGCATGCACATTACACCTGGTGTGAGCTAAACATCCCTCCTAAAGTGGACCTGGACCCTGCCCCCCTTTTCCTAGGCTCCTATCATCTGACCTACCATATCACACTAGTCCCACCCTATATTCTCCATCACACAGCTATATACTGTACCCTTCATATTCTTCCCTCCCCCATCTTGCTTCTTACCAAGCAGCAGGGGCTCCGGATTCTTGAGGAGAGGCACAAAAGCTTTGTAAGCAGGCTCGATCCTGGTTCCTATGAATATAGCAGTGTGTGAATATAGCCATGTACTATCTCCAGCCCTTGTCATCCAGTCTCCACCCTTCTGAAGCCCAAGATTCCAGGACCCAACACTAAAGACTACTTGCTGGGCGTGGTGGCTTACGCCAGTAATCCCAGCATTTTGGGAGGCCAAGGTAGGCAGATTACTTGAGGTCAGGAGTTTGAGATCAGCCTGGCCAACATGGTAAAACCCCATCTCTACCAAAAATACCAAAAAAAAGAAAAATTATCCAGGCATGTAATACCAGCTCCTCAGGACGGTGAGGCAGGAGGATCGCTTGAATCCAGGAGGCAGAGGTTGCAGTGAGCCAAGATCAAACCACTGCACTTCAGCCTGGGCAACAGAGCGAGACTCCATCATAAATAAACTAAATAAATAAATAGACTACTTTGCCAGGCACAGTGGTTCACGCCTGTAATCCCAGCACTTGGGGAGGCCGAGGTGGGTGGATCCCCTGTGGTCAGGAGTTCAACACCAGCCTGGCCAACATGGTGAAACCCCGTCTCAACTAAAAATACAAAAAATTAGTAGAGCGTGGTGGCAGGCGCCTATAGTCCCAGCTACTCAGGAGGCTGAGGCAGGAAAATCGCTGGAACCTGGGAGGCAGAGGTTGCAGTGAGCCGAGATTGCACCATTGCACTCCAGCCTGGGCAACAAGAGCAAAACTCCTTCTCAAAAAAATAAATAAATAAATAAAGACAAAACAAAAAAAAACTACCTTGAGCTGGTGGATCTTATTTCTTCCCCTGAGGTGTGGATCTAGGAGAGCGTATGTGTGAGCCTAATCTATTGTTACAGAGGCAGTGCCCTTCCTTAGGCTGACTAGAGATGGTCAGTTTGGATCTGGTTGAGGGTGTTCTGTTTTTGTTTTAATTTGGTTTTGATTGTTTTTGGTTTTGGAGGCAGGGTCTCATTATGTTGCCCAGGCTGGTCTCAAACTCCTGCCCTCTATCGATCCTCACGCCTCGGCCTCTCAAAGTGCTGAGATTATAGGCATGAGTCACTGTGCCCAGCCTTGGATGCTCTGTTTTAAAGATAAGGTTTATAATCTATCTTGAAGGCCTTGTTTTATTTCTGGGGAGCACTCCCAAGACTCTACCTGGTGGCCCACGCACCACCTTACAAACATAGTAGGTACTTCGAGCTGTAAGGTATTTGCTGGCATAGTCTGTATGGTTGGGCTTCATCTGAAAAAACATCTTCATCATCCCTGCTTCATCACACAAATCGATGGTGCCTGGAGGGAGACCACAGGGTAATTGGGGCAGCTAAGGAAAGAGAGTGGGAGTAAAAGGGACCAGTGATCTTATACAGAATGGGTTGGAGGAAGCTGTAAGTATATGAGGAACTCCCTTCTTGCCAGGAGGAGGGCTTGGGGATTAGAGATAACCAAGCTACTTCTGACCTTTGGCCATTAGTCCCCTCCCCAATCTCCTCACTTGTTTTAGGCAACTGTAGTTTTTTGCGGATGTAATACAGCATCACGGTGACAGAGCAGTTGGTATTGACCAGAAACTGCTGATCATCTGAGAAGAGATGGAATGGGACACACGTGGGCCCATTTCTGTGATCTCCACTGCCCTCAGATCCCTCCACCCCCATCCACAGACTCTAGTTCTGTGCTTCCCCTCACCTCCATGTTTGATGTAGATGAACATGCCCTCAAGATCGCCTCACTGATGAGTCATGCAGAAGGATGGTGTTCTAGAGGCCTTGCGTGGGGCAAATAGGTCTATAGGATTGGTGGACTGGAGAGGCAGATGGGTTTCATAGGCTGAGGATGTCCAGGCTGGGCAGCTAGGAGAGAGCTGTTGGTAGTTGTGGATAACCAGCATCCCCAGGGGTGGGGCCTGAGGCTGCAGTTGAGGGATTATGAGGTCAAAAGTGGCAGGTGTGGTCAAAAAGTGGAGTAAGGATAAGGAGAGAAAAACTTGGGTAGGGTATGTAAAATATTAGTTGGAAAGTGGGCGCAATATGGTAAGTGTTGTAAGTCTAACTCTTTTTTTTTTTTTTTTTTTTTTCAGACAGACTCTCCCTCTGTCGCCCAGGCTGGAGTGCAGTGGCTCAGTCTTGGCTCACTGCAACCTCTGCCTCCTGGGTTCAAGCAATTCTCCTGCCTCAGCCTCCCGTGTAGCTGGGATTATAAGCACACGCTACCACTCCCAGCTAATTTTTGTATTTTTAGTAGAAACAGGGTTTCACCATGTTGGCCAGGCTGGTCTCGATCTCCTGACCTCATTATCCACCTGCCTCAGCCTCCCAAAGTGCTGGGATTATAGGCATGAGCCACCTCACCCAGCACATTGTAAGTCTAACTCTAAACTAAACCCTGGAATGAGTGCAGGACACCTGGAAAAAAGTCAGTTTCCAGAACAGTACTCTTTTTCTAGCGAACTGGTAACACTCCTGCTTCCACAGCATGAATATACTACTCCTATTTCTTCCCCTCCCACCGTCATTGCATCCCATGTTTCCCCTGCTCCCCACCCCCATGACAGACATTTTTGATGATTATCAACAGAAACTTTATTTTTCATTGGTTCAAGAACAATCGGAGGGTAGATGGAAAGAGGAAGGGAGGGAAAGAGGGAGGGAGGAAGAATCCTGCAAAAAGGAAGGGTCAGATTGGGGGAGATGAAAAACATGTACAGGGCAAAAGGACAATTCTCAAGTGGGGGTTACCAAATGCGGGGGCGCTTACATGGGAGCACAAAATTCCAAATCAGCCACAGGGAGGTGAGATGAACATGGGACACAGATGGCTTAAATGAACGGAAGTTAGTACCACTTAGGGCTATGGGACCCTGGGGTTCTTCTGTCAGAGGATTGGGGTTCAGGTTTCAGGCTTTGGGGTGTAACTTGGTGGGGCCCAGTAGGGGCTATGCTGGTTGCATGGGGAGGCCCCAGCTCCCTCCCCGAGCACCCCTCCTTTTGGGGGAATCTCACTGACGAGGCAGAGTCGTTCACTGTAGTCTGGCTGCAGACTCTCAGCCAGTCCCTTAGACACACCACTCCAGGCCTAAAGACAGATATGTCCAGGTCAGGGGTCAATTAGGGGCAGGAAATAAAACACCAAGCTCTGTGCCAAAGGAGTGCTTGTGATGTCTGCAACCACTGTGATTGATTACAGAAGGGATACACAGACTCCTGGGCCCCTAGTACCACTGTTTCCATCTGCCTCGCTCAATCTATAATCTGCACTTCAGTATGTGTCTCTCTCTGTATCGTGTGTATAGAGAGACAGTGTGTGTCTCTCCCCCATTTGGTCGGCCACATCCTGACAGTTAGTGCAGGGCCTCCTTCCCTCTTCTCTCTGCCCCCACCCCCACACTTTGTCTGTCTTGCTGGCAGGCAGTTGGCAGTTGATAGACTGCAGCATGCTTATGACAGCGTTCTTACCGAAAAGTTCCCGTGGTATTCAGTAACAAGATCTTCTAGGTTCTTCAGGGTGGGAATTCGGGGCATTGTCCTGACACGGGAGAAAGAGGGAGCAGGAGCACATAGGTTAGAGCTCTTTTATCACCCTTCTCCAGTTGTCCCATATGAAATAAAGTGATCCTGTGTTCTCTATGCCTGTGGCTTCCTTCCATCACCAAATCCTCTTGGCTAATCTCTCATTCCTTACTGTCCTGTCCTTTACTCCTAGAGAGCCTGCAAAACCCTCCTCTGCTATTCTCAGCCACCGCCTCCCTCATTTTTCTGGGCTTCTCCAAATCTCACCGTTCCAGCCAGAAATACACACAGAGAAGGCTGATAATCAATCCCATGGAGCCAACAGAGATAACCACAGCTTCCAACGCAAACAGGAAAGGATTCTCTATAGAAACAAGAAAAGCAAAGTGGACCTTATATTTGTCATGCCCCTACTACATGCCAGCCTTTGTGGAGCCCCAACTTGGTGGCAGGCACTGCGCTAAAGACATACTCTCTGTTTAATCCTCAAAGCAGCTCCTGTGAGACAGGAACACTTATTATCTCCATCTTATATCTCAGGAAGCTGAATCAAAGAGTTTAGTGATGTGCCTAAGGCCAAAGAGGTGGTATGTAGTGGAGTCTAGATCCAGCCGGTTCCAAAGCCGTCTTCAACCTTGCAGGCTCTCTAGGAATGCTTCAGGGAAATCCTATACATTCTATAGGCCCCTTGAATACCCCTCAGCCTCCTTCTCAAACCACCCCCCTACTCTAACAACACACTAACCCAACTCTACACAGAAAAACCTTGATTTCTAGAGGTTGGGGTTGGGCAGTGTGGGGACATGAGGCACCAAGTTTGGGGGCTTTAGTGATAGGGAAGTGGAGCAAAAGACAGTGGTGTTAGAAAGGCTGGGGTATAGGGGAGGGACAGTGGGGGGTGGGGAGTTGGGGAGAGATAGCATGGGGAGAAATGCCAGATATAGGTGAAGGGGAGGAAGGCAGCAAATCACACTGCCACGTGTGTACATATGCAACAATCTTGCATGTTCTTCACGTGTACCCCAAAACCTAAAATGCAATTAAAAAAAAGAAAGGCTGGGGTGTTGGGCTTATGGATTGGGATCATGTGGGCCCATTTTACCCTTTGAAGTGTTGCTACCCCAGTGGATCAGGTGGCTCCATTCACTCCAATGCTGAGTACTTCCACAGAGTGGGTTAAAGCGGCTCCGAACACGAAACGTGTAGTGTTTCTGCCCATCCACACTAGGCAGGGAGAAGCTATGACTGTGGCCTACTGATTGTTCCTTGAGGAAAAAGAGGATAAAGGAAAGTGGGTGTCTATAAAAGAAGAGAGAATTAAAACATACGCCTGAACACCCACCAGTGTCATCTCTGCTACTTCCCAGTTTCTCTCTTCTCTCTTGACTACTCAAGCCACATTGTTCCCTTCACTGACTTGAATCTAAAGTCTCCACTCCAGATCCCCTTAATGGCTTCCTTTTGTTTACTTGTCTATCTGGTATCAGGAAGAGTATGGGTAGTGAATCCCTAATGAAAACTCACTGGTATCAGGTACAGTGGCTCACGCCTGTAATCCCAGCACTTTGGGAGGCTGAGACGGGCAGATCACCTGAGGTCAGGAGTTTGAGACTAGCCTGGCCAACATGGCAAAACAGAGTCTGTACTAAAAATACAAAAATTAGCCAGGTGTGGTGGTGCATGCTCATAGCCCCAGCTACTCGGGAGGCTGAAGGAGGAGAATCACTTGAACCCGGTAGGCAGAGGTTGCAGTAAGCCAAGATCGCACCACTATACTCCAGACTGGGCAACAGAGTGAGGCTCCATCTCAAAAGAAAAAAAAAAAAAGAAAACTCACTGGTGATGATAGGGAAAGGAGTTGGAGGAGGGAGGGCAAGGGGTAAGCAGAGGAGCTGTGAGGCAGAGAACAGGAGCTTGATATTAGGTCCTCCTATCTGGCTGGTTGAATCCTTCAGCCCTACTTGCTTGGCCTTAGCTGCTACATTCACATCCTAGTCACTCACAGTCCAGGTGTGGTCCCAGTCAGTCCGGTACTGCACCAAGTGCTCCAAACAGTGGTTCAAGAATCTGTTGTTCCAGTTCAGTTCTAGCTGGGATTCACTCAATTTGCGAAGTGTTAGGTTCTCTGGAGCCCAGGGGATCACTGGAAATATGTGTGCATATATGATCATTCCCCTGGCCTAGACAAGCCAGGATCCTGAAGGTAGTGCCCCTAATACCTCCTCCCTTCCCATCCCAATCCCCTATCTCCACTTTTCTGCCCATGTACCCTTATTTTTTTCTTTTTATTTACTTTTAGATGGAGTCTCGCTCTGTAGCACAGGCTGGAGTGCAGTGCCGCCATCTCGGCTCACTGCAACCTCTGCCTCCCGGGTCCCGGTTCAAGCAATTCTCCTACCTCAGCCTCCCAAGTATCTGGGATTACAGGCATGAGCCACCATGTCCAGCTAATTTTTGTATTTTTTAGTAGAGACAGGGTTTCACCATGTTGGCCAGTCTGGTCTTGAACCCTGTCCTCGCGATCTGCCTGCCTCAGCCTTCCAAAGTGCTGGGATTACAGGCATGAGCCACCGCACCCGGCCCCCTGTATCCTTATGATAAAAGAACACTACTCCGTAGACTCCAATGCCCCACAGTATCCCTGGTCTGTTGACCCTTTCCAAATTACCCAGATTCTGCAGTTTTAGCATCTGTGTGGCCTGTCTCCTGGGTTCCCGTGGGTCCTGGAGCTGAACAACAAATGTTTGGTAGAGGTGGATCTCCTTTTTTTGCAACTGACAGCCAGAAGTGATTTCTTCAGCAAATAGATAGTGGCTGCACTTCTGGACTTTATCATTATCTGAGTTCTTGTACCTAGAGAAGAAGGGTTGGAAGGAAGAGGGCCAATCTGGGTACTGCAGATATCCAGAGCCTAGCCTCATCTCCCCTCAACCAACTTATGACTTACCCGAGGAGAAAACAGTGGGGCACCTGGGAGACTTGCTACCCTCTTTCTTGGTCTCTGATCCAACCCACCTCTTGTTCCTCCCCTCCCACCTTTTCCCTTCTCATACCAATAGTGCAGAGTAAGGTTGGTAGGCTGGGGCTCAGAGCTGCTGTTCCAAGTGCAATTCATGTACTCGACATTGAACACAAAACACTGAACCTCTGGGAGGGGCAGAGTGGAAACACTGAAGGAGTCAGTGGGCATAGAGGTCAGGAAGAAATCTAGATTGGGGAGAAAATGAAGGCAGGGACGGAAAGAGAAGAAATGATGGTCAGAAGGAGGCTGAGCATGGTGGCTCATGTCTGTAATCCTGGTGCTTTGAAAGGCCGAGGCAGGAGGATCACTAGAGGCCAGGAGTTTGAGACCAGCCTGGGCAACATAGTGAGACCCTGCCTCAAAAAAAAAAAAAAAAGAAAGAAAGAAAGAAAAAAAAATGAAAAAGAAGTAGCGTGAGGCAGGGAATCCTCCCCCTTTCCCTTCCCACTCTACTTTTTAATTCTGCCCACATGACTGTAATGGCCAGTGGCAGGTTCCAAATTTTCCAGATTTCTGTACAGCCCCCTCCCACAGCCACCCTTCTCACCAACCCTCTCCAGTCCCAGATTTCCCACCAGCTGTGGTGTCTTCATTCCCATTGGGTGTCAGAATTGTGTTCAGCCCCACTCCTAGCAGGGGCAGCTGCAGGAATAAGAGAGATCTGAATGGTAATAATGCCTTCAACATGGTGCTCGCTCTTCATTCCCTGGGTGTCGTCTGTCTGTGTCAGGAACCTTGGTTCCTCACCCACTACCCCTCCCCACCCACACATTTCCTCTGTCATAGCTTCCGGTGGAAAGAACCTCATAAACCAGGGCTTTAAAGAGGGTGTGGCAAATGTGTGCTGTGTAACACAGGCTAAGTTATCTGGGAGATTAGGTGCTGCTGTAAGGTATTAAATAGAAACTAAGGCTGGGTATACAATAGTGTCACAGAGTCAAAAATCCTCAGCCTACCTGGATCCTGGGAAGGATCTGTTCACTACCACTAGCACCGTTCTCAACCACCTTCTCCTCTAAATCATTATCTTCCATAAAGGAGGTTCTGAATCCCTACCCCCAACACCACCATCCTATGCTATGCTTCTTCCTTGACTCAGTCAGCCTTAAATCTCTGTCAAAGCTGTACTGTCTTGGGAGAATGGAAAATACTGTCTTGGCTCCTGTGGGCTCATATACAACTGTCTTTCCTCTGATCTAATCCAAACCAGAATACCCATCCTTAGCTGTTGCCTGAGCTGGGTCCCTGTTGAAACTGGTAAGGAGGTGTGACTTATAATAGAAAAAGATTCTAGAAATGGAGGAACAACAATACTAGCTTCAAGCTTCCCATCTTCCCCCCAACTCTGCTTCTCTTCATGCCTTCCGTACCTTGGTCAATGGTATCATCACCCTCTCAGTCACCCAGACTTGAAACCTCAGAATTAGCTTCAATTTCTCCCTCTCTCTTGCCCAGAGAATATAATCCACTCTGCTTCTGTGGTGTTTCTCCTAACAGTTTCCTCCTTTCCATTACCATAGCCACTCTGCTAAATCAGTCTTTCATTAGCTCTAGTCATGACTACTAGACTCCACCAACCGGCCTCCCTTTCTAAAGGCCCTCTGCTTTCTAATCCATTCTTCATCCTGTTGCCAGATTTACCTTCCCCCAAAACTCAGAGCTGATTGGAGAAACTACTTACAGAAACTATTTATTCAGGAAACACTTATTAAGTTTTTAATACGTGCCAGGCACTATGCTTATGTTCTGGAAATAGACCAACAAGACATCCTCATATTTCTAGATGCTCATAGAAAAGTGGGGAAGACATAAACAAGTAATACAATTAGTGTACAAGTCCTATAGCATAAATGTAGAGATACTACAAAGTATGTGAGCACAGAAGAGGAAGTAACTAAATTTACCAAGGTGGAGAGAGGAGTAACTTAGTGAAGTCTGTGCTGAAGAGGTGCTATTTACAGTGGCATCTTAAAGAACAAGCGTAATTTTACCAGACAGAAAATGGGGTAGGATATCAAGCAAAGAAAAAGAGCACTAGCCTGGGAGTCTCAGGAAAACTGGACTATAAGGCCCAGGATGTATTATTAGTTTGCCAGGGCTGTCATAAGTTATCTCCAAACTGAGTGGCTTAAATCAACAGAAACTTATACTCTTGGCTGGACCTGGTGGCTCACGCCTATAATCCCAGCACTTTGGGAGGCCAAGGAGGGCAGATTGCTTGAGCCCAGGAGTTCAAGACCAGCCTGGCCAACCTGGTGAAACCTCATCCTTACTAAAAATACAAAAATTAGCCAGGCAGTAGTGGTGCATGCCTGTAATCCCAGCTACTCGGGAGGCCGAGACATGAGAATCGCTTAAATCTGGGAGGCAGAGGTTGCAGTGAGCCAAAATTGTGCCACTGCACTCTAGCCTGGGCAACAGAGTGAGACTCCATCTCAAAAAAAAAAAGAAAAAAAAAAAGAAATTTATTCTCTCACAGTTCTGGAGCCCAGAAGTCTGAAATCAGTGTGGCCAGTGTTGGTTCCTTCTGGAGGTGCTGAGGAAGAAGTTGTTCCATGCCTCTTTTCTAGCTTCTAGTGGCTGCTGATCTTCCTTGGTGCTTCTTGGCTGGTATACATATCATTCCAATCTCTGCCTCCATCTTTGCACTACCTCTTCTTCTCTGCATCTCCTTTATCCTCCTCTCCTCTTACAAGGACACCTATCATTGAACTTATGGCCCACTCTAATCCAGGATGTTCTCTCCTAGAGAGCCTTACCTTAATTACAGCTGCTAAACGCCTTTTGTCAAAGAAGGTGACATCCACAGGTTCCAAGTGAACATATCTTTTTGGAGGCCACATTCAACCCACTACAGGGGACATTCTCCAACTTAAAAGTCTTCAAAAGCTACTCACGGCCTTCAGAATAAAGTCCAAGCTCCAATGATCAATTCCAGCCACATTGGATATGTCACACACATTTACTTACTCTGGAATTAGCCTCTTCCTAACTTTCTATGGGGTAAAATCCTTCAGAGGGCAAAACCCCCTCTCTACTAAAAACACAAAAATTAGCCACATTTGGTGGCACTCACCTGTAGTCCCAGCTACTCAGGTGGCTGAGGCACAAGAATCACTAGAACCCAGGAGTTAGAGGTTGCAGTGAATTGAGACTGCACACTGCCCTCCAGCCAAAGTGACAGACCAAGACTCTGTCTCAAAAAAAAAAAAAAAAAAAAACCTTCAGGGTTACACACCTGTTAGAATAGCCAAAATTGAGGCCGGGCACAGTGGCTCATGCCTGTAATCCCAGCACTTTGGGAGGCTGAGGCAGGTGGATCATAAGGTCAGGAGATGGAGACCAGCCTGGCCATGGTGAAACCCCATCTCTACTAAAATTTAAAAAAAAAAAAAATTAGCTGGGCGTGGTGGCGTGCCCCTGTAGTCCCAGCTACTCAGGAGGCTGAGGCAGGGGAATCGCTTGAATCTAGGAGATGGAGGTTGCAGTGAACCGAGATCGTACCTTCACTCCAGCCTGACGAAAAAGCAAGACTCTGTCAAAAAAAAAAAAAAAAAAAAAAAAAAAAAAAAAAGCCAAAATTGGCTGGGCAAGGTGGCTCAGGCCTGAAATCCCAGCACTTTGGGAGGCTGAGGCAAGTGGATCGCTTGAGCCCAGGAGTTGGAGACCAGCCTGGGCAATAAAGCAAGACCCCATCTCTTGTTATTAAAAAAAAAAAAAAGAGGCCAGGTGCAGTGGCTCACACCTGGAATCCCAGCACTTTGGAAGGCCAAGGCGGGTGGATCATTTGAGGTCAGGAGTTCAGGACCAGACTGGCCTATATGGTGAAACCCCATCTTCCTAAACATACTCTTTCAGCAATCATGTTCCTTGATATTAATAAAGGAGTGGAAGACTTGTGTTCACATAAAAACCTGAAGACAGATGTTTATAGCAGTTTTATTCATAATTGCCCAAACTTGGAAGCAACGAAGCTGTCTTTCAGTAGGTGAGTGGATAAACTGTGGTACATCCTGAAAATGAAATATTATTCAATGCAAAAAGAGACGAGCTACTGGCTGAGAGCGGTAGCTCGCACCTGTAATCCCAGCACTTTGGGAGGCTGAGGCAAGCAGATCACTTGAGCTCACGAATTTGAGACCAGACTGGCCAACATGGCAACACCTCGTCTCTACTAAAAATACCAAAATTTGCCAGGTATGATGGTGCGGGTTTATAATCCCAGCTAGTGGGAAGGCTGAGGCAGGAGAATCACTTGAACCCAGGAGGTGGAAGTTGCAGTGAGCCGAGATCACGCCACTGCATTTTATCCTGGGTAACAAGAGCAAGACTCCGTCTCAAAAAAATAAATAAAATAAATAAAAATAAAAATATCCTTCAGTTAGTTTAAATGTTACCTCAGCCTCCCGAGCAGCTGGGATTACAGGCACCTGCCACCCTGCCAGCTAATTTTTGTATTTTTAGTAGAGATGGGATTTCACCACGTTGGCTAGGCTGGCCTTGAATTTCCGACCTCAGGTGATCCGCCCTTCTTGGCCTCCCAAAGTGCTGAGATTACAGACCTGAACCACTGCTCCCGGCCTTGAATTAATTTTTCTTTCCATTGTGATTCAACAGCATTTTGTTATTTTTGTTACTGGTGTTATTTTTGTTTCTTGTTATTTGTTACTTTTGTTACAGCACACGGCTGTCTTTTCTCTAAAAGGCTCGCCTGTAGTCCCGGCTACTAGGAGGCTGAGGCGAAAGGATGGCTGGAGTCCAGGAGGTTGAGCCTGGGCAACAGAGGGAGAACGTGCCTCAAAATAAATAAATAAATGGCAATACGATAATAGGATATTGGCTCTGGAATCGAAAATCTTAGTGCTGGCTCTGTTACTCAGTAGCTGTATAATATTGGGTAAGTGAATTTTCACACTTTGAAAACCAGCTTCCTCATCCGCAAAATGGAGCCAATAATAATCCCTAACTCCTGAGACTGTGAGGAGATTAAAGGAGATAATGTCTGAAAAGCACCTGACACAGTAGGTGCCCCTTTCGCTAGACCAAGGGTTCTTAACCTGGAGTTCATGGACCCTTAGGGGATACATGGATGAATTTCAGGGGATCTAAGAATCTCCTTGGAAAGTAACATTTTGCATGTCAATATATGCATTCTGAGAAGGTCCATAGCTTTCATCAGCACCTTTAAGGGTTTGTGAATCAAAAAAGTTAGTCTGTGGTACCCTTGGGCAGAAAACACAAAAAAAGGTTAGGTAACTCGATTGTAGACCTTGAGGGATTAGAGCCAGCCTTTCAGGGTTTAATAGGTTCTTTCTTATGCATACATAGTTTCTAATGTTCACAATAGCCCCTTGAAGGAGGTGTTAGCGCACCTATTTTTCAGATGCCAGAACTAAGAAACGAAGTAATCTGTAATAGATGGAGTTTCTAACCAGTGCAAACATTATTTAAAACTTGTCTAGGCCAAAACTGAGCTAGGCTCTGGGAACCGAATTCCAGTCAGAACTCAGCACCACAGAGGCCTCCCTCTTCCCTGGTTTGCATCCCCAGCTCATTCCGCGCCTCCGGAACGTTTCATAGGTTTTTGCTGAGTTAAATCGACTTGCCGCCGCCACCGCCGAAAAGCTCCCGAGGCACAGAGCTCCGCCCCCACCGCGCCAGGCCCCACCCCCTCTGTGGTCGGTATTGTCCGATTGTTCCCGGCGTCCCTCGGCTTCCCTCGGTAGTTTCCGGCAATGGTCGAGAGTTTCTAACGTGCCCCCTTGTCTCTCGGCCGCCGTCCTCCCAACCACCGCCCCCCTTTTCGGCTCCCTCTCCCGGTTCCCGCTCCCCTAGTCAGCCTGGCCCTGCTGGCGCCTCAGGCGCTACGGGCTGGTCAAGATGGCGGCCTTCGGGATCTTGAGCTACGAACACCGGCCCCTGAAGCGGCCGCGACTGGGGCCTCCCGATGTTTACCCTCAAGACCCCAAACAGAAGGAGGTGCGTTCGATAATCGGGGCTCTGGAGGGGCCGGGGGCACGCGATCAGCCTAGGAGGAGGCATTGACGGCCAGGAAGGGGGGGCGGGGCGGTTCGGTGGGAACCAAAGTATTGAAAGGGGGAAGAGTAAAGTGGGGTGGCGTGGGAGGGCAGAACAGGGGGCGGTGGGGGGGTTCCAAGGTATGAATAGGGGGTGATGTAGGGGGCCGCACCAGAGGCGCCCTCCTCCACACACACCTCAGAAAGTTGTCTGAGGCAGCTTGGTGGGGTACGGCTGCTCGCAAGAAAAGAGTGATGTTTGAGGGTGCGTTGGGTGGCTGGGAATCATAGTGACCAAAGGGGTGCGGGTGGGGTCCAAGTGAATGTAAGGGCCCAGCTGTAAGTAACAATCTGTTCTACACGGAACCCTCCTCCCCGCCTGTCCCCTTGTTCCTTCGTTTCTCCTGCCCTCCTCTCCCACCACCTCCCACTAAGGAAAACAAAACTAAATGACGCTTTCCTGCCTCAGGATGAACTGACGGCCTTGAATGTAAAACAAGGTTTCAATAACCAGCCTGCTGTCTCTGGGGATGAACATGGCAGTGCCAAGAACATCAACTTCAATCCTGCCAAGGTGAGACAACTCTGCCAGGCTGAAGGAAAAGGCTGGAAAAATCTGAGAAGGAGCAAAGGCCCTGGGTTGGGAAGACTTAAAGGGACAACCTAAGTGGCTGAGTTTACCTTCATGACTTAATGATATCTCATTGACATTTGACCATCAAAAGGCAGGACCACCTGTCTCCCCTTCTTCTCACCCTGAGGTGCAGTTTTCTTCCCTCAGATCAGTTCCAACTTCAGCAGCATTATTGCAGAGAAGTTACGTTGTAATACCCTGCCTGACACTGGTCGCAGGAAGCCCCAAGTGAACCAGAAGGACAACTTCTGGCTGGTGACTGCACGATCCCAGAGTGCCATTAACACTTGGTTCACTGACTTGGCTGGCACCAAGCCACTCACACAGCTAGCCAAAAAGGTGAGGTACTGTTTCCTGTCCTTCAGGCCAAGGAGGGAGCATGAGGTACCAAGTACCCTCCTATTCCCATATTAAGCTACATGGGTATCAGCTCATGGGGTTAATAGAGACCTCACTATTTGCAATGTCCATCCAGGTCCCCATTTTCAGTAAGAAGGAAGAAGTGTTTGGGTACTTAGCCAAATACACAGTGCCTGTGATGCGAGCCGCCTGGCTCATTAAGATGACCTGTGCCTACTATGCAGCAATCTCTGAGACCAAGGTTAAGAAGAGAAATGTTGTTGACCCTTTCACGGGTGAGTAACTCCTAACACCAGGTATACTGCTGATGGCTTCAAGGAGTGATAGAGACACCCTTGGAACCATCCTCCTTCTTAATCTAGATTCCTTGTTTCTGCTTGTTTCTTGCATTCGCTTGATCAGTAAACACTGAGAAATTTGAATATCTACTTTGTGCCTATACTGGGCTACAAAGATGTCCAGTGCATAATCTCTGCCCCCAGGATACTGGTAGTCTAGTAGGGCTACTAAGACATATGTACAAATAACATAATCAAATATAGAAAGTGGTGAATGTCAAGCCAGGAGGCAGAAGGTTCTTTGAGTGGACAGAAAGATTACTTTCTTATGGGGATACCTGGGAAGGCTTTAGGAAGGTGGGATTTGACTAGAGACTAAAAGGATGAATCACATTTACAAATACGGTGATTGGGGGTGGAGGTACGGTATTCTAAGTAGAAGGATATTCTCATCAGAAGGATAGTATCAAATAGCCCTTTTCCCCTCTTTCCTCCAGAATGGACTCAGATCATCACCAAGTACTTATGGGAGCAGCTACAGAAGATGGCTGAATACTACCGGCCAGGGCCTGCAGGAAGTGGGGGCTGTGGTTCCACGATAGGGCCCTTGCCCCATGATGTAGAGGTGGCAATCCGGCAGTGGGATTACAATGAGAAGCTGGCCATGTTCATGTTTCAGGTAGGGAGTAGGGCATGTTGTGTGGGGCATTGGGTTGAGCCTGAACTTGTACTCTGCCAGCAGAGAACAGAATCTGCCTGCCACCTTGCCCCAGTTGTGGTTCTCTTCATCTTTTCATTTACTTTATCTGCCTCATCTCCAATAGTCCCGTGTTGAGCTAATACTCTTCCCTCCCTGGTACCCATAGGATGGAATGCTGGACAGACATGAGTTCCTGACTTGGGTGCTTGAGTGTTTTGAGAAAATCCGCCCTGGAGAGGATGAATTGCTTAAACTGCTGCTGCCCCTGCTTCTCCGAGTAAGGCTTGGAATTTTGGTGGTGGAGGGGGCAGAGGGAGTCTAGGAAGGATTTGAGGAAGAACAAAATGTTAGAGCAGGGTCCCCTGGGGAGAACTAGGGGCTCTGATGGTCCTGTCTTCACAGTACTCTGGGGAATTCGTTCAGTCTGCGTACCTGTCCCGCCGCCTTGCCTACTTCTGTACACGGAGATTGGCCCTGCAGCTGGATGGTGTGAGCAGTCACTCATCTCATGTTATATCTGCTCAGTCAACAAGCACTCTACCCACCACCCCTGCTCCTCAGCCCCCAACTAGCAGCACACCCTCGACTCCCTTTAGTGACCTGCTTATGTGCCCTCAGCACCGGCCCCTGGTTTTTGGCCTCAGCTGTATCCTACAGGTAGGTACAAGGCAGGCCCAAGAAAGCATTGAGAGATAACTTGAGAAGAATCAGGTGCCCGTTCCAGAGAATAGGGGTAATTTCAAATTGGATATGGGAGTAGGTACTGAGTACATGTTTTGAGGTGGTTGTTTCTTGGTAATGGGGTGTTAGTTCCCTTTGGAGGTTTTGACCAGCCTCTCTCTCCCTTCCAGGGCCAAATAGTGGGCCCAAAACCTTTTAGGAAAGTGAGTGAAGGGAGGGGATCAGGGGTAGAGTGATGTCTGTCTTGGGGACCCAGTCAGAAAACTGGATCTGAAATCTATGGGTTGGGTCTTAGCATGGGATTCCAGAGAGGTAGCCATGGTGAATGAGTTGGACTTAGCTGTTTCTGTCTGGCAGACCATCCTCCTGTGTTGTCCTAGTGCCCTGGTGTGGCACTACTCACTGACTGATAGCAGAATTAAGACCGGCTCGCCACTTGACCACTTGCCTATTGCCCCCTCCAACCTGCCCATGCCAGAGGGTAACAGTGCCTTCACTCAGCAGGTATGTCTGACCACTAGCCTGGTACTCTCAGATTGGGCTATGAGGCTAAATTACTCTTTCAGAAATAGTGATTTGGAGTCTGGTACTATTCTTCTAGCCTGGGACTCTGGCCTTTTGTATTCCTTGGTACATCCTTATAGCCTTCCTTTTGAATACTGCAGGTCCGTGCAAAGTTGCGGGAGATCGAGCAGCAGATCAAGGAGCGGGGACAGGCAGTTGAAGTTCGCTGGTCTTTTGATAAGTGTCAGGAAGCTACTGCAGGTATGTGTCAGAAAACAGATAATAGGAAGTATGTTTGAGGAAAGGATGGGGGATAGTGAGGACATGTAGATCTGAGAGCCAGAATGCACCGGGCCTCTTGTTCAGTCCCCTTTACCATGTTTCCTCCTTAGGCTTCACCATTGGACGGGTGCTGCATACTTTGGAAGTGCTGGATAGCCATAGTTTTGAGCGCTCTGACTTCAGCAACTCTCTTGACTCTCTTTGTAACCGAATCTTTGGATTGGGGCCTAGCAAGGATGGGCATGAGGTAAGCAAGAAGCAGAATAGAAGGAGCAAATAGCATCACAAGGCCAATAACATGTATGAGGGGAAGTCATGGTGAGGCACTGCAACCAGAGCATTTCTGCAGAAATTATCTCACTGGATCCAGGATGTTTTATGATGGGGCACAGTCTTTAGGAAATTGGAACTCAGTTCTTTGTCCCTACCCCTACCTTACTCCTTCCTGTCTTCCTTTGGTCTCCAGATCTCCTCAGATGATGATGCTGTGGTGTCATTGCTATGTGAATGGGCTGTCAGCTGCAAGCGTTCTGGTCGGCATCGTGCTATGGTGGTAGCCAAGCTCCTGGAGAAGAGACAGGCAGAGATTGAGGCTGAGGTTAGAGGGCAGAGATAAGAGAACAAGATTGGCCAGTGGGAAGGAATTTAACTGGGGTTGGAGACTGAGAGATTGAGGTGGTAGAGGGACCAGAGTTGAAGGTGCGAGAACAGAGTAAAGAAGTGGAAGAGAACCTAAAGGCGAAGTTAGGACGTGAGGCAAAAGTAGAGAGGAGCGGATTGTTGTCAAAGTTAGAGATGACATCAAGGCTTCAGTTGGGAGGTGGTAAAGAAAATGGAGGTCATCGGGGGAGTGAAAGTGAAAAGCGTGGGGTAGAGGTCAAGCAGGTGATAGTTTAAGGCTTATGCATTGAGGAGTGAAGAAGCAGGTAAAAGTAAGTTCTACGATTTGTTCTGTCATCTTGCAGCGTTGTGGAGAATCAGAAGCAGCAGATGAGAAAGGTTCCATCGCCTCTGGCTCCCTTTCTGCTCCCAGTGCTCCCATTTTCCAGGATGTCCTCCTGCAGTTTCTGGATACACAGGCTCCCATGCTGAGTACGGAACCCTGCCACCCTCTAGTTATATCTGTCTAGATTCAGTTACCCACAACTGTTGTCAGAAAGCATAATTAATGGCCCTTTGGTCTGTATTTCTCTCTTGGGCTCTATGCAGAATGACTTTTAGATGTAGTTCTAATTATTCTCTTTAACTGACCAACTTATATTTAAACAGAATAGAGAAATACAGAGAAGGATAAAAATAAGAGCTTGTGATTGAAGCATTTTCACTGCGTAAATCGCAGCAAAGATGATACATTCCTTTCTGAGGTGGTGTGTGGGGTAACCAGCCACACTTCCTCCCTCGACAGTTTCTGGGATTTTTATTTGGCCACTCCTATTTTTGCCTTAGGTGTGTTCTCTCTTTTGGCCCACCTTTTTGTGTTCTCCTAACTCATGTTTCCTCATTCCCTTCCTCCAGCGGACCCCCGAAGTGAGAGTGAGCGGGTGGAATTCTTTAACTTAGTACTGCTGTTCTGTGAACTGATTCGACATGATGTTTTCTCCCACAACATGTATACTTGCACTCTCATCTCCCGAGGGGACCTTGCCTTTGGAGCCCCTGGGCCCCGGCCTCCCTCTCCCTTTGATGATCCTGCTGATGACCCAGAGCGCAAGGAGGCTGAAGGCAGCAGCAGCAGCAAGCTAGAGGTGAGTGGGCTTTTCTCTGCCCTAAGTCGTTTCTTCTGACATTTCCATCTTCATGGCCCCCAGAGGCCTCTGAGAGCCTCTTTTGCCTGGGGGTGGGGGGTAGTATTTTCTTAGGACTTGGTGATTGAGCAAGCACTCTCACATCGGTTGTTGCATCGGCTCCTCCCATCAGCCCTGTGAGGTACTCTTATCACTATTTTCAAGCTGAAGGAAACGGAGGCCTATACTGGTTAAGTGATTGCATGAGGCTTGACTCCAGATCCTGTGCTTTCCCCAATCTGGTCTTCTCTCCAATTCCCTCATGAAGTTTTCTAGATTGTGGGAGCCACTCCCTAAGGGTTAAAAAGCAACTTCACATATATTCTATGCCCTCAGGATCCAGGGCTCTCAGAATCTATGGACATTGACCCTAGTTCCAGTGTGCTCTTTGAGGACATGGAGAAGCCTGATTTCTCAGTAAGTTCAATCCTGAGCGTGGTGGAATCTGGCTCCTTGGATCTTCCATTATGTCTGCTTTTGGCATTTCTTTATGCCCCTCATCCCCTTTTCTTCGTCTTATGTTCTGCCTTTTTACCTTTCTCTCAGTTGTTTTCCCCTACTATGCCCTGTGAAGGGAAGGGCAGTCCATCCCCTGAGAAACCAGATATCGAGAAGGAGGTGAAGCCCCCACCCAAGGAGAAGATCGAAGGGACCCTTGGGGTTCTTTATGACCAGCCACGACATGTGCAGTATGCCACCCACTTTCCCATCCCCCAGGTACTCTTCCCCAGCACATTGTGATGATCTGTTTTGAACCCAGATTTCTGTCCAAGGAATTTGCTAAGGGGTTGGAGCTGTTCCTGAGGATGTCAGTTGGGAAAGAAAAGGGGCTTGAGCATGTGGATGCTGAGGGATGTGGAGCATGATTTCAAGAGGTGGGAAGGAGATTGAGTGCTGGAGTCTGACGGTGCTGCTGGGATACAGGAGGAGTCATGCAGCCATGAGTGCAACCAGCGGTTGGTCGTACTGTTTGGGGTGGGAAAGCAGCGAGATGATGCCCGCCATGCCATTAAGAAAATCACCAAGGATATCCTGAAGGTTCTGAACCGCAAGGGGACAGCAGAAACTGGTGGGTTTTAGGCTCCTTAAACAGATCTCCCCCAAAGAGTGCCCTAGTCAGTCTTCCCTTCCCCAGCATAGGGAACTCCCCAGTCATGTCCCAATGTCCTGTCTCTTGGAGTCTCCTGAGAGCTCTAGTCCTTTTGAAACTTCCCCCCTCATTCCCCCCCTCTACAGACCAGCTTGCTCCTATTGTGCCTCTGAATCCTGGAGACCTGACATTCTTAGGTACCTCACAGTAAGCCCCATACTGCCCTCCCTCCCTCTCCCTTCCCTCCCTCAACCTAGCACCTCCCTGTATATATTCCTCTAAGGTCCACATAGTCTGTGGTCCTCTAAACCTTTGCTTCACTGTCCCCTTCCCTTCATCCCTCCCCCATCCCTTCCTTGACCCTCCCTTCCCGGCTTCCCTCTTCTTTCCCTCCCTCCCTTCCTCCTTCCCTGTCTCCCTCCCTCCCTCCCTCCCATAGCTTTCTCTCCATCCCCTCCTCCCCACCCCTAGTCAACTAGTTATCTTCCCTGTCTTGACTGATCCCTTTCAACTGTCCCCTCAGGTGGGGAGGATGGGCAGAAGCGGCGACGCAACCGGCCTGAAGCCTTCCCCACTGCTGAAGATATCTTTGCTAAGTTCCAGCACCTTTCACATTATGACCAACACCAGGTCACAGCTCAGGTGTGGGCCTAAGCCCAGCCCCTTTCCCACATTGTGGCCTCCTGTCCTGTTTTCCTTTTCTTCCCTATCTTCTCCTGCTAGGCAGGCTAAGCCTCCTGGTCTCATCCTCCTCCACTGTCATCCTTTCCTGCTTCCCTGGTTCTTCCTTCCTCTCTCCACTCCCGTCTCACTCCTACTGCCCTTATCAGGTCTCTCGGAATGTTCTGGAGCAGATCACAAGCTTTGCCCTTGGCATGTCATACCACTTGCCTCTGGTGCAGCATGTGCAGTTCATCTTCGACCTCATGGAATATTCACTCAGCATCAGTGGCCTCATCGACTTTGCCATTCAGGTGGGGAAGTTGGGGAGATGAAAGTGGAGGAAGGAGTTCGTGCTATGTAGGGGTTACAGAGGGTCATAAGGACAGGGGTAGAGGCTCCAGCCGGTTTCCCAGGGTATTTGGAGGGGGAGAAAGACTAGCACAGCGAGAGTGGAACATGAGCTAAGACTGCAGGAATAGAGACTTAAGTGCTCCCTGGGGAGGCCAAGAGACAGATTAGAGCACTGGGGACAGATCATCCTTCCACTGTGGAGTTCATAGAACTGTATCCTGGATGCTGGTTAGAGGTGTTGTTGATAGAATAAAGGACTGTGGCATAGGGTAATGGGCCCTTCTATCCTGAGGTGGCTCCAGCAGGAAGGGGCTCAGGCCCAGCCTTGTCAGCGTCCCTACAAGAAGGTGGGTTCTATGTTACATGAGGGACCTCTTTGCATTTCTCACCCCCGTTCACTCTGCTAGCTGCTGAATGAACTGAGTGTAGTCGAGGCTGAGCTGCTTCTCAAATCCTCGGATCTGGTGGGCAGCTACACTACCAGCCTGTGCCTGTGCATTGTGGCTGTCCTGCGGCACTATCATGCCTGCCTCATCCTCAACCAGGACCAGATGGCACAGGTCTTTGAGGGGTAAGCAGGGCTTCGGAATGACTGAAACACACAAGGCTCTGGCAAATGCCAGTGGAAGTGGCCTAGGAAGAGCATGCACTTCCTCCCACTCTGGGGAAGTGCCTGCTGCTCAGGTGGGAAAGGAATGGTATTTCCCAGACGCTTGAATCTGTTTCAAGGGGCCCGAATACCATCTGCCGACCCTCCTAACCTTGCTTCTTCATGCAGGCTGTGTGGTGTCGTGAAGCATGGGATGAACCGGTCCGATGGCTCCTCTGCAGAGCGCTGTATCCTTGCTTATCTATATGATCTGTACACCTCCTGTAGCCATTTAAAGAACAAATTTGGGGAGCTCTTCAGGTAAGAGAGGTAGAAGGTAAGGGGTAGCAAGTGGGACCTACTCCCTTCTTCCCATGACCACCCAACCCAGAAGGAGAGCATGGCCTGGGACCCTGCTGCCTGTTCAGGGTCATTTACGGACTGTGTCCTCCACGTACTGTTATGTTACTGAGAGTGGGCCCTCTTCCTCAGTAGGCTTGTCCCCCAATCTCTGTGGGGCCCACCCTCTTCCCTCTCTTCCTCATTGCCTTCAGCGGCCCCTGTTCCTTATTCCCATGTGGTTCCTTTCCTGCCCAGTCTGTTTTGTCCTATCTCCCTTTTCTTGTCCCAAGATCCTTCATCCCTCACTTTCTCCTTTTTTCTTTTCTCCCCTTTCCTAACCATCCTTCAACCTCAGCAGACCTTCTTCAACACTACTGTTTCCTTTCCTCCATCCCTGCAGTGACTTTTGCTCAAAGGTGAAGAACACCATCTACTGCAACGTAGAGCCATCGGAATCAAATATGCGCTGGGCACCCGAGTTCATGATTGACACTCTAGAGAACCCTGCAGCTCACACCTTCACATACACGGGGCTAGGCAAGAGTCTTAGTGAGAACCCTGCTAACCGCTACAGCTTTGTCTGCAATGCCCTTATGCACGTCTGTGTGGGGCACCATGATCCCGATAGGTATGGGGCGTACTAAGTGAGCAAGGGCACCATGCCCCCACCTGAGATAGGGAGGGCTGAGGTACCCGGGAGGTACTACAACCTTGATTTACTGGGGCAGAGATGAGAAGTTAATGGGTCTGAGGTTTTGTGGAGCAAGGTTTTTCCTGAGGGCATTTGTACTTTTCCCTAGGGTGAATGACATCGCAATCCTGTGTGCAGAGCTGACCGGCTATTGCAAGTCACTGAGTGCAGAATGGCTAGGAGTGCTTAAGGCCTTGTGCTGCTCCTCTAACAACGGCACTTGTGGTTTCAACGACCTCCTTTGCAATGTCGATGTGAGACTTGGGGTGGGGTCTTGCTAGTGGGGCAGTGACCAGGGCAGGGGTCTAGTCATGATCCTCTGACCAGGGCAGAGTTCCATAGAGTGGAGGCACACAGCTTTGAGTGGGTGCCTCTCTCCACACTGAGTCATGGTGTCTGTCTGCTTTTTCCTCCAGGTCAGTGACCTGTCTTTTCATGATTCGTTGGCTACTTTTGTTGCCATCCTCATCGCTCGGCAGTGTTTGCTCCTGGAGGATCTGATTCGCTGTGCTGCCATCCCTTCACTCCTTAATGCTGGTGAACTACCAATCTGTAACCCCTAGCATTTCTAGGCCTCAAATTTCAATACATACTGGACGGCCATCCTCTCATTGTTCACTGTGGGAGACCTTGCAGCGGCTCCCTGGCCTTCCCGAGAAGGCCAGTCCTTTGGTATGCTGAAGGCTAGAAGGAACCTGTTTTTTTAAACCCTGGATTTGCAGCCCTGACCTTTCCAATTTCTGACCCTTCAACTGCGTGACAGTTCTCCACTGTACCTCATTTTCACAGTTATCTTGCTTTTTCTCCTTTCACTTTACCTCATCTTCTCTCCTATGCTCCTGCCATACACTTCCATGCATGCAGGCATGTACACACATAAACCCACGTAGAGTTCAGCTTCATCCATCGCAGATCTGTATTGTCTTCCTTTTAGCTTGTAGTGAACAGGACTCTGAACCAGGTGCCCGGCTTACCTGCCGCATCCTCCTTCACCTCTTCAAGACACCGCAGCTCAATCCTTGCCAGTCTGATGGAAGTAAGTGACCCTGATCTGAACCAACCAACAGTAGAAAGTGTGGCTCCCTTGCCCCTGTGGATTCTGCTCCTGCTTCCCCTGACTTCATCGCCTTCCCCAGACAAGCCTACAGTAGGAATCCGCTCCTCCTGTGACCGCCACCTGCTGGCTGCCTCCCAGAACCGCATCGTGGATGGAGCTGTGTTTGCTGTTCTCAAGGCTGTGTTTGTACTTGGTATGGGGGTAGAAAGGGAGTGGTGCCAGAAGTGTGTATAGGGTGGAGTGCCAGCTAAACTACAAGGGACAGTCTTTCTCCCTCCTGAAGGTGGTCTCTCTGACCTTTTGGGAGGAGGGGAGGGACAGAAGTATATTTCTGTCCCATAGGGCAGGATTTGGGGTGTTTCTGCCTCTGTGGGCCCAGGGTGGGTCTCCACACAGTGTTCCAATCTCATTCTGCCCTCCCTATCTCCCACCCGTGAACCACAGGGGATGCAGAACTGAAGGGTTCAGGCTTCACTGTGACAGGAGGAACAGAAGAACTTCCAGAGGAGGAGGGAGGAGGTGGCAGTGGCGGTCGGAGGCAGGGTGGCCGCAACATCTCTGTGGAGACAGCCAGTCTGGATGTCTATGCCAAGTACGTGCTACGCAGCATCTGCCAACAGGTCAGTCTCACCTTCCTCCCACACCTCCAAAATGCCTCTGTGTAATATAGTCCTGTTTCCAGCCCGTGATCATACCACCTCCCTACTATACATTGTGTCCCTTACCAATTCCAGCCCATCCCCCATATTGCTAACTCCCTCACTGGTTGCTCCCAGTCCCTGATTGTCAGCTTTCTCAGGAATGGGTAGGAGAACGTTGCCTTAAGTCACTGTGTGAGGACAGCAATGACCTGCAAGACCCAGTGTTGAGTAGTGCCCAGGCACAACGCCTCATGCAGCTCATCTGCTACCCACATCGACTCCTGGACAATGAGGATGGGGAAAACCCCCAGCGACAGCGCATAAAGCGCATTCTCCAGGTAGACCAAGGCCAAGGGGGCCATGGAGGAAGCAATGGGCCCAATCTGGCGAGAAACAATAGGAACCTTGAGAAAAGGAGAGGGAGAGTTAAGTAGAGAGGAAGACAAACAAGGATGTAGGGGAGAGGAGGGGTAGTGAGAGAAACAGCTCCAGCATGGGCTGAGGAGTAAGTCCAATATGGTCTAGACTCCAGAGTAAGAGTGTTATGTGAGGGCACAGCTATCTGGAGTGAATCTAGCTTATCAGTGGGAAGCATAGCATCTGGGGGGCCTAGGTGTGGGTCTTGTATATTTGGCATTTTGGCCATGGCTCAGGAACTGAATAGTAATAGCTACTAATTGCTGAGCACATGTTTTGTGCCAGGTACTGTGCTAGGCACCTGCACACATTTCCTCATTTAATCTTTATGACCCTATGAAGTAGGTGAGCCTCCCTGTTTGACTGATGAGGAAACTGAGGCTTGAAGAGGTTAAGTAACTTGTCCAAGGTCACATAGCTGATAGGTTTAGAGTCAGCCCAGACATGTCTGTGCACTTTTCACTTCACATTGCTCCACATCTTCAGATGACTGGAGAATGGAAAAATAAAGCCGTTGAGGAAAAGCTTAAGGAATAAGGTCTCTTCAGCCCAGAATAGATAGGGCTGAAGAGAGATTAGCTAACAGTAGCCTTCTAATCTCTACAGGACTTTGAGAGATTGTCTTATAAAGGTCCTGTCAGGGACTTTCAGCAGCTAGTCTAAAACAAGAGGAGCAGGCTTCAACTTTAACATCAAGGGTTTCAAGGTTAAGCATTAAGCAGAACTTCCTGATATAAAGGGATGGGAAAGATGTGAAATCTTTCCTGAACCATTTTAAAAATTGAGAAGATTTTCAGCTAGTTTGGACTAATGTATTTTTTCTTTTCTTTTCTTTTTTTTTTTTTTTTTTTGAGACAAGTCTTGTTCTTATCACCTAGACTGGAGTGCAGTGGCACAATCTCAGCTCACTGCAACCTCCACCTCCCAGGCGCAAGTGATTCTTCTACCTCAGCCTCCTGAGTAACGGGGATTACAGACACCCGCCACCATGCCTGGCTAATTTTTGTATTTTTAGTAGAGATGGGGTTTCACCATGTTGGCCAGGCTGGTCTTAAACTCCTGACCTCGGGCGATCCACCCACCTCAGCCTCCCTAAATGTGGTTGTTCTTAAAGATGGGCACATAGAGGTCTCTTTCAGACCTCCAGGAGTCTGATTCAATGTTGCAGGAGATCAGGAATTGGCCTCAGGTTGGTGGGTAGCTGGGGGTAACAGATGATGACTAGTCTGGATGTGGGACCTCTATCACAGAACTTGGACCAGTGGACCATGCGCCAGTCTTCCTTGGAGCTGCAGCTCATGATCAAGCAGACCCCCAACAATGTAAGTAGTACCTGGACCCTCCCTTTCCTGTGCTCACATTCAACTCCTTGTGTTAGGAAGGCAGTCCACCACAGAACCTAGATCTTACCCTTGGGCTCTTGAACTGAGAGATAAGAGGGGATGGGAAAATGGTGAACAAGTGGAGCTGTTGATAAGGGAAATGGGTTGAGAGTGTTGGAGCTCTGAGCTGTGGAGAAGCTTGGTGGTGGTGGTAGAGCCTGTTTCTGTGGCCACAGATGTAAGGATATATGTAAAAGAGAAGACAGTGAGGAATTAGAGAAATACGGAGGTACTAGAAGGCATGATTCCCAACAGATTTGGGTTCCTACCTCCCCATCAATCTCCACCAGTCCTATCCTCCCTCATCTCCCATCTCTCCTACCATCTGCTTTCCTTCACCCCTAGCTACCTATTTTAGCACTTCTGTGCCTTTCATCCTCCCCAGGAGATGAACTCCCTCTTGGAGAACATCGCCAAGGCCACAATCGAGGTTTTCCAACAGTCAGCAGAGACAGGGTCATCTTCCGGAAACACTGCAAGCAACATGCCCAGCAGCAGCAAGACCAAGCCTGTGCTCAGGTCAGATAGAAACATGTTGGGACCCATCCCCTTAGGAGTTTCTCTGCTGGTAGCATGTGTGATGTTAGCTGCATGGAGATGCCAGCATGTCTATCAGGGAAAGGAGAGGGTGGATTGTTCCAGCCTTGCCTGGTTCCCCTGTGACCCTGTGTCTGTTCTCCAGCTCTCTAGAGCGCTCTGGTGTATGGCTGGTAGCCCCTCTCATTGCTAAACTGCCCACCTCAGTCCAGGGACATGTGTTAAAGGCTGCTGGAGAGGAATTGGAGAAGGGTCAGCACCTGGGTTCCTCTTCACGCAAAGAACGTGATCGACAAAAGCAGAAGAGGTAAAGGGGCTTAGGGAGTGGGCCAAGATAGAGGGGTAGAAAGGAGAGGAGGCAGGCCCAGGGAAGAATATAATTGGGATGGAGGAGAAGCATAATAGGGAAGTGGAAAATCAGAGGATAAAAGTGGGTATGGCTGAGCAAGCGGCTAGATTAAGAGAGTAGAGTCTGGGGCTTGGAGGAATGAGGTTGGAAGTTGCCTGACTCCCAACCCACAGTCTTCTCTTCTCTCTTCTCTCCTCTTCTCTTCTCTTTTCTCCTCTTGTCTCTAGCATGTCCCTGTTAAGCCAGCAGCCCTTCTTATCACTGGTGCTGACATGTCTGAAAGGGCAGGATGAACAACGCGAGGGACTCCTTACCTCCCTCTATAGCCAGGTGCACCAGGTACAGATATCTGGGCCATGGAGTTGGGCAGGAGGGCAGGGAAGGATGCACCTAAGGGGCTACTCTGTACTTGGAAACGTCAGTACTTTCTGATAAACATATTGGCTGCTTTGAGATGGAAGCACAAAGATCCCTGAACTGCATGTTTTATTTGTTTCTATTCTAGATTGTGAATAATTGGCGAGATGACCAGTACTTAGATGATTGCAAACCAAAGCAGCTTATGCATGAGGCACTCAAACTGCGGCTCAACCTGGTGAGAAGGCCAGCTGGGGAGAAGAAGGAAGAGGGTAGGGCTGGAAATGTGGAATACAAAAGCCTCAGGTTGTAGAGAACAGAGGTGAGAATAGCGGCTCCAGGCTCCAGGTTATTTTTTATTTTTTTGGAGACGGAGTCTCACTCTGTCACTCAAGCTGGAATACAGTGGTGCCATCTCAGTTCACTGCAACCTCCACTTCCTGGGTTCAAGTGATTCTTTTGCCTCAGCCTCCCAAGTAGCTGGGAGTACAGGCATGCGCCACCACGCCCAGCTATTTTTTGTATATTTAGTAGAGACGGGGTTTCACCATGCTGGCCAGGCTGGTCTTGAACTACCGACCTCAGGTGATCCACCCACCTCGGCCTCCCAAAGTGCTGGGATTATAGGTGTGAGCCACCGCGCCCACCCTGAGTCTTGAAGTATTAACCCTGTTCTCCGAAAGGATGCAGAAACTGAAAGTAGTTAAGGGGGCTGGATCACTGTGGTCATGGTCCAGTAGGTTACGTACCCTGGATCCTTGCAGGGACTCTGCCTCAGTATCCTAGATTCTGACTGGGCCCTAGAAGCTCTGGAAACCCATTGTGGAATATTGAATGGAATCCTGGAAATCATTCAGTCCAACTCCCATCACTTTCTAAGTTTGGAAACAGAGGCCCAGAGATGTCAAGAATTCCCTCATTGTCTTAAGATCATGTAGCAAAGCATAGGTTCAACTTGAGCATGACCTCAGGCATCCCAACTCAGATTTGAACTAAGCTTCCCTTACATGCTGGCCTTTGTCCCTGAGCTATCTTACTGACTTGTTGTGGCCTTGGCAGGTGGGGGGCATGTTTGACACGGTGCAGCGCAGCACCCAGCAGACCACAGAGTGGGCCGTGCTCCTCCTAGAGATCATCATCAGCGGCACTGTCGACATGCAGTCCAACAAGTAAAGCATCCCCACCTGCTCCCTGCAGTTTCACACCCAAGAAGGTCCCCCTACCTCCACGCCAAGTGGACCCACTGAGATTGGTGTGGCTGTTACTGTGGACTCCATGGCCCTGGGATCCCCATATGGTTTTGGTGCCCTCAGGGTGACATATTAAGCACCTCTCCCTGCTTGTGTCCTCTGCTGACGCCTTTTTCTGTCTTCACCTCTCTCTTCTCTGGCTTTCTCCCTGGCTTCCTGTCTCAGTGAGCTCTTCACTACTGTGTTGGACATGCTGAGCGTGCTCATCAACGGGACATTGGCTGCAGACATGTCTAGCATCTCCCAAGGTAGCATGGAGGAAAACAAGCGTGCATACATGAACTTGGCAAAGAAGCTGCAGGTGAGCAGAGGAGGCAGGGGCAAGGTTTGCGGGTACCGGAATCTGCTGTCCAGCCTCAGGAACTTGGTTCTAGCTGGAGCCCTCTACCTTTCCTTCTCACATCTGTCTCCTTTGTTACTCATGCCATGAGCATTTACTGAGTGGGGGTCTTCTCTGTGCCAGGTTCTGTGCTGTCCCTGAGATTTCCCATCCTTGTTTTTCTGTATCTCTGAACTCTTGTCCCATCTTCCTGTAACTGCAGAAGGAGTTGGGGGAGCGCCAGTCAGACAGTCTGGAAAAGGTTCGCCAGCTGCTGCCACTGCCCAAGCAGACCCGAGATGTCATCACGTGTGAGCCACAGGGCTCCCTTATCGATACCAAGGGCAACAAGATTGCTGGCTTTGATTCCATCTTCAAGAAGGAGGCATGTTCCATTGTCTGCCCATGTCCCCTGCCTTTTTTCCCCTTTGGGCAAGAACCTTCCCTGCATCAGCTTTGTAGCTCCAACAGACTCATCAGATTCAGGAGCCCATCAGGCTCTGCCGGTGAACACCATCTCTGAGGTTTTGAGCAAATCATTTAACTTCGCTTATATTTCATCTCCATCTTTGGAGTCCCACCCTCTTTCCTTCATCCTGCCCTCACCTTTTAACATACCACCCATTTCTCAATACCCTACCCTCCTCTTTTCTCTGCCCCACCTGCCCCATGTCCTACCCCACCCATCTGTCTGGCTGACAGCCCATATCTCTTTTTATTTCTATTTCTTTCCCTACACCCACCCATCTCTGCACAGTTTTATCTTTTCCCTCTCTGTCAGTTGCAGTATTTGTTGAGTAACCATAATTATTGTATATAGTTAAAAACCCAAAGTCTAACTCCTTCATGTATACATTCTCTTCATTTGTCTTCGTAGTCCATCTGTCTCTTTTCCTCTGTCTCTCCCTCCCTGTCTGACTCGTTTGCCTTTCTTTGTCTCTCCACCTTTTTGTCTCTGTTTCTTTCTCTCTGACTCTATCTTTCTCTGCTTGCCTAAAGGCAGAGCCTCTCCCTGCCTTCCTGTCTCTCTTTCTCTGCCTTCCTTTTTTTGTCTTCCTCTGAATATCAATCCCTCTCCCTCCCGACTCCCTCTCTGGCTTTCTCCCCCACCCCTTTCTCTCCCAGTTTCAGCTTCTCTCCCTCCCAAGCCCCCCACCCCCATTTGTTTGTCTCCTCTCCTGGTCCCGGCGGGCTTCATCTTGCCCCTCCATACCTCTCCCTGTCCCCCACCCATCACTTTCCCTGTATAACTCTCTTCTGCATGTGCATGTATGTCTGTCTTCTTGCCATTGCCCCTGAATCTACCTATGACTCTCTTTCTACCCTCTCCTACAAGTGCTTGCAGTCTCTCTTCTGTTTTCTAAGTCCCAACAGCTTATTGTTTTTCATTTTCTGGAGCAGGGTCTACAGGTTTCCACCAAACAGAAGCTCTCGCCCTGGGATCTTTTTGAGGGGTTGAAGCCGTCAGCACCACTGTCTTGGGGCTGGTTTGGAACAGTCCGGGTAGACCGGCGAGTGGCTCGAGGAGAGGAACAGCAGCGGTTGCTGCTCTACCACACACACCTGAGGCCCCGGCCCCGTGCCTATTACCTGGAGCCACTGCCACTGCCCCCAGAAGATGAGGAGCCCCCTGCTCCTACCCTGCTAGAGCCTGAGAAAAAGGCTCCAGAGCCCCCTAAAACTGACAAACCAGGGGCTGCTCCACCCAGTACTGAGGAACGCAAGAAGAAGTCCGCTAAGGGCAAGAAGCGCAGCCAGCCAGCTACCAAGACAGAGGTGAGCGCCTCCCCCGTGACAGTTCTCCCACTGCCTCTCACTTCATGACACTCCGGTTTCTGGTTTGTGGGAGGGGTGGGGGCGCGTAAAGAAGGGGTGCCATTAGAATCATATAAAAATTAACCATGTACAAATCCAACTTCTCTTTACCTCATCCTACCCCAGCTCCCCAACCCCACTCAGCTACAACCCACTCACCCTCTTCCTCTGCCACTCACACAGGACTATGGAATGGGCCCGGGTCGGAATGGCCCTTATGGTGTGACAGTGCCTCCAGACCTCCTACACCACCCAAACCCTGGTTCCATAACCCACCTTAACTACAGGCAAGGCTCCATAGGCCTCTACACCCAGAACCAGCCACTACCTGCAGGTGAGTGCCAGCCACTAGGAATGCTGGAGGGACCTACCTGTACCCCTCCTGCTCAAAGGATGATGCTATTCCCCTGAGGAGCTGTGGATGTCCAGGACACTGAGCAAGAGATGGAGGGATGAGGAGCCTAGAGGTCAGCCTGCTCTCCCTTCCAGGTGGCCCTCGTGTGGACCCATACCGCCCTGTGCGCTTACCAATGCAGAAGCTGCCCACCCGACCGACTTACCCTGGAGTGCTGCCCACAACCATGACTGGCGTCATGGGCCTAGAACCCTCCTCTTACAAGACCTCTGTGTACCGGCAGCAGCAACCTGCAGTGCCCCAAGGACAGCGCCTTCGCCAACAGCTCCAGGCAAAGATAGTGAGAGGGGCAGTAGGGAGGGCTGTCAGGGAGAGGGGCTTTTGGGGGTCACAGGACTGAGGAGACACTTGGGATCTTCACAAGGACACTCAGGGTGGGAGACACAAGAGATGAGATGGCAGCAAGCATTTCCTGAGTTTGAGTTGTTCTTTTTTCTCCCTTTAGCAGAGTCAGGGCATGTTGGGACAATCATCTGTCCATCAGATGACTCCCAGCTCTTCCTACGGTCTGCAGACTTCCCAGGTAAGAGGCTGGGATTGTGACACTGGGAATGAGGCAAGCTGCTCTGCATACTCTCAGCCCTGATTCCATCTCTCCTCCTTCCCTCCAGGGCTATACTCCTTATGTTTCTCATGTGGGATTGCAGCAACACACAGGCCCTGCAGGTACCATGGTGCCCCCCAGCTACTCCAGCCAGCCTTACCAGAGTACCCACCCTTCTACCAATCCTACTCTTGTAGATCCTACCCGCCACCTGCAACAACGGCCCAGTGGCTATGTGCACCAGCAGGCCCCCACCTATGGACATGGACTGACCTCCACTCAAAGGTACCCAAAGTAGTGGTGAGCTGGGAAGAGACGAGGAGGTATGAGGGAGTGTTTGACTTGGGAAAGCCCACGCCTGAAGGTGATGGGACTTGTCAGAACTTTTGGAGACATCAAGATTGCTTATTTGGCCACATAGGCCATAACCACAGAAGTCTCGAGCTAGAAGGGACCCTGGAGACCAATAGTTTCATGTCTACTTCCCTAACAGTTCTTTGAGGCCCAGAGAAGAGAAATTGTTTATCTGACTCAAGAAAAGATCTGGGCTGGGTGTGGTAGCTCATACCAGTAGTCCTAGCATTTGAGGGCCAAAGTGGGAGACTCAGTTGAGTCCAGGAGTTTGAGACCTGGGCAACATAGGGAGATCCCATCTCTACCAAAAAAAAAAATTTTTTTTTTTTTAAACAGAGTCTCACTCCAGTTGCCCAGGCTGGAGTGCCGTGGCACGATCATGGCTCACTGCAGCCTCAACCTCCCAGGCTCAGGTGATCCTCCTACCTCAGCCTCCCAAGTAGCTGGAACTACAGACATACACCACCATGCCCAGCTAATTTTTTGGATTTTTTAGTTGAGATGGAGTTTCGACATGCTGCCCAGGCTGGTCTTGAACTGAGCCACCACACCTGGCCCCAAAAAAATTTTTTTTAATTAGCCAGACGTGGTGCATGCCTGTAGTCCCAGCTTACTCAGGAGGCTGAGGTGGGAAGATTTCTTGAGCCTGGGAGTTTGAGGCTGCAGTGACCTGTAATCGCACAATGAGCTGAGATTGCGCCACTGCACTCCAGCCTGGGTGACAGGGTAAGACCCTGTAAGAAAAAAATATCTGGAGTTCATAGATTAACTACATGATAAGGAGTCAAAAAGCCAGTACAGGTAGTGAACAGTTGAATACCAGCAAGGACTAATGAACAAATCCTCCCACCGTGGTTAATGTTAGTCAAGCCTTAGTTGAGGCCTCGTAATCATGTTTAGAGACTCTGAAGCTTAGGATTTAGAATACCGGGGAGTGGGCTAACTGCCCATTGTGTGGCCAGCACTATGCCAGGACTAGGTGAGATGAGGAAAGATAGCAAAAAAATCCCCAAAATACATAGTTCCTCACTACGAAGTATCTTTACTGTAGCTGGGGAGATGAGACTTACAGAAGAACACTGAGAGAATACTCTGAGCAAAGACATAATCAGGTAGGCAGCTGTATGCTGTGAGGTAAAATGCAGATGGAGAAAAAGTACGAGGTAATACCTGTGGGCCTGACTCATCAGAGCAAGTTTCATGAAGAAGGTCAGACTTGAGTTAGCCTTTGAAGGAGATAGCTGTGATTGGGATTTGTGGAGAAGAGAAGAAAGGGTATTCCAGGTAGAGGATGTAATGTGAACAAAGACATGGGGACCAGAATGAGTATGGTGTCTGGGGAGAAGGGCTTGGATGGAGTGTAAAATCTGTGCTGGGGAAGACACTGGGGCAGTCACTGGGGCTAGGCTAGGAGGGGGCAGGCTGAGAGATGGCCTTGAATGCTCAGCTGAAGAATTGAGACACAGTCCCAGAGAGGGCTCTTTTGATCAAAAGAGTGATAAGAGGAGTTGGGCGTATTGCAAGGCTCCTGTGGAATAAGTGGATAGGATGCCTACTGGAAGGTGCAAGAAGAAAACTTCTGGTGCAGTGGCTTATGCTTGTAATCCCAGTACTTTGGGAGGCCGAGGTGGGCGGATCACCCACCACTAAGGTCAGGAGTTCGAGACCAGCCTGGCCAACATGGCAAAAACCCATTTCTACTAAAAATATAAAAATTATCTGGGTGTGGTGGTGTGTGCCTGTATTCCCAGCTACTCATGAGGCTGAGGCAGGAGAACCAATTGAACCTGGGAGATGGAGGTTGCAGTGAGCTGAGATCATGCCACTATACTCCAGCCTGAGCAACAGAGTGAGACTTTGTCTCAAAAAAAAAAGGCCGGGCGCGGTGGCTCACGCCTATAATCCCAGCACTTTGGGAGGCTGAGGCGAGTAGATCACGAGGTCAAGAGATTGAGACCATCCTGGTCAATGTGGTGAAACCCCGTCTCTACTAAAAATACAAAAATTAGCTGGGCATGGTGGCACGCACCTGTAGTCCCAGCTACTCGGGAGGCTGAGGCAGGAGAATTGCTTGAACCCAGGAGGCAGAGATTGTGGTGAGCCACGATTGTGCCACTGCACTGCAGCCTGGGTAACAAGAGCGAAACTCATCTCAAAACAAACAAAAAGAAAAGACTGATCCAGCCAATAGACTCTTGCACTGATAAACAGGTGTAGTAGAACAACTTGAAATGTTATTGGGGAACAACAGCAGCAACAGCAAAAAACCTCAATGAGTGTTTATAGAATGCCTGTCTTCTGCTAAGACTGTTTTTCTTTCTTTTTTCTTTTTTTTTTTTTTTTTGAGACGGAGTCTCGCTCTGTCACCCAGGCTAGAGTGCAGTGGTGCAATCTCGGCTCACTGCAAACTCCACCTCCCAGGTTCAAGCAATTCTCATGCCTCAACCTTCCAAGTAGCTGGGATTATAGGCATGTGCCACCATGCTTGGCTAATTTTTTTGTATTTTTGCTAGAGACAGGGTTTCACCTTGTTGGTCAGGCTGGTCTCGAACTCCTAACCTCAAGTGATCCACCTGCCTCAGCCTCCCAAAGTGCTAGGATTACAAATGTGAGCCACCGCACCCAGCCCTGTTTTTCATTTTTGTAAGAGAAAAATGGCTAACGCAGAATTGAAAATTCCTAACCATTAAGATTATGAGACACTAAAATAGAATATCATCTTATGCAACTTATTCCCCAGACTGGAAGTCTGGTTAGTGACAAGAGGAATGAATGAAATAACTTGTAATGTTTCTTTCAGGTCAGGAACCCAGGGTTTGTACTGACCCCCTCTCCCCCACCTCCCGCATGCCTTGACCTCCGGCCCTCTTGTCTTTGGAGGTTTTCACACCAGACACTGCAGCAGACACCCATGATAAGTACCATGACTCCAATGAGTGCCCAGGGCGTCCAGACAGGCGTCCGCTCAACAGCCATCCTACCCGAACAGCAGCAGCAGCAGCAACAGCAGCAGCAGCAACAGCAGCAGCAGCAACAGCAACAGCAGCAGCAGCAGTACCACATCCGACAGCAGCAGCAGCAGCAGATCCTGCGGGTAAGGCACTGGGATTGCATCTGGGACGACGGAGAGAGGCACAAGTTCTTCCCACGGTTACCAAGACTAAACAAGGCAGTGTACCCAAATGCCCAGCAGAGCGGCTGGCCTCTAGTGCTACTGGAGGTTTCCTACCCTCCCCCTTTTTGTTTTCTGGAGATCATAGAGGGAAAGACTTGGACATTGTCCACTGGGTACCCTAGATTTGGTTTCTTTCTGGGCAGCTGTCTGAGAAGGGAAGGCAGTAGACCCCAAGCTCCCTCCCTGCTTCCTCATCCTCTGCCCTTGGCCCTCCAGTTCTGAGTCTTAGCTTCTTCCCTCTGCTCCTTCTGAAGTATCTTTTATGTTCTCATAGCAGCAACAGCAGCAGCAACAGCAGCAACAGCAACAGCAGCAGCAGCAACAACAGCAACAGCAACAGCAGCAGCAACACCAGCAGCAACAGCAGCAACAGGCGGCTCCTCCCCAACCCCAGCCCCAGTCCCAGCCCCAGGTAGCTGCTGGACTACAGCCCCAGGCTCAGGGACAGCTGCCCAGGTTGGGCACACAGCCAGTGAACTAGGTTGGGGACAGCATGGAATGGGGTAGAGGTGGGAGGCAGGGCATGGCACCCTAAAAAGGGATTGGGAGGCCAGGCATGGTGGCTCACGCCTGTAATCCCAGCACTTTGGGAGGCCGAGGTGGGTGGATCACTTGAGGTCAGGAGTTCCAGACCAGCCTGGCCAAGATGGTGAAACCCTGTCTCTACTAAAAATACAAAAAAAAAAAAAAAAAAAATTGCCGGGCATGGTGACAGTAATCCCAGCTACTTGGGAGGCTGAGGCAGAGAATTGCTTGAACCCGGGAGGCGGAGGTTGCAGTGAGCAGAGATAGCATCACTGCACTTCAGCCTGGATGACAGAGCAAGATTCCGTCTCAAAGAAAAAGGGAGAGGAGGGTGAAGAAGGAGAAAAGTTCGAGTTCAGTCTTCCACTTCCCATTTCCACCCAGTTCCAGCGCCAGGGGCTTCAGCAGACCCAGCAGCAGCAACAGACAGCAGCTTTGGTCCGGCAACTGCAACAACAGCTCTCCAGTAAGCCTGCCTGCCTTCCCCAGGAGAATCCCATGGAATAAATTTAGGGGGCGGGGTGGGCCAAAGTAGCTGAAACAATGGCTTCAGATCCAGGTTATGAGAAGATGCATTCCATTCCATCCCCTTCCCTTGATACCTGAACAGCTTTCCTCATGCATACCCACAGCCCTGCCTGGTCTTCCATCCCTGATAATCTCTGGTTTTTCACAGATACCCAGCCACAGCCCAGTACCAACATATTTGGACGCTACTGAGCCACCTGGAGGAACTGCTTGTGCACTGGATGTGGCCCCACCCTTTCCTGTTAACTCCCAATCCTTTTCCTGGGCTAGCACCAATAGTGGTTGGGGCCCTTCCCTCAGGCTCCGTTTTTAATAAGTTTTTAGTATTTTTGTTAATGTGAGGCATTGAGCTGTTGGGTTTTGTATATTATTTATATAGAGACCCCAGAGCTGTTGCACCCAATACACAGAGCTTCTTTGCAAAGGGAGTGTGTGAGTTCTGCATGTCTGGGAAGGGTGGTCTCTCGGGGGACAATGCTGGGGGCTGGACCAACAAGTCAGAGTCTTCATTCTATTCCAGTCATCTCCCCTGTTTACCTTACACTCTAAATTTCTTAATTCTAATTGGATTGCTACCCTCTCTTCCTCTTCTCCAACATTGCAACCTATTAAGGTATAGACCCTTAGTCTCTTTTTATTTATTTATTTATTTTTGAGATGAAATTTTGCTCTTGTTGCCCAGGCTAGAGTGCAGTGGCATGATCCCAGCTCACTACAACCCCTGCCTCCTGGGTTCCAGTGATTCTCCTGCCTCAGCTTCCCAAGTAGCTGAGATTACAGGCATGCTCCACCACGCCCTGCTAATTTTTTTTTTTTTTTTTTTGAGACGGAGTCTTGCTCTGTCGCCAGGCTGGAGTGCAGTGGCACGATCTTGGCTCACCACAGCCTCCACCCCCTGGGTTCAAGCAATTCTCCTGCCTCAGCCTCCCGAGTAGCTGGGACTACAGGCATGCACCACCATGCCCAGCTAATTTTTTATATTTTTAGTAGAGATGGGGTGTCACCACATTGGCCAGGATGGTCACGATCTTTTGACCTCGTGATCCGACCACCTCAGGTTCCCAAAGTGCTGGAATTACAGGCATGAGCCCTTTTGTTTCTTTAGTAGAGACGAGGTTTCACCATGTTGGCCAGGCTGATCTCGAACTCCTGACCTTAGGTGATCTGCCCACCTCGGCCTCCCAAAGTGCTGGGATTACAGGCATGAGCCACCACAGCAGGCCCCTTAGTCTCTTAAGAAGGAGCAGTGAACCTTCTCAACTAAATGTTGCAGCTTCTTTACAGCTTTCCTCCATGGGGGATAATACCACTGGGATTGAGGAGAGGTCATTAGGCCAGGGGAATCGTCAACAGAACCTGATTATTCTTCCACAACACCCCAGATGCTGGGCCTCAAACAAGCTGGGGAGGGTGGAGATGACAGACACTGCCTACCCTTCTTGTCATCTGTGTGGTCCCCATCATGTACCAAGTGGCGTACCTTTCATAGGACAGAGAACTTCTCTGAGAGTCACATTCCTGGATGAAAAATGGCCCTCCATTGACATGTGCCATCATAGAATAGGTGGTGGAAGGACCATTTGGTTCTAAGAGGAAGAGACCAGTAAAAATAAGCATGCTTTCTCTCTGCCCTGCTGCCAGAACTGCCTGTTCTCACATGACCCACCTTGGCAGTTACCCAGGATGACTGTTGCTCACTGCCATTTTACAGTAGAGAAAACTCAAAACTGTTGCCCCACAGTCACATTTGAAGCCATGTCAGGGCCATTCCCGCCCTGTTGCTTTCCGGTTTGAGCTTTAGATCCAAGATTGTCCAGGAGAGCCAACTGGTTTACTACAGTGGAATCTTCTGCCCTGCCTAGCTAGGGTTGGAAGAGGATCAGCCTCAGCCTTGTGAGTGGGTGGTACAAGATGATTTGACAACTTAAGGATAACATGCAAGCCACAGTTGCACCCTATTACTGGGAAGTGTCTAGCGTGCTGGCAAAACGAGGAGCACCAATCAATACCCAAGTTATAAAAAATAAAATAAAAGCCCTCTTTAAGGCCCAGGAAGCCCTTGCTTATATGGGACTTACCAAATTTAAGACTTGCGTGCACAAGGAGTGGAACTCCCTGACAGTGTAAAGGCAGACATGACTGAAGCTTTCTTCTCACTTATTCTAACCTGACATCAACATTCTGAGTAGCTACAGGAGTACAGGCTTGGCTGGGATGAGGAGCATTAAGAGGGGCTTGGGTGTTGCTAAATGACAGGTGTGCCATATACAAAACCACAAGACCCAAAGACACTGAGCCTGGAGGGGAGAGACTGAAATGGGCAGACAACTGGCATGCTGACAGTCTGAGTCTGACATGTCCCAGCAGAAGCAGCAAAAGGGAACAGCATTGACCTTTGGGAGAGTGACAGGATGAGAGCAGAGTGGCTCCATTGGTTGCTGTCTGGGTAGTGCTGGTGCTGAAAGATGAGGGATGCTGATTGAGGTGGTGGTGTGTTTTTGTGTAGTATGACTGAGGGTTCCTGCAGGCAGTACCTCAGTTTCTCCCTTTGGGTCAAGGTCTCAAGCTTTGCAGGTAGTTTGGGCAAGCTGCCCTGGAAGATCCCCTGTCTGATAGCTTGCAATTTGAGGTGTGTATGCGCGCGCGTGAGAGAGAGAGGGAGCGGAACGTGTCTGAACATGGGGGGAATTGGGCCATGCCCCAGGACTTGAGCCATCTCTGGCACAAAAGGAGTTAATGGCAGGGACCGCGCCCCCCCGTGTCCGGGCACGCGCAGCGCGCCCCCTCGGTGCGCGGGCACAGCAGCCAGGCTGCCGGAGAGCTGATCTCGGGGATTCGGGTGCGGAGCCCTTGGCCTGGAGGCGATATGGGTGGTCCGTGGCCCGGTTCAGTCGCTTGCAGCAGCCCGGGGAACAGGTGAGGCCGCCTGCCCCGGTCTCTCATCCTCTAGCTGCCCATACCTTGCCCCCATCCTAACCCCTCCCAATCCCAGGCTCCTCCACTCCCCAGCCAGTGGCCCCCATCCCTCTCAACCCCATGTTCTCCGTCGGCACCCCTGACCCCCCAATCCTCCCCCGCTTCTGTTCTGCCCTCTACCTCCTCCCTAAATCCTGCATCCCTACCATCCTCCCGCCCATGGTCCCTCTATTTCCACAGCCCATCCCGCGTGCTCATCAAAATACCCCTATCAAGGGCCCCCAGCCCCATCCCAGGATTGAACATTGCCAGTCCCCCCTCCCCTGCAGTGCAGCCCCATCCCCCTTCCATCATAGCATCTCATAGCCTGGCTCCCTCCCCCACCCTCTGCAGCCCCCCCACCCAATGGAGGCCTTTATCCTATCCTCCCCCATTCCAGTGCAACTCCATCCCCCAATCCATTCCAAACCCTCTTAGCCCCCAATACTGCAGTTCTCAATATTGGTCCATTCCTGCACAATGCCCGGCGCCCAACACCGCTGCAGCCCCAAAAGTACCCCCAGATGCCATTCTCATCCCTGACATTGCTGCCTCCCCTTGTCTTCTCCCAAATTGCAAGTTGGACCAGGATGGAGATCTTGGCCTTGGGGATTCACAGTGGGTCCTAGGGTACAGAGGGCGTTTGGGGGTCGGTCCGATTGTCTAGGTGTTCACGGAGGAGGGGCTGCAGGGAATTGACTCAAAGGAGAATTTGGCATTTGGCGCCGAAGGGTTACTGGAGGCATCCCGAAAGGGTTAATGGAATTTGTGGGGTGGGGGCGGCACAGAAGGGGTTAATGGGGGGGGTTGCTGGCTGAGAAGCCGTGTGAATGAGCGGTCTGTGCCCCGGAGTTGCCATGGAGACGGTGAATGGGGGGATTGTGTGAACTCAGCTGCGGACTATCCCCCCCCATACACACACCCACCCACTCCCTCCTGCCCCACCTCCCTACTCCTACCCCTTCCTTCCCCTTCCCCTCCTCCCCCGACCCGGGTGCATTCTGGGCAGTGTCTGGGATCTTCCCCCCCATACTTTGCTCCCCATTTCCTCATTTCCTCTGAGCCCCCACCCCTTTAGCCACTTTACCCGCCCTCCCTCCTCTTCCTTTTTCTTCTCTCTCTCTTTCACACACACACACACACACACACACACACACACACACACACACATTCTCATTCCCCTCTCGTGGTGGCCGATTGCCGGGCGTTCCCGATCTCCCTCCCCCACCCCTTCAGCCAGTTCTTAAAGGAGCAGGCCTGCAATCTGGGAAGGCGGGAGAAATGGAGGAAAACTAAATGTGCATGTGGTGTGCGTGTGTGTGCGGGAGCATGCAGGAGTATCTGTGTGCCTGTGTCTATGTGTTGACTGTGTAACTGTGTCAGAAGTCCTGTGTGTGTCTGAGTGTGTTGCTATTTCTGTTTCTGTCTCCACCTATGTGTCACCATTATGCTGCATGTGTCTGGATATTTACCTATGCGGGTATGTGTGATTATATTTCAGTAAGTCTCTGTGTGTGTCTCTGAATGTATCACTCTGTGAGGCTCTGGCTGTGTGAGGCACTCTGTCTCAGAACGTGGGACTATATGAGGGGATCTCTGTGGGTTTGGAATGTATGTCTCTGTGAGTGAATATCACCCTGTCTATGATCCTGGCTTGGTCTCTCTCATTCCCTCTTTGAATCTTTGTGTTTATTTCTATGAGTCTCTGAATATGTATCCCCCACACTCCGTTGTTTATTTTATAATACAGCAGATGAGCATCCACAATGCTTAGGGTGCTAGGCAGAACTCTTTCTGCCTCACTTCTGGAATTCAGTGTGAATTAAGACAGACCCAGCTGAAAGGACCAAGGCTTAAGGGTTTGGGAGCAATGAGGGCTGAGGAGAAATGTACAGAAGGGTCGCTGGAGGACCTGGGGACCCTGGTGAATGGCTGTCCTGCCTTCTGCCCTGCCTGAGGGTGAGGGAATCTCTCTGTGAGACTCTGCCAATTTGCTGCTTTTGGTTCTTGTGCCTTAGTGTCCTGGAGTGAGGTTAACAATCCCACCCTATCCGGAAGTGGAGGTCCCTGTGTGGGCTTACCAGGTCCCAGGGGCTACACAGCTCTGTTCAAGCAGCGTTGCGGGAACCTGGGCTGCATCTCTGTTTCTCCCCACCCCCTGGCTGTCACATGCTACTCTGGCTCCAGCTGACCCTGATGAAGCCCTTTGACTGTGGGGTAGAAGTTGGGCATCAGGAGCTTGCAGTGGCAACAACTGTCACTGTCAGTCCAGTTGGATTTTCCAGCTGTGGCCAGGCACATAGAATGGTTCTGACTGGCAGTGGATCATCCGTGAGTCCCTGGGCCCCTGGGCATGTGAAACCTCTCCTACCTTTAAGAGAATAACCCAAGCCCAGTGGGGCCCCCAAAGACCCACTGTAGGCCTTCCAGACCGTCTTGGATGACGCATGCTTCCCTCTTTCCACAGGCCTGTCTGGCCCTGAGGGAGTGTCCCCTTTCTGAAGCTGTGGTGCTTGGACGACCTGCTCTCTACGTTGCTGGGCACCTATAGGTGTCCCTCAAGAGCTCAGTTTTGAGGTTCAAGTCAGTGTGGCCATGAAGGGGCTGCCAATTGGGCTGATGCTGTGACCCTGGAGTCTGCCTTTCCTGCCAGTCCCCCTGCCCGGAACATGTGGCTGCGGCTTGGCCCGCCCTCGCTGTCCCTGAGCCCCAAGCCCACGGTTTGCCGGAGCCTGTGCTTCACCCTGTGGTTCCTCAGTTTGGCACTGAGGGCCAGTACCCAGACCCCCGCACCCACAGTCAACACTCACTTTGGGAAGCTAAGGGGTGCCCGGGTACCACTGCCCAGTGAGATCCTGGGGCCTGTGGACCAATACCTGGGGGTGCCCTACGCAGCTCCCCCGATCGGCGAGAAACGTTTCCTGCCCCCTGAACCACCCCCATCCTGGTCGGGCATCCGGAACGCCACACACTTTCCCCCAGTGTGCCCCCAGAACATCCACACAGCTGTGCCCGAAGTCATGCTGCCAGTCTGGTTCACTGCCAACTTGGATATCGTCGCTACTTACATCCAGGAGCCCAACGAAGACTGTCTCTACCTGAATGTCTATGTACCAACGGAGGATGGTGAGTGCTGCGGCCAGGCACTGTGCCCTCCCTGCCTCCCGCCTGCCCTGTTGTGTTTGTGGCTTGCACGTGGTTGTGTGCCCTGCAGCATGCATCTGTCTGTCTGTGAAAATGCTTCTAACCATCACTCTGCTTGGCCTCCTGCCCCTCCTCCCTGTTCTTCCCTCTCCCAGCATTGTCCGAGCTCCCATGTGTGAGTGACACTGTTGCCAGGAGGGGCCTGGCCCGGCCTGAGAGCTCTGATGGGTCTAGGTCCAGTGCTGGATGGGGGTCCCCTGGGGGAGTATGGGTCACGGTTGGCAGCTGCCCGCGGGAGGATGCTGGCTCCACCAGGCCCCCTGTTGCCATTCCACCTGCTTCGAAAGGTGGTAGGTGTGTGTGGCCAAGGGAGCTGGGTATGTGGGGGGCGGGGGGCAAGCCTGGTGGGCGATGCTTAGGTGCCTCCTCTTTCACTAGCTGATGCCTCCTCCCGCGGGGGTCACACTAAGGTAAGTGACAGAAACAAGGAGATGGTGGGACAGGCTCTCTGCCATGTGCCGCCTGCAGAGCAGCTCAGCTCTTGGGGCCTGGGGGGGTGGGGGGTGCATGCCCCTGGGCAGAGGCCTCCTGTTATTTTTTAGTTTTTTATTCATTTTACAGTAAAGCGGATTTCCAAGGAATGCGCCCGAAAGCCCAACAAGAAAATTTGTAGGAAAGGAGGTAGGTAGCGAGCCGGCGGGGAGGGAGAGAGAGAGAGAGGGAGGGCTGCCTGCCCACCTGCCCTTGCCCCCAGGACCCAGCATTCCTCCAAGTAGCCCAGGCTCAGGGGCAGTGAGCAGGCATAAGCGCCACCTCATCCGAGGGCCCTGGCTGCTTTGCAAGGAGGATTTGGTGGCCTAAGGCAGGCTCAGAGCAGAAGCAGCAACCCTATTTCTTCCAATCTTCCCAGCCCCAAATTCTACCCTAAAGTGTGTGCCAAAGGCAGAGCCAGTGGCTCTCTCGGTGACACCTCAGGAGAAACTCTAGGAAGCCAAGATGGAGCCAGAGGCTCCACTCTTTTCCTAGTGGGTGGAGCCAGAAGACCACCCCTTCTGTGTTCTTTCTCCTGGATTGAAAGTCTAGACTCAATTCTCCCACTCTGAAGCTTAGATCAAACACGTGTACACAGGTTTAGTAACTCCTGCCACACACACCTCTGCCTCCTACCCACCATCTCTGGCCAGAGTGTAGCTAGCTGATAGACCCAGGCTGCTGTGGGGGCAGAATTCGTGGGTCTCTGGGAACGATGCACTCTAAAGGAGGCACAAGATCCTGAATTTTAAATTTATCCTCATGCTGAGAGAAGTTTCTCCCCCTGTATAAGAATTCTTCCTGTTGGAATACTACTTTATGTTTTCTGTAAAGCGCCTTGGCATTTACCTTATAGAATCCTCCCTACATCTCTGGAAGTGTCTAAGGCAGGAATCAGTATCCCAATTTTACAGATGAGGAAACAGGCCCAGGGGAGTGACTTGCTGCTGCTCAAGGCCCCCATCGCTGGTCTGTGGCAGAGCTGGGACCAAAACCTGGGTCTCTTGACCTTCAGGGCGTGTTCTTTCCACTGTAGCACACGGAAGCAGCTCCCATCTGCTCATTCCCATCTCCCCAAATCAAAACAATGGTGAGATGTGGCTGGGCTGGGGCGAGTTGGAACAGTAACAGCCTAAGGAACAGGTGGAAAATCACAGCTTGGTCCTTACAACCTCTGGCAAGCTGGGAGTTTGTTTTCCTTTGATGTCCTAGGGCAGGGTTTCTCAGAAAGGGGTTGTCAGGATTCCTGAGATGGGGTGCTCCTTACTGAATAAGAATTTCTGGGGGCAGAGCCCGGGAACCTGCATGTTGAACATGAGCCCTGAGTGCTTCTAATGCACACCAGAGCATGGAGTGAGACCTGCTGCTCTAGGGATAGTATTTCACCACCCAAGCCCTCACACACTGTAGGCAATTGATGTTTCTCGCGTGAATTCGGAAGCATCATGGTGCTGCAGAAAGAGTACAGGTCTGGGAAGCACAAGGCCTGAGTCCCAGCTCTGCTGCCAACTCACAGTGAGATTTTAGACAAGTCTTTTCCTTCAAGAACCTCTGTTTCCACATCTGAGGGTGGTAGGGGACAGTTCTGACCTTAGCACCCCATTAGCCTGTAAATGAATTGAGGAAGAAGGTCTCTTGAACCTGCAGGAAAAGAGAAAAGATTCACATTGACCATTTCTTGGGAAGAATGATCTCCCAGTAAGAGCCTTGGGCTGTTCAGTCCAGCCCTGAGAGTTTGGCCAGAGAGCGGACTGGAAGCCCCCGCTCAAACACGCACGTTTACAATTGTGATTGTTGACTGTGAGCAAGGCCATGTGCTAGGTGTTGTTGGCATGTGGAGGGTGTGGGGGTAGAGGAAAGATTTAGAAATGACTGAAGGCCTAATCACTGCTCTGAAGAAGCTCCTAGCCTTGTATTAAAACTCAGCTGGTTTGGCCAGGCACGGTGGCTCATGTCTATAATCCCAGCACTCTGGGAGGCCGAGGCGGGTGGATCACTTGAGTTCAGGAATTCAAGAACAGCCTGGCCAATATGGTGAAACCCTGTCCCTACTAAAAATATAAAAAAAGAAAAATCAGCCAAGCTTGGTGGTATGCACCTGTAGTCCCAGCTACTCGGGAGGCTGGGGCAGGAGAACCGCTTGAACCCGGAGGCGGAGGTTGCAGGGAGCCAAGATCACACCATTGCACTTCAGCCTGGGCAACAAGAGCGAAACTTCGTCTAAAAAAAAAAAAAAAAAAAAAAAAAAAAAAAAAACTCAGCTGGTTTCCCTAAGTCCCAGGGGCCCATCAGGAAGTGGGTTCCAGATAGTGTGAGGGAGGGCATTTGGTCATTTCGCTGTTCAAATTAGTTCCCTACCCAGGACCTGGTGGCCATATGGAAGAGCGACAAATCCCACGTCTTGAGGGAGACCCATCCCGGAGGGTCGTTAGGATTGTGGTGTGCAAAGGTCTGAGGGCCGGCCTGTCTAGGATCCCAAAGCGGTGCAGGGTCTGGGGATGGTGGTCAGCAGTCAGGCTGGCCTGGGTGAGAGGTATAACATCTAGGAGCTGCTCAGCAAGTGCCAGGCTGAAGGCGCAGAGGCATCTGTGCAAAGAAGGCTGGGACAATGCAGCAATCCAGGGACACTCTCAGAGGGGTTCACAAGGGACCTGTCTTCTAAGTTAGGGATGATGGAGAATGAAAGGTTTCCTGGGGAAGACCTGCCCCATCTCCCCCAGTTGGAAGGAATTTGTGTCTGAGGGTGAGCCATTCCTTTCCGTTTGGTAGGCTGTCCACGGTGTGAGGGATGATACCCAGGTTCCCTTGGGTTTCTGACGACCGCACTGGCAGGTGTTGAGCTAGTGTGTTAAGATGGTAGGTGCCACTGGAAGTTCAGGGAGCCAGAGGCAATTTCTCCCTAGGGCTGGGCTCTGGTCCTAGTTGAAAAGCCATTTTATAGGATGAGGGCAGTTCCTGTTTTGATGAATGGCTATAAGAAAATCTAGTCATCAGCCGGGTGCGGTGGCTCACACCTGCAATCCCAGCACTTCGGGAGGCCAAAGCAGGTGAATTACAAGGTCAAGAGATCAAGACTGTCCTGGCCAACATGGTGAAACCCTGTCTCTACTAAAAATATAAAAATCAGCTGGGTGTGGTGGTGCACACCTGTAGTCCCAGCTACTCAGGAGGCTGAGGCAGGAGAATCACTTGAATCCGGGAGGTGGAGGTTGCAGTGAGCCGAGATTGCACCACTGCACTCCAGCCTGGTGACAGAGTGAGACCTCGTCTTGAAAAAAGAAAAAAGAAGAAAAAAAAAGAAAATCTAGTCATCAGAGTCCAGACTGGCTGGGAAAAAGGGCTCTTTGCTCCCTTCAGGCTGAGGGTATCTGATGTCATAGATGCCAGAGGGCAAGCCCTGGGGTGGCAGCACAGTCCCCTCTGTTTCCACACACTGACTAGCATCCAGGCAGCCGGGCCTCACCCTCCACAGCCATCCCTAGGATGCACTTCTAGCCTCCTTAGAACAGGAAGGAGAATTTATGCCAGCTTAGCCCCAGATCCTAAATGTCTCCCTTCTCACCTCTAGTCTCTTCTTTTTTCTCTCCCCTCCTTTCCCCTTCTCTCCCCTCCCCTCCATGCTCCACCGCTTTTCTCATCTATTTCCTCCCTTCCCTCCCCTTTCCCCGCCCCCAGAAAGGTGGCATGGTGCAGTGGAAAGACCATGGGCTTTGGAGTCAAGCAGACCTGGGTTTGAATCGCACCTCTAGCACTTCCTAGCTGTGTGATCTTGAGCAAGTCACTTTACCTCTCTGAACCTCAGTTTCCCCATCAGTGAAACAGGAATAAGGATAGGACGTATCTCACTGGGGTGTAAGGATCAAACAATATGGCAGAAGTAGAGTGTCTGGCACATGGTAAATATTCAGTACATGATTGGAGCTGTGACCATTATTCCTATCTCTTTGTTTCCCTTCTACTCTCTCTCTCTCTCTCTCTCTCTCTCTCTCTCTCTGTCTCTCTCTCTCTCTCTCTCTCTCTCTCTCTCTCTCTCTCTCTCTCTCTCTGTCTCTCTCTCTCTCTCTTTCTCTCACCATCCCTTTCACCTCTTCCCCTTTCTTCCCTCCCTCTCTGGCTCTCTACATCTCAGAGCAATGCTTGCTGCTCTCAACACTGGTTCCTGTGGGCAGGAACCCCATTTGCAATTAACCAGAGCAGGGGCTCCAACAAGGAAGGCCAGAGGGAAAGCTTCATCTCCCATTTTCTCCTGTGGGAATCAGGGTCAGCTGAGGCCCAGCTTGAGCCTTCCCACTGGGCACCAGGAGGTCAGGCTTGTACACGTCTCTGCCCTAAGTACCTCGTATCCACAACCTCCACACTTGCTGGCAGTGTCACCCCTCACCCTCAGTACCTGGCCCTGCTCTCCAGCTCGACCTGCCTGTGTACACCTGAGCAGCCCCTTCCACCCAGGATGAATCCTTCCCTCGAGCGGGTCTCTGGCTCTGTGCCCTGGCCCACCTGCTGCTACCTCCTTCCTCACTGGAAAGGTAGTCGGTTGAGATGGGCTATTGGGGACAAGGAAGTGGGGAAGGGCAGTGCAGAGAGGCCAGCACAGCAGGGGCCTGCAACACCATCATCCTGATGAAGGTCTGGGCCTCAGCCCACCCATTCCCTCAGTTCTTGCCATCCCTCCTGCCTGTCCTGGGCCCAGGCCCGGAGCTGGCTTGCTGGGCCACACTGCAGTCATGCTGTTTTTGAATTCTCTCTCTGTTTTGTTCTCTGTTCTGTGCTGTTGTGTCTCCCCGTGTCTGGTCCCCAGGATCCGGCGCTAAGAAACAGGGCGAGGACTTAGCGGATAATGACGGGGATGAAGATGAAGGTATTTGGGGGCTGCAGGGCGCGGCGGCTGGTGCATGGCACAGAGCCCCTCCCCTTCTCGATGGGGAGAAGCCCCGTCTGTCTGTCTGTCCGTCCGTTGGTGTGTTTCTGTTCCTGTACAAGGCCGTTGGGCTGTTCATCTGTCTTTGGCCCCGTTGGCCACTGGGAGTTCCGGGGTGATGGACATGGCTGGCAGGAGCAAGCAACCACAAGCAGAGCCATGGGGAGGACATCCTCCTTGCCTGGGTCCCCCACCCCTTCCCAATCTCTGTGGTTCAGAGGCACCTGCCCCTTCTGAGCAGCAGGGAGAGTGGAGAGAAAGCAGGACCCCTGAGGGCGGGGAGAGGACAAAGGCAATGGGACGGCAAGGAGATACCTGTGTTTCGGTGAAGAGACCGCTGTGTCTCACAGGGAGCCTGGCTTCTGGGAGAGGGGCCCCACAGGATGGTGAACTGAGGAGTGAGGCAGTGACAACCAAAGGGGCCGGAAAGGCAGCACCAGAACCTCCCCAGCCTTCTCCTATAAAGAGAGAGGGTCTCAGGGCCCAGGGCTGCAGTAGGTTCAAGACAGGGCCAGAAAGACTGGGCTCAAATGCCAGGCTGAGGCCAGGACATCACAGCCATCAGTAGATGGCATAAGATCCTTGGGCAATGATCGGATCGGCCTTCCTCTTTAAAGGAACAAGTTCTGTTTGCTCAGCAGCAGAGAGCATTCCCTTCGTCCTCCATGCCCTGGCCCTTATCTTCTGCCCTGGAGGGACCAGGCAGCTCAGGGGGGCCCAGTGGTGATGGGTAGGGCTGTGCTGGTGTGGCGGGGAGTATTGATCCAGTTCACAGACTGACAGGCTACAGGCAGAGGTGATCAGGCCTGGAGCCTTCTCTTGACCACCCCAGCCCTGATGCGGTGCCGCCTGGGCTCGGGAGCAGCCACTTGGTGAACGGCCTCTGGGAAGGCTCCATCTTCATCTTGGCACTGACTGGGAGCAGGCTCCATCATTCTTAGTTCTGCCCCATCCCCAGTGCTTCTGGTTAAGTCTGCCCAGGGAGAATGGGGAAATGGGCACATGGCTGAGAAACCACGTCAACAAGGTTCCCCCCACCCTATCTCTGCCATTCACTCCCCTTTCCCCACATCCTTCCTTGTTCTCTCCCTGTGCCACCCTTTATTCCCACACCTCTTGTCTCTGTCTGCACTGGGGGGCCAGCTGCTGCCAATGGCCGTTTTTCCATGTAACTGGTCTAGTCTTGGGGGTTTCAGGGCTCCCCAGCCCCTGCTCTCTAAAGCCATGTCAGGTCCCAGGACTCCTGGGTGCCCAGGGCAGCGACTCACCTGATGTGGCTAAAGGACCAGCCCTTCCTCTTTCTGCTGCCCCCGGCCCCCAGGGCCCAGCCATGGCCCACTGAGGCCTGGCTGTGTCACATGCCTGGCTGCCTTCAGCTGGGAGGCACTTGAAACCAGTCTTTAAAAACATCACTGAAGTCCCACTGTCTCGGGCTGATGCTTGAGCTCCAGGATGAGCAGCCCGATGAGTCCTGCCCTCAGGGATGGTGGTGGTGTCCTGGCACCTGGGATAGCTTTGCTGCCCGCACCCAGTCCCCCCGGGCTGTCGGGGGTGGAGGAGATAGGGCATCCCACCCAGCCTGTGTCTCACCCCTTCTCCTTGCAGACATCCGGGACAGTGGTGCTAAACCCGTCATGGTCTACATCCACGGAGGCTCTTACATGGAAGGGACAGGCAACATGATTGATGGCAGCGTCCTCGCCAGTTATGGCAATGTCATCGTCATCACCCTCAACTATCGGGTTGGAGTGCTAGGTATGGTTCCCTGCCTGGTGCCTGGAAGGAAGACTGGCTTCTCAAGGGAGGAGGAATGAATGCTGGGGAATTTAAAAACAGACAGCCTTGCTTCTCTAGCTGGTGCTAATAACCACAGTCAAAATGGTGTTATCTTCTGGACCCTACTCAAATGCTGGGGCTTCCCCCTATCCCCAGGCCCTTTCTTGGAAGGTCTAGAGGCCACTGGAAATTCAATTCAAACTTCACACCTTCTCTCAGATCCCAAGCCAGTTCTTTGCTCCCAGATTTTCATTCGGCTGAGTTTTGTAGGATGCTCCAATTTTTCGCTGTCCTGTCTTCACCTCTACCTGCTCACCCCACATCCCTAAACACCTCACACATGCACAGATATTCTTCCAGTCTACTCCATGGCCACATACCTATTTATTTATCTTCTCGTGTCTACACATCCACCCTGCCCATGCACCTGCAGGCAGACGGTGATTTCTCACTCACCCCCACAAAGCACACACACCTAGCCCCACATTCACATCTCCAGGCCCCTCACACATAAACACATTCTCCCAGCACTCCAGATAACTCCATGCACATAGTCTCTCCTGAACACATATCCACATACCCACATACCCACACAGTCTATGTACTCCACGTCTGCACCCCGCAGATGGTTCTCACCCTCTGCATATACACACACACATGCTCATATACTTCTCCCCACGCCTCTGTAGCCACATCTACACCCATACACATGACAAGTATACACCCACACTCACACTTTTCTACCCCCATATTTACAGCCCATACAAAATCCTACACCCTGCATATCCACGTCCACACCCAAACTCCACACATATACACCTTAAATGGATATAAATATTCCTTCCACCCACCTCCCACACATACCCACACATGCCCATATCCCCTGCACATCCCACTTCCAAATCCACTTTACATACCTACTACACACACACACACACACATGCACACACACACACACACCTACACCTGTCCCTTACTATCTCCTCAGAAACACAAACCAGCATTCCCCTTCCCCTACACACATACTCTCTTACTGTTTGTCCACACTGTCCCACCCCACACATACACAAATACCACACACACACCACATCCACATCTACACACATCCCACGCACTGCCCTTATGTCATTCCCCTACACATACACCCCGCACACACACATGTATGCATGCATAGACATGCGCACACTCTTCCATACACAGCCTGCGTATGTACACCCAGTGCATACCCGTGTACTTCCCCCTCACCACCCCACAAATACTTACACATCTGTGTACATGGGACCGCACCCATATCCATACATGCACACGCACCTCTACCCACGCCCAACCGCATCCCGCCAGTCCCTGCACACTTCTGTACCCCATATATGTGCATGTACACACTCCTTGGACTTTCTCTATGTGCGTCCCCCTGCACACTCCCACCCATCACACACATATGCCCGTGCATATGCACTCATTGGCCAAATGCCTCCTCATGCACCCATACACCTCCTCCCCGCATTCTCTGCTGTGCACAAGCTTGTGTCAGTCATTCAGGCTGCTGCTGAACTCTGTACCTTCCTTGGTGACCGCCCATGCCTATCTATGGACAAGGTCTTGAGGTAAATGAGTGCCTCAGACAGGGTGACTAAGCACACAGGACCCCGCTCATGCTCCCCCAAGGCCTGCAGCCCTGTAATGGTATGAAGAAACCAACTTCTTCCTGAAGGAAGTATTTCAGTGGGAGTGTAGGCTGTTCATCAGGTCTTAGGCATGGACACTAAACCAGCAGTTAGGCATGGCTTATTCCATGGCTAGTTAGGGGACATGACCTTCTTTTATTTTATTTCATTGCTATTTAATTTTTGAGACAGGGTCTCACTCTTGCCCAGGCCAGTCTTGAACTCCTGGACTCAAGTGATCCTCCCACCTCAAGGGCCTTATTTTAATTTGCTTTTTTTTTTTTTTTTTGAGAAAGAGAGAGTCTCACTCTGTTGGCCAGGCTGGAGTGCAGTGGCGGGATCTCAGCTCACTGCAACCTCTGCCTCCCCAGTTCAAGTGACTCTCCTGCCTCAGCCTCCCAAGTAGCTGGAATTACAGGTGCCCGCCACCACACCCAGCTAATTTTTGTATTTTTAGTAGAGACAAGGTTTCACTATGTTGGCCAGGCTGGTCTGAAACTCCTGATCTCAAGTGATCCATCCTTGCCTCAGCCTCCCAAAGTGCTGGGATTGCAGGCATGAGCCACCATGCCCGGCTGGGCTGCACAGTTTCTAAAGATGCGCAAATGTAATCACACACAGATATACAGACACATGTACACGGTAGTTGAATGCCAAAAGTAATTTTGCTACTTTCTTTTCTTAGAGTGACAGAAAACACTCAACTCAGCTGCTTAAAAAACTATGAACAACAATGCTCCATTTTATAAGGTTTATTGGAAAGTACGAAGAATACTAAAAATGTGCTTCAAGAGCAGCTAGGAATAAAGAAAGAGACTACGGAAAAGAGGGTGAGAGAGAGGAGAAAGCAAGGAAGGAAGAAAAGGAGAGGACAAGAGAGATTCAGGGAAAGGAAGCAGAGAGGAGACAGAAGGAGAGACTTAGGATTTGGGGAGAGACTTGGCATTTCACATAGGATGTGAAGTCTCCACAGTGTCAGTTGGGAGCTGTGGGCCACACAGAAGGCTGTCCCTGGTGAGCACTCCGTATGATATCCTGATTTGCTGATTACTTCACAATCTTTCAGCTGCTCTAATCCTTAAGCTTCTACACCAGAAGTTCTTAACCTTTTGGGGGGTCTTGAACCTTTTTGAGATTCTGATGAAAGCTGTGGACTCTCCCCCAGAATGATGCACAAATGGGCGCGCGCACACACACTTAAGAAAACAATTTTACAGGCCCAGGCACAGTGGCTCACTCCTGTAATCCCAGCACTGGGAAAATGAGGTGGGCAGATCACCTGAGGTCAGGAGTTCAAAACCAGCCTGGCCAACATGGTGAAACCTTGTCTCTACTAAAAATACAAAAATGAGCCTGTAGTCCCAGCTACTCAGGAGGCTGAGGCAGGACAATCGCTTGAACCTGGGAGGTGGAAGTTGCAGTGAGCCAAGATCGCGCCACTGCACTCCAGCCTGAGCAACAAAGTCAGACTCCATCTCAAAAAAAAAAAAAGAAGAAAGAAAAAATAATTTTACAGATCCCCCTGAAGCTTATCCATGAAAGATTAAGAACTCCCACTTCGGCCAGATGTGGTGGCTCACACCTGTATTCCCAGCGTTTTGGGAGGCCAAGGCAGGCAGATCACCTGAGGTCAGGGGTTCATGACCAGCCTGGCCAACATGGTGAAACCCCATCTCTACTAAAAATACAAAAATTAGCCAGGCGTGGTGGTGGGCACCTGTAATCCTAGCTACTCAGGAGGCTGAGGCAGGAGAATCGCTCGAACCTGGGAGGCGGAGATTGCAGAGAGCCAAGATCGTGCCATTGCACTCCAGCCTGGGGGACAAGAGCGAGACTTTGTCTCAAAAAATAAAAATAAAAATAAAAAACTCCCACTTGACAACTCCCTCTCATTTGGATAACCAGAACAGAACAGCAAGGGGCCAGGAACATTATTCCTTGGCCTTAAGCAGTTGATGATCAAATATTACTGAAAACTCAGAAGGAGTTCTACACTGAGATTTGGTCGGAAGCTCCTCACCATTTCCTGCGTACACTTCAGTTCCTATTCTGGAACACAAATATAATCAATAAGCTCCTATTGAATCCTGGGCACATATAAGGTGTTTTTGTCTCTTGGCACCATCTAGAACACAGGTTTGTCCCTGATGCTTGGGGATTTTGCTGTGTAGTGGAACCTTTGTTGTTTTGTTTCCCAAAGCATCCCAGAACAGGTGGCTGGTTTTGGACCCCAGTCATAGGCACTTTTTCTTTCTTTTTTTTTTTTTTTTTTTTTTTTTTTTGAGACAAAGTCTCACTCTGTTGCCCAGGCTGGAGTGCAATGGTGCAATCTCAGCTCACTGCAACATCCACCTCCCGGGTTCAAGTAATTCTCCTGCCCCAGGCTCCCAAGTAGCTGGAATTACAGGTGCCCACCAACACTCCCGGCTAATTTTTGTATTTTTAGTAGAGACGGGGTTTCACCATGTTGGCCAGGCTGGTCTCAAACTCCTTACCTCAGGTGATCCACCCGCCTCAGCCTCCCAAAGTGCTGGATTACAGGTGTGAGCCACCATGCCCGGCCTCTAAGGTGCTTTTCTAGATGTCTTGGGTGATTCATGTATGTTGAGAATGTCACAGGCTAATCCATGGATCCTCTCCAAGGCAGAGGGGTAGCTATATTATTTGAGAAGGCTCCACTGGACTTAGGCCAGTGAAAGAAAGAGTCTCCAGCAAGATACAGGATGTGGATATCACTGAGGCTGAGGAAGCAGGAACTTGCCAAATTTTACTCCAGTTTCCAGAACTGAATCCTACGTGCTTGCTCAGGTACCTTCCAGGCAAACTGAAAACACAGTAAACATCAAGCCTTGAGTGACACAAGCATCTGGCTGTGTTACAGTCTGCCAGATTCCCCCATCTTCTATTGACGAGCAGTTTACCATGTACTGCAGTATAAACTTGGGCCCAGGGAGACTGGCTCCGATTTACGCTGTTACGGAGTTTGATATTTCAGCCTCTATTCTCACATGGTTTCTGTGGATGGTTGAGTTACTAGGGAAATAGTAGTCAGTGACCTCTCCCAGAATGCCAGATTTTGTGTGCTTGTGGTTGGGCAGGTTTGCTGTCATCTGCCTGAGCCTGTTGGAGATAGTATTTCAAGCAGGACTCTTCTTGGAATAGGGATCATTGACATGGCATCATCCACATGCTTCAGAGCCCCTTATCCAGAGGCTCACAGGATCTGAAGGAGCAGGGAGTGATGGTCAAATCATCCATCCAATACCCTCAAGTCAGGAGTTCGAGACCAGCCTGGCCAACATGGCGAAGCTCCGTCTCTACTAAAAATACAAAAATTAGCCAGGTATGCTGATGGGCGTCTGTAATCCCAGCTGCTCGGGAGGCTGAGACAGGAGAATAACTTGAACCTGGGAGGCGAGATCTCAGTGAGGCTAGATCTCAGTGAGTTGAGATCGTGCGATTGCACTCCAGCCTGAGTGACGAGAGTGAAACTCTGACTCAAAAAAAAAAAAAAATCCCCCATCCAGCCCTTTCAGGCCTTTGTTTCTAATCCAGGAAATCAGTACATGTTGAAAAAATCCGCTCTACTATATCCAAATTCAGGCTTTGCCTGCTGATTAGGGCAGACAAAGTTTGATACATTTTAGTACATGATGCCTTGTCAAACGCTGAAGCCAAGTCCACTATTGCCTAAATCAAAGAAAAGGAAAAGAGAATACAGGGGAAGGAGAGAGGAGGGAGGGAGGACTAAAAGAAGGACAGAGTGATTTCTGCTGGAGGGTCCCAAGGCTTGGACAGTTGGATTGGAGCTTGGTCAACAGAGTTGGAGTTTGGGGATTTTTGTTTTTTTAGAGATGGAGTCTCGTTCTGTCCCCCAGGCTGGAATTCAGTGGGGTAATCACAGCTCACTGCAGCCTTGACTCCTAGGCTCAAATGGTCCTCCAGCCTCAGCCATCTCAGTAGCTGGGACTACAGGCATGCACCACCACAACTGGCTAATTTATTTTGTTTTAAAAATAAAAGGAGACAGGGCTGGTCTCAGACTTCTGACTTCTTGTGATCCTCCCGCCTCAGCCTCCCAAAGTGCTGGGATTACAGGCGTGAGCCACCGTGCCCGGCCAAGTTTTTAAGACTCAAAGGAGCAGCTTCAATATCTGAATGGACCACACAAAGGAGAATCTGGTTTCCTTGTCTGGAGGAGTAAGGGTTCCTTTGTTCATCCTCATTCAGGCTTTGTCTAATTCATTCTCATTTCCTCCCCTGGAACCTGGGGCTAAAAAGGACTTGTGACTAGGGTCTGGGAGGAATAACTAAGTACTTTACATACTTAATTGTACCAGAGGTAAATTAACAACACACTTGAAGAGGATGAGATGAGCTCTTTGCAGAAGCTAGGTACAGAAGGACTTGAGAAAGGCAGTGATGCGGTCTTGTGACTGCTTGAGTCTATTTGAATTCAGCCTCTGCCTGTAGACTGCAAGGACCGCCAGAGAGCTCTCTGGGAGCTCTGGGAGCCTCCTTCAACATGGCTGCTCACAAAGTTGATTCCAGGTGCTGTGAATGAGCTTTTAACTGGGGAGTCAAAAATACTGATCCAAGTGTGGATTTCCAATACGTAGGAGCTCCACAATTACCCACCTGCAAAGATCTCTTCCAAAAGCCTAGGGCAGGAGAAGACAGAACCTTCCAAGGAACCCAAGGATTCAGGGAAGAGAGATGAAATAAGGCCGCCAGATCAGTCTAAAATGGAAGCAGAGTAGGGGGGAATATAGGACATCTCTGTGGGATAGCCAGCAGGTGGGCAGGACGGTAGTCTCCATGGCAACAAGTCTCCACAGCAGCAAATCCCAGCAGGTGGGTGGGAAGGTAGTCTCCATGGTGACATGTCTCCTCAGCAGCAAATCCCAATGGGGGGGCGGGAAGACCTGTTTCTGTGGTAACGTACTGCACTGACTTCCCCATTTCTCCATCAGATGAAAAAGATGGTCTGACCCGGTGGTTTCTCAACTTTAGCAGGTATCAGCATCACCTGGAGAGCTTGTTAAAAACACAGATTGCTGGGCCCCACCCCCAGAATTTCTGATCCGTTTGGCCTCCAAGGAAGGGAAATGAGGACCTGCCCTGAAAATGAGGGGAAGGGCATCATTGAGGTTCTAGAAAGAAGTGGAGAGGGACTGATTTATACAGGAAAGGCAAGGAGAGCTTAGGGATTGTTGCTTCTTGGGATCATCTACACTTCCTTTGGAGAGAGAAGAAAGGGAAAAGAGCAGTAACTATAGCGCTACAATGTGGTGAGCATGTTATAGATGCTTATGTTCGTTTTATCCTTGTTACAACCCTGTGAGGTATTTTTATCCCCATTTTACAGAAGAGGAAACTGTGGCCCAGAGATTTTAAATAAAGTGTCCAAAGCTACGTGGCTAAGATATGATAGAGGCAGGATTCAAATCAAGGACTGTCTGACTCCAAGATCGCTGCTCTTTCCATTCTATCTTGCCAGACGTTAGGGTAAGGTCCCCAGTAGTACATCAGGGGATGCTGAGTTCTGGACATTTGTAGTTTCTGCAGTTTGTCTCCCACCTAGAGGCATCCATTTCAAATGGTCTGCAGGCCCCTCCTTCCAAGCTGGATAACAGGTGGGAAGGAGCCGACCCCTCCTCTGTCGATGATGCTGGACATTGCAGAAAGGAGCAGTGGTTTAAGTCAGTTAGGTGGGAAGAACTACGCTGTGTGCTCATTCTCTATCCCCACCTCCCCTGATGACCCTACCTGCCATCATCACCCAAATCCTCCATCCCTCTGCCTTCACTGCCCTCATGCCCTTTGTCGAATCCAGGTTTCCTGAGTACTGGAGATCAGGCTGCCAAGGGCAACTATGGGCTCCTTGACCAGATCCAGGCCCTCCGCTGGGTGAGCGAGAATATTGCCTTCTTTGGGGGAGACCCCCGCCGGATCACCGTCTTTGGCTCAGGCATTGGAGCATCCTGCGTCAGTCTCCTCACGTTGTCACATCACTCTGAGGGTGAGTAACTCATGGGGCGAAACATGAACTAGCCAAGTGCCAGCTGCCCAGTGTGCCTCATCCATGCCCCAGGGCATCTAGGGAATCAGCCAGTTCTCTTCTAGCAGCTTGGTATCCCTTTGGCAAGAAGTGGAAGAGAAATATTTCTCTGAGAGAAGAAGTACTTCTCCCGAAGTGGGAGAGGGAAGGAAAAGACTTCCATTTATGTCCCAGGAAAGCAGGATTCTCCTGATGTGGGAGTCTTATTTGGGGGAGTGGGAATAGAACAATTGTCCCCTCAGAGGACAATAGTTTGGCAGGAGTTGTGGGGGATCTTTCAGTAGGGGAAGGACATGTTACTTTGCAGTAGAGGTGTAGGGTGGAAATTGGTTTCTAGGTGTGAGAAACAGTCATTCTCTGCCTTTCTCTCTGAAGAACAAATCTGTACAAAAGGGGAAATGTCTTTGAGGGGCAGTAGGTCTGAAATGAGAGTCACTCACCCACAAGGTGGACTCCTTCCACGGGACGATGGTCTATGCTCGCACTCCAGACCTCCTCCTGGACTGTGCACACTGCCGGGGAGATTCTCACTCTTGGCCTCTCTCCTTGTGGTGGGTCCCTTTGCCAGTGACCCTTCCAAGAGAGCAGAATGGGTCCTTTTTGCTCGGCAGGAAATGTTTTCTCCACCTCTGGGCTACAGGGAACATTCTATCTCTGAGAATGAAGAAAAGATCTTCCTGAAATAGGTGCCCTTTTCTGAAGTAAGGAAATCTGTGAGCAAGGACGCTTTTTTTCTTTTTTCGTTGAACACTAACCCTCTAAGTTAGTGACATTCTCACAGGAAGACTTTCCGTTTCTCTGAAGAAGTTCTGTCTCTCTGAAAGAGAAGAACTACCTTCTTTGACCTAGAAATTCTGTCTTTGCCCCTCCAGAGACTACCCTGGTGAGGGAAGACTTATGTAGGATCTGCATCTCTAAAAAGGAGAATGTGTTCCTAGGTAACCATAGTGGGAACCAGAATTTCCCCTTTTGCCCCAAAGGAGGGTGAAATGACACGCTGTAAGTGTGCCTCGGTCCGAAAAGATGAAAAGACGTTCTGTGCCTCCTCTGACTGGGGACTCCTCCCCCGGGAGAAGAAAGCCTTTCCCGGACTGCTGCTGTGCTTTGTCTCATAGGGGGACTATGTCTCTGGACGTTTGACTTCTTTTTTTTTTTTTTTTTTTTTTGAGCAAAAGTCTCACTCTGCACTCTGTCACCCAGGCCATAGTTAGTGCAATGGTGCAATCATAGCTCACTGCAACCTCCACCTCCCAGACTCAAGTGATACTCCTGCCTCAGCCTCCAGAGTAGCTGGGCACTACAGGTGCATGCCACCATGCCAAGCTAATTTTGGGGAGAAATTTTTTTTTGTAGAGATGGGGTTTCGTCATGTTTCCCATGCTGGTCTCAAACTCCCAAGCTCAAGCCATCCACCTACCGCCACCTCCCAAAGTGCTGGGATTACAGGTGTGAGCCACTGTGCCTGGCCGAGGTTTGACTTCTTTAAAGATCTGTTCTCTGTTTTTTTGTAACTGATGCATGGAGAATAATCTTTGGAAAAATGAGACTGTCGTTTAAGTAGTAATCTATCATTTCTTTCCCTCTCTTTCCACTCATGCAAACTGCCACTGATGCAAACTCCCTTTCTCTTAAAGGAATGAAGTTGTGTGCCTGAGGGACAAAATCTCCCTTGGGAATGTTGGGGCCAGGGAGACAATTATACCCTTTTTTTCTCTAGAGAAGGAAAAATTATCTTCTTTTTGACTTTGGGGGACTGGCTCTCTCTCAGCTAGGGGAAAATATGAATTTGAAGTATCAGTAGCTTCAGAAAAAAAGAAAGTCTTGGCGAGGCGCAGTGGCTCATGTCTGTAATCCCAGCACTTTGGGATGCTGAGGCAGGAGGATCACCTGAGGTCAGGCGTTTGAGATCAGCCTGACCAACATGGTGAAACTCCGTCTCTACTAAAAATACAAAAAAATAGCTGGGCATGGTGGCGTGTGCCTGTAATCCCAGCTACCGGGGAGGCTGAGGCAGGAGAATTGCTTGAACCTGGGAGGTGGAGGTTGCGGTGAGCCGAGATCGCACCACTGCACTTCAGACTGGGCAACAAGAGCAAAACTCTTCTCAAAAAAAAGAAAAAAAAAAAGGAAAGTCTTAGTTAGAGACCACAGATGGGGAGCACAGGTTCCCTGGAGACTTTCAGACCCCAAGGCCTTTGCCCTTGGGCTCCTTCCCCAAACCCTCAGAATGTGGGGCTCTTGTCTGCCTGCATTTCTCATCTCTCATGAAAAAGACTCCTTTGTGGTACAAGCGCCAGCTCCCTGGTGGTGCGCTGGCACAGAGCTGGGCCCAGCTGGGCAGGAAGCAAGAAGGGAAGACAAGGAGAGATAAAGAGAGGCAACATAAGGAGGCTGATGTCTGGGATTTAAGGGGTTAATTCTTTCTGACATTGCCTTAACCCCTAAGTTACCAGTCATGGTACCAGGACAGGGAAGGGATGGAGGAAGCAGTCAGGCAAGGGGCTCAGCAACTCCTCCTTTGGCCCCACATCATCCCCTGCCAAAAGAGTTGTTCCCCCTTTCTAGCCCATTGAAACCATGAGGCAGCCTCAGTGGCAGAGGAATGAGGGGATTTATGGCTGTGGATGACACGATAGATCTGACCTGGTGCTGCCTGTCTTCTGTAGGACTTTTCCAGAGAGCCATCATCCAAAGTGGTTCTGCTCTGTCCAGCTGGGCTGTGAACTACCAACCAGTGAAGTACACCAGCCTACTGGCAGACAAAGTGGGCTGTAATGTACTAGACACCGTGGATATGGTGGACTGTCTTCGGCAAAAGAGTGCCAAGGAGCTGGTAGAGCAGGACATCCAGCCAGCCCGCTACCATGTGGCCTTTGGCCCTGTGATTGATGGTGATGTCATTCCTGATGACCCTGAGATCCTCATGGAGCAGGGCGAGTTCCTCAACTATGACATCATGCTAGGTGTCAACCAGGGCGAGGGTCTCAAGTTTGTGGAAGGGGTGGTGGACCCTGAGGATGGTGTCTCTGGCACTGACTTTGACTATTCTGTCTCCAATTTTGTGGACAATCTGTATGGCTATCCTGAGGGTAAGGATACCCTGCGAGAGACCATCAAGTTCATGTATACAGACTGGGCAGATCGTGACAACCCTGAGACCCGCCGTAAAACACTGGTGGCACTCTTCACTGACCACCAGTGGGTGGAGCCGTCAGTGGTGACAGCCGATCTGCACGCCCGCTACGGCTCACCTACCTATTTCTACGCCTTCTATCATCACTGCCAGAGCCTCATGAAGCCTGCTTGGTCAGATGCAGCTCATGGGGATGAAGTACCCTATGTTTTTGGGGTTCCTATGGTAGGCCCCACTGACCTTTTCCCCTGCAACTTCTCCAAGAATGATGTTATGCTCAGTGCTGTCGTCATGACCTATTGGACCAACTTTGCCAAGACTGGGTAAGGAGAAAATAAGGCTTTTTTCTTCTTTGGGACCCCAGCATGCCCTCCCCTCTGCTCCTCTAGCTAAACCTCTTCCATCATCTCCCTTCTTAAGATATTCCCAAAATCTTGCTTGGTACCCCTTCGCTCATCTTCCTACCTCCCCTTCCTGAGTCTCTCATGCCATTTTTCCTTCCTTCGAAAATGTTGTTGAGGCTCAAAACTCAGTTAGCATTGGGACTGGGAAGGAATGAGAGCTACTGGAAGAATGATGGGATTTAGCCAGGCCCGGTGGCTCACAGCTGATCTGCTCAAAGCAGATCACTTGAGCTCAGGAGTTCAAGACAAGCCAGCACAACAGAGAAAGACTCTCTCTAAAAGAAAAAGCGTTCGCTGGGCATGGTGGTGGGTGCCTGTAGTCCCAGCTACTTGGGAGGCTGAGGTGGGAGGATCACTTGAGCCCCGGAGATTGGGGCTACAGTGAGCTGTGATCACGCCACTGCACTCAAGCCTGGGTGACAGAGCGAGACCTTATCTCAAAACAAAAAACTATGGGATTCAAGTTAGCTGGTCAGAGGCCATGCAAAGTAGGAATGCAGTACATTCAGAAAGAGCCTTCAGGTTCAGCAACTTCTGCTTGCCTAATGAAAAAGAAAGGGCCTTTGAGGGTTCCTGGCAAAACTGGGCAGCTGAAAAGATTGATTATGCTCAGTAGCATGTGCAAAGAAAAAGCGTCTATAGCCTTAATCTTAAAGGATGAGCACCAGGAAGGAGGAGATAGGAGTTCAAACCCTGGGGAAAAAGCAGGTGTGGACAGAGCAGGGGGACCCTGGAAAAGATGGAAGTGGTGGGAAGTTCTGAACTGGGGAAGAGGTTTAGGGGCGGCTGTGAGAGGAAAAATGCTGGGCCTTTTCCTCATCCGGATAGAGTGGTGACCCCAGATTTCCATGTGGTATTTCAGGGATCCCAACAAGCCGGTCCCCCAGGACACCAAGTTCATTCACACCAAGGCCAACCGCTTTGAGGAAGTGGCCTGGTCCAAATACAATCCCCGAGACCAGCTCTACCTTCACATCGGGCTGAAACCAAGGGTCCGAGATCATTACCGGGCCACTAAGGTGGCCTTTTGGAAACATCTGGTGCCCCACCTATACAACCTGCATGACATGTTCCACTATACGTCTACCACCACCAAAGTGCCGCCTCCGGATACCACCCACAGCTCCCACATCACCCGCAGGCCCAATGGCAAGACCTGGAGCACCAAGCGGCCAGCCATCTCACCTGCCTACAGCAATGAGAATGCCCAGGGGTCCTGGAATGGGGACCAGGATGCAGGGCCACTCCTGGTGGAAAACCCTCGTGACTACTCCACTGAATTAAGTGTCACCATCGCTGTGGGGGCCTCCCTCCTGTTCCTTAATGTTCTGGCCTTCGCTGCCCTCTACTACCGTAAGGACAAACGGCGACAGGAGCCCCTGCGGCAGCCTAGCCCTCAGCGGGGAGCCGGGGCCCCTGAATTGGGAGCTGCTCCAGAGGAGGAGCTGGCAGCATTACAGCTGGGCCCCACCCACCACGAGTGTGAGGCCGGTCCCCCCCATGACACACTGCGCCTCACTGCGTTGCCCGACTACACCCTGACCCTGCGGCGGTCCCCAGATGACATCCCACTCATGACCCCCAACACCATCACTATGATCCCCAACTCCCTGGTAGGGCTGCAGACATTGCACCCCTATAACACCTTTGCCGCAGGGTTCAACAGTACCGGGCTGCCCCACTCACACTCCACTACCCGGGTATAGCTCCAGCTCAGAGCACAGCCTGTCTCCTGGCTCCCTCCCTCCCAGATCCAGGAACACATGCACACACAGACACACACACACAGACACACACACACATAGATGTATACGCACGCACCCACACCCTACAGCAGACCCACCCACACAAACATAGACAGATGTGGACATGCACCCGCATGTACAAAAACACAGATACAGAAGTAAACCTGAACAAACCCTTCAAATGGGGACGCAGATGAGTCCTTGGTAAACAGAGGACCTATGAAACAGCAGCTGAAGCCAGCTCCCCGAGCCTGACCACAGACACTCCCGGGGGGCCTGAAAGCAACAGCTGGACACCCCCTTGGTGCTCGCCTTCGGCTTCTCTTGGAACTGCACCACCGACCAACTCCAGACTTGGGAGCTTTAAAGAGCAGAATAGCTCTTCCTCCCTGAGACTTGGTCTTTTTTCTGGGTCTTGTTTTGTTGATTTTTCTTTTTTAATTTTGGAACAAATGCTTTTCCAACCCATGAGTGCCAAGAGGCTCTGCAAGGGAGGGCTCCAGGCCCGAAGGTCTCTCTCGCCCTGGGACCCACAGTGCTCACACAGTCAGACCAAGGAACAGGACCCTCAAGAAAGAAACAGATTCAAGCAAGACCATGGGGTGGAAAGAGAAAGGGGCTAGTGCTGGATGGGGCTAGAGGGACGTAGGAGAGAGATCTCCAACTCTGTGTCTGTGTGGAGGCCTGCAGAGCCTGCAGGGTGACCTGCTTCCCCAAAGGTCAGCAGCATTGGCCTGGCCAGACCAGGGGACCTTAGATTTGGTGAACAAGGTATGGTGGCCAGGCCACATCATTATTGGGCCCCTGGGTCTGATCTGGATTTTGCTTCTGCCCTTGGGGAAATGCTATCAGAAATTCGCCCAATTTTCTTTACAGTCTCTTTTGTGTCTGTCATTTCTCTTTCAAAAAGGCGGTGTTTTTTGTTGTTGTTGGCTTTTTTTTTTTTAAAGAAAAGTTCTTAAAACACTAACGGAAACCCATGGAGTTTGTCCTTTGTAAAAATTTTAAACAGTGTCTTGATATAAAAAATAAAAAATCCAGTTAGCACTCCCAACCTGCCTCCCTTGCACAGGCCTTGCCCCAACAGACCTCTGAGCAGGATGCCCCTGTGGGCTGGGAATCCAGCAATCAGGCAGCCTCTCCCTGCCTCCTGTATCTTTAAGCTGATATGTGTCTGGGCTGCACTGTGTAGAGAGAAGGGGGGCCCTGCACGAAGACCTCTCCAATCTTAATCAGGTTGCTATTCCCATCTCCCTGCCCCCAGCACGCTGGGTTCCTGCAGTTGAAGCCTCCTCTCAGCATCTCAGGCCTCCTAACGAAATGGCAAAAATAATCCTTCCTCCGCTGCCACCGCTGCAGCCTCCTCCTCCTTCTCTGCTGCAACCACCATGCCCTCACCTTGGACTGGGGGCTGGGAGGAGGTTTGACCTCTAGCATGCTGAAATTCTTTTTCCTATCTGAATCCAGTGCAGCGTCAGACATGGACTTCCTGGCCTTGAGTGACTGACAGAGCAGGGGCCCTCTCCTTCCCCAGGGATACTTGTTTGCTGCTCTGTGAATTAGAACTGGAAAAGTCCTTGGGGCCCTGGGAGCAATTTCTCCACAGAATTGTGATTAGTGACTCCCTGTCAACCCTGGGGCATGGATTCAGTGGGGCCCCACAGGGTTAGCATTATGAGATTTCATATTATTCTCAGTGACTTGAAAGACTGAACTGGGAGTGGGCTTGACAAGTATGACAGTTGGGTGGGTTTGCTGATGCCTGAGAAAGCAGGAATAGAATTCTTCAAATGACCCCGGCAAAATCAGGGAGATGAACCATCACAAGCAGGACCATGTTGAGAGAGGACGAACACAGGTTGTATGTACAAAGACCAAAACCCAGAACGAATACACTAATATGGTACACTGGACAAGGGAGATGGGCAGTAATTGACTTGACACAAGTATAATTAAAAAAAAGAACTGGGGAGATGGTGTCAGGGTGCAACACGAGGGAGTCCATGGTGTAAAACTGGTTTTCTCCCTCCTTTCCTCCCACCTGTCTTTCTTTTTTCCAAAACTAATGTGAATACTAGCATATAGTAACAAAAACACAGCATGGAGGAGCTGAGAAGTCATCCAAGTGTGAGTTTTAGAACCAAAAGTCACCCGAGAGTCATCTAGTCCAACCCATTTATTTTATAGTTGGGGAACTGGACCCAGAAAAGCCTGTCACAGTTAGTGTTAGAAACAGACCTAGAATGCCACCCAGCACTACATGACCCTTGCCATGGTCCCATTCAGTTGTTCCACTCTACCTGCCATTGGTCATACCTTTGAAAGCATGATGGGTCTACCCTTGGTTAACACATTTTTAGCATATGTGGAAAGCTAGAGAGGGCCTGGAGAAGAGCATAAATAATGCCATAGGACTAGGTAGAGAGAGAGAGAGAGAGAGAGAGAGAGAGAGAGAGAGTGTGTGTGTGTGTTTCAGAAAGGAAAAAGCTGATGAGGTAGCATTCAATGGTTGTAGAGCACCTACCATGTGACAAGTGTGCTATGCCCATCTTCAAAATTTAACTGCTAAATAAGGACAGAGCTGATGACCTGTTCTCCATTTCTTTTGAGAATGATAGAGGGGGAAATGAGATCTAGTGAAATACGAGGAAGAATTTTGCTATGAACAGGAAATGATCACAAGCACCTAGTGAGTCCTCAATAACAGTTGCCAAATTGAGTGAATGGCTACTAAGGAAAGCACTGGTATTTCTCATCTTCCTGAGAGCAGAGGGCTAGATTACATAACCTTTTTTTTTTTTTTTTAATAGGGACGGGGTTTCACCATGTTGCCCAGGCTGGTCTCGAACTCCTGGGCTCAAGCAATCCTCCCGCCTTGGGCTCCCAAAGTGCTACGTGACTTTTTGAAGTCCATTCAGAGTCTTTGTTCTTACGTTCCATCCTTTGATTGTTCCATTTGAGATATTGTGGCCTCCTATTTGAGACCATACCTGGCCTTCTGTTCTGGAGTGGGGAGTGTACCTCCAAATTAGGAGGGCTCTCTATTCTGGGAAAATTTAGACACAGACTCTCCACTAAGAAGTCAAGGCGCCATAGCAAAACCAGTCCCAATCCTATTAGGGACCCATTGGCGAGAGATTACAATTGGTCTTCACACCTTTGAAAGGCCTAGGTGGAAGACGTGACCTCCAAGACAGGCAGGATTTCAATCTAATTAACAGTTCTGTGCCCATGTAGCTTCAGGTTCTCAGCCCTGTTGCTGACTGACAGCCCCAGGCCCAGCTAAAAAGCCCAGCTCCTTGTTTGAAGAGAAGCTGAGGATAGACTTGGATTTTATTTCACATTGCAAAAAGCATTAGTGCCTAGTCCGCATCCCTAGATTTATCTGGTTTCTATTTTAGTCCTTAAGGAGCTGGACATAGCTGTCATATGATCTGAATTTGTAGTGTGTGTGAAGGCTCAGAGGTTGGTCATTGTGGAAATCTCCATAGCTTGAAGTATGGTTACCAGGACTGTAGGCCTGGCCCTGTTCTAGTTTACATGCTATGGGGAATAGAAGACACCCATTTTGGGTTGTGTACTGTCAAGAAGGAAAAACAGAACCATGATCAAATGAATGAAATGCATGTGCTTCAATTGTATGGTAAAGGTTAAGGGATTGGAGAAATTGTAAGAAAGGCTATGGTGGGATTGGGGTGGGTGAACGGGTAGAGTAGCAGGCATTCCAAATTGGGGAGAAATCTTAGCCAAATCACGGAGATGAAAAGGTCTAGGTATGCTCAAGGGGACTGACCAAAATGGTGGGAAATCAGCTTGGTGAGGCAGCTCATGAAGATCTTCACAGCAGAAGAGTTTGGCTATTATTGGATAAGCAACTGGACACACTGACTGAACTCTTTTATGAATGGTGTTATGGTGAAAAAACAAAACCTCCTCAGCTCCTCTTTCATTCCTTCTCTTCTGCAAGGAAAAGGATTTTCAGACTAGAAAGGACAAGGTGAACACCAGAGAGAAGCTCCTGAAGGCAGTCTAGTCTAAGAGAGCCGTTAGCTGCCCTGAGTAACTCATCTCATTGTCTGAGTCAGTAACATCCCAGGGCACTTCAAGGACTTGCAGCTCAAGTTGCAGGACATCTGGTGGTGGCCCTGAAAACCCCATGGAGAAGGGAAGAGATATGCACTGCTGCCTAGAGATGGGCAAACATGGCCCCGCTTTTAGAGATGGGAAAAGGTAAACTCCACAAATTATTGATCAATACATTTGATATTGATTGAGGGCAAGATTCTACAACAAATGATTAAAAGGATGGCTGGTAAGCACTTACAAAAGGAAATGACCATCACTCAATCCCCACATGGATTCAGGAAAAACAAATTACGCCCCACTGAGTTCATTTCCTTTGACAGAGTGACTGGACAGGTAGAGGAGGGAAAGTTATCACCCATAGTGCATCTGGAGTTTAACCAAACATTCTCTCAATGCTTTGGGGACAACGTGGATACGTGTTGGGTGGGTAAAGGTAAATCTAGGTGAATTCTTAACTGGTCGAATGACTACACACAAAATAGTTCTGTTTTAATGTCACTAGATCAAATTTACAAGTTACACAAAGTTGGTAAAGTCCCTTATTTGAACTTCTAAATGTGGCGGTACAAATGTAAGATGTGAGAGATATGGCTTAGAGGGGTTTTAGAATGAATGAAAGCTCGTGAGTTGAAAGTGTGGTTTTGGTACCTATAAAAAGCATTGTGACCTTGGGCCATATTACCAAGAGTACAACTTTCAGAACAAAGGAGGTGATCATCTTGTGCTATTCTGCACTGATCAGATCACATCTGATGTCTGGTGTTCAGTTATAAGCACCAGACTTCAAGGAAGATGTTAACAAAAGTATATCCAGAGAAGAGTGAGAGGACCGAAGAATCCCAGGAGAAATTTGTCTACTGTCAGCAAATCATTACCGGGCTCACAGTAGATTTGTTCTGCATGACTTCAAGGGCTCCAAGATCTAATGGACAGAAATTACAGGAAAGTAATTACAGGAAAGGGTTTGGGTTCAAGATAAGGAAGATGCTCCTTCTCCTCTCTTTTTTTTAGTGAAAAATTATAATAAAAGTTTCAGCTCCTGATTCCAGCCTCTTGAAGTCCTTTAAAACGTATTACCAACAGTTTCAAAAACAGAAGCAAAATGTCCTAACCCCAACATCTAAACATAAGCCTTTTGCTGTATTTGGGAAGAAATTTCTAGTGTTAGTAGTACTCTCTGCAATTAAAATGGATTGCCCCTAAAAGTAGGCAGCTCTCCATCACTAGAAATATTCAAGCAGGGACTCCATGTGTGTGATGCAAAGACAATGAAATCATCTAATAAAGGACTGAACCAGATAACCTTTATGGTTACTGAGATTCTATCATACTTGAGCTGAAAGGTCTCATGGTAGAGTATTTAAGAAAATATTTCTAGAGCCTACGTGCAGAGTGGGCTGGAGAAGGAAGGACTGAAAGAAAGATAATAACTAGTTCAGAGGTACCTACTCTGAGGGCTACAACTATTTTCGCCTCTATCCCCCCCACCACTTGAATTTCAAAATTATAGTGTCAGAAGTAGCTTTAGGCCAGGTGTGGTGGCTCACACCTATAATCTCAGCACTTTAGAAGGCCGAGGTGGGAGGATCTCGAGCCCAGGTGTTTGAGACCCGCATGGGCAAGATAGGAACACTCTTGTCTCTACAAAAAAACAAAACAATTAACCAGGCATGGTGGTACATGCCTGTGGTCCCAGCTACTCAGGAGGCTGAGGTGGGAGGATCACTTGAACCCAGGAGGTCGAGGCTACAGTGAGCTGTGATTTAGTTGCTGCACTCTAACCTGGGTGACAGAGAATGACCCTGACTCAAAAAAAAAAAAAAAAGAAGAAGAAGAAGAAGCCTTGATGGTTACCTAGTTCCCCTCCCTTATGACCTGGTGCTTGATTCCCTTCTGTAATCTCTTTGCCAACTAGTTATTTTGACTTTGCTTAAATACTTCCATTGATGGGAAATTCTCATCCTCCCGAAAAAGACTATTGCATATTTTAGTATCTCAAACCATTATGAAGTTCTATCTCATGTTGATTCAAAATCAGCTTTCCCACAGCACCCACCCATTGCTCCTGTTGCACGCTCTTACAAAGCAAAACAAGGTAAATCCCCCTTCTATATGATGAATATTCCAGTACTTGTATTTGTTTTCTCTTTTTAAAATTGAAAAAAAAAATTTGTTTTAGACAGAGTCTTGCTCTGTTGCCTAGGCTGGAGTACAGTGACATGATCTCAGCTTACTGCAACCTTCATCTCCTGGGTTCAAGTGATTCACTTGCCTCAGCCTCCCGAGTAGCTGGGACTACATGCGCGAACCACCACTCCCAGCTAATTTTTGTGTTTTTAACAGAGATGGGGTTTCACCGTGTTGGCCAGGATGATCTCGATCTCTTGACCTTGTGATCCGCCCATCTTGGCCTCCCAAAGTGCTGGGATTACAGGCGTGAGCCACCGTGCCTGGCCCAAATTTTTTTTTTTTAATATTTTTATAGAGAAGGAGTCTCACTATGTTGCCCAGGCTGGTCTCCGACTCCTAGGCTCTTGTGATCCTCCCACCTCAGCCTTCCAAAGTGCTGGAACTATAGGCTGAACCACCTTGCCCTGCCCCAATACCTGTATTTGAAAACTAGATCCTGAACCATCATCATCACCCTGTTGATCCCTACTCCAGGTTAAAGAGCTCCAGTCGTTCATACACAATGATTTTCAAGTCTTCCCACACTCCTGGTCTCTTGCTTTTGTACGTGCTCCAGGTTGCTAACATCCCTGTTCATACATGGTGATCCAAGGCTAAAGCCAATCATCCACTGTGGTCTAATAAGCAGAGAGGAAAGCAGAACTGTGATCTCCCTCATTCCAGACCCTAACATATTAGCATTTGGGGCAGCTAGTATCAAAAATAATGAGCTTACAATCATTTCAAACACTTAAAATCTTTCCACACACGGTCTCTCCTACCTTGCACTTAGCATTTGGTTTTAAAAACTTGATTATGAAACTTTACATTTCATCTTCCCGGTTCATTATGGCCTCTTGGAATCTTTCTGAAGTCAGCGTCATGTCATTTGCAGATTTGATCAGCGTGCCATCAATGTCCTCATCCAAGTCATTAATTAAATTATTGGCTAGGCACAGGACCTCCCTCCAGGCTGACAAAGATCCATTAGTCACCAGCTGTGAATACACCCAACTGTCCCATCTTCACCCCTCATATTTCCTTCTTATCTCAAGGACATCTCACACCAGGGCACTCTTAAACAAAACAACATTGCATTCTGAAATTCTTTTTGGAAACAGGGAGTGGGGAGGAGAAGGGAGTGGGAACGAAAGGAGAGGAGTTTGACCTTTAGATCTTCTCCTCCCTGCTCCCCAGCCCCCAGGATGAGCCCTATGGCTTCAGGCTCCAAGAAGGAATTTTCCAACAACAGCTCAGATTTAGAAAGTTGAAATAACTGGACTTAGGGTCAGACAACTTGCATTCAGATCCATCTCTGCCTCTTCCTAACTGAGTGACCTTGGTTGAAGTGTTTAACATCTCTGAGTCTGTTTGCTCATCTGTAAGATAGGGACAGGATGATTACACCTACCTCACAGGGTCATTGTGAGGATTAAATGAGAAAATGTATGTGAATGTGCTTCAGAAACTGTAAGCGTTATACAAATGTAAGCTATTATTATTATGACTGAGTGCCTACTATGTTCCTCAGTATAGGCTATAAAAAGATAAATATGACATAGTCTTTGCCCTCAGGGAGCTCACAGTTCTAAAGGGGAGATAAGTTCACAAATAGCTGTGGTATAAACTATAACAGGGCAAATGGCCCAAGTCGTTCGGGTAATTCAGATGAGGGAGCAGGCCCTTCAGACTGGGGGAAACCAAAAGAGAGGCTTCAAAGAATTTGATCTGTACCCTGACAAATGGGATGGATCTGACAGATGGACACAGTTGAGAGAGGACAGCATTTCAGGTGGAGGAGTCTAGGAATGGGTATTTATGGAATGTATCTGAGGTGCTGGAAGCAGGCCTATTTGATTGTGAGAGGTAATGAGGCTGCTCAGCCACATCACAACTTTTTTAGACACGGTCATTCTCAGCATGCCCAGGGTAGAGCATTCAGTCCTTCAGTAGGAGAACCAGAATTTAAGCAGAGCCCCCAAGGTCTCATGTCTGTTGTTCTTCAACTGATGTCCTTCGAAAAAAACAACTCTTCTGGAGGGTGGAGGCATCCAGAAAGATTCTAGGAAAATCACCTTTTTCTTTTTCTAAAGCTGAAAAATAGGTCTCTAGAAAGAGCAGGGACTAAGGCCACATTTAAATCCTAAAAATCGGCCAGGCACGGTGGCTCATGCCTGTAATCCCAGCACTTTGGGAGGCTGAGCAGGACGGATCACCTGAGGTCAAAAGTTCAAGACCAGCCTTGCCAACATGGTGAAACCCCATCTCTACTAAAAATACAAAAATTAGCTGGGCGTGGTGGCGGGCACCTGTAATCCCAGCTACTCGGGAGGCTGAAGCAGGAGAATCGCTTGAACCCGGGGAGGTGGAGGTTGCAGTGAGACGAGATCACGCCATTGCGCTCCAGCCCGGTTAACAAGAGTAAAACCCCGTCGGAAAAAAAAAATAATAATAATAATAATAATAAATCCTAAAAATCTTCAGCCTGTAAGTGGCTCTGGCTTAAGAATTCAAGAGCCTTCATTGAAGGAGGGTCATCCACCATATCTGAAAGGCTTCATATTCTTCAATTCCACGTAGGGAGCGGGGAGGGAGAGGAAAATAGTTCAAGGGCTCTCAAGGTCCGTATCCTGATCGGTCCTTTGGAGCTATGGTTATGATTTGGTGCCACCTGGTGTCAGAAACAGAATATAGCACCTTCTTGTAGAAGCCGCCTTCCCTCTCCTTCCTAAATCTAGAGCATTGAACTGCTGCCCAGCATCTAGGGATGGAGCTATCTTCCTTCCAGTAGGATAAAGCCAGCCATTCAGAGGCACTCTGGGGTCTGGGTGTAAATGGAAAAGAAGAGGAGGAAAGGGAAAGTCCTGCACCAGGCCTCACGGCCATCCTTTCCTATGTTACAAAGTTTCTATTTTTCCCGAGTACCCCTGGGGTAAACAGAGTACTTTCCCCAGAATACTACAGGATCGGGTTTGCATGTCCCTTTCTCTCCACCCACACACATTCTCTTATTATGGCTCGAGGATCTACAAGAGATGATTACAACACCTCTCTCTCAGATGTGACCAAGAGAAATTGTCATGATTGTCTAGGGTGGTCAAGGGAGAAATAGTAAATGAGTCTTGTTACCCCCGAGCTCAAGATTAAATATTGCTTCTTCCTGAGTGGGCTATACTATTCTAGAATGACTGAGCTAGAATAGCTCTTCCATAAGAAACCTTTTCCTTTGAAACTACAGCCCCTCGTAAAGGTTAGGGGAGGGAGAAACAGTGCCTCAGATATTGGAACAGATGGTGGCCCCCTTTTCTTCTCAAGCCCCATTCCTGAATAGATTCAAAAGGATCAATAAAACTGACACTGAGGCCTGGCACAGTGGGCCACACCTGTAATCCCAGCACTTTGGGAAGCCGAGGTGGGCGGATCACTTGAGGTCAGGAATTTTCTAGACCAGCCTGGCCAACATGGTGAAAACCTGTCTGTACAAAAAAATACAAAAAACTAGCCAGGCATGGTGGTGGATGCCTGTAATCCCAGCTACTCTGGAGGCTGAGTCAGGAGAATTGCTTGAATTTGGGATGCAGAGGTTGCAGTGAACCGAGAATGTGCCACTGCACTCCAGCCTGGGTGACAGCGTGAGACTCTGTCTCAAAAATGACAACAAACAAACAAACAAACAAATTGGAGTGGTCTGATGATGCCTTGTAAAGCAGTATTAGTAGAGCATAGCTTGAGGGTATGGCTTGAACTGGGATGACCAGAGTTGAGGAAGTATAAGACTGAGCTAATGAAAACGTTAATCTTTCTGCCACTACTTCCATTCCTAGGTGCCCTTAAAGTCTGAGTTTCTGTTGTGCCCACTCAGGCTCTTCTGGGTGCTGGAGAATCCTGGACCAGCTCTCAGTTTGGATTGTCAATTGCAGGTGAGGGGAATGAAAATGGCAGAAGTGCAAAAGAAAGAAACCATCAGCCGTGGTGATGAAGAGTTGGATTCTCTTATCAAGACTACCATAGCTGGGGGTGGTGTGATCCTTCACAACCACAAATCTCTGATTGGAAAGAAGGGACAGCAAAAAACTGCTTAGAGGGTTGCTTTAACCAACCCTCTTCCTCCCCATCATTGTACTGTAACTGGGACAGAAGAAATAATATGTGGAATTTTTAACAACAGTTAAATGAAAAGCATAGACAATTACTGTAGACATGATAAAAGCAACATTTGTGTGTTCTTAGACTCGAAGTTTGATAAAAGTACCTTTTCATGTGGTGACAGTGTGTGTGTTGATTGGCTAGGTTTCTCCCATGTGTTTTATACAAAAAACGGAATTGATAAACCATTTTTTACAAAATTAAAAAAAAAAAACCATCAGCTAGATTAGAAGGCTTCAATTCATGGATCATTATTTTTATCTGCCTCAGTTCTTCCCTGGTCCCTATATTAAGGTCTGCCAGAGTGCAGGCTCTCTAACTGTACTGGCTAAGAAGTAAATAAATTCTTTTTTATCTTTTAGTTAAGACAAAGCTGCAATTTTTGAAAAGTAACGTTTGCTAGGACACTAATGGATAAGAAAGTAACCAAAAAAGGTCACAAGAGAACACACAAACAAATGGGCTTAGAATGTTCACATTTCTTACCCTGTATCAAAGAAAGTTTAACCATAATTGGCTAGGCCTGATGGCTCCCACCTATAAAGCAGTCTGGGAGGCCAAGGTGGGGGAATCACCTGAGGTCAGGAGTTTGAGACCAGCCTGGCCAACATGGTGAAACTCTGTCTCTACTAAAAAAAAAAAAAAAAAGTCAGCCGTGCATGGTGGCATACTCCTGTAATCCCAGCTACAGGGCAGGCTGAGGCTGGAGAATCAATCACTTGAACCCAGGAGGTGGAGGATGCACTGAGCTGAGCCACTGCAGTCCAGCCTGGATGACAGAGTGAGATACCATCTCAAAAATAATAATAAATAAAGCTTAACCATAGAGGAGGCAAGGCCTGGTGGCTCGCGCCTGTAATCCCAGCACTTTGGGAAGCTGAGGCAGGTCAGGAGTTCGAGACCAGCCTGGCCAACATGATGAAACCCCCACCTGCACTAAAATACAAAAAGAATAGCCAGGCGTGGTGGCAGGCACCTGTAACCCCATCTACTCGGGAGGCTGAGGCAGGAGAATCGTTTGAATCCGGGAGGCAGAGGTTACAGTGAGCCGAGATCTTGCCCATTGTACTCCAGCCTGGGCAACAAGAATGAAACTCCGTCTCAATTAAAAAAAAAAAAATAAGGCCGGGCATAGTGGCTCACGCCTGTAATCTCAGCACTTTGGGAGGCCGAGGCAGGCAGATCACCTGAGGTCAGGAGTTCAAGACCAGCCTGGCCAACATGGTGAAACCCTGTCTTTAAAAAATAAATAAATAAATAAAAGTTTTTTTAAAAAATCATAGAGGAAGTTATCTGGTACTTCCAGGCACCTAAGCAAATCCCTTTTTGCCAGGGCAGCCTTTCCCAATTCATGAGAAGTCAGAGGTTAGACCAAGCTGCCTAGACATGAAACTGAAGGTTGGGGCAAAAGTAATTGCGGGCCGGGCGCGGTGGCTCACGCCTATAATCCCAGCACTTTGGGAGGCCGAGGTGGGTGGATCACGAGGTCAAGAGATTGAGACCATCCTGGTCAACAAGGTGAAACCCTGTCTCTACTAAAAATACAAAAATTAGCTGGGCATGGTGGTGCGTGCCTGTAATCCCAGCTACTCGGGAGGCTGAGGCAGGAGAATTGCCTGATCCCAGAAGGCAGAGGTTGCAGTAAGCCGAGATCGTGCCATTTCACTCCAACCTGGGTAACAACAACGAAACGCCGTCTCAAAAAAAAAACTTTTTGCAATTACCTTTAACGGCAAAAAACGCAATTACTTTTGCACCAGCCTAATAGATTTATTGCGGTTCAGAGTCCCTGGTGGAAATGGTTTCCCATACTGCTCTCAGCGCAGAGACTCTAGTGGGTGCCTTCTGTCTTGGCACGTGCCACTTTCTGGTTCTGCAGTCACCCTGGCCCTTGGGTTTCCCCCACCCTCCTCCCACCCTTTTCAGGCTCCCGGAAAGACAAGACCCCCGGTGAAACTCCACCCCTTCACATAGTTTTGATGACTTAGGACATGTGTTCTGACAAATACAAATAAATGTGCTTACTATTCTGATTGGAAAAAGACACTTAGAATTGAGACTAGTTCTGAAAATCTGATCCTGTGCTGGCAGTTCCTGTTGTTCTCAGCTAGTATTTTGTTTTAGTCCCCTAAAGTGGCCATGTGACCTTGATGGCAAACGCCATCTTTCTGCGGAGCCCGCCTCTGCTGCACGGGCTGCTCTGACCGTTCGCTCGCGCTCCGCCTTTTCCGATTTCAAAAGCTTTAGACCGCCCACCAATACCCTTTTTCCGGTCGGAGAAGCCTGGCAGGCGCTCTCTGGTCATTTGCGGAGCAACCGTGATTGACACGACCTTCGTCTAATGAATGTTCGTCTCCTTCCCAGCTCGGATAACCAGTTCCGTTCCCTTTCCCTGCTTCTTTTTGATGACTCATCCCTCAAAATCTTCACACCCTCTCCTGATTCCCGCCCCCCTCTACTCTCCCCTCGCTCACACTTGACGCCCACCCCCCACCTCCGCCGCCTTGCTCTTGAAAAGTGGATTTGGTGAATCCTATCGGGGATCGCTTTTTACAGTGTATTTTGAACACAGAGAAGCAAAAAGCACAACTTCTGCACAGGAAAGAGGAGGTTCATTTCCTTATAAGGAGCTTAACCCCTCACTGTTCTTTGAGCTTTTTCCCTTCCACAAAATCGGGGTGGGGGCAGGGGCGGGAGAAACGACAGCGGGCTTCTGCCTCTCAGTTTCCAGTTCAATTCCAGAACCCCCGCAGCTCTGAGTCCCTAGCAAAGGTCAGCTGCCCTGCCCCAACAGCCGGCCCCACTGAGGAGGAGTCAGGGGAAGTACAGTCAGGCTTGAAAGTTTACAAACATTTCTGTGGGTCTAGGGGCATCTGCGCGAGTGGGCACGTATGACAATTTTGCTAGGGACTGCAAATGCAAAATTGCAGCCCTGAAGAGGAAACAGACCTTCAGTCACTAATAGGGGTAGGGGGAAAGGAAGAGGGAGCAAGAAAAATAGGGAGCTGAGACTGAACAAACAAGCTGTTCTGAACCCAGACCCCTGAAATAGGCGAATGAATGGACTTCCACCTTCACAAGGGATCCTAGCTTTCTTGGATAGGATCAAATGACGCCAATAGAAGATCCATAGTACGAAGTTGGCAAGAGACTGGCTAAATTCGCCCCCTTTGGGCTGCTTCTTGTAGTTTCATTTGCTCTTTGATGCTCATACAACCATCACCACTTCTTTGCTATGTCTCTTATCCCACAGCCAAAGCATGTGATTTAAAACTTCCAGTTTGACCTAGGTTTAACAATGCCTTCTATAGGCCTTTGTAAATAATGTGTGCAGGATCAAGTCCCCAGAGCCTGAGTATCATACCAAAGGCTGGAGACTCAGGGGCTACCCAGTCTGCAAAGTGCTCTCAGACTCAGGCACACACTCTAAGGGAGCGTTTGCATTTTGGTATTGAGTCTCCAGGAGAGGAGAGGAGTCTGCCGCTTGGGAAAACAAAGAAGATGCTAAGAAATACGTGACCACCTTATTTTTCAATTCCCTCCTAAGCAGCCCCATTGCTCTCCCTTTGGAGGCCCCTTGGGTACGTTTCATCCAAAGTTCATTTGCATTGTCCAGCTTGCCCATCTGGCCTCAGAGAGGAATGTAGCCAATGAACAGGAAAGAGGAGGCATGTTTTCTGTCCCTGCTGGGGTGAAGAGTAAGTGGAGACACAAATCCTACCCCCTCCCCAGCTTCTGCTTCCAGTGCCTCTCCTTCATCTTCATCACAAAACATTACTGAGGCATTTCTCTCTCCAAGACTCTGTTCACATTAGTTAACGCACAGTCGTTGCCTTGACAATCAGAGACAACAAGGGCTGAGTGACTCTGAAAATACAGAAAGCGGCCAGGTGTGGTGGCTAATGCCTGTAATCCCAGCACTTTAGGAGGCTGAGGCAGGTGATCACTTGGGGTCTGGAGTTCCAGACCAGCCTGGTCAACATGGCGAAACCCTGTCTTTACTAAAAATACAAAAATTATCTGGGCATGGTGGTGCATACCTGTAATCACAGCTACTCAGATGGCTGATGTGGGAGAATTGCTTAGACCTGGGAGGCATAGGTTGCAGTGAGCCAAGATCGCACCGCTGCACTCAGTGAGACCCTGTCTCAAAAAAATAAAAATAAAAAAGAAGGCTGGGCGTGGTGGCTCATGCCTGTAATCCAAGGTGGGGCGGATCACCTGAGGTCGGGAGTTCAAGACCAGCCTGACCAACATGGTGAAACCCCATCTTAAAAAAAAAAAAAAAAAAAAAGAAAATGCAGAAAGCACATAGATGTGGGGTGGGGAGAAGTAGGCTCATGTGTAAAATATATAATCCACAAATGTTCACACCAGCCACACATCTGGGGTCAGTGCAATTTAGGGGGAAGGAATGAAGGAATCAAGATAAATGCATGTAACAGAGATGAGAAGTGGGAGTGGGAAATTTGTGAGAGTTTTTGATTAATCTGGGCAGATTGGGACCAGGAAAGCTACTGGCTCTGGACTGCAAAGGATTCCTAGAGGAATTCCTACAGGGATTGCAGAAATAGCTGAGTGACAGAACCAAATGGTGATAAGGTATTTGCCTCCTGAGGTGGGAGTGGAATTAGCAGATGGAATAGACTTTGATCAGGAAATGGAATAACCAGTGATTGGTGTTTCTATTCCTCCTCCCCCTCAACACACATTTGTTGAGTGCCAGTTTTGTCCTAGATACTGGAAACATAAAAACCATAACGAGAGAAAACAGTTCTTGGATATTTACTTGGGCCCCAGGTACTATATTAAGCATGCCAATCTTCTTTAAATCTCACAGTGACCTTCTGACGTTGGTATCATTATCATGCCCATTTTGCAGATGAGCCAGCTATGGTTCAAAGAGATGAAGTGACTTGCCCCAAGATCACACAACTAGCTCTAAGTGAAAGAAGTGGAATTTGGGCTGGGGGTGGTGGCTCACGCCTGTAATCCAAGCACTTTGGAGGCCAAGACGGGTGGATCACCTGAGGTCAGGAGTTCAAGACCAGCCTGACCAACATGGTGAAACCCTGTCTTTAAAAAAAGAAAAAGATAAGTGGACTTTGAATCTAGGAAATTAGAGTCTAGAGCCTGTGCATTTAATCAGTATGCTCTACCTAATCTTTTAGCTGGATAGAAATTGGACTCGTTTCGTGACAGGGGATGCTAGAACAGGGAAAGTCAGGACTTTGAGAGCAGACAGATGGGCCAGGGTAAAGCAGAAGATCCCAGAAGTAGAAGCAGAGCCCCACCCAGCTATTTAAACAGGCAGGTAGAGCAATCATCTGGCTAACCAGGATGCAGCAGAAGCCAGGAGGAAGCCCAGACAGGCAGGTGGTTGGCAGCCAGAGTGTCTGGCAGCCAGTGACAGAGGCCCTGCCATGGGGTCTGGACTTCCAGGGCAGGATGCCAGGTGTCAAAAAGTCTGGCAAGAGCTAGACAAGCACTGTCCTTGTGAAGATGAAGGTGCCAGATAGGGCACTAAGGTAGGACTCGGGAGCTGGGGGCACCAGAACAGGTGCTTGGGTAGGGGCTTCTGTACAACTAAACAGGAAACAGTCTATGAGAGCAGGGACCAACTCCACTCATTCACCCTTCCGTCTACTCTTTCAACAGCATTTTTTGAGCTCTTGCCATGTTCCAAGTACTATATGAGGCTCTGAGGTAACACACAGTCTGGTAGGGGAGCCAGACCTGTTTTACAGGTATCTCCAATACTGTGTGATAAGTTCTATATTAGAGACACAGACAGACTTTGTGGGGGTGGGGAATACTAACTTTTCCTGAAACAGTTCACAAAGAATTTTTTTTTTTTGATGGAGTCTCGTTCTGTTGCCCAGGCTGGAGTGCAGTGGCACAATCTCGGCTCACTGCAACCTTTGCCTCCCAGGTTCAAGCGAATGATTCTCCTACCTCAGCCTCCCAAGTAGCTGGGATTACAGGCATGAGCCACTATGCCCGGCTAATTTTTGTATTTTTAGCAGAGACAGAGACAGTAAGCAATTCATACAGGACAATTGGGTATATGGTAGGAAGGGGTGGTGAACATGGATCTGAAGAAGACCTAAGGCCAGATGATAAAAGCTTTTCTGAGAGCTGCTGAAGATCCTGGATACTCTCCCATAGGTAACAGAGAGCCAACTGTGGTCTTTATGTCAGCAAGTGCCTGGAATTGCAGTGGGGTGTTTTAGAAAGACCTCATGGGACAGTACCCAGATACAGTGGACGCAGGCAAATCACTCAAGAGGTTCTTGCAATTGTGCAGGCAACAAAAAAAAAAAAAAGATAGGAGCTTGAACTAAGATAGTGACAGAGAGGATTAGTTCAGGAAAACATTTCTAAAGGAGAATTGACAAGACTCAGTGATTGATGTGGTCCGTGAGGGGAAGAAGAGTCATAAACAACTCACAAAACTTATTGCTTGAGAAACTGGGTCTGTGGTGACATCATTTACATAGGGACTGAGAATCTAGGATGAGGAACAGGTTTTATGGAGGGCGATAAGTGATTCAGTTTAGCATATGTTGAGTTGGAGGCACCCAGTGGTGTGCTGGAAGACATTTAACTACTGGCTCTAGATGGTGGGAAAAGCCTTGATGAACCAATTCCTGTGGTAAATACACCCACTATGGTCAATTTCAAGCCACCCCTAATGTGACATCAATCACTCACAAAATTCCTGAAATTTTAACAACTGGTCTCAGAGACCCATGGAAAGGACTATACCAGGTACTTTGAGAGCACAGGCTTCTGATGGCATTGCTTAAATGATTTTGAGCCTGTACCACTGGAATAAATCGAGATTCCCAGAACTCCAGTAGAGAAGCCAACGGGATCACAAAACTGCTAACCCAATATCAAACAGAATAAGAATTAACTACATAGGACCAAATAAACTGATGAAAGATTACTATAATTTTTATTTAGAATATTGCTGCTGGATTTAAGAAAGCCCTTTTCTCCTTTCAGTTAACTATACTCATAAAACTAGTAGATTATACTTTTATTTTACTTTATTTTTATTTTTGAGATGGAGTCTCACCCAGGCTGGAGTACAGTGGCATGATCCTGGCTCACTGCAACTTCTGCCTCCTGGGTTCAAGTGATTCTCCTGCTTCAGCCTCCAGAGTAGCTGGGATTACAGGCGGTGCCACCACGCCTGGCTAACTTTTACATTTTTCAGTAGAGATGGGGTTTTGCTATGTTGGCCAGATTGGTCTCGAACTCCTGACCTCAGGTGACCCGCTCACCTCAGCCTCCCAAAGTGCTGGGATTACAGACATGAGCCACTGTGCCCGGCTTTTATAAACAGAAACGACACATTTATCTTCTTTCCCTGACTGATTTCTAGAGAATTTGGGAACCCTCACTGAGTATTCTTATTTTCATGGCAATATAATTATTCGCATAAATTCAATAAGAATCTGTCCTCCTTCTAACAAGACACATTGAAAACATTCGTTCTATAACCAAGACTTTGACTGGAATGTCGTATTCAAGAATAGTATGCATAGAATCAGATATGATCAAACAGTTTTAAGAAGCTAAGGTTGACATTATAGACCAAATGCTTACAAAGCCCTCATGAGTAAACTGGCTTAGTACCTGGGTTACAGGGATCCCAGCCTTATTCTTGTTTACAAAACAAGCCTAGTTTCATTTAGATTCAGTGTTATTGGCCAGGCACCGTGGCTCATGCCTGTAAACCCAGCACTTTGGGAGGCCGAGGGGAGCTGATCACTTCCCCAGGTAAGTTACAAGGTCATTTCTTGGAAGGCAGGCTCAGGAACCTTAGGATATTTATGGGACTTTGAGAAGAGAGGAATTCACCCAGATTTATAGGTACTGCAGGTAAAATCCAGTCACAAGTTATTGGCTTGGCTTCCTAGCCTCCAGAAGGGTTTTAAACTAATATGAGACCAGGCATGGTGGCTTACGCATGTAATCTGAGCACTTTGGGAGGCCGAGGCGGGCGGATCACGAGGTCAGGAAATTGAGATCATCCAGGCCATAGTGAAACCCCATCTCTACTAAAATACAAAAAAATTAGCTGGGCATGGTAGTGCGCACCTGTAGTCCCACTACTCAGGAGGCTGAGGCAAGGGAATCACTTGAACCCGGGAAACAGAGATTGCAGTGAGCCGAGATCGCACCACCACACTCCAGCTGATGACAGAGCAAGACTCCGTCTCAAAAAAAATAATAATCTAGCATGAGACTCCAGGCCGGGCACCGTGGCTCATGCCTATGATCCCAGCACTGTGGGAGGCCAAGGTGAATGGATTGCTTGAGCCCGTGTGTTCGAAACCAGCCTGGGCAACATGACAAAGCCCATCTCTACTAAAAATATAAACAGTTAGCCAGGCATGGGTCATGCCTGTAATCCCAGCACTTTGGGAGGTCAAAATGGGCAGATCACGAGGTCAAGAGATCGAGACCAAGCTGGCCAACATGGTGAAACCCTGTCTCTACTAAAAATACAAAAATTAGCTGGACATGGTGGTACGCACCTGTAGTCCCAGCTACTTGGGAGGCTGAGGCGGGAGAATTGCTTGAACCTGGGAGGCGGAGCAAGACTCCATTTAAAAAAAAAAAATGAGTCAGGTGTGGTGGCATGCACCTGTAGTCCCAGCTACTAGGGAAGCTGAGGTGGGTGGATCACCTGAGTCCAGGAGGTCGAGGCTGCAGTGAGCTGCAATTGCGCCACTACACTGCAGCTAGGGCAACAGAGCGAGACCCTATCACAAATAAAAAGAAAAGAAAAGAAAAAGCTAATATGAGTTTCCTTGTTAAAAATTCCAGTAAAGCAAACTATAAAGGGCCTATGTGGCCACATACCATTCTTGCTGCTCTTACGTAAACAATAACACCAAGTTTTTTGTTTTTGTTTTCGTTTTTGAAAGGATCTCACTCTGTCACCCAGGCTGCGGTACAGTGGTACAATCCCGGCTCATTGCCACCTCTGCTTCCGGGGTTCAAACAATTCTCCTGCCTCAGCCTCTGGAGTAGATGGGATTACAGGCATGCACTACCACGCTCAGCTAACTTTTCTGTATTTTAGTAGAGATGGGGTTCACAGTGTTGGCTGGGCTGGTCTTGAACTCCTGACCTCAAGTGATCCACCTGGCCTTGGCCCACCAAAGCACTGGGATTACACGCAAGAGCCATCATGCCCATCCAATAACACCAAATCAATGAAACCAGACTTGTTTTGTAAACAAGAATAACTTTACTGGCCAGGCAGTGTGGCTCATGCCTGTAATCCCAGCACTTTGGGAAGCCGAGGTTGGCCGATCACCTGAGATTGGGAGTTTGAGACCAGCCTGACCAACATGGAGAAACCCTGTCTCTACTAAAAATACAAAATTAGCCAGGTGTGGTGGTGCATGCCTATAATCCCAGCTACTCAGTAGGCTGAGGAAGAAGAATTGCTTGAACCCAGGAGGTAGAGGTGGTAGCGAGCCGAGATCTCGCCATTGCACTCCAGCCTGGGCAACAAGAGCAACACTCCATCTCAAAAAAAAAAAAAGAATAACCCTACTTTGGTTATCTTTTCTGTTTGTTCATTTTTGTTTTTGCTTTTAATTGAGACAGAGTCTCGCTCTGTCACCCAGGCTGGAGTCCAGTGGCGCTATCTCGGCTCACTACAACCTCTGCCTCCTGAATTCAAGCAATTCTCCTGCCTCAGCCTCCAGAGTAGCTGAGATTACAGGCCCACACCACCATGCCCAGCTAATTTTTGTATTTTTAGTAGAGATGAGGTTTCACCATGCTGGCCAGGCTGTTCTCGAATTCCTGACCTCAGGTGATCCCCCTGCCTTGGCCTCCCAAAATGCTGGGCCTTGTTTGTTTGTTTTTGAGACAGAGTCTCGCTCTGTTGCCCAGGCTGGAGTGCAGTGGCGAGATCTCGGCTCACTGCAACTTCTGCCTCCCAGGTTCAAGTAATTCTCCTGCCTCAGCCTCCCAAGTAGCTGGGATTACAGGTGCTCGCCACCATGCCCAGCTAATTTTTGTATTTTAGGTAGAGACAGGGTTTCACCATGCTGGTCAGGCTGGTCTCAAACTCCTGACCTTGTGATCTACTTGCCTCGGCCTCCCAAAGGGCTGGGATTATAGGCTTGAACCACTGTGCCTGGCTTTTGTTTGTTTTTAATCCACCCATCTGGACACCAGTTTTGGTTGTCATTGATCAAAGAGGGGGGTGACTGTAGAAAGAAATTTTATTTTTCAATAGAAAACTTTAGCACATTCTCGTGGGTTATTAATTCTAGTTCATTGTCTTTGAGGTATTTTTCACCACTTGGCAAACTACATTTTACATTCTACTTTGTTATCTACCTGTAAATTGCACTAGATTCTGCTTTCTTACACATTTTGTCAGTCCTCAACAAATTCTCAATTCTTCCAGTCTCCTTCAGTATCTAGCTACAACTCTCTAAATTCATCTTTCCAATTTTTTTCCACCCTCCTGACTTGGTGACACTGAGAACTAAAACCTGACTGCCTAGATCCTTATTGGGACTCTAGGTTGTCCTGTAGCTGACCTTCTCCCAAGGATCTAAAGAAGCCTTGTAAGCTATGGCTGGGTGCGGTGGCTCATGCCTGTAATCCCAGCATTTTGGGAGGCCAAGGCGGGTAGATTACCCAAGGTCAGGAGTTCAAGACCAGCCTGGCCAACATGGTGAAACCCTGTCTCTACTAAAAATACAAAAATTAGCCAGTCTTGGTGGCAAGCGCCTGTAATCCCAGCTACTCAGGAGGCTGAGGCAGGAGAATCGCTTGAACCCAGGAGGCGGAGGTTGCAGTGAGCCGAGATCACACCATTGCACTCTAGCCCGGGAAACAGTGCGAGACTCCGTCTCAAAAAAAATATAAAAAGCCCTGCAAGCTAAAGCAAGACACCTTGACATAAACCTTCAAAGGAGTCATCACCAAAGCCGATCATGCATGAAAAACCTTCATGTCTGCTGCTGTGTGCACCACTCAGGAAGTTCAACCGAACTTCCATCCTCTTTCCATGCTTTGCTCCAGGAAATAACCATGCAAACTGCAAACCGGAAAAATCCCTTGGCTTGCCACTGCTGTCCTCACTCTACCCTTTAAAGATGCTTCAACCCCAGTGTACAGATATCTTCACTGGTTGCCCTCTGGACTCACGAGTTTATAGTCTGCTGCAACCAACAGTCTTTTTTTTTTTTCTTTTGTTTTCACAGAAATCCCCCTCATTAAATACCTGATCGCAAACATCCTCTACTACCAAGTGTCAACACATGCTGGTGCTTAATGAACAAAAGCCTACTGAATGAGAAATGACTTCAGTTGTTCAGAGGAAAGGTGAATATTTCTCCCTGCCTTGAACAAGAGTAGGGACTGACCAAAATAAAGTTTGGTCTCTCATTGACCAAACTTTATTTAGGCTCCTCTGGGCTCTCTTTTTGACTAGACTTCTACCTTGGCCCTTGTCCTGTCTTTGGCCTGCCCAGCCGAGTCTTAGCAGGGAATTCTGCTAAGTCATCCCTCTACCATTGATATCTGATCAAGTTATTCATTCCCTACTTTTTTTTTTTTGAGACAGAGTCTCGCACTGTCACCCAGGCTGGAGTGCAATGGCACTCTCTTAGCTCACTGAAACCTCCACCTACCGCGTTCAAGAGATTCTCCTGCCTCAGCCTCCTGAGTAGCTGGGATTACAGGAGTGTACCACCATGCCCAGCTAATTTTTGTATTTTCAGTAGAGACGGGGTTTCCCCATGTTGGGAGCTTGGTTTTGAACTCCTCACCTCCAGTAATTTACCTGCTTATACCTTCCAAATTTCTGGGAATACAGACGTGACCCACCACGTCTGACCACTTTAATTTTAATTTTAATTTTATTTTATTTTATTTTACATTTGTGGAGACAGTCTTGCTCTATCCCCCAGGCTCAGCTCACTACAGCCTCCACCTCCTGAGTTCAAGCAATTCTCCTGCCTCAGCCTCCCAAGTAGCTGGGATTACAGGTGCCTGCCACCATGCTTGGCTACTATTTTTGTATTTTTAGTAGAGATGGGGTTTTACCATTTTGGCCACGCTGGTCTCGAACTCCTGACCTCATGATCCATCTGCCTCAGCCTCCCAAAGTTCTGGGATTACAGGCATGAGCCATCACACCTGGCCATTCCCCTACTTTTGATGTCTAAATCTTTGGCCTGCCTTTAGTAAGACTGTTAAGTCAGTTTAGAAAGAATCCCTCTATACTTGATGTCTCCTCTCAGTAATTGTCCATCCACTGACTCCTCACCCTACTCTTTGGATATAAATAAATCCCCGTGTGTCCTTGCTGTATTTGTGTTGTATTTGGAATTGAACTCCATCTTTCTCCCCTATTGCAATAGAATAGTCTTGTCTTGTCTTTCTTTCTTTCTTTCTTTCTTTGAGACAGGGTCTTACTCTGTCACCAAGCTGGAGTGCAGTGATGTGATCGTAGCTCACTGGAGCCTTGAACTCTTGGCTGGGCCCAAATGATCCTCCTGCCCCAGCCTCCCAAGTAGCTAGGACCACAACACCAGGCTAATTTTTTATTTTTAAATTTTTATTTATTTTTCTTAATTTAAAAAAATTGTAGAGATGAGGACTCGCTGTGTTGTCCAGGATGGTCTCGAACTCCTGGCCTCAAGCAGTTCTCCCACTGCAGCCTGCAATAGTCTTGAGTACAAATAATCTCCCTTTCCATTAAAAAAATTAACAGGCCAGGCTTGGTGGCTGATGCTAGTAATCCCGGCATTTTGGGAGGCGGGGGTGGGTGGATCACCTGAGGTCAGGGGTTCGAGACCAGCCTGGCCAACATGGTAAAATCCTATCTCTACTAAAAATACAAAAATTGTCAGGGCACAGTGGCTCACACCTGTAATCCCAGCACTCTGGGAGGCTGAGGCAGGTGGATCACCTGAGGTCAGGAGTTTGAGACCAACCCTCCCAATGTGGTAAAACCCCGTCTCTACTAAAAATACAAAAATTAGCCAGGCATGATGGCAGCCACCTGTAATCCCAGCTACTCAGGAGGCTGGGGTGGGAGAATCGCTTGAACCCGGGAGGCGGAGGTTCCAGTGAGCCAAGAACACACCACTGCGCTCCAGCCTGGGCTGCAGAGCTCAAGACTCCATCACCAAAAATAAAAATAAAAAATTAACAATTGGCTGCCAGTACAAGCTGAGTTCAGCACACCAGTAGAGGTGCCTGAGGAACATTCAAGAGATGTTTAGAAGACCACTGGAAACACAGCTAGCAAGTTTGGGGCTGCTCTGCCTTTGCCCTCATCCTTGCCCTGCCCCAGCTATTCCTAATGAGCTTGCCCATATACCCTTCGGATATGCTCCCCTCAGCCTTGCCTTAGAGTCCAGCAGGTCGGGACAATGAATCTGTCCCCTGCATACCAGCTGGATTGGTAATTTAATCTTTTTCGCAATTAAATGCAAGTGTGTCTTGCTAGACTCTCCCAGGACACCGTTTAGCTTAGTTCTCACCTGAATATTCTGGCAATATCTCCCAAACTTTAGTTATTCAAGTATCGCACTCACAATTTTTGCTCTATTTGCTTGATTACTTGTACTATTATTTACTTAACATTTTTCTTTAAATTGCCTTTAAATCAACTCCTTCCTTGTTTTTGTAATTTTGCTTCTTCTGAAGCAACAATAATCAACTCACCCTAAAAAAAAATTCAGGAGGAAAATGTCACACTAGAGACCAACATTTTTTTCTCTCAAGAAATTCAACACGATCATCTTGAAACAGATTTCTGTTTCTTGAGTTGAACCCCTGATGCAGTTAAAAGCCATCTTGTTGAAATATCTGTAAATTCAAATCCCACTTGGTGTCATTAGATTCCCAAGGGGCTGGAGATCAATTAAGAAAAAATAACAGATCCACATTTCCCATAGTATCTCACTATAGGAAACGTGCATTGATTGAAAATGGTGAAGGAGCTGTGGAAGAACATGGACTGTGTAAATAATTTTTTCTCTCTTTCTCAAAATCTTTTTTTTTTTTTTGAGACAGAGTCTCCCTCTGTTGCCCAGGCTGGAGTGCAGTGGTGCCATCTCTGCTCACTGTAACCTCCAACTCCTGGGTTCAAGCAATTCTGCCTGCCTCAGTCTCCTGAATAGCTGGGATTACAGGTACCTGCCACCATGCCTTGCTAATTTTTGTATGAATTTTATATTAATGAATTCACCTAAAGATTTTGAGACGAGCGAGGTGGCTCACACCTGTAATCCCAATACTTTGGGAGGCCGAGGCCGGCAGATCACAGGTCAAGCAATCAAGACCATCCTGGCCAATATTGTGAAAACCTGTCTCTACTAACAATACAAAAATTAGCTGGGTGTACTGGCGCACTCCTGTAGTCCAAGCTATTGAGGAGGCTGAGGCAGGAGAATTGCTTGAACCCAGCAGGCAGAGGTTGTAGTGAGCTGAGATCATGCCACTGCACTACAGCCTGGGTGACAGACTGAGACTCCATCTCAAAAAAAAAAAGATCAGCTTGAGGTGGCTCACACCTGTAATCCCAGCAGTTTGGAAGGCCAAGGCTGGCGGATCACCAGGTCAGGAGATCGAGACCATCCTGGCCAACATGGTGAAACCCTGTCTCTACTAAAAATACAAAAATCAGCTGAGCATGGTGGCATGTGCCTGTAGGCCTAGCTACTCAGGAGGCTGAGGCAGGAGAATTGCTTGAACCCAGGAGGTAGACGTTGCAGTGAGTCAAGATCACGCCACTGCACTCCATCCTGGAGACAGAGCTAGACTCTGTCTCAAAAAAAAATTAGCCATGCGTGGTGGCAGGCGCCTGAAATCCCAGCTACTTGGGAGGCTGAGGCAGGGAGAATTGCTTGAATCCGGGAGGCAGAGGTTGCAGTGAGGAGAGATTGCACCACTGCATTCTAGCCTGGGCAACAGAGCAAGATTCCATCTCAAAAAAAAAGGGCAGCAAGAATGGTACGTGGCCACATAGGCCTTTTTCAGTTTGCTTTGGTGGAATTTTTTTTTTTTTTTAGTGACAAAGTTTCACTCTTGTCTCCCCGGCTGGAGTGCAATGGCAAGATCTCACCTCACAGCAACCTCCACCTCCTTGGTTCAAGTGATTCTCCTGCCTCAACCTCCCGAGTAGCTGGGATTACAAGTGCCTGCCACCATACCCAGCTAATTTTTGTATTATTAGTAGAAATGGGTTTCGCCACGTTGGCCAGGCTTGTCTCAAACTCCTGACCTGACGTGATTCACCCGCCTTGGCCTCCCAAAGCACTGGGATTATAGGTGTGAACCACCATGCCCAGCCACTTTGCTGGAACTTTTAATAAGGAGTCTCATATTAGTTTGTTTTGTTTTGTTTTGAGATGGAAGTTTGCTCTTGTTGCCCAGGAGGGAGTGCAGTGTCGTGATCTAGGCTCACTACAACCTCCCCCACCCGAGATCAAGCTATTCTCTTGCCTCCGCCTCCCACATAGCTGGGATTACAGGCATGTGCCACCACGCTTGGCTAAGTTTGTATTTTTAGTAGAAACAGGATTTCACCATGTTGGTCAGGCTGGTCTCGAACTTCTGACCTCAAGTGATCCATCCACTTTGGCCTCCCAAAGTGCTGAGTTACAGGCGTGAGCCACAGTGCCTGGTCTTGTTTTGTTTTCTTTTTTCTCTTCTTTTTTTTTCTTTGAGACAGAGCCTCGCTCTGTGGCCAGGCTGGAGTGCTGGAGTGCAATGGTGGGATCTCGGCTCACTGCAATCTCCATCTCCTGGGTTCAAGCAATTCTCCTGCCTCAGCCTCCTGAGCAGCTGGGACTACAGACACACGCCACTATGCTCAGCTAATTTTTGTATTTTTAGTAGAGACAGCAGGGTTTCACCATGTCAGCCAGGATGGTCTTGATCTCCTGACCTCGTGATCCACACCCACCTTGGCCTCCCAAAGTGCTGGGATTACAGGTTTGAGCCACTGCACCCGGCCTGTTTTCTTTTTTTGAGATGGGGTGTCATTCTGTCACCCTGGCTACAGTGTAGTGGTACGATCTCAGCTTACTACAGCCTCAACCTCCCAGACTCAGGTGATCCTCCCACCTCAGCCTCCCTAGTAGCTGGGACTACAAGTGCTTGCCACCACGCCTGGCTAATTTTATATATTTTTAGTAGAGATGGAGTTTTGTCATGTTGGCTGGTCTCAAACTTCTGGGCTCAAGCAATCCACTTACCTTGGCCTCCCACCATGCTGAGATCATAGGCATGAGCCACGGTGCCTGGCCTGGAATCTCATATTAGATTTTTAAAAGCCTTCTGGAGGCTAGGAAGCCAAGCCAACAACTCGTGACAAGATTTCACCTGCAGCATCTATAAATTTGAGTGAATTTCTGTCTTCTCAAGGTCCCATAAATATCCTAAGGTTTCTGCCAAGAAGTAACCTTGTGACTTACCTGGCGAAGTGATCCCCCCATCTCGACCTCGGCCTCCCAAAGTGCTGGGATTACAGGCATGAGCCACCATGCTTGGCCAATAACACTGAATCTAAATGAGACCAGGCTTGTTTTGTAAACAAGAATAAGGCTGGGATCCCTGTAAGCCAGGTACTAAGCCAGTTTACTCATGAGGGCTTTATAAGCATTTGGTCTATAATGTCAACCTTAGCTTCTTAAAACTGTTTGGTCATATCTGATTCTCTGTCTAAAAAAAAAGAAAAAAGAAAAAGAAAGAACAGGATGTGATCATCCCCAAGGTGTCACAGTGTAGTAAAAGACAGCCAGCAGCACAAGGAGGGAACATAATTTCTATCAGAAGAAGGGGTTGGGAATCTGAGAAGTCTTCACAGGAGATAACATTAGAGCTGGGATTTGAAAGATGAGTAGTAGTTATCCCAGTGAAGAGTGGGGAGGGCATTCCGGGTAGCGGGACACATGAGCAAAGGCATTCAGATGGAAATGTCCACGCCATGCTTGGGGATGACTAACAGGTCAGTGCAGCTAAACTGCAGGCTGCTGGGAGCTAGCCTGTGAAGAGGCTCCTTTAGCCATGGTCAGGAGTTGGAACTTTATTCTGTAATGTAGATAATGGGAGCCTTCAGAGATTTTTTTTAAGCCGGATCGGTCACATGTCCGGAATTGGAAGGGTAAAACTGCAAGTGGGGAGACCCTTTGAGACACTGTCATAATTGTCTGAGGGGGAGGGGATGAGGACCTGTTCTAAGCCTCACTCTCACAAGATGCTGGGCGAGAGTGAAGTAGACGTAGAAATAGAGAAGTAAGGGAGGTGATATGATTTAGGAAATAAAGATAATGACGATTTTAGATCAATCATAGTGAAACCATTAAGCTCTCAGGCTGTGGAATCAGGAAGAATCTTGACTACACAACATCCCAGTTACGTGACCTTAGACCTTATTTAACATCTCTGGGCCAGGGCTGTGGCTCAAGCCTATAATCCCAGCATTCTGGGAGACTAAGGCAGGTGGATCACTTGAGCCCAGAAGTTCAAGACCAGCCACAGGCAACATGGCAAAACCCTGTCTCTACAAACAATACAAAAATTAGCCATGCATGGTGGCATGGACCTGTAGTCCCAGCTACTCAGAAAGCTAAAATGAGTGGGTCACTTGAGTCCAGGAGGCAGAGGTTGCAGTGAGCCAAGCTCATGCCACTGCATTCCAGCCTGGGCAACAGAGCAAGACTCTGTTTCGAAAAAAGAAAAAATCTCTGACCCTCAGCTTCCTCATCTACAAAGTGGGGATAATAAAATACCTGCCTTGTAGGATTATTACAGGATGTAAAGGAGATAACATATGTGATATGCTTAGTACAGGACCCAAAACAAAGTTAAGCACTGTTAGCTATTATCATTAGTATTATTAATTTTACTGCAAGCTAAATTTCAGTGACTGATGGAAATGTCCGATAGATAGTTGGAAATGCGATTGAGGTGCAAAAGGAAGATATGAACCAGAGATTTCTGACCCACCTTGTAGAGATAACCGTTGCTATGCGAGAGTGGCTACGCCTGTGTGGAGGGCAGAGAATGGAATTTTTTGTTTTTGAGACGGAGTTTCGCTCTTGTTGCCCAGGCTGGAGTGTAATGGTTCGATCTCGGCTCACCACAACCTCCACCTCCTGGGTTCAAGTGATTCTCCTGCCTCAGCCTCCCGAGTAGCTGGGATTACAGGCATGCACCACGCCTGGGTATTCTGTATTTTTAGTAGAGATGGGGTTTCTCCATGTTGGTCAGGATGGTCTTGAACTCCCGACCTCAGGTCATCCACCCGCCTCGGCCTCCCAGGGTGCTGCGATTACAGGCGTGAGTCACCGCGCTTGGCCAGAGAACGGAATTTTACAGAGTGTTCACATTTAGAGATGGTAGGAGAAAGGTTATAGAAAAGTAGTGGCTTGAGAGGGAGGGGTCCTTACCTTGGAGATGATCTTTAAATTGCTAATCAGTGGCTTCATTTAAGTCCTCAACCTCTGACATCTCTGCAGCATTGGATGCGAGTGACCTCTTAAAGCCTCCTTTCAAAATCCCTCTTCAGTTTCCATGGTGTTCTGTACACTTCGATCTTCTGTGATTACGCATAGATGTCACAGCTGAGAGCATTATAGAGCTTACTTACTCCAGCCCCCTCATTTTACAAATGAGGAGACTAAAGAGCCAGAAAATGGAAGTAGCTTGTTGAAGGCTCACAGTCAGTTGCTCCTTCCTTGTCTTCCCCCCACCAGCTTTTCTCACTTCCCATGGTTCTTCGCTCTTTGCTCTCATATACTCATTTCCTCTTTCAATAAACTCATCTGTCTGCACAGCTTCTAGTGTTGCTTTCAGGCTTTTGGTTGCCAAATCGAAGTCTCTCCCACCCTTGCCTCTCTTCAGAGCTGCTGTCCCACCCTTCATACAGTCAGCTAGATGTTCCGCTAACACCTCACACCCAGCATGTCTGCACATCATCTTTCCCCATACAACTAGCTTCCATCTTTGACTCCACTATCCTATTAACGGCACCTCCATTCTCCTAGTTAGTTAATCCTTGACCAAGTCTGGTCAGTTAGTCCTACTAAAGGCCCATGCAGTACAGTGATTAAGCACATTCCAGTTGTAGGAAACCTTAAAGGTACTTATTTCTCCCAGCTTCGCCTTTTTCTTTTCTTTTTTTTTTGGGGGGGGGGCGGAGTTTTGCTCTTGTTGCCCAGGCTGGAGTACAATGGCATCATCTCAGCTCACTGCAACTTTCGCCTCCCGGGTTCAAGCGATTCTCCCACCTCAGCCTCCCGAGTAGCTGGGATTATAGTTGCGTACCATTACACCTACCTAATTTTTGTATTTCTAGTAGACACGAGGTTTCTCCATGTTGCTCAGGCTGGTCTTGAACTCCTGACCTCAGGTGATCTTCTGTGATTACGCATAGATGTCCCCGCCTCAGCCTGGGATTACAGGCCAGCTTCGCCCTTTTCAAAAGAAAAAATTGAGTCTGTGGGAGACAAGGCAACACAGTCTGTGAATGGAAGTCAAGACTAGAACCCAGGGGCCAGGCACAGTGGCTCATGTCTGTAATCCCAGCACTTTGGGAGGCCGAGGCCGATGGATCACAAGGTCAGGATATATCAACACAATCCTAGCCAAAATGGTGAAACCTCATTTTGTAAAAATTACAAAAATGAGCCAGGCATGGTGGTGTGTGCCTGTAATCCCAGCTACTCAGGAGGCTGAGGCAGGAGAATTGCTTGAACCTGGGAGGCAGAGGTTGCAATGAGCTGATATCGAACCACTACACTCCAGCCTGGGTGACAGAGAGAGACTCTTTCTCAAACAAACAAAGAAACAAAAAGACTAGAACCCAGGGATATAGGAAATCCTGTCCAATGTACTTTGTACCACACCACATTGCCTCTTGCAATCTTATTAGATTTGTCACTTCCTTTTCATCACTATTGCCACCTCCCCAGATTAAACCTTCGTCATCTCACACCTGGATCGTTGACATGGCATCCTACCTCCCTTTGCAGGCTCTAGTCTACCCAGTCTCCAGATAACTGCCAAGTTAATCACCCTAAAGCACTGTTTCCACCTTGTCATTCTCACTGAAACGCTTCTAGTGGTTCCTCACTGCCTACAAAATAAAATTCAAATTTCCAAGCCAGGCACTAAAACACCTCCAAAATCTGGTGCCAGCCCACCTTTCCATGCCTTATTACCCACACTACCCCTTTATATCCTATGGCCCAGCCATACCCAATACTCTGTGTTCTTTAAACAGCTTATGCACTTTCATGCCCTGTTGCCTTTTTACACGCTGTCCTCCCAACTTCAAGCGTTCTTCGATTTTCTCCTGATCCAATGCCTACTACTCACCTTCCAAGGCTCAACTCAAATGTCCTACTGCATGAAATCTTTTCAGATTCCCCTAGTCAGAATTAATCTCTGTGAAAACATGTGTGACAGGACTTGCTGTCATAGGTCTTTAGTAAACGTGACTTCCCATCCCCCTTCCCCTTTTCACCTGTGTTCCCACAGCATATTGCTAATACCTCTGTTTAACACTGATTTCACTTACCTTGTAGTAGAGTTACTTATTTAAACAACCAGTGAGACTCATCTCATTCATTTTGCATCCTCCACAGCCCCTAACAGAGTTCCTGGTACACAATAGGTACCAGGAACATAACATAACAAACATTTATTGAAATGAAAATTGTGGTGCCAAGTCTCATTAGCAATTCAGCAGTACCCACTCCTGTTGCCAAACATGGAGTGATATGTTGAGAGAAGAGAATCTGGGAAACCTTGTTGGCAAATTGCTAACAATTTGCTTCAGAGCAGCCTTGGTAACTTTCAACCTGACAGTTTGCTTGAGGGTGATGAGGTAGGAAGGGTGACAGCTCAGATAAGGTTCTTGTCCACGAATTATTTAAAATCAGCTGAGGTCAATGCAGGTCCATCACCGCGAGCCAGTGGCTTACAAGTAGCTGGAGAGAGCAGTGACTGGTGCTGAAGAGGTGAGGAAGTGGAAGCAGAAGCTCTTTGGAGCCATTTGGAAAAATAGGCTATCACAATCCAGAAGTTCATCTTTCCCCAGAAAGGGATTCTTGACCTTGGAAGAGTGGGTAACCATGATGGGTGATGCAGGTCAAGTAGGTTGGCATGTGTGACACACCTTTATGGTCTCTCCAGGCCATTCTGGACACAGCTTTTATGATAGCTAAGGCTGCTGTGCAGATCATTCCAGTTCTGGAAGTGCTGCCTGGGATGTGGCCAAGATAAAAAGACAACTGGATTCTCATGCTGACAGCTGAAGGACAGCTTGAAGGCCGCAAGTCATTTCTTTGTTGATCACTTTCATTCGTTCATTCAATTATCATCAAACATATTCTAAACACCTACTATTTGCCAAGCATAAGTGCTGATACAGAGATGAATGGTGCCCTGCCCTTAAAAAGAATTTTGTCTAGACCAGGTGCAGGAGCTCACGCCTGTAATCCCAGCACTTTGGGAGGCCAAGGCGGATGGATCACTTGAGGTCAGGAGTTCGAGACCAACCTGGCCAACGTGGTGAAATCCCATCTCTACTAAAAATACAAAAATTAGCCAGGCTTGCTGGCACATGCCTGTAATCCCACCTCCTGGGGACGCTGAGGCAAGAGAATTACTTGAACCAGGGAGGTGGAGGTTGCAGTGAGCCAAGATTGTGCCGCTGCACTCCAGTTTCGGCCACAGAGCCAGATCCTGAAAAAAAAAGAGAAAGAAAGAGAGAGAGAGAGAGAGAGAGAGAGAGAGAGAGAGAGAGAGAGAGAGAGAGGGAAAGAAAGAAAGAAAGAAAGAAAGAAAGAAAGAAAGAAAGAAAGAAAGAAAGAAAGAAAGAAAGAAAGAGAGAGAAGAAAGCAAAGTAAGAACAGAGGATGGAACTCTTGAGTAACATCAACATTTAAGGGCCATGGTAAGAAGAAAGCATGGAGCAGTCACAGATATAAGGGAGAGACCAGTAGAGAAAATTGTAACAAAAGTCAAAGGAGAGCTGGGGGCAGCACTGCTGTAGTCCCTGTAGTCTCAGCTACTTGTGAGGCTGAGGCAGGAGGATCACTTGAGCCCAGGAATTCAAGATTGTAGTGAGCTATGCTCGTGCCTGTGAAAAGCCACTGCACTCCAGCCTGGACAAGATAGATGAACATCATCTAAAAAACAAAAAAATCAAAGGATTGGGAGGCTGAGGCAGGTGGATCACCTGAGGTCAGGAGTTCGAGACCAGTCTAGCCAACATGGTGAAACCCCGTCTCTACTAAAAATACAAAAATTAGCCAGGTGTGTTGGTAGATGCCATTGTGGAAGACAGTGTGGCGATTCCTCAAGGACCTAGAAATAGAAATTCCATTTGACCCAGCAATCCCATTACTGGGTATATATCCAAAGGATTATAAATCGTTCGACTATAAGGACACATGCACAAGAATGTTCACTGCAGCACTGTTTACAATAGCAAAGACCTGGAACCAACCCAAATGCCCATCGATGATAGACTGGACAGGGAAAATGTGGCACATATACACCATGGAATATTATGCAGCCACCAAAAACAATGAGTTCCTGTCCTTTGTAGGGACATGGATGAACCTGGAAACCATCATTCTCAGCAAACTGACACAAGAACAGAAAATTAAACACCGCATGTTCTCACTCATAGGCGGGTCTTAAACAATGAGAACACATGGACACAGAGGGGAACACTACACACTGGGGTCTGTAGGGGGGAAATAGGAGAGGGACAGCAGGGGATGGGGAGTTGGGGAGAGATAGCATGGGGAGAAATGCCAGATATAGGTGAAGGGGAGGAAGGCAGCAAATCACACTGCCACATGTGTATCTATGCAACAATCTTGCATGTTCTTCACATGTACCCCCAAAACCTAAAATGCAATTAAAAAAAGAAAAGTAAAGAAAAAAGCCAGGCACAGTGGCTCAAGCCTATAATCCCAGCACTTTGGGAGGCTAAGGGAGGTGGATCACAAGGTCAGGCCTTCGAGACCAGCCTAGCCAACATGATGAAACCCTGTCTCTACTAAAAATACAAAAATTAGCAGGGTGTGGTGGTGTGCGCCTGTAATCCCAGCTACTCAGGAGGCTGAGGCAGGAGAATCTCTTGAACCTGGGCAGTGGAGGTTGCAGTGAGCTGAGATCACACCACTGCACTCCAGCCCAGGCGACAGCCTGAGACTCCATCTCAAAAAGAAAAAAAAGAAAAATGACTTTAAGGTTTCACATCTGTTAGTAATGTTGTTTTTTGTTTTTTGGGTGTTTTTTTTTTTTTTTTTGAGACGGAGTTTCGCTCTTGTTACCCAGGCTGGAGTGCAATGGCGCGATCTCGGCTCACCGCAACCTCCACCTCCTGGGTTCAGGCAATTCTCCTGCCTCAGCCTCCTGAGTAGCTGGGATTACAGGCACGCGCCACCATGCCCAGCTAATTTTTTGTATTTTTAGTACAGACAGGGCTTCACCATGTTGACCAGGATGGTCTCGATCTCTTGACCTTGTGATCGACCTGCCTTGGCCTCCCAAAGTGCTGGGATTACAGGCGTGAGCCACCGCGTCTGGCATGTTTTTTGTTTTTTGTTTTTTTTCCGCTCTGTCTCTCAGGCTGGAGTGCAGTGGCACGATCTTGGCTCACTGCAACCTCTACCTCCCAGGTTCAAGTGATTCTTGCGCCTCAGCCTCTGGAGTAGCTGGGATTATATGCATGCACCACCATGCCCAGCTAATTTCAATATTTTTAGTGGAGACAGGGTTTCACCATGTTGGCCAGGCTGGTCTCAAACTCCTGGCCTCCAGTGATCCGCCTGCCTCAGCCTCCCAAACGGTAGGGATTATAGGCGTGAGCGACTGCACCCAGCAACTATTTTTATTTTCATCCTTACGATTTTCTTTTTTCTTTTTTTTTTTTTTTTTTGAGACAGAGTCTTACTCTGTCCCCCAAGCTGGAGTGCAGTGACACAATCTCATCTCACTGCAACCTCCACCTCCAGGGTTCAAGTGATTCTCCTGTCTCAGCCTCCAAAGTAGCTAGAATTACAGATGTGCGCCACCTTGCCCAGCTAATTTTTTGTATTTTTAGTAGAGACGGGGTTTCAAATGTTGGCCAGGCTGATCTCAAACTCCTGACCTCAGGTGATCCACCCGCCTCAGCCTCCCAAAGTGCTGGGATTACAGGCATGGGCCACCATGCCCTGTTCATTTTCCTTTTTTGGAAAGGAAAAGTGTCACTGCACTCCAGCCTGGTGACAAGGGAGACTCCCTCTCAAAAAAAAAAAAAAAAAAATTCTCCCCTCCACCCCCAACCCCGTCTGCAAGCTTGTGATGAGTATGAACTAGTTACGGAAGTTCTTATGACTCATATGACAACAATAAGGGCTTATCGATATGTGTAGCTCATTTGCATAGACATTATTGTTTCTCTAGGAATACAATTTCTTATTTTATTATAAACCATTTTAAGCTCTTTGTTTTTCAACTTTTATTTTAAGTGCAGGGATACATGTGCAGGTTTGTTACATGGGTAAACTTGTGTTATGGGGTTTGTCGTGCACATTAAACCCAGTACCCATTAGTTATTGTTCCTGATCCTCTCCCTCCTCCCACTCTCTGCCCTCTGATAGGCCCCAGCATGTGTTTTTCCCCTCTTTGTGTCCATGTGATTTTCTTTGTACTTCCCAGTTTTTCTGTAAAGAACAGGTATTACTGCCAGGCAAAGTGGCTCATGCCTGTAATCCTAGCACTTTGGGAGGCCGAGGCAGGTGGACTGCCTGAGTTTAGGAGTTCGAGACCAGCCTGGGCAGCATGGTGAAGCCTCGTCTCTACCACAAATCCAAAAAATTAGGCAGGAATGCTGGCATGGGCCTGTAGCCTCAGCTATTGGGGAGGCTGAGGCACGAGAATCACTTGAACGCAGGAGGCAGAGGTTGCAGTCAGCCAAGATTGTACCACTGCATTCCAGCCTGGGCAACACAGTGAGGCGGCCTAAAAAAAAAAAAAAAAAAAAGATTAGGCATCACTTGTGTAATCAACATACATAAAAATGAAGATAAAAAGGAGAAAAATAGGCCAGGTGCAGTGGCTCATGCCTGTAATCCTAGCACTTTGGGAGGCCAAGGCAGGTGGATTGCCTGAGATCAGGAGTTCCAGACCACCCTGGACAACACAGTGAAACCCCATCGCTACTAAAATACAAAAAATTAGCCAGGCGTGGTGGCGCACACCTGTAATCCCAGCTACCTGGAAGGCTGAGGCAAGAGAGTTGCTAGAACCCGGGAGGTGGAGGTTGCTAGAATTGCCTGTAATTCTAGCACCTTGGGAGGCTGAGGTTGGCGAATCACTTGAGGTCAGGCGCTGGACACCTGCCTGGCCAATTGGTGAAACCCTACCTCTACTAAAAATACAAAAATTAGCCAGGCTTGGTGGCAGGTGCCTGTAATCCCAGCTACTTGGGAGGATGAGGTGGGAGAATCATTTGAACCCAGGAGGCGGAGGCTGCAGTGAGCTGGGATCGTGCCACTGCACTCCAGCCTGGTGTCAAGGGAGACTCCGTCTCAAAAAAAAAAAAAATACTCCCCTCCACCTCCAACCCCGTCTGCAAGCTTGTGATGAGTATGAACTAGTTACGGAAGTTCTTATGACTCATATGACAACAATAAGGGCTTATCGATATGTGTAGCTCATTTGCATAGACATTATTGTTTCTCTAGGAATACACCAAACCCCAGTGTATTCTATCGCTCGACGCAGCCCCAACACTGTGAAGTGGAATGTCAGCAGTGAGAAAAAGCTGTTTACGTTGATTGGAAAGCAATAGCTCAGATTCAGAAATCGGAAACTGCTTGACATTCTGCAAAGTGCCCTCATGCTGGCAAATGCAATGCCACTGAACACCCATTTCCTAGGAGGCAATCAAGTAGCTCAATTATCCTTGTCTTTTGTAGGAAGAAAACAACCAAAATGGAGGCATCTTCAGAGAATCCAAAACCCTTACTTTATATCTGAAGCAGGGGCTCCAGAGACTGTGAAATCCTTATTCTAGATGTGTCTGCTTCTGGGATAAGTAGAGGGAGGAGGATCCTACAGGCATCCAGCTAGAAGAGCTTTTCACCCAAGGAGGTCCAGGGTGGCAAAGGCATAGAGGAAAACCGTAGTCATCAATCAAAAGGAAAGGCAAAGATGAAAATAAAAGGGAGGCCAGACATGTTGGCTCACGCCTGTCATCCCAGCACTTCCGGAAGCCGAGGTGAGATGATTGCTTGAGCCCAGGAATTTGAGGCCAGCCTGGGAAACATGGCAAGACCCCCTCTCTACAAAAATAAAAATAAAAAATTAGCTGGACATAGTGGCATGCATTTGCGGTCCCAGCTACTCAGGAGGCTGAGGTGGGAGGATGGCAGGAGGTCGAGGCTGTAGTGATCTGTATTTAGGCTGCTGCACTCTAGAGCCAGAGTGACAGTGAGATGCCCTCTCCAAAAAAAAAAAAAAAGAAAGAAAGAAAGATAAAGAAAGAAAGAAAAGAAAAAGTGGCTGACACCTGTAATCCCGAACACTTTGGGAGGCCAAGGCAGGTGGATGGCTTTGGCCCAGAAGTTTGAAACCAGCCTGGGTAACATGGTGAAAACCCTACTCTACTGGAAATACAAAAGTCATCTGAGTGTGGTGGTGCCCACCTGTAGCCGCAGTTACCCAGGAGGCTGAGATGGGAGAGCCATTGCACTCCAGCCTGGATGACAGAGCAAGACCCTGTCTCAAAAAGACAAAGAAAAAAGAAATAGGGAGACAAAATCTTCGGCTGGAAAACTTGGGAGCAAGATTGTTCTGTTCAAGGGCAAGACACAAATTAAGGCCAAGCACAGTGGCTGACGCCTGTAATCCCAACAATTTAGAAAGCAGAGGTGGGAGGACCACTTGAGCTCAGGAGTTTGAAACCAGCCTGGCCAGCTTGGGTGACATAGCAAGACCCCATCTTCAAAAACAAAAACAAAATAACAGATTGAGAGAGTAGGTTAGTTAGAAGATGAATGTAAAGTCCTGAGTCAGGCACAAGAGGGGAGAAAAGGATGGATGTAAAAATGAAGGGCCAGGCGCAGCGGCTCACACCTGTAATCCCAGCACTTTGGGAGGCTGAGGCAGACGGATCACCCGAGGTCAGGAGTTCGAGACAAGCCTGACTAACATGGTGAAACCCTGTCGTAGGGAAGTGAAGGGGGAAGAAAAAAAAAAAAAAGAAACCTTGTTGTAGGAAGAAAACAATAAAAATGGAGGCGTCTTCAGAGAAGATGCCTGTTGTAGGGACCAATATCACAGTTTAAATAAAGTGTACAAGGGCTAGACACAGTGGCTCACGCCTGTACTCCCAGCACGTTCAGAGGCTGAGGCAAGTGGATTGCTCTACAAAAATACAAAAATTAGCTGGGCATGTTGGTGGATGCCTGTAATCCCAGCTACTCAGAAGGCTGAGGCAGGAGAATCACTTGAACCCAGGAGGTGGCGGTTGCAGTGAGCCGAGATCCCACCATTGCACTCTAGCCTGGGTGACAGAGTGAGATTCCATCTCAAAAAAAAAGAAGAATGATGAAGATGGGCCGGGCTCAATGGCTCACGCCTGTAATCTCAACACTTTGGGAGACCAAGGCAGGAGGAGCACTTGAGCCCAAGAAGTCAAGGCTGCAGTGAGCCATGATTACTGCTCCACTGTACTCCAGCATGGCTGACAGAATGAGACCCTGTCTCAAAAACAAAAACAAAAAAGAACGAAGATGTATTAGAGCTCCCAGTTTATATGGTGCTCAAAGCCTGTTGTAGGGACCAATATTACAGTTTAAAGAAAGCATACATGGGCTGGACACAGTGGCTCACGCCTGTACTCTCAGCACATTCAGAGGCTGAGGCGAGTGGATCACTTGAGGTCAGGAGTTTGAGACCAGCCTGGCCAACATGGTGAAACCTCATCTCTACTTAAAAAAAAAAAAAAATTAGCCAGGTGGGGTGGTGCATGCCTGTAATCCCAGCTACTCGGGAGGCTGAGGCAGGAGAATCGCTTGAACCTGGGAGACAGAGGCTGCAGTGAGCCGAGATTGTGCCACTGCACTCCAGCCTGGGTGACAGAGGAAGACTCCATTTCAAAAATATTAAATAAATAAAAAATAAAGAAAGATAGAAATTTGTGGGCCACAGTGGCTCCGGCCAGTTGTCCTGGTGCTTGAGGAGGCAAGGCCATGAGTTCAAGGCCAACCTGAGCAACATAACAAGCTCTCATTGATTAACAAAAAAAAAGAAAGAAAGATAGATAGAAATTTAAAAAAGAAAAAAAAGGTCGGGTGTGATGGCTTACGCCTGTAATCCCAGCACTTTGGGAGGCTGAGGCGGGTGGATCATCTGAGGTCAGGTGTTTGAGACCACCCTGGCCAACATGGTCAAACCCTGTTTCTACTAAAAATACAAAAAAAAAAAAGTAGCCAGGTGTGGTGGCATGCGCCTATAATCCCAACTACTAGAGAGGCTGGGGCAAGAGAATTGCTTGAGCCTGGGGCACAGAGGTTGCAGTGAGCCGAGATCATACCACTGTACTCCAGTGTGGGTGACAGAGCAAGACTCTGTCTCAAAAAAATATCTATCTATCTATCTATCTATCTATAGATATATATGTGTGTGATGGGAACCCAAAAATTTCGATTTCACTTTTTTCTTTTTCTTTCTTTCTTTTTTTTTTTTTTTTTTTTGACAGTCTTGCTCTGTTGCCCAGGCTAGAGTGCGGTGGTGCGATCTTGGCTCATGGCAACCAGGCTCAAGCAATCCCGCCACCTCAGCTTCCCAAGTAGCTGGGACCACAGGTGCGCACCAGCACGCCCGGCTAATTTTTGTATTTTCAGTAGAGACGGGGTTTTGCCATGTTGGCCAGGCTGTCCTCGAACTCCTGACCTCAGGTGATCTGCCTGCCGTGGCCTCCCAAAGTGCTGGGATTACAGGCATGAGCCACTGCGCCCAGCCTATTTCACATTTTTCACCTGATTATCTAGTCTAGCAAAATGATGTGGAACTTTCTGGAGTCTTTTGCAAGCACAGCTTCTGTTGGTCCAATAATCAGACCTCAGTGAAATATAATACCATTTCTTAAATCCAAAATTAGGGCCTTCATAAAACACAGTAGCAGGGGCAAAATGAATTCCAAGTTGCAGTGAGTAGATATGGTGCTCAAGGCCCTCATTCCCAGGAAATCTGTAGGCTCCAGGCAGCACCACCTCACTTGTAGACCTTACTGCTGGCTGAATGAGTGTACCATCTTGACTATATTGGATTGGTTTTAGAATATTTCACACAATTAGGTTTTAGAAGGAGGGAAACAGAATTAACTTTGCTTTTTGTTCTCCATTCCAAACTGTCCTTAGAGCGAATGGTATATGTCTAACCCTCAAGTGAATTGGGGCACTATCTGGTACAATTCTTCAGAAACCTCCTCGGGAAAATATTGATAACACCCTCTAGCTGGCTTCTCCAAAGAATATGAACCCCTGGGGCATAGATTCATTCATATAATCATGTGATTTTTTTTTTTTTCTTTTGAGACGGAGTTTCACTCTTGTTACCCAGGCTGGAGTGCAATGGCGCGATCTCGGCTCACCGCAGCCTCCGCCTCCTGGGTTCAAGCAATTCTCCTGCCTCAGCCTTCCAAGTAGCTGGGATTACAGGCACGCATCACCACGCCCACCTAATTTTTGTATTTTTAGTAGAGACGGGGTTTCACCTTGTTGACCAGGATGGTCTCGATCTCTTGACCTTGTGATCCACCCACCTCGGCCTCCCAAAGTGCTGGGATTATAGGCTTGAGCCACCGTGCCTGGCCATCGTGTGATTTTTGAAAAGGATTTGTGAGATATAGTATCAGTTATGAATACAGGACCACTTCCATATTTCCCTTGCAGCTCTCACTGGGAACAGTTTGCATGACCTTCCACAGTCTGAGCTGGGGTGTGATTTGGGAAATGTTCTGCAGCTTCTCAGGGTTAGCCATCTCCTTAAGCCTGTGGACCCATATGGGAAGAGTTTTTGCCTGTGTGTCATGAACAACATTTACATTGGAAGCTATCCCTTTGATTTCCGAGCTATACAGCTATGCTGTCTCATTGATCAAAGCCATACAAAATGCCACATTTTGTTCGGTAATGAGGCCCAGAGAAGAGCTGGATGATGGACTCCACATGTGAGGCTGTGCTGCTGCCTGCCATCCCAGAAAGCCTCAAGATTGCCGTTGCTGAGGCAGCCGCCACAACTCCCTGATGTAATGAACAGAGCTCTCACCAGGCTGCTGATTCTGTTTATGAGGCCTGAAGCTCTGAACTATGACGATGTCAGTGGTAAGATGTGCTTTTAAATAATGTGATCAGTTTGCTCCATCAACTCTCTCGGTCTTGGTGGAACAGGAATGAGGACAGCCCTTGTTTGGGCTGATGTTTGAGCCATGCTGGAGACAGCAGGCTTGTGTTTAGGGTCTCTTACCTTGAATGTCTCAAGATTTAATGAAGATTTCCCCGAGAGAATCTCAGAAAATAAGCAGGCTGAGGTAAAGCTTTTAAATATTCCCCCAAAACATTCATTGTAAGGAGAAAGTTTGGGTGGAGCACCTGTAATCTCAGCACTTTGGGAGGCCAAGGTGGGCAGATCGCTTGAGTTCAGGAGTTCGAGACCAGCCTGGTCAACATGGTGAGGCCCCATCTCTAAAAAAAAAAAAAAGAAAAAATGAAAATTAGCCAGGTGTGGTGGCACACACTTGTAGTCCCAGCTACTTGGGAGACTGAGATGGGATGATCACTTGAGCCCAGGACGTCGAGGCTGCAGTGAGCCGTGACGGTGCCACTGCATTCCAACCTGGGTGACAGACCAAGACCCTGTCTCAAAAAAAGAAGAAAGTCTGCTTAGGATTCCAGGTAGCAGCTCAATTCAGCTGCATCACAGGAGCAAATGGATTTACATTGTTCAGTGTAGTCATTTTCCTCCTCTCCTCTTTAACTTCCCTTTGCCCTTCCCTCTTTTCCCTCCCTTCTCTCTCCTTGCCTTTCCTCTCTCTAGCAGCTGCACTCCATCCAGAAGATATGCTCAGGTAACAGTAAACAGGCAGCAGACAGGCCAATTCTAGCAATAGTATACTTTATACAGCTACAAAATATCCAAATATACTTTTATAGCTTAGAACTATGAGCACTGCAAAGAAATCCTGCCAGAACTCCAAGGAACAATGAGTACACACTAACATTAACATGTAGTTTCCCTTCCTAGGAACCCCGCTATGTATAGGAGCTCTCTCTTCCGGTCAAACAGGTCTGCCCACCATTCCCTAAACACATCTCACAGCTTCCTGTCACCTAGAATGTTTGTCCCTCCATCTCCTTTATGACCCACGTCCAAGTCTGCCTTTCTGTTAAACCTGCCCTTTTCTTCTGTGTCTGAACTTCTGGCATCTCATATCTGCATATGGCATTTAGGAGAAACTCCCTTGTAGTTACTCAGGTGAGTGTCTCATCTGTCCTGTTAGCTTAGGATCTTCTGGAGTCAGGGACCACCTCTAACTCAGATTCTCAGTGGAGCCTTGTAGAGCTCACCAGTTGTGATATAGTGGCCAAGTGAACAAGTTGAGGAGCCAGAATGCCTGGGTTCAAATCCAGCTTTGTTACTTACCAGTAGCTGGCTAACCTCAATCATGTCACTTAACCTCTGTGTGCCTTAATTCCCCTGTAACATAAGAATATTAATAGTGCCTACTTTTAGGGTTACTTTGAGGATCAAACAAAGTAACACTCACAAAGCACTTTGAACATTGCCTTTTATGCATTAAGTACTCAGGAAACGCTAATCCTCTTTATCCACTCCAACCTGTATGCTCAGCAGGAAGAATGGCATTCAGCCTGGCCCCCACCCACCATGGTGTCCAGCTCAGTTTTGCCTTTACCAACTTTACCAGACACGCACTAAAGGAATTCCCTATCTGGCTTTAAATGTCCCCCATACTCTAAGCCTCTTACCTGACTGACAGTTTCCTCCATAGCCCCTCAACACAGTCCTGCCTCCTCACTGGCTCCCAGACATGCTTTGCTCGTTCCTATTCTGTGCCTTCACTCACACTGTTCCTTCTAGCCCTGTCTTTCCCCTTCCATCTCCTACCTCTTATACTTCTCCACTCAAACCTCACCTCCTCTAGGAAGCATTCCCTGATTACCTCAGTTTACTCTAATCATTCCCTTCTCTGGATTCTCTCAGCAGGCAAAGTTAGAACCACACAATTGAATACACACTGATATTTTTCACAGCAATTTCTTGGGTCCTGGTCCCCTCTCCTCAAGAAGTTTGGCAGGGCATGATAGCTCACGCTTGTAAACCCAGTGCTTTGGGAGGCTGAGGCAGGTGGATCACTTGAGCCCAGGAGTTCAAGATCAGCCTGGCCAACATGGTGAAACCCCATCTCTACTAAAAATACAAAAATTAGCCTGGCACCTGTAATCCCAGCTACTCGTGAGGCTGAGGCAGGAGAATCGCTTGAACCCAGGAGGTGGAGGTTGCAGTGAGCCAAGATTGCGCCACCGCACTCTAGCCTGGGCAACAGAGCAAGACTGCATCTCAAAAAAAAAAAAAAAGAAAAGAAAAAGAAAGAAAAGGAAGTTGTTACATCTCTTATTAACAGTTGGGATGTTTTCACCTTCTTTGCCACCTGCCCCTATGCTGAGTTCCTAGTAGGTGTCCAGTACTCGTGGACTGATGTATACATATGCCCAGGTTTGGCTAAGGGAAGCTGAGGCCCTGGCTCCCTTTCTAGCAGTGAGCTCAAACTGGAGTGAAAAACAGAAGGCAGGGGACCACTTTCTCTGCTGACTTCCCTTATTTATCCACTGCCATTCAGGCCACAGAACCCAGCAGGGTCTTCAGATAAGTCATCAGTGGTGCAGACCTTGAAACTGGACTGATCTCTCAGTTAATGGTTGGCATTCTCTGTTTATCTTCATGATTGCCAAGATTCATTGCTGCACATGATACACTTTGCTGTTCAACTGCCTTGGCCTTGAGGGTAGAAAGCAATTTCTGAGGTTTTAGGGTGCTGGGATAGGATCAGAGATACTTTGGTGTGTCCCCAGCCACTCAGGATGTGGACAATAAGCAAGTGACGAAAGGGTACCCTGGGACTGCCATATGGGTGGGAAGCACTGCCGGCTCCCACCTTGACCTCAGGTGCCAGCAGGCATTACCCATGGCTTTTTCCTCCCCATTGTCATATAATGTGTTTATTTATTTATAATTTTTGTAGGGATGAGGTCTTACTATGTTGCCGAGGCTGGTCTCAAACTCCTGGCTTCAAGTGATCCTCCTGCCTTGGCCAAAGTGCTGGGATTACAGGCCTGAGCCACCATGCCCAGTCCTGTCATCGTTTTAGAGGCTGGGAGCTAGAAGGAGTGACCGGGATGGTAGCCGGTACAGGATCCCTCTCTGCAACTTGCCCGCACTGTGGATCTCCCTAAGGCCAGGGCGTGGGGGAAGCCTGAGGGATGCTGAAGAGCACAGGTCCAGCTCAGTCTCCCAGAGAGACTAAACCTGGGTGGGTGACAATGATGCCTGTCTTCCTTTGGGACAGGGCAGCGACTCCAGGCTATGTGATCTGTCTCTCCAAATCCATTGGGAGCTCAGAGGATCAATCCTGTTTAATGATTGTGAGTGTGAGGAGGTAGGGCTGGTTAATGTTTGTCTGGTTCCTCCTGGGCTGTGGGCCATTTCTGGCTCCGGCCCTAAGCTCATTGTCCCTCCCCTGGGCTGGGCTGACAGTACCTGGTGGCATAGGGCAGACACGCCTGCAGACATTCTCTGGGAAAGGGCAGCAGCAGCCAGGTGTGGCAGTGACAGGGAGGTGAGGAGACTGGGGGCTGAGGGAGGTGGGCCAGTGAGGGCTGATGTGGCTCAGGGGGCCGGAAATGGGGGCCGGAAATGGGGCTGGGTCTTGCCTTCTCTTGACTTCCACCTTCAACCACCTAGGTCCCTTCCATGCTTCCCTCTGAAGCTGGGGTGAGGCCCGTCCTGCCAGGTGCCAGGCTTGCTTAGCCTCTCTCTGCAGCCTCTTTCCAGGTTCAAAGTTGCTTCTCCTCTCACTCTTTTTCTTCCAGCCAAAGATTCCCCTCATTCCCATAGGGACAGATTTGCAGGAAGACTTGAGGGACCCCCTAGGTGCAAGGTGGCCAAGTTTGTCTCTCTGAGACATTTCCTGCCACACAGGGTTAGGGTTTGGTGCGAATGTTGGGCACTGCCAGGTGCTGTTTTCCTTCCCTGATTACAAGGCAAACCAGGCATGCACCCAACACGGGGCTGCATGTGGATGAACAGAGGAGCGTGCTCAGCAGGTTGCAGAGGGTTAGCCAACAGGGCCAAGGATTTGGGAGGGTGCGTTTCAATTTTCTTGAAGGAGGCAGACTGCCTCAAGCTGAACTTGGAGTAATTGATGGTTTGGAGATCTAAAGGAGGGATGTCCCCCAGCTGTTTGAAAGTTGTTGCATCTGTTGGGAATGGCACAGCAGAATGTGTGGACTTAGAAAATGAGATGAGGAGAGGACAATATAGACAAGAGGGGTTTTAACGGATGGAAGTATAGATAAGAATGCAGTCTGGCAATGGAAAAGGGACCCAAGCTTGGGTGAGGGGCGAATACGATTCCTAGGCCGAGCTCCAGCACTTGCTTATCACCTGTGTAAAAAGTTAATCAGCTTCTGTGAGTCTTCTTTGCCTCACCTGTGAATTGCAGACAATAGCTCATGGCTAACGGGGTTGTTGTGAGCATGAGAGTCCATGAACATACACGCAGGGGCACTCCATCAATGGCAGCTGTTATAATAACCCACGCAGAGAGCAATAGCAAGTCAGGTGGGTGATGGAGGAGTAAGAGAGTAGTGTCCAAACAATGGGGAAGGGAGCTGGCATGAGCAGAAGCTCTCTGAAAATCCGCAGCAGAGAGGGGGAAAGAACGAATTGCAATGAGTTAGACTGGACCTGACCCAAGCCTGGCCACAGAAGATGTATGGCAGGGTGGAGAGGCTAGGTCCAGTGACTGAGATACTGTAGAACTGCAGGGCAGAGGCAGGAGAGAGAAGCCAGGGAAGGGGAAGAGGGCTGGAGGAATTTGGCCTTAGCCACACAAAACTGATGAAGTCATCCAGAAATTCCTAAGGAAATCTCAAAGAGAGCCCCATGTCCCTTCTTGACCAGTGACTGCCTGTGAAATGGGGAAGGGAGCATGGGACCAAGGCTGAATGCAACCTCATCCAGCCCAGCCCATTCCTCTTCCCCAAACCCCCAAATACAAGCATATTCCTGGAGTTGGAAGGAAGGATGGGGGGCAGAAAGAGAGACAGAGACAGACTAGACGAACCTGTGTGTGTGCGCGTGCACATGTGCCAGCACACGCAGGAAAGTGTATGGGTTTTTGAATAGTAGGCCTGGTCTCAGAATGCAAACTCCTTAAAGGAAGAGAGGCTGCCATAAGCAGTGCTGTATACAAAGACTTTGAGGTAAGAAAATAAATTTGGAACTTAATTCTACCACTTAGCAGCAGTGCAATTGCCGTTGAAGGAAGTTACTTAACCTCTCTGAGTCTCAACTTCCTTGTCTGAAAAATGGGGATAATATTACAGGACTGCTGTAAAACTAAGTGAGATCAGCTGATTTTGAACTGTGCTTGAGTGCTAGGACAAATCTAAATTTGGGGACAGGGCCAGAGACTGACAAGGCCAGAGAAGTCCTGTCTAATTAAACATGAGAGGAGCAAAACACGCCTGGAGCAACACAGAGTACATCAATACCTGGACTTTAACCCAAAGTCACAAAAACAGTTTGGATTTCAAAATCAGGTCACTCCCCTGAATGTTTTTAGAATGAAATCCTTGAGGTATCAATGTTGACATAGGGATCAGTTCTCCTTCCAAAGGGATCAGCAAAAATTGAGATCACAGCACCCAAACAAGGGTCCTTAGAGGCCCCACAGGGAGCTACTGGCTATGTCCCAGAAGCCTCGAGAAGAAAAGAGGCGGAGAGCTACAAGAACCCAGAAACTCGGTGGTGACCAGGATGTCCGTGGCACATCCCTGAAGGGCAGAGAAAAGAGAACAGCTAAGGTTTGCTTTATAGTTTGAGGAAACAGCCCAGGAAAAGTAAGGAAAGGAAAAGCAGACCAACTCAAGAGGCAACAGAAAATTCTGGGGCTGAAGGAGAGGAAAAGAATTGTCAATTGCTACAACAAAAGCACCTTAGGAAAAAAAGCTTGGCCAGGCACAGTGGCTCGAACCTATAATCCCAGCACTTTGGGAGGCCAGGGCAGGCAGATCACCTGAGGTCGGGAGTTCAAGACCAGCCTGACCAACATGGAGAAACCCCGTCTTTATTAAAAATACAAAATTAGCTGGGTGTGGTGGCACATCTGTAATCCCAGCTACTCGGGAGACTGAAGCAGGAGAATCACTTGAACCCGGGAGGCGGACATTGTGGTGAGCCGAGATTGCACCATTGCACTCTAGCCTGGGCAACAAGAGCGAAAATCTGTCTCAAAAAACAAACAAACAAAAAAACAAGTGCTGGGATTACAGGCATGAGTCACCGCACCTAGCCAGATTATTCTTTTATTATTTATTTCTTCTTTTTTTTCTTTTTTTTTTTGAGACAGAGTCTCTGTCACCAGGCTGGAGTATAGTGGCACCATCTCGGCTCACTGCAACCTTCACCTCCTCAGTTCAAGCAATTGTCCTGCCTCAGCCTTCCCAGTTGCCGGGACTACAGAGGTGCACCACCACACTCAGCTAATTTTTGTATTTTTAGTAGAGACAGAGTTTCACCATGTTGGTCAGGATGGTCTCGATCTCTTGACCTCGTGATCTTCCCACCTTGGCCTCCCAAAGTGCTGGGATTACGGGCGTGAGCCACTGCACCCAGCCTTTTTTCTTTTTTTTTTTTTGAGACAGAGTCTCATTCTGTCACCCAGGCTGAAGTGCAGTGGCACGATCTTGGCTCACTACAACTTCTGCCTCCTGGGTTCAAGTGATTCTCCTGCCTCAGCCTCCCTAGTAGCTGGAACTACAGGCATTGCCACCACATCCAGGTAATTTTTGTATTTTGAGTAGAGATGCGGTTTCAACATGTTGGTCAGGCTGGTCTCGAACCCCTGACCTGAGGTGATCCACCTGCCTCGGCCTCCCAAAGTGTTGGGATTACAGGCGTTAGCCCCTGCACTGGCCTTTTCTTTTCTTTTCTTTTCTTTTTTAACATAACAGAGATGGGGGTCTCACTATATGGCCCAGGATGGTCTCCAACTCCTGGACTCAAGCAATCCACTTACCTCACCCTCCCAAAGTGCCAGGATTCCAGGTGTGAACCACTGCACCTGGCCTAGGTTATTTTTATTTATTTATTTTTTGAGATGGAGGCTCGCTCTTTCCCCCAGGCTGGAATGCAGTGGTACAATCTTGGCTCACTGCAACCTCTGCCTCCCGGATTCAAGCAATTCTCTGCCTCAGCCTCCTGAGTAGCTGGGATTACAGGTACCCACCACCACGCCCAGCTAATTTTTTGTTTGTATTTTTAGTAGAGATGGGGTTTTACCATCTTAGCCAGGCTGGTCTTGAACTCCTGACCTCTTGATCCATCCGCCTCGGCCTTCCAAAGTGCTGGGATTACAGGCATGAGCCACCACGCCCGGCCCAGTTATTCTTAATAATTCTCTTTGGCCACTTGTTTTAGAGTGTAACACATCTCACCACCTGAAGCATTTCTTTATGGCTAACTGTGGTGCCTAGTGCAGCAGCTTTGCATGTAGACTGCGAGGCTTGGGAGAAAGGGCACCCATACATACCCCTGCTTCCCCATGCTGGTTAGCACATGACATGAACTTACTAAGGCTTTTAATTTATTTATTTATTTTAGCTAAATGAAGAAACCTTGTTTTGAGAAGTAATCTATGTCCTGTGAACTGTCCTTCTTTCCCCAGATTCTTTCATCTCATTTCCCAACTTTTGCAATTGCTAGGTTTGTTGTTGTTGTTGTTGTTGTTATTGTTTTAACAGAGACAGGGTTTCACCATGTTGGCCAGACTGGTCTCGAACTTCTGACATCAGGTGATCTGCTCGCCTCGGCCTCCCAAAGTACTGGGATTACAGGCGTGAGCCACTGCGCCCAGCCAATGCAGTTGCTGTTACCCTAACCCTTTCCTCTATAGCACAGAGGACCACCCAGGGCTGAATATGAGGCAGCTTTCACTTGCCCTGCTGTGGAGCAGGCTCTGGGGTCAGGAAATGACTCCTTGGACCATTGCATTTCCTGTGGTCCAGGGCTTCAAGTCCTCTTCACATCCAGTTTCCTGCTTCTAGCATGATCTCCTTGCAACTTCATGGCAGAAGTGGCAGTAGGTGGGAGAAGCCTTCTTAGCCTGCCTAAGGGATGGAGGAGAATTTCCTCCTTAGAGCAACTGGCAAGCTCCTGAAACCACGAGGTTGCAATATGCACTTCAGGCTGGGGGATGGGCAGCAATGGGGTGTCAGACAGACCCTATGGGTCAACAACAGGACTTGGGGCTGCTCAAGGTGGCTCACGCCTGTAATCCCAACACTTTGGGAGGCAAAGGTGGGAGGATCGCTTGAGCCCAGGAGTTCAAGACCAGCCTGGGCAATATAGCGAGCCCTCCATCTCTCCAAAAAAAAAAAAACAAAAGAAAGAAAGAAAAGAAAAATTAAGCATGGTGACACATGCCTGTGGTCCCAGCTAATTGCTCTGTCTCCCAGGCTAGAGTGCAGTAGTGCGATCGTGGCTCACTGCAACCTCCGCCTCCCAGGTTCAAGTGATTCTGCCACCTCAGCCTCCTGAGTAGCTGGGATTACAGGCATATGCCACCACGCCTGGCTAATTTTTTGTATTTTTAGTAGTGACGGGATTTCACTATGTTGGCCAGGTTGGTTTTGAACTCCCAACCTGAAGTGATCCACCTGCCTCAGCCTCCCAAAGTGCTGGGATTACAGGTGTGAGCCACTGCGCCTGGCCCCTGAGACGATCCTTAACCCCTTTGGTCACCAACTATGATCCTGGAGCTGGGCTAAGAACTTTGGCAGGTTGTCTCATTGAACTTTACAATAAACCTGGGTATTAACCACATTTGTAGATGAATAAGCAGGTTCGGAGCAGTTCAGTAGCTAGCCCAAGGTCACATTAAGTGAAGAACCAGGATCCTAAACCTAAAGCTATGTGACTGTAGGTAAGCCTGATTCCTGACCGTCTGTTTGCTCAGTGACCTTTTGCTTTCTCCTTCTGGCTTATGCTCACCATGTACCCAGCTGACCACCCCCTGCATGAGTTCTCTTTCCTGAAACTCAAAGAGACAGTCAAGGTTTGCTCTGTGACACTGGAGTTGGAATGTGCTCACAGATTCGCCTTTGCTTTTTTTTTTTTTTTGAGAAGGAGTGTCTTGCTCTGTCACCCAGGCTGGCATGCAGTGGCTCAGTCTCCGCTCACTGCAACCTCCACCTCCCAGGTTCAAGCGATTCTCCTGCCTCTCAGCCACCCAAGTAGCTGGGACTAGAGACGCGTGTCGCCACACCTGGCTAATTTTTTTTTTGTATTTTTAGTAGAGATGGGGTTTCACCTTGTTAGCCAGGATGGTCTCCATCTCCTGACCTCATGATCCGCCTGCCTCAGCCTCCCAAAGTGCTGGGATTACAGGTGTGAGCCATCGCACCTAGCCTTTTTTTTTTTTTTTTTTAATGGCTAGCCTTTGCTTTTTGCAGACACTACCTGCAAAGCCCCAAGGAGCCTGCTGTAGAAAGACTTCTGTCTCAGATACATTGTTTCATCCTACCTATCCTACTGCTTTGTAACAGTGTGACCTTGAGGAGTTACTTATCTGAGCTTCAGCTTCCTCATCTGGAAAATGGGATAACAGGCTTGCTAAATGGGTGGAAAGAAAAATGTATGGAACAATGCTCAGCACAGTTCCTGACTTGATAAATATGAGCTCTTTCCTCTCCATATTCTGGAGGGGATCTAAGCCTCAGGGAAAATCCTGCTGACCTTAAGTTTCTGATGGGACCATGGGGGAGGGACTCAGCCCAGAGCCTCCCGATCCCCTGGGGTCCCCTCTTCACATACACCTGCCTGTGTTTCAGCTCCCCCCGCCACGGCCATTCTTCTGGTGGGGCTATGGGGCGGGTGCGGCGATGGACCGGGCGGGCACAGAACAGGTGGGTGCAGGCTGGGTGTCCGGCGCTGGGACACAAGTGCTCTGTGTGTAGGGTGGGCGGAAGTCAGGGCGTTTGATCTGAATTCTAAAGGGCGTTGTTCAGAGCCCCACAAAGGTCTCATTGTGCAGACACTGGGTATAAAGCAGCATATGACTCCCCAGCACCGGGCGGTGATGAATTGGGACGCAGGCGCGGAGCCCAGGGACCACTCCCCCTGCACAGACATGAGACCATAGGGGACCTGTCTGGGTGGCCTCAGGGATAGGCGCTCCCCAAGGTAAGAGGGCTTTGTTGAGTTTGCCCCAGGTCTGGAGTTAAGGAGCTAGGGGACAGCCATAGGGGATGGCTGATATCGGAACAAGATGGGCTTGGCAAAGAAAGGGGCTGGTAAGGAAAGAATGTTGGATGAAAGCAAAGAAGGGGGATGGGCCTCAGGGAGGTCAAGTCAAGTGAGTGAGGAGGACGAGAGGCTGGCAAGGGAGATGGGATGATGAGAAAGTCATAACCATCCTTCCTTTCCTGCAACTGGCTCTCGGAAGAGTTGGGGGGACAGACAGTGCTATGGTGCCCAGCTTTCCGCCCCAGCTTTCTGATAGCTTGCTTCATGGCTGGTGTTTTGCAGGTGTGAATGAGGCAGGATGAACTGGACAGGTTTGTACACCTTACTCAGTGGCGTGAACCGGCATTCTACTGCCATTGGCCGAGTATGGCTCTCCGTCATCTTCATCTTCAGAATCATGGTGCTGGTGGTGGCTGCAGAGAGTGTGTGGGGTGATGAGAAGTCTTCCTTCATCTGCAACACCCTCCAGCCTGGCTGCAACAGTGTCTGCTATGACCAGTTCTTCCCCATCTCCCATGTGCGGCTGTGGTCCCTGCAGCTGATCCTAGTTTCTACCCCAGCTCTCCTCGTGGCCATGCACGTGGCTCACCAGCAACACATAGAGAAGAAAATGCTGCGGCTTGAGGGCCATGGGGACCCCCTACACCTGGAAGAGGTGAAGAGGCACAAGGTCCACATCTCAGGGACACTGTGGTGGACCTATGTCATCAGCGTGGTGTTCCGGCTGCTGTTCGAGGCTGTCTTCATGTATGTCTTTTATCTGCTCTACCCTGGCTATGCCATGGTGCGGCTGGTCAAGTGTGACGTCTACCCATGCCCCAACACAGTGGACTGCTTTGTGTCCCGCCCCACGGAGAAAACCGTCTTCACCGTCTTCATGCTAGCCGCCTCCGGCATCTGCATCATCCTCAATGTGGCCGAGGTGGTGTACCTCATCATCCGGGCCTGTGCCCGCCGAGCCCAGCGCCGCTCCAATCCGCCCTCCCGCAAGGGCTCGGGCTTTGGCCACCGCCTCTCACCTGAATACAAGCAGAATGAGATCAACAAGCTGCTGAGCGAGCAGGATGGTTCCCTGAAAGACATACTGCGGCGCAGCCCTGGCACCGGGGCCGGGCTGGCTGAGAAGAGTGACCGCTGCTCGGCCTGCTGATGCCACATACCAGGCAACCTCCCATCCTGCCCCCGCCCCTGCCCTGAGTGCGCCCCTCCTTCTCCCCTGCCGGTGCACAGGCCTCTGCCTGCTGGGGATTACTCGATCAAAACCTTCCTTCCCTGGCTACTTCCCTCCCTCCCAGAGCCTTTCATTTGAGGAGCTGGAGGGCTGGGGAGTTGGAGGCCACCTATGCCAGTGCTCAAGGTTACTGGGGGTGTGGGCTGCCCTTGTTGCCTGCACCCTTCCCTCTCCCTCTCCCTGGGATCACTGGGGACAAGAGACAGGATGCTCCAACAGCGTCTGCAATTATGAAACTAATCTTAACCCTGTGCTGTCAGATACCCTTTTCTGGAGTCACATCAGTGGGGAGGGATGTGGGCAAGCAGAGTGGAGGGCGGGGGTGCTGTGGACGTGTGGGTGGAGAAAGGAGGGTGGTGAGCACTAGTAAATGAGGAATAGTGCTTGCTGGCCACAAGGAAAAGGAGGAGGTGTCTGGAGTGAGGGAGTCAAGGAGGGAGAAGCAGGCAGATAAGTTGGAGTGGGGGTTGCTCAGGGCCGCCTCTGCCTCTAGTCCCCAAGGCCTCTCTCTGCCTAAAATGTTACACATTAAACAGGATTTTACAGTAAATGAAGAGGTGGCTTGTGTGTTTTTCAAGTTCTTTCTCCTGCAACGTCTGACCTCCCCCAGGATGAGCTGGCGTTGTTTTTTTTTTACTGATTAAGAAAGGAACAGGGCAAAATAAGTAGTTACTTGAGAAGCTGAAGCTGCAAATGAGGAACCGCTGCGCTGGGAGCCTCAGAGCCAGCCCATGAGCCCTTCCGCCTGTTGATTTTGTTGTGATGGTTCATGTCTTTTTCGTTGTCTGATAACAGATTTATTGGGATTTCATTTACATACCTCCTTCCTCTGATTTTAGAAAGATTAAAAATGACAACTCTCTCTGGAGAGACAAGAAATGATCGGGAAATTTCTCATGCCCCAGAATGTGGCACACATTCCCTGGGTACCTTGGCAAGAGCCCCTCCCCTACACACCTGGAGATCTATCTCCTTACTCCCTCCAAACTCAGCATCCCCTACAAGCTGATGCCCCACAGACCACCTGTTGGGTTGCACGATGACCCTAACCCCTTTCCTCTGGACATAGCCCCTAATTCCATCCACTTTCCCCGTTTCCTTCTCTCGGGAATTAATGCCTCCCCCACAGGTCAAACACTTCACAGCAGCAGTTAGTTTCCTCACCAGCATCACCCTCCCCTGTCAGCTGTGGTCGGAAAAGCCCCAGGCTGAGACTTGGAAAAGCTGTGCTCCCATCCTGGTGCTATTAATTAGCAGCAAGGCATTCCCTTCCCCGAGCCTCAGCTTCCTTATGAGCAAATGAAAACTGCCCCAGCACCTCTCCCAGCTCCCTTCAACACTCTGTGCTTCTGGGATTCCTAAAAGACTTCTCCAAGTAACAAGGCCTTGCAGGGGTTTCCTCAGAGTCACTGCCCCCACAAATAGCTCATCAGAGTAAAAGTTTTCCCCCAAGTTTACCTCCTCAGCTTCCTCACCTCTGAATAGGAGAAATTATTTGCCACTCCCTCTCAGAGTATCTGGACTTCATGTAGGAAGTACTGGATATCAGAAAGGAAGAGAAAATCAGACACAATCTCATCTGAATTGTTCTCCCTTGAAACAGTTTGTCCTCTTCAGAGAGAAAGCATGGAAGTTTTCCTTATTTGAGATTTCTCCTTTAGAAAAAAAAAAAAAAAAGGAAAGCTGGATGTGGTGGCTCATGCCTGTAGTCTCAGTATTTTGGAAGGCCAAGGGGAGAGGATCACTTGAGCCCAATAGTTTGAGACCAGTCTGGGCAACATAGGGAGACCCCATCTCTAAAAAAAAAAAAAAAAAAAAATTAGGTGTGGTGGCATGTGCCTGTAGTCCCAATCTATTTCGGAGGCTGAGGTGGGAGGATAACTTGAGCCCAGGAGGAGGTTGAGGCTGCAGTGAGACATGATCATGCCACTGCACTCCATCCTGGGCCAGAGAGTGAGACCCTGTCAAGATGGAAGGAAGAAAGGAAGGAAGGAAGAAGGAAGGAAGGAAGGAAGGAAGGAAGGAAGGAAGGAAGGAAGGAAGGAGGGAGGGAGGGAGGGAGGGAGGGAGGGAGGGAAAGGAGACTTTGGGAGACCAAGGCAAGAGGATTGCTTGAGGCCAGGAGTTTGAGACTAGCCTGGACAGCATAGCAAGACCCTATCTCTATTTGTTTTTAAATTGAAAGAAAGGAGAGAGGCCGGGCATTGTGGCTCACACCTGTAATCCAAGCACTTTGGAGGCCAAGGCAGGTGGATCACGAGGTCAAGAGATCGAGGCCATCCTGGTCAACATGGTGAAACCCCGTCTCTACTAAAAATACAAAAAATTAGCCGGGCATGGTGGCGCGTGCCTGTAATCCCAGCTACTCAGGAGGCTGAGGCAGGAGAATTGCCTGAACCCAGGAGGCGGAGGTTGCGGTGAGCCGAGATCACGCCATTGCACTCCAGCCTGGGTAACAAGAGCGAAACTCCATCTCAAAAAAAAGAAAAAAAAATCTATCCTGGTCCTGGGCGGAAGCAGGGAACCTCATGCCCTCTCCACATTAATAAATGCTAACCCCATCATCATGTCAGAAATGTAGTTTCTCTTCAAAAATCCTACCAATCCTCCTTGGAAAGAGGCTCCAACTTCAAGGCTTTTCTCTCCAGGGGGCAGTGGTGGGACAATAAAGCTATCAGGCTGGGTATTACAGCCCAAGTGGGGGACACAGGATTCCTGGGTTCCATGAACTAGGTAGGAGCAGGCCCAAGGAACTCTGAGGGAAGCTTCTGGACACAATGTCTCAGGAAGCTAGGAGGCAGAGTTAGACTGATGTCAAGCCTGACTTTTCAAATCTGAGGCTCTGTCACAAGAGTATAAGAGAGAGACGGCCGGGTGCAGTGGCTCATGCCTGTAATCCTAGCATTTTGGGAGGCCAAGGCAGGCGGATCACAAGGTCAGGAGTTCCAGACCAGCCTGGCCAATGTGGTGAAGCCCCATCTCTACTAAAAATATAAAAATTAGCTGGGCGTGGTGGTGTGTGCCTGTAGTCCCAGCTACTCAGGAGGCTGAGGCAGGAGAATCACTTGAACCTGAGAGCCAGAGGTTGCAGTGAGCCAAGACCCCACTACTGCACTCCAGCTTGGGTGACAGAGTAAGATTCCATCTCAAAATAAATAAATAAATAAATAAATAAATAAATAAATAAATAAAACAAAATGGCCGGGGACCGTGGCTCACACCTGTAATCCCAACACTTTGGAAGGCCGAGGCAGGCGGATCATGAGGTCAGGAGTTTGAGACCAGCCTGAACATGGTGAAACCCCGTCTCTACTAAAAAATACAAAAATTAGCTGGGCGCGGTGGCAGGCGCCTATAATCCCAGCTACTCGGGAGGCTGAGGCAGGAGAATCGCTTGAACCCAGGAGGCGGAGGTTGCAGTGAGCCAAGATTCCGCCATTGCACTCCAGCCTGGGAGACAGAGGAAGACTCTGTCTCAAAAAAAAAAAAAAAAAAAAAAAAGAGAGATAGAGAGACAGAGAAACATTGAGGCTAATGGCAAATCGGGCGTGCTCTCTGTCACGCAGTAGAAATTCAATGTGCTGAGTGACCTGGGTTGTGGAGAGGACACTGGAATTAGGAGACCTCGCTCTTCAGTGATGAGCTCTGTCCCCTCCCCTTGGACACATGATATTTACCCTCTCCAGATTGGTTTCCTCATCTCCAATAGATAGTTAATAGTAACCTCCTCTACCTCCTTCACAGAACATTTGTGAGAATCAGACAAGATGGGTTCAAAAGCTGGTTGTGAACTAACTGTAAAGTAAGGTAAGACAGTATCATAAGCACCGAGACCATGGCCTTAAACTAGAATTCTCAATGAGCCAGAAAGGAGTGAGGCTGGTTCAGGTAGGCTGAAGGTAGTGGAAACAATTTGGCAATAATAGTGTTGGCTCCCCCCCGGAGTGGACAGCAGTCCAAACAGCAAAGTCCAAGAGAGGTTGCAAACTTGAGCGTGATTCATTTAAGGGTCAATATTCAAGGGGTCTGATTAGGGGGTAGAAAAGGACTAGTAACAGGAAGTTCTTGCATACTGTAGCTCATGGAACTGGTCCTTTTAGGAAATCTATGATCTTTTAGAGGTGTCTATGTGCAGAGACGCCAGGAGCTGGGGGGCAAGGGAACAGAGGCAGATGAGCTAGAAGAGTAGTCAAGGCCTCCAGCCAGCTGAGCTGGGATTTCAAAGCAAGCTGCGGTATCCATAGAGAATTGGCATGGCAACCACAAACTGGTTCAGATGCTCAATCAGATAGCCTGGGTGCACACAGTGGGGGCTAGAGGGGAATGCTTGCTCCATTTACTGATTCCATAGTACTTAAATGCCAGACCTGGCCTACAGTGCAGAAGGGGCTACACAATTGTACCAAGCTGAACTCCTGTTGATTCCTGGACTAGGCTAGAGGGAATGTACAGGATCAAGTGGAGAAAGGATCGAGGACATTCCAGCAAGGGGCAAATAAAAGAGGCAAAAAATACCCTACAGATATGACAGGAGTTGCTAGGTGCAGTGGCTCATGCCTGTAATCCCAGCAAGTTGGGAAGCCAAGCCAGGCAGAACACTTGAAGCCAGGAGTGCAAGATCAGCCTGGCCAACATGGTGAAACACTGTCTCTACTAAAAATACAAAAATTATCCAGACATGGTGGCACACGCCTGTACTCCCAGCTACTCAGGAGGCTGAGGCAGGAGAATTGCTTGAACCCGGGAGGTGGACGTTGCAGGAAGACAAGACCACGTGACTGCTCTCCAGCCTGGGTGACAGAGTCCCTCACCAAAAAAAAAGGCCAGGCATGGTGGCTGACATCTGTAATCCCAGCACTTTGGGAAGCCGAGGCAGGTGGATCCCCTGAGGTCAGGAAGTTGAGACCAGCCTGGCCAACATGGTGAAACCCCGTCTCTACTAAAAATACAAAAATTAGCCGGGTGTGGTGGTGGGCGCCTGTAATTCCAGCTACTTGGAAGGTGGAGGCAGGAGAATCGCTAGAAAAGGGGAGGCAGGGGAGGCTAGAACAGGTTGTAATGAGCTGAGATCACGCCACTGCACTCCAGCCTGGGCGACAGAGCAAGATACTTTCTCAAAAAAAAAAGGATGATGGGGTAATACTTTCAAACTTATGTGTTTGGAAGCTCAGCCACCAGCTGCATGGAGTCTGAACTCGGGATTGAAGACAGATTGACCAGATACTGCCAGGCACAGTGGCACACCTATAGTCCCAGCTACTCGGGAGGCTGAGGTGGGAGGATTCCTTGAGCCTAGGAATTTAAGACCAATCTTAAATTGGCGACATATTGAGATTCTGTCTCTTTTTTTTTTATTATTATTATTGAGACGGAGTTTTGCTCTTGTTGCCCAGGCTGGAGTGCAGTGGCATGATTTTGGCTCACTACAACCACCACCTCCCAGGTTCAAGTGATTCTCCTGCCTCAGCCTTCCGAGTAGCTGGGATTACAGGCATGCACCACCATGCCCAGCTAATTTTGTATTTTTAGTAGAGACGGGGTTTTGCCATGTTGGACGGGCTGGTTTCGAACTCCTGACCTCAAGTGATCCACCCGCCTCGGCCTCCAAAAGTGCTGGGATTACATTACAGGCGTGAGCCACCAAGCCCGGCCGCTGTCTCTTAAAAAAAAAAAAAAAGACCTGTTATTATGGAGCTGTTGCAATAGCCCAAGTGGGGCCTGTAGGACTAGGACTGTGGCAGAGGAATATGAAGGAGACAGGTGTGAGAGACATTTTGGATGCAGAACCTACAAGAGGACTTCACGTCTGAGTTGCGGGGTGTGGAAGAGCCAAAGGTAATTTGGAGGTTTCCTTTTCTTCCTTTGACTGGCAAACTCCTAATCATTAAAAACTCATCTCAAACCTTGTTTCCTCTGTGAAGCCATCAACTCTTCTCTCCCCGCTGACCAAGTCCCTTGGAGAAAATGAGTCTTCCCCTCCACTCGATTCCCACAACGTGATTGTGGTGTATGTGATAAGAGTGCCTATCATATTATGTGGTGCCAGGTGCAGTGACACACATTGTAACCCCAGCTGCTCAGGAGGACGAGGTGGGAGGATCGCTTGAAGAGCAGCCTGGGCTACTCACAGTGAGACCTCATCTCTAAAAAATACTGCTACAACCACCACACACACACACACAAAAGAAAAACACACAGGCCAGGTGTGGTGGGTCATGCCTGTAATCCCAGCACTTTTGGAGCCTAAGGCAGGTGGATCTCTTGAGGTCTGGAGTTCAAGACCAGCCTGGTCAATATGGCAAAACCCTGTCTCTACTAAAAATATAAAAATTAGCTGGGCATGGTGGCAGGCACCTGTAGTCCCAGCTACTCAGGAGGCTAAGGCAAGAGAATCACTTGAACCTGGGAGGCACAGGTTGCAGTGAGCCAAGATCGCTCCACTACACTCCGAGCAAGACTCTGTCTCAAAAAAAACAAGAAAAGAGAGAGAGAGAGTGAGAGAGAGAGAGGGAGGGAGGGAGGGAGGGAGAGAGAGAGAGAGAGAGAGAGAGAGAGAGAGAGAGAGAGAGAGAGAAAAGAAGAAAGAAAGAAGAAAGAAAGAAAGAGAAAGATAGAAGAAAGAAAGAGAAAGACATACAAATTTATTATCTCATAAAATCTGTGTCTTAAAAAAATAAAGAGGCTAGGTGTGGTGGCTCACGTCTGTAATCCCAGCACTTTGGGAGGCCGAGGCAGGTGGATCTCTTGATGCCAGGAGTTCGAGACCAGCCTGGCCAACATGGCAAAACCCTGTCTCTACTAAAAATAGAAAAATTAGCTGGGCATGGTGGCATGTGCCTGTAATCCCAGCTACTCAGGAGGCTGAGGCAGGAGAATCACTTGAACCCAGGAGGCGGAGGTTGCAGTTAGCTGAGATCATTGCATTGTGCTCCAGCCTGGGTGACAGAGCGAGACTCCATATCAAAAAAAAAAAAAAAAAAAAGAAAGAAAGAAAGAAGAAGAAGCCATTGTGTGGTAATCACTTGCATAAGCTTAACACATAGTAGGTGCTTAGTAATCTGTGAAATTCAGGGCAGCTGGGTAGAAAACATAGGCATGCGCACAGGTTCAGAGTCTTGAGAGAGTAGAGTGTGTTCACTGTGACTAGAGCAGAAAATGCATGATATGAGGAGTGGGGTGGTTGCAGTAGGAGGTGAGACTGGCAAAGCAGGTCGGGGCTGGTCAGTGAAGACGCTCATAGAAATGCATGCAGGTTTGCATAGGAGTCTGGACTCCAGTACCACACATAGAAGCCCTTCTGACATAAAAGCTAGGGCCCTACTAGACTAACAGGCAATTCTGTACTCATGATCATGGACAGACTGTAGAGGTCTTCAGGAGATCCATATCAGGGCCGACCTTTGCACAAACAGATGTGTTAAAGTTGACAGTGAACTATCGAAGAAAGGCCGTAATGATTTGAAAGTGGACTTCAAGGAGAAAGGGTAATTTACACAGAATGGTGACCAACTGTTCTCCATTTTTGCACCACAACTGAAGCCCCTATGCAGTCAGTGTAACACAGTGACTAAGAGCATTGTTGGCTGGGGCGAGGTGGCTCACGCCTGTAATCCCAGCACTTTGGGAGGCTGAGGCGGGTGGATCACCTGAGGTCGGGAGTGCGAGACCAGCCTGAGCAACATAGAGAAACCACATCTCTACTAAAAATACAAAATTAGCAGGGCGTGGTGGCACATGCCTGTAATCCCAGCTACCCAGGAAGGCTGAAGCAGGAGAATCCCTTGAACCTGGGAGGCGAAGATTGTGATAAGCCAAGATTGCACTATTGTACTCCAGCCTGGGCAACAAGAGCAAAACTCCGTCTCAAAAAAAAAACATAATCATTCTACTGTAAGGACACATGCACACAAATGTTCATTGCAGCACTGTTTACAATAGCAAAGACCTGGAACCAACCCAAATGCCCATCGATGATAGACAGGACAGGGAAAATGTGGCACATATACACCACGGAATATTATGCAGCCATCAAAAACGATGAGTTCATGTCCTTTGTAGGGACATGGATGAACCTGGAAACCATCATTCTCAGCAAACTGACACAAGAACAGAAAATCAAACACCTGGTGTTCTCACTCATAGGTGGGTGCTGAACAATGAGAACACATGGACACAGGGAGGGGAGCATCACACACTGGGGTCTGTTGGGGGGAAATTGGGGAGGGACAGCAGGGGGTGGGGAGTTGGGGAGAGATAGCATGGGGAGAAATGCCAGATATAGGTGATGGGGAGGAAGGCAGCAAATCACACTGCCATGTGTGTACCTATGCAACAATCTTGCATGTCCTTCACATGTAACCCAAAACCCAAAATGCAATTAAAAAAAAAAGAGCATTGTTTACTTCCTACCTGTGTGAGTTTGACCGTGTTACTTGGCCACTCTAGACCTTAGTTTTCTCACCTGTAAAACATGAGTACTTGTGCCACAGGGCTGTAGTGAGGATGAAATGTGTCCATTATATATAAAAAAGCACTTCAAACAGTTACTATTTCATCTCACCATCTTTGCCATTTCTCCAGCTATTCAACAACTGTCTCAAACACTGAGTTAAACTCTCTCACCTATATAACATGCTTGCTTTTTTTTTTTTTTTAAGACGGAGTTTCGCTCTTGTTACCCAGACTGGAGTGCAATGGCACGATCTCGGCTCACCGCAACCTTCGCCTTCTGGGTTCAAGCAATTTTCCTGCCTCAGCCTCCCGAGTAGCTGGGACTACAGGTGCGCACCACCATGCCCAGCTAATTTTTTGTTTTTTTTTTTTTTTTTTTTTTGAGACGGAGTTTCGCTCTTGTTACCCAGGCTGGAGTGCAATGGAGCGATCTTGGCTCACCGCAACCTCCGCCTCCTGGGTTCAGGCAATTCTCCTGCCTCAGCCTCCTGAGTAGCTGGGATTACAGGCACGTGCCATCATGCCCAGCTAATTTTTTTTGTATTTTTAGTAGAGACGGGGTTTCACCATGTTGACGAGGATGGTCTCGATCTCTTGACCTCGTGATCCACCCGCCTCGGCCTCCCAAAGTGCTGGGATTATAGGCGTGAGCCACCACGCCTGGCCGCTTGCTTTTTTTTTTAGACAGGGTCTCACTCTGTTGCTCAGGCTGGAGTGCAGTGGTACCATCATAGCTCACTGGTACCCCAAACTCCTAGCTCCAGTGATCCTCCCTCCTCAGCTTCCCAAAGTGCTGGGATTACAGGCATGAGCCACTGTGCCTGGCCTTACATGTCTTCTTGACTGTCTGACTATCCACTGTCATGTGCGTGTGCTTAAGCAAGCAAATCTGTATGTTTGCATGCATATGTATTATTGTATTGGCACATATGACCACATTCGCATGTATGTGGAAGGATGGCAGTGAGGGGAGTGCCTTTTTTTTTTTTTTTTGAGACGGAGTCTCTCTCTGTTGCCCAGGCTAGAGTGCAATGGTGTGATCTCGGCTCACTGCAACCTCCACCTCTCTGGTTCAAGCGATTCTCCTGCCTCAGCCTCCTGAGTAGCTGGGATTACAGGTGCTTGCCACCACACCCAGCTAAATTTTTTGTATCTTTAGTAGAGATTGGGTTTTACCATGTTGGCCAGCGTGGTCTTGAACTCCCGACCTCATGATCCACCTGCCTCTGCCTCCCAAAGTGCTGGGATTACAGGTATGAGCCACTGCACCCAGCCATGCCTTAACTCTTAATGTAGTTTTAATGAAAAGGATGTGTCCCAATTATAATATGGTCTAAAACCTTATTATCAGACTTAGAAATGACTTAGGTGGGTCAAGCGCTGTGGCTCATGCCTGCAATCCCAGTACTTTGGGAAGCTGAGGCAGGCAGATCACCTGAGGTCAGGAGTTTGAGACCAGCCTGGGCAACAAGGTGAAACCCATCTCTACTAAAAGTACAAAATTTAGCCGGGTTTTGTGGTAGCTGCCTATAATCCCAGCTACTTGGGAGGCTGAGACAGGAAAATCTCTTAAACCCAGGAGGTGGAGATTACAGTGAACTGAGATCATACCAGGACACTCCAGCCTGGGCAACAGAGAAAGACTCTGTTTCAAAAAAAAAAAAAGAGAGAGAGAGGAAAGAAAAGAAAGAAATGGCTTAGGTGGATGAAAGGAAAGGAGACTAAGGAGACTGTGTTTATGGAGCACCTAGTACATGCCAGATTTGGTGCTAAATTAAGCACTGACATGTATAATCTTAGTACTGGCAAGGTAGCTATTATTATCCCCATACTTGCAGATGAGGAAATGGAGACTCAGAGAGGTTAAGTAATATGTCCAAAGGTTGCACTGCAGAGCTAGAATTAAAACCTAGTCCCATTCTAATCCAAAACCTGTGCTGTTTCCTCTAATCCAAAGTAACCACTCTGGCCAGGCACAGTGACTCACGCCTGTAATCTCCGCACTTTGGGTGGTCGAGGTCAGTGGATAGCTTGAGGTCAGGAGTTCCAGACCAGCCTGGCCAACATGGCGAAACCCCGTCCCTACTAAAAATAAAAAAATTAGCCAGGTGCAGTGGTGGGCGCCTGTAATCCCAGCTACTCGGGAGGCTGAGACACAAGAATCACTTGAACCAGGGCATGCCTGTAATCCCAGAACTTTGGGAGGTTGTAGTAAGCCAAGATCACGCCAGTGCACTCGAATCTGGGTAACAGAGTGAGATTCCCTCTCAAAAAAAAAGTAAACACAACAACAAACAAATAAGGCTGGGCGCGGTGGCTCACGCCTGTCTGTAATCTCAACACTTTGGGAGGCGGAGGCGGGCAGATTAAGAGGTCAAGAGATGGAGACCATCCTGGCCAACATGGTGAAACCGTATCTCTACTACAAATACAAAAAATACCTGGGCATGGTGGTGCATGCCTGTAGTCACAACTATTTGGGAGGATGAGGCAGGAGAATTGCTCGAACCCAGGAGGCAGAGGTTGCAGTGAGCCTAGATCGCGCCATTGCACTCCAGCTTGGCGACAGAGCGTAACTCCGTCTCAAAAAAAAACAAACAAAAAAGCCAAAGGAACCACTGTAGGCTGCTTTAGGAAGTGTTTCAGGATGTAGGGGGTGGGGTGGAGGTGGGGAGCTCCGTATGATGTGAAAATATCCCTGAATACTAATATGCTGGAAAACAAAATATTTGTACAGGACCCCTAAGGTTAAGAGAGAAATGGTGAAAGTTGAGGAAGGGGCTGCTCTGCATTCAGGCAGGGAAGGGCAGTTTTGGGGGGAGAGGGCCCTTCCCAGGATGTCAACCTGGAGCAGGATCCAGAAATTGTCCTTCCCTGGGAAGGAAGGGAGGCAACTTGGGGAGTGCAGGGAAGATGGGGAGAGGCAGTTATTCAGAATCCCTTACCCTTGTTTGGCCTAAGTCAAGATAAGCTTTTGAAACTGTCACCCTTTCTCTCCCTTCACTTTAGGGGTCCCAAACACATACTTTGTTTTCCGAAGTCTCCCTAATCCCTTTCTGTTTCTGCTCCAGCTTTCTTCAAAGGACAAAGCCTTTCATTCTTCAGTTAGAGATAATTGTCTTGAAACGCAGATACCTGGGAGAACTCATTCACACTAAAATATAATCAACTAACTGATAAACAAGTTCTGGTAATTCTGCTTTTCAAATCTTTCTCCAATCCCTTTCCTCCTCAGCGTCCCCATTGCCACTGCTGCTTTCCTTCAGGCCTTGCCAGAATCTAACTGATAACATGGATGAGAGTGAACTTGGATTAAAACACTTGCTCCATGCCTGGCACTGCGCTACATTACCTCCTTTAATCCTCACTATCGCTGAGGCAAGATCCATATTGTTTCCATTTTACAGATGAGGAAACGAAGGCTCAAGTACGTTAAGTAACTTGCCTTGGTCACATAGGAAAGAAAGGGCCGAGCCGGGGAACTGGAATTCACATCTGGCAGATGCCAAAGGTTAAGCACTAACCATTTGTTTTTTGTTGCTGGATTGTTTTGTTTGTTTGTTTGTTTGTTTTTTTGAGATGGAGTCTTGTTTTGTCTCCCAGGCTGGAGTGCATTGGCTTGATCTCTATTCACTGCAACCTCCGCCTCCCAGGTTCAAGGGATTCTCCTGCCTCAGCCTCCTGAGTAGCTGGGATTACAGGCGCTTGCCACCATGCCCGGCTAAATTTTTTGTATTTTTTTAGTAGAGATAGGGTTTCACTATGTTGGCCAGGCTGGTCTTGAACTCCTGAACTTCGTGATCCGCCCGCCTTGGTCTCCCAAAGTTCTGGAATTACAGGTGTGAGCCACTATACCCAGCCAGCACTAACCATTTCTATACCATACTTCATCCTTATAACTGCCCCTCGAGTTTCTTCAGCACCCAGTTCTTTTCTTTTTTTCTTTTTTTTTTTTTAGAGGGAAAAAGAGAAAAAGAAGGGGAAAAAAAGAAAAAGAGGGAAAAAGGAATATTACTTCATTCCTAAAATGAGTTTCAATAATGGCCGATCAATATTTTGAGTGTTTAAAGTGGTTAATGCATATTTTATGTGTTTAAAATGAAGACCTCTATTGTGTTTATTTGTTCTGGCTCTGAGTTCAAGTCCTGGATATCGTTATCAATTTTTTTGTCTCGTTGAATCTAAATCTCATTATGTGTCTTATGTATCTGGGTGTTAAGATCTCTTATTGTTACATTAATCCTTTTACCCTTGCATCCTTGTAGCTTTGAAATCTATTTTATTAAGTGTGAGAATTGCAACTCCTGCTTTTTATTTATTTATTTTTGCTCTCCATTTGGTTGGTGAGTTTTTTTCCATCCCCTTGTTTTGAGTCTTTGTATATCTTTAGATATATCGTTAGATTTTGTGGATAATGTATATTTTGTGTGTTTAAAATGGAGAGCTCTATTGACTTTATTTGTTCTGGATCTTAGTTCCAGTCCCGGATATCGTTATCAATTTTCTGTCTTGTTGAATCTAAATCTCATTATGGGTCTTATGTATCTGGGTGTTAAGATCTCTTATTATTACATTAATCCTTTTACCCTTGTATCCTTGTAGCTTTGAAATCTATTTTGTCAAATGTGAAAATTGCAACTCCTGCTTTTTATTTATTTATTTTTGCTCTCCATTTGGTTGGTACGTTTTTTTTTTCCAACCCTTTATTTTGAGTCTGTGTATATCTTTGGATATACCGTTAGATTTTGTCTGTATCTTTTGATTGGGAGGTTTGGACGATTTAAATTTAGGGTTGCTGCCATTTGATATTAACTGGCTATTTTGTCCTTTCGTTGATAAAAATTCTTCTTTATGGTAATGCTCTTTACTTTTTGGTGTATTTTTAGAAAGGGTCATACTGGTTGTTCCTTTCTGTGTATAATGCTTCTTTTAGAAGTTCTTGTAAAGCAGGCCTGGTGGTAATAAAATCTCTGAGTACTTGCTTGTTCCTAAAAGATTTTATTTTTCCTTCAAATGTAAAGCTTAAATTGGCAGGATATGAAATTCTGGGCTGAAAGTTCTGTTGATTAAGTATATTGAATATTGGCCCCCACTCTCTTCTAGCTTGTAGGGTTTCCGTTGAGAGATCTGCTGTAAGCCTAATAGGCTTACCTTTATGGGTAACTTGATCTTTCTCTCTGGCTGCCCTTAATATTTTCTCCTTCGTTTCGATCTTGGTGAATCTAACGATTATGTGCCTTGGGGTTGGTCTTCTTGAGGAATATCTTTGTGGTGTTCTCTGTATTGCCTGGGGTTGAATAGTGTCCTGCTTTGCTAAATTAGGAAAATTTTCCTGAATAATGTCCTGGAGAGTATTTTCCAGCTTGAATTCATTCTCTCCGTCACATTCAGGTACACCAATCAAGCGTATATTAGGTCTTTTCACATAGTCCCATATTGCTTGGAGACTTTGCTCATTCCTTTTTATCCTTTTTTCTCTATTCTTGTCTTGTCGTTTTGTTTCATTAAGTTGGTCTTCGACCTCTGATACCCTTTCTTCTGCTTGATCCATTCGGCTGTTTAAGCTTGTACATATTTCACTAAGTTCTCGTGTTGTATTTTTCAACTCCATAAGTTCATTTGTATTCCTCTCTATATTGTCTATTCTTTTCAACATTTCTTTGAACCTTTTTTCCAAGTTCTTAGTTTCTTTACATTGGGTTAGAAGAAGTTCCTTTAACTCCCAGAAGTTTCTTATCATCCACCTTTTAAAGCCTACTTCAGATAATGGAACACAGTCCTTTTCCATCAGGGCTTGTTCCGTTACTGATGAGTCCTTTTCCATCAGGGCTTGTTCGGTTGCTGATGAGTCCTTTTCCATCAGGGCTTGTTCCGTTGCTGATGGGTTCTGATTTTGAGTATACTCGGCCTTCTTAGGCTGTTTTTTTCCCTTCATTGTAGATGAACCGCCTTTCTAATTAGGTTTCTGAGTTGACGTCCGACTTATTGATTCCCAGTGCTGGGATCCGAGCAACCCACTGTGGCAGCCTAAATAGCAGCGATAAGAGTGATGGTGCTCTTCTGCCCGGGAATCTCTGGTCTGGCTTCCCTCTTGAGTCTGCAACAAGCGGCTCTGACTTCCCGGAGCTCCAAACTCCGGTCAGTAGGGGTAGCAGTCCCGTTGGCTCTGCATGAAGAGCTGCCGCACCGAGACGCCGGCAAAACCGCTGCGGCGGCCACAAGAGTCGCGCTGGCGACCCGTGGGGCTCCTCCACTGGGAATCGGCTAATCGGTGAGTGATGAAAATTCGTCTAAAGATGTGGCGTCGTCTCGTTCTCTGAGCTTTCACTGGGAACTACAATCCTGAGCTGTTAGTGGTCGGCCATCTTGGATCTATCTCTTCAGCACCCAGTTCTACATCTCCCCCAGACATGCTAGAGTCACCTTAAAATGTGAAGCATATCCTGCCAATTCTTAGTGAAAGTCTTTCATGGCTTTCCACTGCTTCTAGGAGAAAGTGTAACAGGAAGACTATCTAGGACAAAGTATGGCCATCCCAGCTTGCCAGGACCGAGGGGTTCTCAGGATGCTGAACTTTCATTGCTAAAACTGGGGAAGTCCTGGACAAACAGAGATGGTTGGTCACTCTAGCAGGGTGTGGCATGGCACAGCATTCAGTGCTTTTCACAACCTGACCTCTCTTCTCAGCAACACCTCCCACCACCCTCAGCCTTTCCACTGTGTCCTCTCTACCGGCTTTGCAGCCCAGCCACCCTTTCCTCCAGACACTTGGTACTGTTACACCTCCATGCCTGTTCACACTGATCCTTACAGCTCTGCTCTGCCTGACAAGCTATTGCTCACTCTTCATGAAACCCCAGCTCTCATGTCACCTCTGTAATCTTTCTTTTTTTTTAAGATGGAGTCACATTTTGCTGCCTAGGCTGGAGTGAGTAGTGCCATCTCAGCTCACTGCAACCTCTACCTCCTGGGGTTCAAGTGATTCTCCTGCCTCAGCCTCCCCAGTAACTGAGATTACAGGTGCCCACCATCATGCCCAGCTAATTTTTATATTTTAGTAGAGACAGGGTTTCACCATGTTGGCCAGGCTGGTCTCAAACTCCTGACCTCAAATGACCTGCCCACCTCGGCCCCCTAAAGTGTTGGGATTACAGGCGTGAGCCACTGCACCTGGCCACCTCTGTAATCTTTCTTGATTTCCTGGGAGAGAGTGAGAAACAATTACATTCTACCTTGGCTATTTTATTGACATGTCTTTCCCAGGGTTAGGACTAGGGTAAGGCAATCAAGGCACCTAGAATGCAACTGTAAGGAGGCACTCCCTCTCAGGGTAATGCAAATGCCAACCCCGTACTTGTGTGACCCCGAGAGCAAGTGCCCTCTTATATTTTTCACCGTAGGTGCCTCAATTGCCTCACCCAGTGCCAGCCCTGGTCTTTCCTGTCAGACTAGGGACTTCTCAAGAGTAAACCCCAGGTTCTTTTTTTCTTTTTCTTTTTCTTTTTTTTTTTTTTTTTTTGAGACTCTAGCTTTGAGCTAGAGTCTCACTCTGCTACCCAGATTGGAGTGCAGTGGTACAATCATGACTCACTGCAACCTCTGCCTCCTGGGTTCAAGCGATTCTCCTGCCTCAGCCTCCCGAGTAACTGGGACTACAGGCACCATGCCCGGCTAATTTTTGTATTTTTAGTACAGGTGGGGTTTCACCATGTTGACCAGGCTGGTCTCGAACTCCTGACCTCAAATGTTCCACCCACTTTGGCCTCCCAAAGTGCTGGGATTACAGGCATGAGCCACTGCGCCCGGCCGACCCCAGGTTCTTATTCATCTTTGTACTCATAGTGAGTAAGAGGAGGCTCAGCATAGAGTACATATCTAGTTGAACAAATGACAACAGGCCCTTCTGTTTCAACAGGGAGGGAGGTAAGAGGAAGAGGATGGTTTGGCACCCTGTCATGAATGCAAGAAGGTAAATTTAAGACTTCATCTTGGCCTGGACTGGAAGGACAGTTTTTCATCAGGTAGCTATCTTAGGCATCTGGCAGATTTGGGGCTCCTCCGACTTCTCTGGTCTCTTCCTCTCAGTGCCTTTCTTTGGTTAACTACAGACATTCTTCAAAGTACTGTGGGTTTTTTGTCTTCTTCTCTCTTCACTCTATTTTCCCAAGTGACCTTGTGTACTCCCAGAGCTTCAGCGAGGAACTCTGCAGATGACTTCTAAATTAACACCTCATCTCTCCTAAGCCTCAGACTTGAATTTCTAGGTGCCTAATACATATGATAACATGTAGCATCAATATTTGCTCTTTTGCGTTTGTTGTCTCATCTGACCTTCCTAACACTTCTGTGAGAAAGTCAGGGCAGAATATGAGCTCATTTTTTAGGTGAGGCTCAAAAAGGTTGTCTTGCCCAAGATTTTACGGCAGACCTATAGAAACTCTAGTCTGGGTGTTCTCTCTGCTGTGCCATGTTGCATGGCGCACCACAAAGGTGTTTCAATGGCGTCTCGAAACCAATGTGATTAAAATCTCAACTTATTACTGACCTTCTCCTATCCCTGACAAAACACACACACACATACACACACACACACACACCCCTTTAAGAAAACAACCAGGCACAGTGGCTCACGCCTGTAATCCCAGCACTTTGGGACGCCGAGGCGGGCAGATGATCGAGACCATCATTCCTGATCTTGAAAAGAAAATTTAAATATTTAAAAAAGAAAACAAAAGAGATCAAGATCATTCTGGCCAACATGGTGAAATGCCATCTCTACTAAAAATATGAAAATTAGCTGGATGTGGTGGCACACATCTGTAGTCCCAGCTGCTCAGGAGGCTGAGGCAGGAGAATCGCTTGGACCCAGGAGGCAGAGTTTGCAGTGAGCCGAGATCACACCACTGCACTCCAGCCTGGTGACAGAGTGAGACTCCGTCTCAGAAAAAAAACAAAAAACAAAAAACTTGTTCCTGTGCTACCCATCTTGGTTAAAGGCATCTCACTCTCCCAGTCATCAAGGTTAGAAACCTGGGGTTTGGCCAGGCACAGTGGCTCAAGCATGTAATCCCAGCACTTTGGGAGGCCGAGGTGGGTGGATCACGAGGTCAAGAGATGGAGAGCATCCTGGTCTACATGATGAAACCCCGTCTCTACTAAAAATACAAAAAATTAGCTGGGCATGGTGGCGTGTGCCTGTAGTCCAAGCTACTCAGAAGGCTGAAGCAGGAGAATTGTCTGAACCCAGGAGGCGGAGGTGGAGGTTACGGTGAGCTGAAATCGCGCAATTGCACTCCAGTCTGGGTAACAAGAGCGAAACTGTCTCAAAAAAAAAAAAAGAGAAACCTGGGGTTCATGCTCAATTCCCATTTTTTTTTTTTTTCAGCTAGAGTCTCACTCAGTCTGTCACCCAGGCTGGAGTGCAGTGGCATAGTCTCAGCTTGGCTACTACCCCTTGGTTGGAAAAATCTCAGCCTTGCACTTCCCACCCCTATCTCTGTGACCTCCCAACCCTTTCCACTTTGTCTTTGAGGCCCAGGTCTAATGCCACCTCCCTTGGTAAACCCTTACATAGCCTCCCTATAAACACGTTGTCTTTTATTGAGGCAGTTTCACTCTGTCACCCAGAAGGGGTGCAGTGTGGTGATTTCGGCTCATTGCAACCTCTGCCTCCTAGGCTCAAACCATCCTCCCCAGCCTCAGCTTCCTCAATAGCTGCAACTGCTGGTGTGCACCACCACACCTAGCTTAATTCTTGTATTTTTGTTAGAGATGGGGTTTTGCCATGTTGCCCAGGCTAGTCTTGAACTCCTGGGCTCAAGGGATCTTCCCACCTTGGTCTCCCAAAGTTCCAGGCATAGGCCACCACACCCAGCCTCCCTGTAAACCTGAAGTGAGTGCTTTATTCCTCTGTTCTCCCATAGCACTATTTATTTTATTCTGCCTGTATTAGGACTAACTGTGTACTATTTGGTCTCCCCTATAGGCTGGGAGCCTGCTGGGGATTGGATCCTGGTCTAACCAGTCTGTCTTTTTTGAAGCATGTGATCTAGGTCTTTAAACATACTAGTTTCTTAATACATGGCTAGTGAATATTTTTTTCCTTAAGTGTTTGGAAACTTGTTATAAAAAAGACCACATTCCCAGTAGATTCATTCAGTAAAGTAAGAACAATTCTCAAATACCACCTGACTTCTTTATACTTGGAGATATTTGAAGTTCCAACGTTGCTCCTCTATATCCATCACCCAGAAAAGAAAAAAGACAATTTTAACTCTTTATTTGAAACAAACAATTTCAGAGACAGGTTAGTCGTGACAACAGCTTCTCACTACAACACAAGGGTGGGCATGGCTCACTGAAGGGACAGGCCAGGCGCCTCAGAACAATATATACAATTTAAACAGTCGCTAACTGGTGACAGTTATAAAAACACAAAAAGGAGCCTGGGAAACAGCAAAGTCAACAGGGAAAGAACTGGGTGCCCCCTTTGCCAGAAGCTAATCATTTTCTGGGACCTCAAAGGCAAGATGGGGAAGAGAAAAGATGTAGGCAGTGGGGGCAGGCCCCGTGCCCACAGCTCCTCACCTGTCCTTTGACCACAGATCCCATCCTGCATGACTCAAGCCCCCACAGGCTTGGCCTGGCTCTTACGATGGGAGTAGGGGAAACAAAAGAGGGGAACCCAGCCTCAACCCAAGTCAGAAGGTAGTTTTTGCCTTGGGAGCTGTCCATTGAACTAAAGGGAGGCAGTTAGAGGGGGCTAAGCATGTTGACACCATGGCTCATGGCAACCCAAGATGGCAGAGAGACAAACACAGAAACCAAGGGGACAGGAGTCTGCACACCAGTAGTCTGCTCCCCATACTTAGTCATTCTCTGCCTCTGAGGAAAAGAAGGCATTTGGAACATTTTTTAAATGGCAGCACCAAGGGTCGGTACTTGCCAGGGTGGGTACGCAGTGGTGAGAGGGTGCCAACAACCTATTATTTCACGGAAGGGGAAAAGTGTCTAAGCTTTGTGTTTTAGGTAAATGGTCCCCTCATCACTTTCATAGTTTGCTTCATACCTTTCAGATAAGACTGTTTTATGTGGTTCTAGGGAAGAGAAGGGAGTGGGCATAGGGCAGAGAAGGCAGCTGGGTTTTTCCCTAGGTCATACCTAGGAACAAGAGGCTTTACCCATGCGGGATGGGTCAGGAAACACAAAGCCAACAGGATCACCAGAGCTATTAACACTCCACCCAGAGAATGGACCCAGAAGGAGGGGTTTACTCTGACGCATAAAAAAAATGGGCAAGCTGGCTTTTGCCCATCTCTGGGAGACCAGCCCCTGAGTACAGAAGACCAGGGTCCCGTGGTTGTCAAGTGGTAAAAGCCAGAGGTTCCTAGAGAAGGCAGGGAATGGGTGAGCAGAAGGGGGCAGTGAGGGCCCTTCAGAATGAGTAGCATTGGTTCCTGGACCTGTCACCCTGAGGGGACATGGCCGCAGGACAGACATTGATGTGAAAGATGGATGTGGATGGCACATGAGCTCAGTCCAGGTCTTCCTCCCCAGGACGACCCAGTTCCTCATAAATCTCACGCACAGCCAGGATGCGATTGAGCATGCTCTCCAACATGCTGCGGTCCATGGGGATCACAGAATACCAGAGAGGTGACTCGGCGATGCAGGACCGTTCAGGTTGCAGATAGAACACATCGTTGCGAGTCCGGAGGCTTTCAGGACTGCAACATCGGGGGTGGGGTGGGGGTGGCAGGACAGAAGATCAGTACCGAGGCAAAGTAGATCCCTCGGGTCCCCATGCTAATGCTCTTCCTGCCAACTCACCAACTCACCATTTTGAGAGATAGAATTCATAGAACTTGACAGGGCAGCGGAGGGGATTCATGCGGTTCTCACGCTGCTCTAAGATAGGGGCTTCATCTTCTCTCTTCCGTTTTCCAGGACCTGTGTCTGCAGGGGAGGGAAATGACTCAGACTTGTTAAGAGCAGAGGCTCCATGAGCCACATCCAAGAGCACTGTCCAGGGTAGAGGGAGACACTGTCATGACACAAAATACAGTCTCATCAAGACTGAGGTGGAAGAAGAGGTCAGTCTCTCCCACGCCAGCCCCACATCCTGTCGGGCTGTTGTTACTCAGCCCTCCCCAGTTCCCACTGCCAAACTTTCTCATTAAAAACTCCCAAGTTGCTCTCTTGAAAAGGTGATCTCTGAAGTTATTTAAAAAAAAAAACAACTGATAAAACAGACCCTATTGCAAGGGTGAGCTTGCCTTTTGGGATAGAGAAACAGCAATGACCCCAACCCCTTGTGCGTTAGTCCAGTAGAAGCATGGGTCCAGAGAAGGGACCTTGGGAACTATACTCAGACAGGACAGAATACCAGGGACAGAAAAAAATGGAAACCAAGGTGCAGTGATTGTTAGGCCTGATAGCCAAAAATCACAGAAAGCCTGTCATTCATTCAGTCTACCTTCCCTTAGAGCCAAACACACCCAACGGCTTCCTCCTTGTCCACCGCCCAGAAAAAGCAGGCAAGCAAGTAGTGTCTTAAACGAGGAAAGGCGGGAAACAGGCCACAGGATGACCTCCTATTTATGTGACAGCCATTGCCCATCAGGTAGGAAGACTGGCCGTTTCTACCCTTTCTGCACACAGGAACGGAAGGAGAAGGAAGCTAGGGGCCAAGGAGAGGGCCGATCTGGCAGGTATGCTGGGTTATAGTGGGGCATGGAAAGGGAAGGCAGAGAAGGGGCAAAAGCACAGGGGAGGGGGCAACCTCGTACCTCGCCCTTTCCTCTGGCGGACTGGGGCATAGTAGCGGATGCTCACCACCTTGGTGGTGCCCCGAGGGGTGGTACACTTGCGGGACTGCCGCACCACATTGGTGAAGGAGAGCTGCATGTGTTCCTCAGCTGTCTGCAGCCCAAAAAACTTAGTGTTGAAGAACATGAGGGTGTTGAGGAGGACAAAGGGCGAGTAGACCCCCAGTTGCTTACACTCCCAGAGGTGCTCCTCCTCCACTCGAGAGAACACTGTATCTATAATGGTCAAGGGAGAGAGGCTGGTCAGGAGGGTGTGGCTACCCAAACTCAACCACTACCCATCCCACGTGCCCTGCTCATTTCCCACGATTCCATTTGGTGAGTAACCTTTGTATATAAAATGCTGTCACTCTGCTACACTTGCTACACTACACAGTGGGACTGGGCTTTTAAAAATATATACTTTCCACACCTGCATTTGGAACATCTCTCACCACCCTCAAGTTGCAGACAGGTAAATGTAAACCTTGAGGAGTCTCACGATTTCTCTTTTTTTTTTGGTTGAGACGGAGTTTCGCTCGTTACCCAGGCTGGAGTGCAATGGCGCGATCTCGGCTCACCGCAACCTCTGCCTCCTGGGTTCAGGCAATTCTCCTGCCTCAGCCTCCTGAGTAGCTGGGATTACAGGCACGCGCCACCATGCCCAGCTAATTTTTTGTATTTTTAGTAGAGATGGGGTTTTACCACGTTGACCAGGATGGTCTCGATCTCTTGACCTGGTGATCCACCCGCCTCAGCCTCCTAAAGTGCTGGGATTACAGGCTTGAGCCACCGCGCCCGGCCGAGTCCCACGATTTCTTACTTTCTTTCTTTACTTACCACCCAAACCCAGGCCATATTTTTCTGGTCCTAGAGATAGCTCTTCAGACCTAAGTCTTGATCCCCTCCTCATGTTCAAGTACAGGTGCTCCTGTGCTCCTTTAACTCTAAACCCTGAGGCATCCAGCTACACGCTCCTGCCCTCGGGCCCTTTGTGAAGAGTGGCACACCAAACTGCACAGGACTCTCTGGATGGTGAATTGGAAGAATGGAGAAAGGGTGTAGGGGTTGCTACATCCCTGTCCCTTACTGTTGGGGAGGAGTGTAGGCTGCCAGGTACTCAGAGACTTGTTGAGTTCTTGAACAAAAGTCAGGTAGTAAAGGTCCGTGAAAATGTTCACCATCCGGTTATTTTCCAGCAAATACTGTGGAAAGAAAAGCAGACATACATAAGGCTAGACTGTAGGTCCTAGAAGAAAGATAATGATGCTGAAGCTCCCAGGTATGGCATCCTTAATCATTAAGAGATGATGAGAAACAGCTGCTTGATTAGGTGGCTTCGAGCACTTTCCCCAGGTCTACCTACAGCTCTCAGCTACTCAGGGTTTGCTGGAAGAGGAGGAGGCTTGGAGACGTTCTTCAGAAGCCCATACCTCCTTGTCAGGTAATATGTGGCTGACTTCTCCTAGTGGGAACTAAACATTACCCAGCACTCAAGGAGCCTGGCTCTATCCCTCCCCTCCTAGAATGGGCTTAAAGATTACAAAGGGGACCTGAATAGCATTGAAGACTGCTCCTTGGCCAATAGTCCTGGAATGCAGTTTTGATTTTAGAAGAACATTGATATTTCATGTTCTATTTGGAATAGGAGATTAAAGGTAAGCTGCCTGCTTGAGGTAAGGAACAAGATGAGGAACAGGGAGTGCAACAGAATGTATATATTTTTTCATTTAAAAATTTTTTTTTTTTCTTTTTTTTTTTTTTGAGACGGAGTTTCGCTCGTTACCCAGGCTGGAGTGCAATGGTGCAATCTCGGCTCACCGCAACCTCTGCCTCCTGGGTTCAGGCAATTCTCCTGCCTCAGCCTCCTAAGTAGCTGGGATTACAGGCATGTGCCACTATGCCCAGCTAATTTTTTTTTATTTTTAGTAGAGACAGGTTTCACCATGTTGACCAGGATGATCTCAATCTCTTGACCTTGTGATCCACCTGCCTTGGCCTCCCAAAGTGCTGGGATTACAGGCGTGAGCCACCGTGCCCGGCCCAAAAAATATGTTTTGAGTAGAGATGGGGTACCACTTGGTTGCCCAGTCTGGTCTCAAACTCCTAGCTTGAAGCAATCCTCCTCCCTCAGCCTCCCAAAGTGTTGGGATTACAGGCGTGAGCCACCATGCCCAACCCAGAATCATTTCTGGTTAAACCCCGCCTGCTGTGTTAACAGTGACAGGAAGTGAGGCAGTGCATGAGAGGTACCTGCTGGATGCCAAGACACAGATAGTAGATACTGTCAGGTTCATATCGTTCACCATTGGGTCGAGTGATTTCTCTCACAAATTGGGCCAGACCGTAGTTGAGTTCAGCAGCTGAGCAGGCAAGAATATCCTCTTTGATACGCATGGGTTTGGCTGCAGTGATATGTAGTACAGGTGGACAGGATTAAGAAAAACTCTATATGGAGAATTTCACTTAGCTCCACCACTGTTAACCCCTTCATCCCTTAGTCATGCCTAGCTCCTGAACAATTACAGAAAAAGTCCCTAACCTGGAACCTAGACAGCATTTCCCTTTTAATCTACAACTCCTCCCTTTCTTCACAGGGCATCCTTAAGTGATCATACCCTTATCACTCCTAGACATCTTCAGCTGAATCACAGGCCCAGACCCTCTTCCCCTTTCCCTCCTCCTCCCTGCTCCTGTCTCCCCTACCCCCACCCCAACCCCCAGTTACTTACGGCCAAAGCGCAGCTCATCACCCTTGCTGGTTTCTCCGTTGGCATATTTTGACTGCACCCAGCACTTCCAAGCATTGACACCATAAGAATAGTTGAGTCCAGTACAACTAGGCTGACTGCTCATGGAGTCCCGAGAACAGCTTTCGGAAAGCACCAGCCGCTTTTGACCCTGGAGGGGAAGAGAAAGCAGGGGCGTGGCAGAGGTAAGGCCAGACGCAAGGTTAAAGCTAGTCAACACCATATTTACTGCTGGCTGGGGCAGGGGCTGATGTAAGCACACAGCAAGCTTCCATAGCACAGAGTCCCAGGAACAGCTTTGATGACCTTGTGAAATGGGAGGAGGGCAAAGTTTGGCTTTATCTCAGTACTTCTACTGTTGGAGAAAGGAGGTTAGGGAATGTCAAACTATGGTTGCTGGCTTGGCTCTCGCGTCCTCTCCCCTTTGGGCCGCCATTCTTCTTTGGTACATACAGTAACCCCAGCCCTACCTTCCTCATGGTTCGGGGAAGGTCTTGTTCAGTAGACACGTCCTCAGGCCCTACCAGGCCACAATCAAAGAGGAAGTCTACACTGGGATTAATGTCCAAAGGATCTAATATAAGGAAAGAAAGAAAAAATCAATTTCTTAAGATCTCAACCCTGCAGAACTCCCACCCCACCCCTGCTACTTGCCAACTTTATAACTAGATGAGCCAAAGGAACTAGTAAAGCTATACCAAAAAGCATGCTCAGAGGCACAAAAACAAAACACAGCAACGTGAATATATTCAGCACTACTGAACTGTAAACATGTTGAACATGGTGAAATTTTATGTTCTTTTACGGTTTAAAAATTAAAGGGAAAAAAAAAACCATGACTCATAAGTCTAAAAGAGTGCACCTGTCCTGGTCTCTTGGCACTGCTCCCTGTGAGAACCTTCTGTCTTAGAATCACAATGAACACTTTTCAGGGTCATGCTCAGGGACACAAGGAACACTCCCTTCCTGATGGCACAAATGCTACCGTACTCAGTGGGCATGGCTCCAACCTTACTCACTCTTAGGAAAGTCTGCCTCCAAGTCTTGCCCAGGCTCATCCAAGACGTTGGCCATCTTGACTGCCATGGCCAGGACATCATCTCGAGCAGGCCCAAACAGGTCACAGTCTTCCAGGAGTCCCTCTGCACTCTGGTTGCTCACAAGATCTGGGAAGCAGAGAAGTTGGCTCAGTGGCTACAAGCTCCTGCTATACCCTCACAAACTTTCAGGGGTGATCCCAGCTACCCTCCCATTCTACTAGGCACCAAGATCACCCATACCACCCCCTCAGGCAGTGACACGCTGCTAACACCCTGTCTCCCTCGTTGCCACCATCTATGGCATACCACAAAGGTCAGATGAGGCCTTGTCTAACTCCTCAGCCTCTGCAATCATTTCTGCCATAGCCAGGATGTCAGCCTCCAAGGGGTTGGAAGGGATCTTCACCTTCAGCTCCTCAATGGTCTCTACAATCTTGTCTGTGCTCTCCAAGGTAGTGGGCAAGAACATGGGCACAGGCACCTGGAGGCACGAATCCCAACTAAATGCCAAGAACCATACCAGCAGATGAGGAGGAGATTATGAGAGTGAGAGGGACAGTTGATGGGAGTAAGGGGAAAGGGTGGATCTCAAACTTGGAAGAGGAAAGGAGGACCCAGCCAGGAAAGGCAGGGAAACTTACCGGGATAGGCATTGAGAAAGGCACTGGGACTTTCTGGCAGTACAGATGCATAGGCACTGGCACAAAGATGGGCACTGGGATGGGCAGCACGATCACCTGTGGCTTCCACTCTTCTGTGGATAAGAAGGGGTCTTCTCAGAGACCCTGCTGAACTGGTCACATGTGACCCGCCAAAAGCTCTAACATGTGCTCAGTGTCACAAAACTGCCCTTAAACCAAAGACTGAAAGACACCTCTGTGATTCCAGGACAACCATATGCATGAGGCTTCAGCCACCTAAGAAATCCCCTTGTCCAGTTCCTGGATATAGGGCTGGCAGGCCTAGGACTCTGGAATACAGCCTGTGGCATCGAGGTACCCTGGCTCACCTGTCTGACTCCCTTTGGACTTCATCTCCACCTTGCAGGAGATGCCCCGATTCTGCATCAGCGGCTTACACATGGCAGCTTTGTTTTTGCGGGGTGTTGCTGGGGGCGGCGGGGGTGGAGGAGGGGTGGGAGCAGTGGGAGCTGATCGGGTCTTCAGAGGAATCTGCAGATAAAGGAACGTTTGTGCCTCCAACCACCGTACCCTCCTCTGAGATTATCCTCCCCCTTGGCTTTTGCTCCGACCTTGCCCAAATTCCCATTTTCCTCTGGAGTCCTCACTGTGTTGCTGTTCTCCACTTTGGTTTGAGAGGGTGTCTGGGGTTTTGCCTCAGGAGACTGACCTGTAGATCAAAACAAATGAATGCTCTCATCCAAGGGACTAGCTGTCCATTTTCCTTACGCCTGTTTTAGGACAGCTTCATTAACAGGTACACCAAATACCGATGGGAAGTTCTAGGATCTGTCCCCCTTGCTATCCCAGATCTAGTCTCCTATACGCCCCAGCAACAGCAGCCAAGAAGATTCTTTGCTCCTGGGGAATGAAACATTACACTTTCCCCCACAACCCACATTTGAAACCTTCCATTTAGATAGCCTGAAGAGTTTGGTATCCCTGGAGTTGTGGAGGGGAGGGGTAACATTCGAGAAATAGCAGTCTCACTAAAGGTAGAGTTTATGCTGAGATCTCCTTATCTCAAAAAACTAACCATAATCCCTACATGCCCCATCGTACCTGGATAGGCACCCACTCCCTAAAAATACACATTTCATAGAAAATCAGTAGATGCCAACTCCAAGAAGCTTTAAATAAGACTCACCCTGGTACCTGCAGGGTCCAGAAGCTAAAAGAGAATACAGTTCACAGTACCACACCCTATTTGGCCAGCGATGAGGTGAATGCAAGAGGAAGGAGAAAGGGGCCAGGCTTAGGATTAGGAGAGTCCAGGCCCCCTCTAACAGAGAGTGCTCTCTGCCTGGGACTCACTGTTCAGGAGGCTCTCGGGCCCACTCTGGGTATCCAGGTTGGGTTGGTTCTGCTGGCTGTAGAAGCGCAGCAGACACTGCTGGTTGCAGAAATGACGGATTTGCCCACGCCAGTGGATGGTCTCCAGCAGCTTCCCCTGGCGCTTACAGGCATGGCACCGGGCAGCCTGAGGATGTCAACAGGATGGTCAGACCTGCTTCCCTAAAATGTGACAGGTACTTTCTTTCCCCTGGGATAAGCCATACTCCTCCCCTCAGAGATCGGGCCGCTTAGAGATGGAAGGCTGGCTGCCCTCCCTGGAGATCTGCCCACACCCAAGCTCAGTACCACAGCCCATGCTCCCCACCACCCTCTTTCCTGGCTCGCTAGTGTGCTGACCCTTCTTACCTTGCAGTACCACAGCAGGTACTTGCTCTTACAGTCTTCACTGCAGAAGTCCCAAGTGCTGCCATCCAGTTGCTCAGTGACTCCGCGCTGGCAAGTCTGGGAGCAGTAAGTACAAGTGATACAGCACAAGCCCAGCTTCTTAGTGAAGTCCTGTTTGTATAGCAGCACACAGCCTGGAAAGAGGGAAGAGGAAAGAGTGTCCAGAGAGACAGAAACCCAAGGGCACAAGACCCAATCTTTACAAGGCAGGACACCTGAAACCTCTCTCTAAGCAGCCCCTTGTGCCCAAAGCCTTAGAGGAGATGGGGGTAGAGTATCACAGGCAGAAGGCTTTGCCTCATGGACCACTTTCCCAGACTCCCTCCCTTTCTCTCCATTCTTCCTGGCTGGGAGTTACAGTGTCTTCTGCCCTTCCCCATCTCCTTACCTTCACTGCAGAAGCTTTTCTCCACTCCGCTGAATCGGAGTTTCTCATGCAAGAGTTTCTCCTGCCGACAGTGCTCACACTGGGACACCACACCCCGAAGCCGCTTGAAGTCCTCACAGCAATCACGGCAGCAGAACTGGAACACCTGGTCCTGAAGTGGGGGCACAGGGCGAGGAGGACAAGCTGTAATATCTGGCCCAGCATGGGCCAAGTAGAAGGACCCCTTCAGACGGTCTGGTCATGTGGCAAGATGTGGGTGGGGGTGGGGCTCTTACCTGCCAGTCCAAGACCTCAGGCTTGCCACTGAAGAGGCTGTGGCAGTAGTGACAGCTCAGGTGAATGCCCCCCTCAGGGCTTGTGCGCTGGAGGGAAGGAAGACAAGTAAGGAGGGAGGGGCAAGATGTGTGCAGCAGTGGAGAAGGGGAGTCAGGCTTGTTCTTTGCTCTGCCCAGGCCTGCCTACCCCAATCTTCTGACCGTCTTTATGTTGCCACACCCTTCTATCCCTGGTCCAGGGTCTGAGTACCTGGAACTTGGTCCAGCAGCTGGGGCTGCAGAACTGGTAGACTGTGCGGTCCACCTTGTTGTAGTAACAGGGGTCAGAGAGGCTGCGGCGGCAGAAGCTGCAGGGTCGGGGAGGGCCTGGGGCATAGAGAGAATGAGAGAGAGGAAAAGGGAGAGAAAGAAAGAGAGAGAGAGAGAGCACACAGAAGGTGTAAGGTAGTGCAGAGACGGAACAGAAAATCCACGGGGAGATGTGGTTGGGGCTGAGGTTGGGCAGCAGGGATTACTCTGGAAGAGGGGAATATGGGAGGTAGAGAGAAGGCCAGCAGGGGACTCAGAGAAGAGGGCTTTGCACCTACCAGTGAGCCCTGCCTGCTTCACTTTGTAAGAAGTGGTACAGCACAGGGAACAGAACAAGCTGGTCTTGCCATTACGATCCACATGTGATAGCATCTCAAAGTTCTTACACAGGGTCTTGCACCAGACACATGGGTACACACGTGTGTTTTTCTGTGAGGATGGGGAAGGAGAGGCTGAGGCTGGATTTGTCCCTTCACTTTTATTTTTTAAATGTTTTAAACATGAAATATTTCAGGCATACAAAAAAAGTATAGATGATGATATAACAAAGACCTGTGTATCCACCAGCCAGCTTCAAAAATAAAACGTAACAGATACAATTGAAACCCCCTTTATTTGTTTTATTTCTCCCAGCCCTTGACCCATCAGCCACCTTTATTTATCACCCAAGAACCACACCCCCTTCCACAGCCCTCTAATGCACTACTCCCTCGGCCCCACCTTCTTGTACGCCCCCAAGCAGGTTGTGTTGCAGAACCGCTTTTGCTGGCCCTCGTGGAAGAGGAGCTCGGGGCCAGGGCTCCCGGTCTTGGTGTAGATGTAAGCCCCGCACTGGTCACAACAGTTGGTTTTCAGTCCTTTGTTGGCCCGGAATTTGGAGAAGCAAGAATCGCTGCAGAGTCGGTGCACCACGCTGCCATTGCTGACCTCATGCAGGACCTGCCACACACACACACACACACCCTTAGCTAGGGCCTGGCCACCACCCCCCACCTCACCCTAGACCTTCAGAGCAGACAGTGGGCCCAGGGACCCCCCAACCTGCACCTCAGGCTGCCGACTTGATGGTGAGGTCCTGGGAGGTAAGGAAGGCCAGCTGCGCACATCCTGGAGAAGCTCTGTCCTTGAATATGCTCCCTCATAATGGCCGCCCTTCCTCCCCACTCCCCTTTCCACAGGGTCTGGCCCCTGCAGCCCCGGGATGGGAGGGGCAGGTCAGGGCTGGCCAGGCCCTGTAAATCAGCCCCCTACTGAGTGTCCTCACCTCTCCAGTCTTCTGGCATATGCTGCAGCGAGTGGCATCCGCGGGATCCCCAGACTGGGGGATCGGGCGCTGCTGTTGGGCCTCATACAGGGAGAGACAGACAGACGTACAGAACTCATGGAAGGAGCCTCCGGAACCAGTCTGCGCCACAACCGAGTCCTTGGTGTTCCAGATCTCCCTAGAGGTGGGAACAGGTTTGAATATTCACTCAGGACCACCCTCTCGTTTCCTCAGCTTCCCCTCCTCCTCCAGGATCAGTGACCACAGACTCCCTCCCTATATCACTCATTTGCCCAGCTCCGGCCTGCTAGGTTCTTACCAACAGTCTCTGTCTTACTCATACTCCTGCCCAGATCCCTGCCCTCTGCATAGCCCCCAAGACCCTCACGCACTTCTTGCAGAAGGTACAGGTCTTTTTGCCCGAAGGCTTCTTGGAGAAAGTAGTGAGGCAGGATGACGAGCAGAAGAGCTGAGGCAGCCCCTTGCGCTGATAGGCAGTCTGCCCCTTCTGCAGTGGTGTCCGGCAATGTGCACAAGTCATCTTGGTGCCCACTGCAGAGCGCCCAGCCCTTTGTGACACACTTGAACGTAGGGACATTCGAGGAGAGCGCCGGGGCCGGAATGGCACAAAGTCCTCATCATTGGGGTCATCTACCATGGCATCAGAATCCTCATCTGACACTGGAACTGAGGAAGTAGGGAGGTGGACGTGAGAAAGGCCACCAAACCACGTCTCCAACCATCCCCTGATCAACAGTTCAGTCCCTCTCCTGGAATCCCAGTTGTTCCAGCCTTTACAACCTGGCCCTTGTTACATTAGTATAAGACCTTGGTGTCTCTCTCCCTTGGTTACTCTGTAACTTCCCAAGGAGGGAAAGAGAGAGGCTCTAAAGTAGATTTGGAGACCGAGATGGCATAGATGAAACAGGAAACTCACCATTCTCACTGCTCTTGTTTTCAATTTCCCCCACTGCCCCTGGTTCCCATGCCAACACATAGCAGAGACATAGAGAGTACTTCTCGAACTGCATAGAGCAGGACTACAGGAGCTAGAAGATCCATGCCCTGCCGCATGCCACTTTTGGCTCTCTTCCACACCCAGAACTCCCAGGTCACACTTCCTCAAATCCTACTTACTGCTCTCAGTGGAATCCACAACCTCAGGTTTTGGAGGTTCTGCTCTCCTAACGCGCTCGCTTCTCTTCTGTACCTTGGAAAGACGGGAGGGGTGGAAAACTGACACCCTGGCCAGGCTAACACTAGTACAGGGTTTGAGGGGGGGGATAGGAGATGGGAGGGGGAAGGGAGAGTAGGGACCCTTGACCCAGCCCTTAGGAGGAAGGGAGAAAAGGAGGCTGGACTTTCTCCCCAACAAGCAGTAGACAGTAGTGTTCCCTCCCTCCTCCTAACTCTCCTTACACACACTCTCTACAGAACAACATCTGGGAGGGAAAATGAAGGGTCTGTCCTTCCCAGAGCTAAGGGGGAACCAGACTCCTTCCAATCCCCTCCCCCTCACCCGTTCAGGCGGCTTCTCACTCGCCTTCGCAGTCAGGCCATCTCCTGCAAAGGAAGCAGAAGGCAGCCTAAATGTTGAGCCTGCCCTCACCACCCCCTCACCACCCCCTCCCCGGCCCAACCCCCGCCTCCATTCCTGGGGAAGAACTTAGTCAAAACTGAAAGGGAAAACTCAAGTGCCTGTGGCTTCTTGGGGCCTCTCTCAGGATTACCTTGGGCACTGTACTAAGGGGGGGGCACGTGCAGCTATTCCATTAAAAAATTCTATCCTTCCCACTAGTTTTCTGTCCCAGTCCTTGAGGGTTAAGGAAATACAGGTAATATACTTTTCATTAAGAATTTATATTTTACCAATGAAAAACACACACAACCACCCAAAGGTAGCAAAAGGAAAAGGACACATCAGTGTCTGGGTAGATTTCCCTGGATTCGGATGGTTATAGAAGCCCCAAGACCCTCACCACAGCCTGACAGAGGCACACCACTAGGCAGAAGACGGGAGAAACTAGAGCCTTTCAAATCAAGACTGTCCCTCCCCTATCAAAGATTCAATCCTAGACCCTGCATTTCTACAACTCTGCCTAAATCCTTATGCTGTTAGGGGCTCTAGAACCTAGTTACCATTCATCAAACCCAGAAACCCCACTCCCATTTAGAACCACAAAGCTGTAAAAGTCTTAGAACCAAGAAGCCTGGTATACTTCCCTAAATCCTGAAGGACGGACTCTGGCACCAAAAGCCCGCTGGGGTAAGAAAAAGGGAACCTTTCCCACCAAATCCACTCCTCCCAACCTACACTCCCTGAAACCTTACCCCATTCCTCCCCCACAGCCTGTGCCCACCCCTACTTTCCTTAATCTTCCTCTCCACACCACCCTACTCCTCCCTCCTAAACCCCAAGTCCTTCCCCACACACATCCCTACTCTTATCTCTCCACCCTCCTCCTCCCCACTACTTCGCACAGCACACAGCCACCCTCCCTTACCACCCATCTCCTAGCCCTGACTCTCCAGATAATTAGGCAACCTACCTGGCAAGGAAGGATGTGCAGCCGGGCTAGAGCCCCCAGGTTTGGTCTGAGAAGTGTTGATTCCATCCCCCAGAGTCTCTCCCACTGAAGGGCTAGGGGGGGCATTTGGGCTCTGTGGCTGCCCTTGGGGAAGCTCCTCCTCCTGCCCAGGGGAGCCCCTTCTCGCAGTAGCCATGGAGGTGGTCTCCTCTTCTTCAATATGTGGGGACTGTAGGGTTATTGGAGAATCTGGAGCCAAAGGCTCTAGCAGCCCCTCGGGTGAAGAAGAATTTGCCCCAGCCCCTGGGTCAGGTGGTACCACCTCAGGGGTCTGGCCCCCCGGTCCAGGCTCTAGGGTCTGATCCCCTGCATCCCATGCCAGGGTCCCCTCAGGACCATGGTCCACCTCTGGGGGAGAGGGGGCTTTATAGAGCAGCCCCCCCAGCCCCAGCAACTCAGTGGCTCCATCCAGGACTTCAGGGTCTTTTTCCAGGCCAGCAGGGGTATCAAGCAGGTCCAGGGCTCCCGAGGATGGAGAAGGGCCAGGGGGGGCCCATCCTCGAGTTGGGGCAGTCTGGGATTCCAGCAGATCCTCTCCAAATTCCATGTCTACTGGTAGATCTCCAGCCAGGGGCTTCTCTGGCAGGGTCAATGGGTCAAATGGACTGGGGAAATCACTGGGGTCCATGAGTATGGCTAGATATGGGCTGCAGAGTAGGAGTGGAAGAGGGGGCAATAGAGGTGGTCTTAGTCAGAATTCCTTCTTATATAGGCTCTGAGACACACCCCATCATCCACTTGGATTTCTCTTGAACAGCCCCATCACCACAATCTACAAGCATTTCCGAAGGCTTCAGTCCTAATGACCACTCCCCCCCCCATACAGCGCCCCCAGTGGGGAGAGGCGTTCCCCGCCCTGGCCCCGTGCCCACACTGGCCAGGCAGTCGGTCTTTCCACCCGCCCACCCCCCCACTCGACTGCAACTCCCATTCCCTTCCGCCCTTACCTTTCACCCCCCCCCAACTCAGGCTGAACGCCCCCTTCGAGTCTCCTAAGGCCGTCGACACCAGGAGCCTTTCCCGCCCCCGCGATCTCAGTTTCCATTCCCTCCCCACTCTGCTGGAGCCCCCCAGCTCCCCAGTCTTTACCCACCCTGTCTGGCCCCACCCCCCCCTGCGTTGCTAGGTCCTCCCTCGGCCCTTCCCCCGCCCCCACAAATTGCCCTACGTAACCCCTTCCCCCCAGTTACCTTTCAGGTCTCCCACTTCTTCAGCCCCGTCCCCCTTTCCCATTGCTCCTCCAGTCCTCCCTTCTCCTGTTGCCCACCCCCAACCTCAGGCATTTACAGGGAGACATTTTGGAGCTGCGATCTCTCCTCAGACCCCCTCCCGGCTACCGCAAGATACCGCTTGCAGGTTCGGTTCGGCTTGAGCAGGCCCGACCCCTACCTGCGGCGGGGTTAGTGTAAAGGCTACAAGCCTAGAACTGCAAACAGCGACGGCCCCGCGCTCCTTCTCCACCTCCCTCCCTAGCAGCCGGGACAGGGGTCGCGGCCCCTTTAAATGGCAGCGCCGCTCGCAGCGCCCAGCGCTCTGCACCAGGCGGGCGGGCGGTGCCAGCAACCAACCCCATTGGCTGGCTCGAGGAGGGGGCTCGCGAGACAGCGCCGGCCCCCGGCGCGAGACTCCCAGTCCAGTGGCCGCCTGGAAATTGCGGAGTGGAGTACAGCCACTGGAGACGGCGCTTGAGCCCCCGCCCGGGGCCCCGTTAGTTGAGAAGGAAAAGATAGCCTCTGGAGCTTTGAAGCCGGCCCCCCGGGAAAGGCGGCGTCCCCTTTCCACCCAAGGGCCGAGTGCGCTCACCCAAAAAAAACACAGATCTACGCACCTGCTTCCCTTACCTGGCTCAAGAGTCTGGCCCCCGTCACACCCTGCCCGCCCTACCTCCTGGAGCCCACTCTACCCGTGATCCCCTCCTCTCATTCAAATGGTTCCCGGTCCCCTCCCCCTCCCCGTGTCTCTCTTCGCTTCCCACTCGTGTTCAACCCCCTCGGCGCCCGCCCCCCTCAATAGTCCCTACCTACGCCATGCAGCAGGCGCCTGCCAAGATTACCCTCCCCCATCCCCACCTCTCCGGGGCCCGCCCCCTGGGCGACTGTTGGGGTAGTGAGTGACAGCGGAGGATGGGGGGAGGTAGGGACCCAGCCCTCACGTGCCCCTCCTCCCCTTGTCTGCAGCCCTGGGGCCCCCTAAACAGTCGGAGATTCAGAGTTATGGGGTGTCTGAAGCCTGATCCCCAGCTACACAGGTCGGGTTAAATGGCTCTGGCGGAGTGACAACGCCTTTGCAGTAACCGTTACTGCTTGAGGACCCCCAAACCAGGTCCTGCAAAGCCACCCCCTACTCTCTCAACAGTCTTAGGGTAAGTTGGGATCTTCTCCCTGAGTCTTCCAGCAGGAGCTCCCTGCATTATCTCTGGAGTTCTCCTCCCTCACCAAGGCTGACCGATCGCTCCCTCTCTCTCTCTCTCTCTCTCTCTCTCTCTCTCTCACACACACACACACACACACACACTCTGTCACTCTCTCTCTGCCTCTCTCCTCCCGCCCCCTTTCAGTCCTTGTCTGTCTCTCTCTTCTCGCTCTCTCTTTCTCTCTCCCCCTCCCCGTCTCTTTTTGTCTCGGTCTCTGTCTCTGCTTTTCTCGTGCGCACGAGCACGCAGGCGCGCTAACACACTCACGCTCCCCCCCTCCTGGATGGTCCTTAGCCTGTGGGTGTGGCTGAGGTCAGGCTAGAGAAGTGGAGTAGGGGTAGGTGGCACTAGCGTTAAGCCTACTGCCTTTACAAAATATGTGCCAGGATCCATTCTCAGTCTGCATTATATTAATAGTTAGAACACTTTACAATCCCCACTCCCCACTTCCCACTCCAGCCCCTAAGGGCTGAGAGCATTTAGTAGCTGAGCTACTAGAGGAGGCTCAGTCTGGAAGGAAGTCTCCTTAGGAACAGGAAGGTTTGGTGTCCAGTGCCTATTCTATCCTGCCTCGTTGACTTCTGGCCTCTCCTCCTTCCCTTCTTCCCACACAAAGAGTCTCCTGGCCTTGTAGTCCTCGGGAGTTTACCCTCCTTTTTCTCATTCCTTTACCCAGAAGCCTTATCCTTCCTAGCTCCCCACATGGCCTTGAGGTTATCTTTGCTCCCTCCCACAAACAGATAAAAGCCAGAGTTTCTTACTTTTAGGTTTCCCAAATCCAGCTTTCTCTTTATTTTAACCAGCATTCTGTGTACCCATCTCCTACCTCCTGTTTATTTCTATTCTTGGACCTCCCCTTTGCATTTTCTGCTTGTTCCATCTCAGTTAGGCCACCTAATTTTTTTGTATTGCCTGCCCTCCTCAACATATACTTGAATCCTTGGCTGCTCTGCTTGTGGAGGTGCCTGGTCACTGTCTTTCAAGTTGAAGGGAGCTGATCTAACGGGGTTAAGTGGCGTATTATTAATTCAGATGCAGTGTGGTAGCCTAAGAATGGGTCTCGCGCCTATAATCCTAGCACTTTGGGAGGCCGAGGCAGGTGGATCACAAGGTCAAGAGATAGAGACCATCCTGGTCAACAAGGGGAAACCCCATCTCTACTAAAAATAGAAAAATTAGCTGGGCATGGTGGAGCGCACCTGTAGTCCCAGCTACTCGGGAGGCTGAGGCAGGAGAATTGCCTGAACCCAGGAGGCGGAGGTTGCGGTGAGCCGAGATGGCGCCATTTCACTCCAGCCTGGGTAACAAGAGCGAAACTCCGTCTCAAAAAAAAAAAAAGAATGGGTTCTGGAGTCACAACAGATTTCTAATCTCAGCTCTGCCATGTTTTAGCCAGGTGACTTTGGACAAGTGACTTGTCAAGTGAAGGGCCTTAGTTTTCTCATCTTTAAAACAGATGAGGAAACAGTCTAAATGTCCATTAATAGGGGATTTTGGTTATACAATGGATGTAGTCATTAACAACCACATTTTAGGCCGGGCTCAGTGACTCATGCCTTTAATCCTGGCACTTTGGGATGCTGAGGCAGATGGATCCCTTGAGCCCAGGAGTTCCAGACTAGCCTGAGCAACATGGTGAAACCCCTTCTCTACAAAAATACAAAAAATCAGCAAGGTGTGGTGGTACACACCTGTAGTTCCAGCTACTCAGGAGGTGGAGGTGTGAGGATCACTTGAGCTGGGAGGCAGAAATTGCAGTGAGCTCAGATGGCCCAACTGCACTCCAGCCCAGGGTGACAGAAGAGCACTCTGTCTCAAACAAAACAAAACCTCACATTTGAAAAAAAAAAAAAAAAAAAACGAATGAAGCACATGATACTGTAATAGTGGATACATGCAAGTATACATTTGTTCAAAGAGGCCGGGCGCGGTGGCTCACACCTATAATCCCAGCACTTTGGGAGGCCGAGGTGGGTTGGATCACAAGGTCAAGAGATCGAGACCATCCTGGTCAACAAGGTGAAACCCCGTCTCTACTAAAAATACAAAAATTAGCTGGACATGGTGGTGCGCGCCTGTAATCCCAGCTTCTCGGGAGGCTGAGGCAGGAGAATTGCCTGAACCCAGGAGGCGGAGGTTGCGGTGAGCCGAGATCGTGCCATTTCACTCCAGCCTGGGTAACAACAGCGAAACTCCGTCTCAAAAAAAAATAATAATTAATAATAAATAATAAAATAAAATATTCCAGGCAGACAATAGCCTTTCAACATTGTTTAACTTTTTCTTTTTTTTGAGACAGAGTCTCACTCTGTTGCCCAGGCTGGAATGCAGTGGCTCCATCACAGCTCATTGCAGCCTTGACCTCCTGGGCTCAGGTGATCTTCCTGACTCAGCCTCCTGAGTAGCTGGAACTACAGGTGCACACCACCACGTCCAGCTCATATTTGTATTTCTTGTTGAGATGCAGTTTTGCGGCCAGGTGCGGAGGCTTACGCCTGTAATCCCAGCACTTTGGTTACTGTTATAAAAGAAATACATCTGGTTTCATGGGAGGTCTGGGATTTCCCAAACTGGAGCTTTTGTATACTTAAGATTAATATATATTTTGTTTTTGACTAGGCCAAGAGTGGCCACAGTTGGTAAATTTGAATGTGTATCAGCCACATATGAAAGGCTCTAACATCGAATGGGCAGATATTTCAGGAGAAGGAAGAGTGTAGCCTGCAATTTATCTCTGATTTTGAGCCTTGTTACTGTTATCGCATACTACTTTATACTCTGTGGTAGTATACTATTAGATTCAATTCTTTTTTTGGTGGGGGCAGAGTCTCACTCTGTTGCCAGGCTGGACTGCAGTGGCACGATTTCAGCTCACTGCAGCCTCCACCTCCTGGATTCAAGCAATTCTCGTGCCTCAGGCTCCAAGTAGCTGGGATTACAGGCAAGCCCCACCACACCCAGCTAACTTTTGTATCTTTAGTAGAGATAGGGTTTCACCATGTTGACCAAGATGGTCTCAATCTCATGACCTGATCTGCCTGCCTCAGCCTCCCAAAGTGCTGCGATTACAGGCGCGAGCCACCGCACACAGCCTACTCAATTCTACTACTTGTTATTTGCCACTATAAATCACTCCCAGCTACTTGGGAGTCTGAGGCAGGAAAATCGCTTAAACCCAGGAGGCAGAGGTTTCAGTGAGCCAAGATCGCACCACTGCACTCCAGCCTGGGTGACCGTGTGAGACTCTGTCTCAAAATAATAATAATAAATATTTTCCTGACTAATCTGTAAAAAATAAAAAGAAAAAATAATAAATAAATAAATCACTCCTGGGCCGGGCGCGGTGTCTCATGCCTGTAATCCCAGCACTTTGGGAGGCCGAAGAGGGTAGATTGCGAAGTCAAGAGATCGAGACCATCCTGGTCAACATGGTGAAACCCCATCTCTACTAAACATACAAAAAATTAGCTGGGCATGGTGGCACGTGCCTGTAACCCCAGCTACTGAGGAGGCTGAGGCAGGAGAATTGCCTGAACCCAGGAGGCGGAGGTTGCCATGAGCTGAGATCGCGCCATTGCACTCCAGCCTGGGTAACAAGAGTGAAACTCTATCTCAAAAAAAAAAAAAAAATCACTCCTAAAGTTCTGTAAGCACTATAAAATATGTAAAAATGCAGTCCGTGTGCTTGGGAGGACTCTTTCATATAAGTGTACATTGTTTTGTTTCTGACTACAAAATTATAAATAAATGTTTACTGTAAAAATTTTGGAAAGCACAGAAAGTCTGACGAAGTAAGCAGTAATAATTCATATTCTATCACTGGGAGATGACCACTGCTATTTTCGCTCTGTTGCCCAGGCTGGAGTGCAGTGGTGTGATCTCGGCTTACTACAACCTCTGCTTCCTGGGTTCAATCAATTCTCCTAATTTAGCCTCCCAGGTAGTTGGGACTATGGTGGGCACATGCCACCATGCCCAGCTATTTTTACATTTTTAGTAGAGACGGTGTTTCACTATGTTGGTCAGGCTGGTTTCGAACTCCTGACCTCAAGTGACCCGCCCATCTCAGCTTCCCAGAGTGCTGGTTACAGGTGGGAGTCACCTCGCCCAGCCCTGTTTGTTTTTGATACAGGGTCTCTGTCACCCAGGCTGGAGTGCAGTGGCATGATCATGGCTAACTTCAACCTTGACCTTCCAGGCTCAAGTCATCCTCCCACCTCAGCCTCCCAAGTAGTTGGGAGGACATGCCATCATTCCCAGCTATTTTTTGTTTTTCATTTCGTAGAGATATAGTCTTTTTTAATTTTTTTATTTTATTTTATTTTATTTATTTATTTATTTTTGAGGCGGAGTTTCGCTCTTGTTACCCAGGCTGGAGTGCAATGGCGCGATCTCGGCTCACAGCAAACTCCGCTTCCTGGTTTCAGGCAATTCTCCTGCCTCAGCCTCCTAAGTAGCTGGGATTACAGGCATGCACCACCATGCCCAGCTAATTTTTTTATTTTTTATTTTTAGTAGAGACGGGTTTCACCATGTTGACCAGGATGATCTCAATCTCTTGACCTTGTGATCCACCCGCCTCGGCCTCCCAAAGTGCTGGGATTACAGGCTTGAGCCACCGTGCCCGGCCAAGAGATATAGTCTTACTATATTCCAACTTGGCCTCCCAAGAATTTGGGATTACAGGTGTGAGCCACCACTCCTGGCCATGGATTCTTTTTTTTTTTTTTCTTTGAGATGGAGTCTCGCTCTGTCATCCAGGCTGGAGTGCTGTGGCACAATCTTGGCTCACTGCAACCTCTGCCACACAGGTTCAAGCGATTCTCCAGCCTCAGCCTCCCGAGCACCTGGAATTACAGGCATGCACAACTATGCCAGGTACTTTTTGTATTTTTTGTAGAGACAGGTTTTCACTATGTTGGCCAGGCTGGTCTCAAACTCCTGACCTCAGGTTATCCGCCCACCTCAGCCTCCCAAAGTGCTGGGATTATAGGCATGAGCCACTGCACCCAGCTGGATTCTTACTCTTATTCTTTTTTTTTTGAGACAGAGTTTTGTTTCTATTGCCCGAAGGCTGGAGTGCAATGGCATGATCTTGGCTCACCGCGACCTCCGCCTCCTGCGTTCAAACGATTCTCCTGCCTCAGCCTCAGCCTCCCCAGTAGCAGGGATTGCAGGCATGCACCCCCATGCCTGGCATAATTTTGTATTTTTAGTAGAGATAGGGTTTCACCATGTTGCCCAGGCAATCTGCTCACCTCAGCCTCCCAAAGAGCAATGACTACAGGCGTGAGCTACCATGCCCGGCCCCCCAGGGTACTTTGGAATGCTACAAAACACTAACACTAAGAATAAGAGTGGCTGGTTTCACCATGTTGGCCAGGTTGGTCTCGAACTCCAGGCCTCAAGTGATCTGCCTGCCTCAGCCTCCCAAAATGCAAGGATTACAGGAGTGAATCACCATGCTGGCCCTGAAACACTTAAAAGAAATTAAGGCCGGGTGCGGTGACTCACGCCTGTAATCCCAGCACTTTGGGAGGCTGAGGAGGGCTGATAACCTGAGGTCGGAAGTTCAACACCAGCTTGACCAACATGGAGAAACCCTGTCCCTACTAAAAATACAAAATTAGCCAGGTGTATTTGCAGTGAGCTCAGATCCTGCCACTGCACTCCAGCCTGGGTGACAGAGCAATACTCTCTCAAAAAAAAAAAAAAATGCTGGGCACATTGGTTCATGCCTCTAATCCCAGCACTTTGGGAGGCCGAGGTGGGTGTGTAGCTTGAGACCAGGAGTTCAAAACCAGCCTGGCCAACATGGCCTAACCCTATCTCTATTAAAAATACAAAAATCAGCTGGGTGTGGTCATGCAGGCCTGTAATCCCAGCTGCTCAGGGGGGTGGGGCAGAGAATTGCTTGAACCAGGAAGGCAGAGGTTGCAGTGAACAGTTGTGCCACTGCACTCCAGCCTGGGTGACAGAGCGAGATTCTGCCTAAAAAAAAAAGGTTCTGGGCGAGGTGGCTCACACCTGTAATCCCAGTACTTTGGAAGTCCAAGGCGGGTGGATCACCTGAGGTCAGGAGTTAGAGAACAGCTTGGCCAACATGGTGAAACCTCTCTCTACAAAAATACAAAAGTTGGCCTTCCAAAGTGCTGGGATTACAGGCATGAGCCATCGCAACCGGCCTTTATTTTTTTAATTAATTTTTTTTTTAAGACGGAGTTTCGTTCTTGTTGTCCAGGCTGGAGTGCAATGGTGTGATCTCCATTCACTGCAACCTCTGTCTCCCGATGATGTGATTCCCTTGCCTCAGCCACCCGAGTAGCTGGGATTACAGGTGCCCACCACCACGCCCAGCGATTTTTTTTTTTTTTTTTTTGGTATTTTTAGTAGAGACAGGGTTTCGCATGTTGGCCAGGCTTGTCTCGAACTCCTGGTCTCAAGTGATCCACCTGCCTCAGCCTCCCAAAGTGCTGGGATTACAGGTGTGAGCCACCATGCCAGCCAATTTTTGTATTTTTTTTAAAATTTTATGTATTTATTTATTTTCCTCCCAGCCTTAAACAACCACCATGCTACTTTCTGTCTCCATAGATTTGCCTACTTGAGACATTTTATGTAATGGAATCATATAATATGTGGATTTTTGTGGTTGCCTTTGTTTACTTAGCATTTTTTATTTTTTTGAGACGGAGTTTCGCTCTTGTTACCCAGGCTGGAGTGCAATGGCGCGATCTCGGCTCACCACAACCTCTGCCTCCTGGTTCGGCCAATTCTCCTGCCTCAGCCTCCTGAGTAGCTGGGATTACAGGCACACGCCACCATGACCAGCTAATTTTTTGTATTTTTAGTAGAGACGGGGTTTCACCATGTTGACCAGGATGGTCTCGATCTCTTGACCTTGTGATCCACCCGCCTCGGCCTCCCAAAGTGCTGGGATTACAGGCTTGAGCCACCGCGCCTGACCAGCATTTTTTTTTTTTTTTGAGATGGAGTCTTGCTCCATTGCCCAGGCTGGAGTGTAGTGGCATGATCTCGACTCACTGCAATCTTGCCTCCTGGGTTCAAGCAATTCTCCTGTCTCAGCCTCCCGAGTAGCCTGCCACCTTGTCCAGCTAATTTTTGTACTTTTAGTAGAGATTTTCACCTTGTTGGTCAGGCTGGTGTCAAACTCCTGACCTCAGGTGATCCACCTGCCTCAGCCTCCCAAAGTGCTGGGATTACAGGCATGAGCCACCATGCCGGCCACTTCGCATATTTTCAAGGTTCATCCACATTGTAGAATATACCATAGTTCATTCTTTTTGTGGCTGAATTATATTCCTTGTATGGAGAGACCGTATTTTATTTATCCATTTATCAGTTGTACATCTGGGCTTTTCCCACATTTTGGCTATTAATAATGCTGTTATAAACATTTGTGTACAAGTTTTTGTGTGAACATACATTTTCAATTTTCTTGGGTGAATAACTGGCAGTGGAAATGCGGGGTCACATGGCAACTCTACGTTTAATTGTTTGAGGAACTGCCAGACTGTCTTCCAAAATAGGTGTACCATTTTACATTCCCACTAGGAAGGTTCCAGTTTCTTCACATCCTCGTCCACACTTGTTACTATCTGACTTTGATACTAGCCATCCTAGTGGTTAAATGGTATCTCATTGTGGGTTTGATTTGCATTTCTCTGATAACTAATAATGTTGAGCATCCTTTCATGTACTTTGAGCCTTTTGTATATCTTCCTTGGAGAAATGGCTGTTTATAATTTTGTCCATTTTTGAATTGGGCTATTTGTCTTTTTTTTTTCTTTTGAGATTGAGTTTTGCTCTTGTTGACAGGCTGGAGGGCAACGGCACGATCTCGGCTCACTGCAACCTCCACCTTCCAGGTTCAAGTGATTCTCCTGCATCAGTCTCCTGAGTAGCTGGGACTACAGGCATACGCCACCACGCCTGGCTAATTTTTTTATTTTTAGTAGAGACAGGGTTTCACCATGTTGGCCAGGCTGGTCTCAAACTTCTGACCTCAGGTAATCCACCCACCTCGGCCTCCCAAAGTGCTGAGATTACAGGCGTGAGCCACCGAACCTGGTTTATTTGTCTTTTTATTATTGAGTTGGAAGAGTTCTTTGTATGTCCTGAATACAAGCCCCTTATCAGATGTATGATTTACAAATATTTTTTCCCATTCTGTGTGGAATTTTTTTCATTTTCTTAATAATGTAATTTGAAGCATCAAAGTTTTAAATTTTTTTGCCTTCATCCCCACCCACCAAGTTTTGATTTTTTAAAGACCCCCGCCCCAACAAAGTTTCAATTTTGATGTGGTCCAAGTTATCTATTTTTTCTTTTGGTGTCTTTGCTTTGGGTGTTATAGCTAAGAATTCACTGTCAAATTCAAGGTCATGAAGATTTAACCCTATGTTTTCTTTTAAGAGTTGTATAGGCCAGGTTCGGTGGCTCTTGCCTCTAATCCCAGCATTTTGGGAGACCAACGTGGGCGGATCACTTGAGGTCAAGAGTTCGAGACCAGGCTGGCCAACATAGTGAAACCCTGTCTCTACTAAAAATACAAAAATTAGCCAGGCATTGTGGCACATGGCTGTAATCTCAGCTACTCGGGACTCCATCTCAAGAAAAAAAAAAGAGAGAAATTAGAAAATGTGAGTCCTTGGCCTGAAAATACCTTGTTAAAAAAAAAAAGAAAGAAAGAAAGAAAAGAAAAAAAGAGGCCAGGCGCGGTGGCTCAAGCCTGTAATCCCAGCACTTTGGGAGGCCAAGGCGGGTGGATCACAAGGTCAAGAGATCGAGACCATCCTGGTCAACAAGGTGAAACCCTGTCTCTACTAAAAATACAAAAAATTAGCTGGGCATGGTGGCGCGTGCCTATAATCCCAGCTACTCAGGAGGCTGAGGCAGGAGAATTGCCTGAACCCAGGAGGCGGAGGTTGCGGTGAGCTGAGATCGCGCCATTGCGCTCCAGCCTGGGTAACAAGAGCGAAACTCCGTCTCAGAAAAAAAGAAAGTGTGAGTCCTCCAGTTTTGCTCTTGTTTTATTTATCAAAGTTGTTTTGGCTAAATCTGTATCCCTGGCAATTCCATAAGAATTTTAGAATCAGCTTGTCAAATTCTACAGATAACCTAGGATTCTGATAGGGATTGTATTGAATGTGTTTGTTAACTTGGGGAATATTGCCATTTTAACAACATTAGGCCTTCTGATTCACAATCACCAGATGTTTTTCCATTTATTTAGATCCCCTTCCTTCCTTCCTTCCTTCCTTCTCTCCCTCCTTCCCCCCTTCCCTCCTTCCCCCCTTCCCCCTTCCCCCCTTCCTCTCTCTCTCTCCCTTCTTCCTCTCTCTCCTTTTCTTTCTTTTTCTGAGTTTTGCTCTTGTCGCCCAGGCTGCAGTGCAGCAGCATTATCTCAGCTCACTGCAAACTCCTATTCCCAGGTTCAAGTGATTCTCCTGTCTCAGGCTCCTGAGTAGCTGGGATTAAAAGCATTCGCACCACGCCTGGCTATTTTTTTTTTTTGTATTTTTAGTAGAGAAGGGGGTTTCACCTTGTTGGCCAGGCTGGTCTTGAACTCCTGACCTCAAGTGATCCACCCACCTCGGCCTCCCAAAGTGCTAGGATTACAAGTGTGAGCCACTGCACCCAGCCCTTATTTATTTATTTATTTATTTATTTATCAAGACGGAGTCTTGCTCTGTCACCCAGGCTGGAGTGCAATGGTGCAATCTCGGCTCAATGCGAACTCTGCCTCCTGGGTCCAAGCAATTCTCCTGCCTCAGCTTCCTGAGTAGCTGGGATTACAGGTGCACTCCACCACGTCCGGCTGATTTTTTTGTGTGTGTGTATTTTTAGTAGAGACGGGGTTTCTCCATGTTGGCCAGGCTCGAACTCCTGACATTGTGGTCCGCCTTCCTCAGCCTACCAAAGTGCTGGGATTACAGGCGTGAGCCCCCCCCACCCGGCCCCAATATCTTTTAACAGTGTTTTGAGGCCAGGCACAGTGGTTCACTCCTGTAATCCTTGCACTTTGGGAGGCCGAGGCAGGTGCATCACTTAAGGCCAGGAATTCAAGACCAGCCTGGCCAACATGGTGAAATCCTGTCTCTACTAAAAATAGAAAAAAAAAAAAATAGCTAGGCATGGTGGCTTGCATCAATAATTCCAGCTACTCTGGAGGCTGAGGCATCAATGATTCCCAAGGAGAATCGCTTGAACCCGGGAGGCAGAGGCTGCAGTGAGCTGAGATTAAGCCACTGCACTCTAGCTTGGGTGGCACAGTAAGACTGTATCAAAAGCAAAACAATACAAAACAATATTTTGTAGTATTCAGAGTATAGTTTTGTACTTCTGCTGTTACGTTTATTCCTAAGCATTTTATTATTTCTGATGCTATTATAAATGAAATTGTTTCCTTAATTTTTTTCTTATTTTCTTTTTGTAGTACATGTCATGGCTGTGATGTTTCCTTAATTTCATTTTCAAATTGTTCATTGCAAGTGTATAGACATATACTTGACTTTTGTATGTTGACTTCTGTATATCCTGAAACCTTGCTGAATTCATTTCTTTGTTCTAATAGGGTTTTTTTAGTATGTTCCCTATGGTTTTCTATATACAACATCATATCATCCGCAAATAGATACAATTTGACTTCTTCCTTTACATTCTGGATACCTTTTATTTCTTTTGTATGTCAATTGCTCTGGCTAGCATCTCTAAGTACAATATTGAATACAAGTGTCATTCACTATAATCCTTAAAGCAGAGTGTTGCACACTGAGCCATTCACTTTTTCTTGATTGATATTTGTGTATCTAGTTACTCATTATTTATCAACGACAGAAATCCTTAGTATTGATAAACCCCAATTATCATGTTCAGTACCTTGAAAGTATTCAAATAGTATGTAATTGATAATGATACGTAGAAAAAAATGGCCTCTCAGCTGGGAGAGGTGGCTCAGGCCTGTAAAATCAGCACTTTGGGAGGCTGAGGCAGGTGGATCACCTGAGGTTAGGGGTTCAAGACCAGCTTGGCCAACATGGCGAAACCCCATCTCTACTAAAAATAGAAAAATTAGCTGAGCGTGGTGGTGCACACCTGTAATCCCAGCTACTTGGGAGGCTGAGGCAGGAGAATCACTTGAACCCAGGAGGTGGAGGTTGCAGTGAGCCTCTGAGATCAAGCCACTGCACTCCAGCCTGGGCAATAGAGCAAGACTCTATCTCAGGAAAAAAAAAGAAAAGAAAAAAGTGGCCTCTCAAAACCTTGCTTGGATCTTCTTTCTCTGTTGTTTTGGCTGGCTCCTCTCCATCATCACCTGCCTCTTAACTGTAGACGTTTTGCAGGTTTCTGTCCTAGGTCATCTTTTTGTTTGTTTGTTTGTTTTTGTTTTTGAGACAGAGTCTCATTCTGTCAGCAGGCTGGAGTGCAGTGGCACGATCTCAGCTCACTGCAACCTCTGCTTCCCTGGTTTAAGTGACTCTCCTGCTTCAGCCTCCCAAGTAGCTGGGAGTACAAGCACATGCCACCATACCCGGCTAATTTTTTGTATTTTTAGTAGAAACGGGGTTTCACTGTGTTAGCCAGGATGGTGCTGATCTCCTGACCTCATGATCCGCCTGCCTTGGCCTCCCAAAGTGCTGGGATTACAGGTGTGAGCCACTGCACCAGGCCTTTTTCTTTTCTTTTCTTTTCTTTTCTTTTCTTTTCTTTTCTTTTCTTTTCTTTTCTTTCCTTTTCTTTCCTTTCCTTTCTTCCTTCCTTCCTTCCTTCCTTCCTTCCTTTCTTTCCTTCCTTCCTTCCTTTCTTTCTTTCTTTCTTTCTTTCTTTCTTTCTTTCTTTCTTTCTTCTTTCTTTCTTTCTTTCTTTTTTTTTTGAGACGGAGTTTCACTCTTGTTAAGCAGGCTGGAGTGCAATGGCGCGATCTCGGCTCACCACAATCTCCGCCTCCTGGGTTCAGGCAATTCTCCTGCCTCAGCCTCACGAGTAGCTGGGATTACAGGCATGCGCCACCATGCCCAGCTAATTTTTTGTATTTTTAGTAGAGACGGGGGTTTCACCATGTTGACCAGGATGGTCTCAATCTCTTGACCTCGTGATCCACCCGCCTTGGCCTCCCAAAGTGCTGGGATTACAGGCTTGAGCCACCGCACCCGGCCGGCCTTTTTCTTTTTTTAACGTTAGTTTTCTCCTTCCTTCATGCCCTCAGCTTCACTCAAACATTGTCTATGTTGACAATCCAGAACTCTATTTTGAGATTTAGAGCTGCATTTCAATTGGCTTATAGCCAATTACATGCTGTCTCCACCTGGACATTCTGCATATACTTAAACTCAACATGACCAAAACTGCACTGATTGACTTTCCCCAAGTCTTGCTCTTCTGCCTCTATTTACTATCCTGGTTAGTGGCACAACCAGACTTCCAAGCACCCAAATAAGAAACCTGGGAATCATTCTAGTCTTTTCCATTCCTTACCTCCTACATTTAACTGATTATTAAGTTCCCTTGATCTTACCTTCTAAATATCTTAATTTGGTTTCCTTTTCTTTGCCCCTACAACCACTGCCTTAATTCAGGACTTCCTGGTCTCTGACTTGAATTATCATTGTATTCTACTTTTTTTGCCAAGCTTCCCAGACAATCATGATTGTATTCTAATTGGTGTCCCTATCTCCTAGCATATCTTCTCCAATCTACTCTACACTCTGTTGCCAGGGTTATATCCATGTCCTCTTCCCTGAAACCTGTGAGTGTTAATTTATATGGCAGAAAAGAAGGACTTCGCAGATGTGATTAAGTTAAGGATCCTGAGATGGGGAGATTATCCAGCTGGGCCCTAAATGCAATGACAAATGTCCTGATAAGAGAGAGAGAGAGAGATTTGCTACACAGAGACAAGGAGAAGGCCATGTGATGACGGAGGCAGAGATTGGAGTGAAAGGGCCACAAGCCAAGGAATGCCGGCAGCCACCAGAAGCTAGAAGAGACAAGAAACAGATTCTCTCCTAGAGCCTCTGAAAGGAGTGTGCCCCTACCAACACCTTGATTTCATCTCAGTGATAATGATTTCAGAATTCTGTGAACTGTGAGAAAATAAATTTCTCTTGTTTAAGCCACCAAATTTGTGGTAATTTGTACAACCACCCCAGAAACTAATACAGTGATTTTCTAAAATTTAGTCCTATCATGAATGGAAAATAAATTATTTTATCTGTCTCTATATATCTATCATTCCATCTATGTATTTATGTGTCTACGTATGTATTGTATGTATGTATCTATCTATGTGTGTGTATATCTGGAAGAAAAAAATACCAAAATGTTAACAATTATTTCTGGACAGTGGGATAATTTTTATTCTTCTGTGCATTTTCCAATTTTTCCCTCAAAAAGCATATATTACTTTCATAATCAGAAAAAGCAATATGGTGGGGCATGGTGACTCATGCCTGTAATTCCAGCACTTTGGGAGGCTGAGGCGGGCGGCTAATGTGGTGAAACCCTGTCTCTACTAAAAATAGAAAACATTAGCCAGGTGTGGTGGCACATGCCTGTAGTCCCAGCTACTCGGGAGGCTGAGGCAGGAGAATCGCTTGAACCCAGGAGGCAGATGTTGCCGAGATTGCACCGCTGCACTCCAGCCTGGGCAAGAAATCGAGACTCTGTCTTGAAAAAAAAAATTAAAAATTAGATGGACATGGTGGTGCATACCTGTAGTCCCCACTACTCAAGACGCTGAGGCTGAGATGGGAGTATCACTTGAACCCAGCAGGCAGAGGTTGCAGTGAGCCGAGATCACGCCACTGCACTCCAGCCTGGGTGACAGAGTGAGATTCCATCTCAAAAAAAAATAAGTAATATAAATTATTTTTAAAAAACCCTTCAATGGTTCCCCATCACTTACAGATTAAAGTACAAACTTCTAAGCATAGCACAGGCCCTTAATTTTTTTGACCTTTGCCTATGTCTCTAGCCTAATTTCCTACCACAGTCTCCCCACTTCTCTACAGCCATGAAAAACTACCAAAGCATATCATTCTGCCTCTGACACTTAGCACAAAGACCTCCTTGACTTCATTATCTTGGTCAAGAACCAGTTCATATCAGGCAAAGTGTCTTATGCCTGTAATCCCAGCATTTTGGGAGGCAGAGGCAGGATGATGGCTTGAGCCCAGTTCAAGACTAGCCTGGGCAACATGGCAAAACCACGTTTCTACAAACAAATTAGCCAAGTGTGGTGGTGAGTGCCTATAGTCCCAGCCACTTGGAGGCTGAGGTAGGAAGACTTGCTTGAGCCGAGGAGGTCAAGGCTACAGTGAACCGTGTTCATGTCACTGCTCTCCAGCCTTGGTGACAGCCAGATCTTGTGTATAAATAAATAAATAAATAAATAAACCAATTCAAGGGTATTTTTTCCTGTGTGGCCATTCCTGATCTACTGAAGCAGATCCATGTTACCCTTAACTGCTACTGTATCTCCAATATGCTACTATTATTTTATTTGCATAAGATATTGCAACTATTTGTTTGCATGAACAGCTTTCTACTTATTTTATTTTATTTTTTTGAGACGGAGTTTCGCTCTCATTACCCAGGCTGGAGTGCAATGGCGTGATCTCGTCTCACCGCAACCTGCACCTCCTAGGTTCAGGCAATTCCCCTGCCTCAGGCTCCTGAGTAGCTGGGATTACAGGCACATGCCACCGTGCCCGGCTAATTTTTGTATTTTTAGTAGAGACGGGGGTTTCACCATGTTGACCAGGATGGTCTCGATTTCTTGACCTCATGATCCACCCGCCTTGGCCTCCCAAAGTGCTGGGATTATAGGCTTGAGCCACCGCGCCCGGCCCTCTACTTATTTTATTAACAATGTATACATTCATTAAAATGTTACTGAATCCGGCTGGGCGCAGTGGCTCAAGCCTGTAATCCCAGCACTTTAGGAGGCTGAGGTGGGCAGATCACTTGAGGTCAGGAGTTTGAGACCAGCCTAGCCAACATGGTGAAATCCTGTCTCTACTGAAAATACAAAAATTAGCCAGGTGTGGTGGCAGGTGCCTGTAATCCCAGCTACTCAGGAGGCTGAGGCAGGGGAATTGCCTGAACCTAGGAGGTGCAGGTTGCGGTGAGCCGAGATCACGCCACTGCACTCTAACCTGGATGCCGGAGTGAGACTCTGTCTCGGAAAAAAAAAAAAGTGGTCTTAACCTTGCGTGGCTCATGCCTGTAATCCCCGCACTTTGCCAAGCAGAGGCGGGAGGATTGCTTACACCCAGGAATTTAATATCAATCTGGGCAACGTGGTGAAACCGTCTCTACAAAAAATACAAAAATTACCTGGGTGTAGTTGTGCCCGCCTGTAGTCCCAGCTACTCAGGGAGCTGAATCGGGAGAATTGCTGGAACATGAAAGGCAGAGGTTGCAGTGAGCTGTGTTTGTGTCACTGCACTCCAGCCTGGATGACAGAGCAAGACTCTGTCTCTAAATAAATAAATAAACAGCTGGGCACGGTGGCTCAAGCCTGTAATCCCAGCACTTTGGGAGGCCAAGGCGCTTGCATCATGAGGTCAAGAGATAGAGACCATCCTGGTCAACATGGTGAAACCCCGTCTCTACTAAAAAATACAAAAAAAATTTAGCTGGGCAGGGTGGCGTGTGCCTGTAATCCCAGCTCCTCAGGAGGCTGAGGCAGGAGAATTGCCTGAACTCAGGAGGCAGAGGTTGCGGTGAGCCGAGATCACGCCATTACACTCCAGCCTGGGTAACAAGAGCGAAACTCTGTCTCAAAAAAAATAAATAAGCAAAAAAATAAATAAATAAATAACAACATTTCTGTTTGGCCAGGACAGTACATACATAGGGAATAGAAATGCAAGGAAGTGGTCATAATTGCTACCTCTAGAGAATGAGTAGAGGGGGAGACTTTTCTCTTTATACAGTTGAGTATTGTTTGATTTTTTTTACCCATGAGTAAGTATTAGTTTCCTTCTTCTTCTTTTTAATTGAGACAGGGTCTCACTCTGTAACGCAGGCTGGAGTGGGATCTCCACTCACTGTAGCCTCTGCTTCCCACACTCAAGCTAACCTCCCACATTAACCTTAACCTCCTGAGTAGGTGGGACTACAGGGATGCTCCACCACAACCGGCTAATTTTTGCTTTTTTTTTTTTTTTTTTAAGATGGGGTTTTGCCATGTTACCCAGGCTGGTGTCGAACTCCTGGGCTCAGGTGATCTGCCCGTCTCGGCCTCTCAAGGGGCTGGGATTATAGGCATGATACCTGCACCCAGCCAGAATTAAAAATTCAGGTCCTCAGTTGCATTAGTCATATTTTATTTTTTTAATTTTAATTTTTTATTTTTTGAGATGGAGTTTGGCTCTTGTTTCCCATGTTGGAGTGTAATGGCGCGATCTTGGCTCACCACAACCGCTGCCTCCTGGGTTCAAGCGATTCTCCTACCTCAGCCTCCCGAGTAGTTGGGATTACAGGCATGCGCCACCATGCCCGGCTAATTATTTTTTGTATTTTTAGCAGAGACAAGGTTTCTCCATGTTGGTCAGGTTGGTCTCGAACTCCTGACCTCAGGTTATCCGCCTGCCTCGACCTCCCAACGTGCTGGGATTACAGGCCTAAACCACTGCACCTGGCCACATTAGTCATCTATCAAGGGCCACTTATCGTTAGTAGCTGCCATACTGAACACAGCAGACATAGGACCTTTCCATCATTGCAGACAGCAAGTCTAGATCATTGTGTCCCACATAAGGTGGTGCCCATTGGTATACCCTGCAACCCTGAGTGTGAATTAGTGGGAATTAACAACAAATACCTATCAATTGATCCCTGTAGTCTTCGGTTAACTACTGGGGCGAGGCGAGTTAGGCATTACTGAAACAATCAAGGTTAGTTACTAATAGGCCTCTTACGGAGTATCTGAGCTGTAGGCCTACAATATATCCATGGCCATGATGACACCTGTTGAAGCTCTCTGTAAATCATAGGAACAATAGTGACGTTTGGACTGCTAGGTTTTCTGGTTACCATGGAAATGAGGGTGCTGGTTACAATTCTGTGTAATCACGCAGAGACTAAGGTGTGATGCTTCCTCTCCTCCCCCACCTCCTGTCTGTAACCATGACCAAAGAGTGGACTATTTCAGTTGCGTTTCCCAAGTAGCCCTAGCAACAGGAGAAGCACCTAGAAATCTGATTAAGTATGAGGTGTCAGGATGCAAGCCCTAACGAGGAAGTGTGAAAAAAGAAACATGGCGAGGCCAAATCTATCACATTGAATACAATGACATTGTTACTCTTGCATCTTGCACAGGCGCAGTGCAGAAATTCTCCGAGCACGCCTACGCGCACATTTTCTCCCCTTCCTCTCCCTCTTTCCACTTGACTCTCCCATTTTCTCTTCTCCTTTCCCCCTCCCACCACTTGGTCTTTCAGTCTTTCAGTTAGTGCATTTATGTCTCTCCTTCCGACCCCCACCCCCAGCTCCTCTCCCTTTCCTTTTCCCCCTCCCCCTTTCCTTTTCCGTCTCACGCGCCAGGCCGCTTGCACATGCGCATTAGGTATAAAGCCGCACTCTTTGTCCCCATCTGTCGTTCACACCAACTCAAGCCTTTAGCGTTCGGCAGCCAATAGAATCTAAGAAATGGCGGAAAAATGATTCCGCCTCGGGAGATAAACCTTGATTAGCAGTTCAGCTAACCAATCGAGAACACCGCTTTGTACCCCTTGGGAGGCACCGAGCTCCGTCGTCTCGTTTCCGGCGGTCGCGCGCTCTTTTCTCGGGACGGTAGAGGCCGTGTAGCGTCGCCGTTACACCGAGGAGAGATTAGTCGGTAGAGGGTGAGTTTTTGGGACGGCTTGTTCTTATTTGGGAGGGTACTGGGATTTCTTGAAACAATCAGCGAAGGAAAAGGCTCGGGCGACGCTAGGTTTGGAAGAGGGGATGGCGTTTCCGAGGGCCCTTGAGGCCTTGTCTCCGCCGCCGCACTGCCTTCTCTGCCCACCCGCGGGGGCCCACCTCTTTACTCGCTTCGCCTCGGGCTTTCCCCGTTTTCGCTCCTGCCCTGTTTCTTTGTGTAACTCGTCTCCGAATCTTGCCAGTGTCAGTAAGTTGCTGGTCTCTGAGCCGCCACGGGCCCTACGGTGTGGGGTCTATTATGAGAGATCGCTGAAGTCCTGGTTGGTTGGAGGAGGCGCTTTGTTGGGCGCTGCTCCTCTCGGCCCCACGAGGCCATTAATTCAGAATGGGCATGTGAGGCCCCTCGAGCGATATTTCTTTGTCAAAAGTCTTAGCTGGAAAGTTCCTCTGCACGTTCGGAGGCCACCGCTTTCGTAGTCAGATTTCTGTATGCCCTTTTTTTAGTCTACCGCCTAGCTCCTTGACGCATTTATATAGCATCACTTTTTAAAATGAAACATATTTATGGATTTTGCATCGAGTATTTTACTTTCCTGTTTGAGAAACTCTTACCATAGCTGACACCTTTCTTTGCGTTTTTTAACAGAGAAGTCGAGGTTAGAGAGGACTGGGAGGCACTTTGCTGTCTTCAATCGAAGTTGAGGTAGGTGTAAGGGGTAGGGTTGCCAGACAAAACACGGGGCACCCAGTTGAGTTAGAATTTCACTTACACAACCAATTATTTTTGAGTATACGTTGCATAGTTTCAGTTAAATTGGAAATTCCATTTGTGGGTTGTGTATTTTATTTGTGAAATCTGGCAACTCTAGTTGGGGGGGCACTGGCTCTATTTATACTGTATGTTTGTCCACCTTCCTTGTTAAGTGAAAAGTCCTAAGAAACCCTTAGAAAAGGACCTTAGATCATTTCACAGCTTTCGAGCTGGCCATCCAGGCGGCCATCTCAGTCTGGTAAATTGATATCAGATTTTCCCCTTAGTTACCTAAAAAGTTGACCCTTCTGCTGAAAATCGACGGAACAATTATTTAGATTTAACATATGTGTGATGTAGTGTTTGGTCTCGTACCTAAACATTTGTCTAACTAGCATGCCCAGTAAGTAGTCTTTCTCAACCAGCAATGCATATTTTCTCTCAAAGTTCTTCATCAGGATTATTAGTCTTGTGGACAAGTAAGTAGAAAGAAGTCTTTGCTGCTGATCTTTGTGCTGTGTTCTCTTTTCAGAGGCCCAGTATTTAGGCGACCATTAATTTATTATTCTGAAGAGGGTTCTGCACGTATTTCCAAATTATATTGGTGGTCATCAGAAATAGGTGATGGGAAGAAATATTTCTCGAGGTGCTTGGTACTTGGTGGGCAGTCTTCTAGGTGCTTTATACAGTATGACAGTCTTACTCTAGTGCATTCCATCTTTGGCCTCTCTGGGGCCACGGGAAGAGAGATATTAACACCTGGACCCCAAATAGGAAAATAATTGATTTTGATGCCCCCAACTGTTTCCAGAGTGGATTTTAGATTTTGTATGTTTTAACTTCTTTTATGTCTTATTTTATTTATTTGTGTTTTGAACGGGGTTTCACTATGTTGGCCAGGGTGGTCTCAAACTCCTGACCTAGTGATCCACCCACCTCAGCCTCCCAAAGTGTTGGGATTACAGGCGTGAGCCACTGCCCCTGGCTTATGTCTTATTTTTTAAAACATGATTTCCTATTTTTAAGGTAACTCATTTGCCATGAAACTGCTACATCTGCTCATGGTATTTAAAATCCTTACAACTTTTTGAGAAAACAATGTTGTACTATGCTGCAAGAGTCAACAGGATAGATTCTATTTTTAACAACGTATCCTATGGAAATAATTAAATGGAAACAAAGCCTAAAGCCAGAAGACATTTACTGCAGCATTGTAATAGGAAAAGCCCAAAACAACCACCTAAATGTCTTATTATTGTAGGGAGTAGTTTAGTAAATTAGTGTACATCCTGGTGGATTTTATATAGGCATTAAAAATTATAATGATGTTGACATTAGCAGAAATGAGGAATATACAAGAATGCGACATCAGTCACCGAATATGCAAGAGTGCGATATCAGTCACTGAAATGATAATGTATGTTTAATTAAGCAAGAATGGAAAACTGGGAGGAATATCTACATGGGTATGTCCAAAGATTTAGCTATGAGCATTGATTATAATGGTGAAAAAGTAGAAACAACGCAGGTGTCCAATACAATAGGGACTTGGTTGACAACTGAATACTGTGTTTGTTAATGTAAAAGATTTAATGACGTGAAAGCTGTTTATGATATATCATAAAGTAAAAAACAGGTTACAGAATAGTATCTCATTTCAAATACATAAATTAATGACTAGAAGGGTATACAAACATGTTAACAGTGTTATTAGTGGTAGATCTATGGATTTTAATTTTTTTCTAAATTTTCTATGTTAAAATGCATTTTGTAATAAGTACATAATTGTAATTTGTTTAAAAATTTTTAAATAAAATTTTAACTTGTAATTTCTGATACCTTAGAACATTAATGAGAAACATAAGATTGATTAAATGATATAAATGTGAAAATTTAAGTCTTGGCTTAAATGTCAAATGTTGAGTGAGGTTTACCATCTGCCTCCTTCCATTCCCTATCCACTTTACCCCCTCCTCCCCCATTTTTATTTATTTTCCCATAGCACTTTCCTCTTCTTAAATACTATATAATTAGTCTCTCACTAGAAGTAAGCTCTGTAGGCAAGAATCTGCTTTTTTCACTGATCACTCCAAGCACCTAGAATAGTGCCTAACAGATAGTAGGCATTCACTGAATATTTTTTTGAATGAAATAGTGAATTGAAAAATCGTTAGTAACCTACAAGCAATGCAGTTGTTTTCGTTTTTGCCTACTTTCTGTACCTTCTCTATATTCACATTTTTTTTTAAAAAAAAAAACCTTTTCTCCACATACATGTTTATGTGGTCTACGTAATTTTTAATGCTGTGAACACTTTGTTGTATAGATGTACCATAATTTAATGAAAACCATTTTCCTAATTTTGGGAATTTAAGTCATTTTTATTGTTCTGTTACCATAAAGGCCATTACAATGAACATTTTCATGGGTGTAGTTTTTAATTTTAAAATTATTAGGATAAATATCCAGGAGTAGAATTTCTGAATTAAAGACCGAATGGATATCTTGATAGCTCTAGTTACCCTATTGTCTTACTAAACTATTTTTTTGTTTGTTTAACGATGGGGTTTCACCATGATGGCCAGGCTGGTCTTGAACTCCTGACCTCAGGTGATCCACCCACCTCGGCCTCCCAAAGTGCTAGGATTACAGGCGTGAGCCACTGCGACCGACCGGCACCTACTGTCTTACTAAACAACTTTTGGATACAGAATTTGGTGATTGCATTGCTGTTTTCAGTTTTGGTGGGATGTGACATAAAATGGATTAGGATTCCTTATTTTTTGGAATGTTTTTATACACACGAAAGTATTCCCATACACATACCATCAGCATTAGTAGTTATCAAGTCTTTGTCGCATTTCTTTCATCTGAGAAATATAATTTTCTGTATTACTAATATATTTTTTTGAGATGGACTCTCTGTTGCCCAGGCTGGAGTGCAGTGGCACTATCTCTGCAGCCTCTGCCCCCCAGGTTCAAGCAATTCTGCCCAAGCCTCCTGAATAGCTGGGATTATAGAGCCCACCACCATGCCCAGCTAATTTTTGTGTTTTGTTGCTGGGTGTGGTGGCTCATGCCTGTAATCCCAGCACTTTGGGAGGCCAAGGCAGGTGGATCATGAGGTCAAGAGATCGAGACCATCCTGGTCAACATGGTGAAACCCCATCTCTATTAAAAATACAAAAAATTAGCTGGGCATGGTGGCGCGTGCCTGTAATCCCAGCTACTCAGGAGGCTGAGGCAGGAGAGTTGCCTGAACCCAGAAGATGGAGGTTGCGGTGAGCCGAGATCGCGCCATTGCACTCCAGCCTGAGTAACGAGAGCGAAACTCCGTCTCAAAAAAAAAAAATTGTGTTTTTAGTAGAGACAGGGTTTTACCACGTTGGTCAGGCTGGTCTTGTACTCCTGACCTCAAGCAGTCCACCTGCCTGAGTCTCCCAAAGTGCTAGGATTACAGGCATGAGCCACAGCAATTTTGTTTGTTTTGCTTTCAGACAGAGTCTTCATCTGTTGCCCAGGCTGGTGTGCAGTGGCACGATTTCAGCTCATTACAACCTCCGCCTCCTGGGTTCAAACAATTCTCCTGCCTCAGCTTCCCAAGTAGCTGGGACTACAGGTGCCACCCCTGGCTAATTTTTGTATTTTTAGTAGAGGACGGGGTATCACCGTATTGGCCAGGTTGGTCTTGAACTCCTCACCTTTATGAGCCACCATGCCTGGGCCAATTTTCTCTTTTTTTTTGGAGACTGGGTTTCACCATATTGGCCAGGATGGTCTCAAACTCCTGTCTATGTGATTCTCCCACCTTGGCCTCCCAAAGTGTTGGGATTACAGGTGTGAGCTACTGAGCCTGGCCTAATTTTCTCTATTTTAAAGGGAACATATAGTATTAATAATACGATGCTGATAAAGATCCTTTTTTGCATTTTTCCTTCCGCTAAATTCTTTTTTTTTTTTTTTTGAGACTGAGTGTCGCTCTTGTTACCCAGGCTGGAGTGCAATGGCGTGATCTCGGCTCACCGCAACCTCCGCCTCCTGGGTTCAGGCAATTCTCCTGCCTCAGCCTCCTGAGTAGCTGGGATTACAGACACGCACCACCATGCCCAGCTAATTTTTGTATTTTTAGTAGAGACGGGGTTTCACCATGTTGACCAGGATGGTCTCGATCTCTTGACCTCATGATCCACCCACCTCGGCCTCCCGAAGTGCTGGGATTACAGGCGTAAGCCACCGTGCCTGGCCTCCTTCAGCTAAATTCTTATTAGAGGGTCTTGTGTTTGAGGGAAAGGATTTAGGATTGACATTGTCCTTTTAATTCCTGAACTGTCCTTGAACAAGGAAGACTGTCCTCAGTTTGTTAACCTGATAAAGTTAAAAATTTTCATTTTAAAACTCAACTTTTGAATTCAGTCTGGATTATACCAGTAATCTTTTTTTCTTTTTTTTTTTTTTGAGACGGAGTTTCACTGTTGTTACCCAGACTGGAGTGCAATGGCACAATCTCGGCTCACCGCAACCTCCGCCTCCTGGGTTCAAGCAATTCTCCTGCCTCAGCCTCTCAAGTAGTTGGGACTACAGGCGCGCACCACCATGCCCAGCTAATTTTTGTATTTTTAGTAGAGATGGGGTTTCACCTTGTTGACCAGGATGGTCTTGATCTCTTGACCTCGTGATCCACCTGCCTCGGCCTCCCAAAGGGCTGGGATTATAGGTGTGAGCCACCGGGCCCAGCCTATCTTTTTTTCTTAGAAAGTCTCCCTCTATCACCCAGGCTGAGTGTAGTGGTGTCATCTTAGCTCACTGCAACCTCCGCCTCCGGGGTTCAAGTGATTCTTCTGCCTCAGCCTCCCGAGTAGCTGGGACTACAGGTGTGTGCCAGCACGCCCAGCTAGTTTTTTTGTATTTTTAGTAGAGATGGGGTTTCACCGTGTTAGCCAGGATGGTCTTGATCTCCTGACCTTGTGATCTGCCTGCCTCAGCCTCCCAAAGTGCTGGGATTACAGGCGTGAGCCACTGTGCCCGGCTCTTCTTTTTTCTTTTCTTTTTATTTATTTCTGAGACCAAGTCTCACTCTGTCACCCAGACTGGACTGCAATGGCAGCATCTCAGCTCACTGCAACCTCCGCTGCCTGGGTTCAAGCAATTCTCCTGCCTCAGCCTCCCAAGTAGCTGGGACTACAAGTGCATGCTGCCACACCATGTTGGCCAGGCTGGTCTCTTAACTCCTGACCTCAGGTGATCTGCCTGCCTTGGCCTCCCAAAGTGCTGGGATTAGAGGCATGAGCCACCGCTCCCAGCCTATTTGTTTATTTATTTTTTTGAGACAGGGTCTCTCATTCTGTTGGCTAGGCTGAAGTGCTGTGGCATGATTTCGCCTCACTGTAACCTCCTCTTCCTGGGCTCAAGTTAATTCTCCAGCCTCGGCCTCCCAAGTAGCTGGGACTACAGGCATGAGCCACTGGAGGACTGCTTGAGCCCAGTAAAAACAGAGACTGAGTCTTGCTATGTTGCCCAGGCTGGTCTCAAACTCCTCCTGGGTTCAAGCCATCTTCCCACCTCGGCCTCCCAAAGTGCGGGGATTACAGGCCAGAGCCACCATGCTGGCCTCTTTTTTTTTTCTTTTCAATGTTTGGGAGCACAGAGCATTTGTTTTCTCTTTAATCATATGTCGATTTTTAAATGATAGAATTTAATGTTTTATTATTATTATTTTGTTTTTTTGAGACAGAATCTCATTCTGCCTGCCCAGGCTAGAATACAATGGCATGATCACAGCTCACTGCAGCCTCAGCTTCCCAAGTAGCTGGGACTGCAGGCATGTGCTATCATGCCTGGCTAATTTTTTTATACATATTTTTTATAGAGATGGGACTCACTATGTTGCCAGGGCTGGGCTCAAGCAGTCTTCCTGCCTAGACTTCCCAAAATGCTGGGATTACAGATGTGAGCCATTGTGTCCAGCCTGTTTATCTTTTTTTTTTTTTTTTTTTTCTTTTTTGAGGCAGTTTCACTCTTGTTGCCCAGGCTGCAGTGCAGTGGCAGGATCTCTGCTCACTGCAACCTCCACCTCCTGGGTTCCAGTGATTGTCCTGCCTCAGCCTCCCCAAGTAACTGGGACCACACCTGGCTAGTTTTTGTATTTTTAGTAGAGACGGGGTTTCACGATGTTGGTCAGGCTGGTCTCACACTCCTGACCTCTGGTGATCTGCTCGCCTTGGCCTCCCAAACTTCTAGGATTACAGGCATTGGCCACCACTCCCGGCCTATCTTTTTATATTTGCTTTTATTGCTTTAGTAGTCATTTGTCTTTCCATTGTGATTAATAAATATTTAGAGTGCTTACTGTAGCCAGTAGTGAGCTAGTATTTTTACATGTTTATTCTTATAGCCACTTTGAGAGACCAGTATTTTTATCATCCCCTTTAGAACAGCTGAAGAAGGCCGGGTGCGGTGGCTCAAGCCTGTAATCCCAGCACTTTGGGAGGCCGAGGCGGGTGGATCACGAGGTCAAGAGATTGAGACCATCTTGGTCAACCTGGTGAAACCCCGCCTCTACTAAAAATACAAAAAATTAGCTGGGCATGGTGGTGCGTGCCTGTAATCCCAGCTACTCAGGAGGCTGAGGCAGGAGAATTGCCTGAACCCAGGAGGCGGAGGTTGCGGTGAGCCGAGATCGCGCCATTGCACTCCAGCCTGGGTCACAAGAGCGAAACTCCGTCTCAAAAAAAAAAAAGAACAGCTGAAGAAACAGGTACAGAATAATTTACTACTAAAGTAGTACACAGTTTAGGAACACAAGGCAAACCTAAGGATGCCTAACCTCACAGCCCATACTTGTACCACTGTTTACACAGTATGTACTGTGGGCTAGGATTGGTAGGTACCAGAGAAGACAAGACTTTACTAGTTTTTGTCCTTGTGATAACTAGAATTTGTTTCAATTATTTTGTTTTTAAAATGTGCTTTTAATGTGTGATGGGGCCAGTTTTTAAGAGTGGGTTCTTTTGGAAAAGTAGTTTCCTATTAATGTATAGTATTGGACTGGAAAGTTCCTTAAGCCATTCTAGTGCAAGCTGTTTTCATCCAGTACTCATTTAGTTTCTATGTGCAGTGTAACTGCTGATGCTTGGTTGTATTTAGATTTTTATTTAATTTATTTGAGACAAGATGTCTCTCAGTTGCCCAGGCTGGAGTGCAGTGGCACAATCATGGCTCACTACAGCCTCTAACTGGGCTCAAGTGATCCTCCAGCCCCAGCCTCCTGAGTAGCTAGGACTACAGGTGTGTGTCACTATGCCTGGGTAATTTTTAATTTTTTTCGTAGAGATGGGATCTCACTGTAATGTCTAGGATGGCTGATCTTGAACTCCTGGGCTCAAGTGATCCTCCCATCTCAGCCCTCCCAAGTAGCTGGAACCACAGGTGCATGCCACCACACCCAGCTAATTTTTGTATTTTTTGGTAGAGATGGGGTTTCACCATGATGCCCAGGCTGGTCTTAAACTCCTGAAGTCAAGTAGTCTGCCCACCTCTGCCTCCCAAGGTGTTGGGATTACAGGCACGAGCCACTGCATTGGCCTTTTAATTTATGTTTTTCTTTGTTTTCCTTTTTTGTTTGACTTTTACTATATTGTATAACTTCTAGAATGCAAGATTTTTTTTTAGCATGGTTTTCATATACAACACTGATAGTTTTTTGTTTTTTTTTGTTTTTTTTTTTTTTGAGACGGAGTTTCGCTCTCGTTACCCAGGCTGGAGTGCAGTGGCACCATCTTGGCTCACTGCAACCTCCGCCTCCTGGGTTCAGGCAATTCTCCTGCCTCAGCCTCCTGAGTAGCTGGGATTACAGGCACATGCCACCATGCCCAGCTAATTTTTTATTTTTTATATTTTTAGTAGAGACAGGGTTTCACCATGTTGACCGGTATGGTCTCCATCTCTTGACTTCGTGATCCACCCGCCTCGGCCTCCCAAAGTGCTGGGATTACAGGCTTGAGCCACTGTGCCCGGCCTGGGTTTTTTTTTTTTTTTTTTTGAGACGGAGTTTCGCTCTTGTTACCCAGGGTGCAGTGCAATGGCACGATCTCAGCTCACCGCAACCTCCGCCTCCTGGGTTCAAGCAATTCTTTCACCTCAGCCTCCTGAGTAGCTGGGACTACAGGCATGTACCACCATGCCCAGCTAATTTTTGTGTTTTTATTAAGAGACGGGGTTTCACCATTGTTGACCAGGATAGTCTCAATCTTTTGACCTCGTGATCCAGCCGCCTCCGCCTCCCAAAGTGCTGGGATTATAGGCATGAGCCACCACCGCTGGCCACACTGATAGATTTTTGAATTGTTCTCCTTTGTCGTGGTTGTTACTAATTGTTTGCCTCTGGCAAAAGCCAGAGTACCAAAGCTGATTAATGACATATAAGTCATCAGGAAGGTGAATGGTTGTGTTTATTAGTATTGAATCTATTTAATAGTCTACTTTTTCTTTATAGGGTGCAAAAATGCAGAGTAATAAAACTTTTAACTTGGAGAAGCAAAACCATACTCCAAGAAAGCATCATCAACATCACCACCAGCAGCAGCACCACCAGCAGCAACAGCAGCAGCCACCACCACCGCCAATACCTGCAAATGGGCAACAGGCCAGCAGCCAAAGTGTGTATATGCTAGGTGATGGAGTAGAAATAGATTCCCACTGGGAATGGTTTCTTGGTTTTTAGATTTGTTTCTTGGGATTATAAAGGAATAGCCTTTATGGCACACCTTTGTTCTTTTCCCTCTTTACCTCTTAATACTTCTTATGATGGGAAAGGCTAATTATTCTCCGGAACCAAGGAGAAAACATGTATGATAGCAGTTGAGTGTAGGTTGCTCTGCTGTGTTGGCACATTCTACTGCTAAACAGACATCTGCATGTTTTATCTCAGCTTGGTTCTTAGAGGTAGTCGTCAGATGACTGGTAGTTAAAAAGAATATAGAATAAGTCTTTTTTTTTTTTTTAACACCCCCCCCCCTTCCCCCGCAGCCAGAATAAATCTTTAGGCTTAAATGGAGAAGTCTGGTATTGAGTATTATACGGTTAGCCTTGAGCCTGTACCAGCTCATTGGAAAAAAGTTTTAAATATATGTTCCCGTTCAGTCAGTAAACTTTGAGTACCATTTGTATGCCTCTAAGACTAGAACCAATCCCAGCTTTGTTAACAGAGATTACTATAAAGAATTGCTCTTTCCTGGAGGCCAGGCGTGGTGGCTCACGCTTACAATCCCAGCACTTTGGGAGGCCGAGGCGGGTGGATCACGAAGTCAAGAGATCGAGACCATCCTGGTCAACATGGTGAAACCCCGTCTACTAAAAATACAATAATTAGCTGGGCATAGTGGTGCGCACCTATAGTCCCAGCTACTGGGGAGGCTGAGGCAGGAGAATTGCTTGAACCCAGGAGGCGGAGGTTGCGGTGAGCCGAGATTGTGCCATTGCACTCCAATCTGGGTAACAACAGCAAAACTCCATCTCAAAAAAAAAAAAAAGAATTGCTCTTTCCTAACTCGTCATTCTGTTGCTCCCAGCCTGAAAGAATGGGAACTAAGGTTATGAAAATTGGTGAGAGATTAGGAAAATGGAACAGTTACTTAAAAAAAATTTTTTTGGTTCTCATCTGAAGTTACATTTTGAATGTTAAAATCTGATCCCTTGGAACATAGGGCTCCTTGAATTGCTTAAATTTTCTCTTTGGCCGGTAGCTTCTATATTTTTTTCTCCCTTGATTAGTCCAGCTTGGCTTCTGGCCCATCATAGAGCTGTTCAGATGTCCTTGAAGATCTCTGCATACTGCTTTCACATTCTAAGGCGCAATTTACTAATAAGTGGTTAGGTTGCCTTGGGAAATGATGTTTGCATTCTCTACAAGTTATGTTTCCTAATCTAGCAGTGGTTATATGTCTTTGAGGATTCGACTGTGATAATCTTTCCCCAGTCTTTTAAGTGGTTATGTGTCTTCTCTCAGATGAAGGCTTGACTATTGACCTGAAGAATTTTAGGAAACCAGGAGAGAAGACCTTTACCCAACGAAGCCGTCTCTTTGTGGGAAATCTTCCTCCCGACATCACTGAGGAAGAAATGAGGAAACTGTTTGAGAAATATGGAAAGGCAGGCGAAGTCTTCATTCATAAGGATAAAGGATTTGGCTTTATCCGCTTGGTGAGCAACTGTTGGCTTTTGAGGCATGTGCTCTAAAGGTGGGGAAGCTGGGGAATAATGGAGATGGGAAAATAGGCACTGGAAATAATTAGCAGGTGATTTGGTCATTAAAAGCTTTTTTTTTTTTTTTTTTGAGATGGAGTTTTGCTGTTGTTACCCAGACTGGAGTGCAATGGCACGATCTCGGCTCACCGCAACCTCCGCCTCCTGGGTTCAAGCAATTCTCCTGCCTCAGCCTCCCGAGTAGCTGGGACTACAGGCACGCACCACCATGCCCAGCTAATTTTTGTATATTTAGTAGAGATGGGGTTTCACCTCGTTGACCAGGATGGTCTCTATCTCTTGACCTCGTGATCCACCCGCCGCGGCCTCCCAAAGTGCTGGGATTATAGGCGTGAACCACGGTGCCCAGCCCATTAAAAGCTTATTGATGAAACAACTGCAAAAATGCACACTTCAATTTTTCCTCACAGTTTTGTTTCAAAGATAACAGGTTTTTTTTGCCTAGGATACTGGAGCTAAAGTATGCCCTTAGGAACTTTTTTTTTTTTTTGGAGACAGTTTCGCTCTTGTTACCCAGGCTGGAGTGCAATGGCACGATCTTGGCTCACCGCAACCTCTGCCTCCTGGGTTCAAGCAATTCTCCTGCCTCAGCCTCCTGAGTAGCTGGGATTACAGGCACGCACCACCATGCCCAGCTAATTTTTTGTATTTTTAGTAGAGACGGGGTTTCACCATGTTGACCGGGGTGGGTCTTGATCTCTTGACTTCGTGATCCACCCGCCTCAGCCTCCCAAAGTGCTGGGATTACAGGCCTGAGCCACCGTGCCTGGCTGATCACTGTTTTCCTCCAGAAAAAGTGAAAAAGAAATTATTAATGATAAAGGTTTATATAATTTATTTCCCAAGCTTCTGCATATATATTGTCTTAAGACTTTTCATAACCATTAAGAGACAGTTTTATTTGTATCTCGTTTTAAAAGAGATAGGTGTCTCACCGTGTTGCCCTGGCTGGACTTGAATTCTTGGGCTTAAGCAGTTCTCTTGTCCACAGCCTCCTGAGTAGCTGGGACAGCAGACATGCACCACTGTGCCTGATTTATTTGTATCTTTAAAAAAAAACATTTAAATTGGATTAGCCAGGTGCATGGTGTGTGCCTGTAGTCCTAACTACTTAACTAGGCTGAGACAAGAGGGTTGCTTGAGCCTAGAAGTTTGAGGTTACACGGAGCTATGACCATAGGACTGTACTCCAGCCTGGGCGATTAATGATGGTGGCTGGGCATGGTAGCTCATACCTATAATCCCAGCACTTTGGGAGGCTGAGGCAGGAGGATCGAGATGGAGGCCATCCTGGCCAACATGGTGAAACCCCTTCTCTAAAAATTAGCTGCGTGTGGTGGCACACGCCTGTAGTCCCAGCTACTTAGGAGGCTGAGGCAGGAGAATCTCTTGAACCCGGGAGGCGGAGATTGCCGTAAGCCAAGATCGCGCCATTGCACTCCAGCATGGCCACAGAGTGAGGCTCCGTCTCAAAAAAAAAAAAAAAAAAGGGAAATTAATGATGGTAAAACATGCATAATGTAAAATTTACCATCTTAACCATTTGTAAGTGTAGGCCTTATTTTAAAATCTGGTTTAATTTAGGGAATTATGTGAGAGGAAAACATTTCTAGACAGTATCTACCTTCATAAATGGATGAGAATAATGTGACAGCAGGATCACTGGATGAGGTGATCAGAACTGGTTTTCATTCCAATCTGCTGCTAACTCTAGACTATAAGGCAAGTCATTTTTTCTGGGTATCAGATTTCTTTTTAGTAATATGAAAGGGATCCCATCAAGGTTTATGGTTCCGAAGAGGCTTCTTGGAGGGTATACATGATTCTGGTACATAGCTAGCAAAAGTTAGGCCATGTGCAGTGGCTCATGTCTGTAATCCTAGCACTTTGGAAGGCCAAGGCAGGCAGATCACTTGAGGTCAGAAGTTTGAGATAAGCCTGGCCAACATGCTGAAACCCATTTCTACTAAAAAATACAAAAATTAGCTGGGCGTAGTTGTGTGCGCCTTTAGTCCCACCTGCTCGGGAGGCCGAGGCAGGAGAATCGCCTAAACCCGGGAGGTGGAGGTTGCACCACTGCACTCCAGCATGGGTGCCAGAGCAAGACTGTCTCAAAGAAAAAGGAAAACAGAGACGACCCTCAAATCCACCACCCAGAATATTTTATTTTATTTATTTATTTTTGAGACGGAGTCATGCTCTGTCACCCAGGCTGGAGTGCAGTGGTGTAATCTCAGCTCACTGAAACCTCCACCTCCTGGGTTCAGGTAATTCTGCCTCAGCCTCCCAAGTAGCTGGAACTACAGGTGTGTGCCACCAATGCCCAGCAAATATTTTGTGTTTTTAATAGAGATGGGATTTCACTGTGTTAGCTAGGATGGTCTCAATCTCCTGACCTTGTGAGCCACAGTGCCCGGCCAATGGTGTTTGTTTTCTGGATGATCTCTTGTCACTTGGGAGAATACCTATGAAAGTGATGACCACCTAAGTGTTATTAACTTGTAGAATTACATGTGATTTATTGCATGGCCATCAGAAGCAACTAGGGTGGCCAAATAGCTGAAGGACACCATTAATTTTTTTTTGAGACAGTTTTGCTCGTTACCCAGGCTGGAGTGCAATGGCGCGATCTCAGCTCACCACAACCTCCACCTCCTGGGTTCAGGCAATTCTCCTGCCTTGGCCTCCTGAGTAGCTGGGATTACAGGCATGCGCCACCATGCCCCACTTATTTTTTGTATTTTTAGTAGAGACGGGGTTTCACCATGTTGACCAGGATGGTCTCAATCTCTTGACCTCGTGATCCACCCGCTTCGGCCTCCCAAAGTGCTGGGATTACAGGCTTGAGCCACTGCGCCTGGCCTTGCTTGTCAAGTTTTTAGGGGGAAGATATTTTGTTACTGAACTACACTTCTTTAGACTGTTGATGGCTGCTAAGGTATTCTTTGTCAAACTGAGTTATTCTAATTTTCCTCCTCTTCCTAGGAAACACGAACCCTAGCAGAGATTGCCAAAGTGGAGCTGGACAATATGCCACTCCGTGGAAAGCAGCTGCGTGTGCGCTTTGCCTGCCATAGTGCATCCCTTACAGTTCGAAACCTTCCTCAGTATGTGTCCAACGAACTTCTGGAAGAAGCTTTTTCTGTGTTTGGCCAGGTGGAAAGGGCTGTAGTGATTGTGGATGATCGAGGAAGGCCCTCGGGAAAAGGCATTGTTGAGTTCTCAGGGAAGCCAGCTGCTCGGAAAGCTCTGGACAGATGCAGTGAAGGCTCCTTCCTGCTAACCACGTAAGTGAGGGTCATTTTCAGACATAGACCTTAGATTGTTGATTCCTTCCATGGCCTGGAGAGTTAGCCTTTAGTAGTAACCATGTTTCTATGTTCATTTAAAGACTTTTGGTACTAGGCCATGCACAGTGGCTCATGCCTGTAATCCCAGCACTTTGGGAGGCCGAGGTGGATGGATCATGAGGTGTCAGGAGTTTGAGACCAGCCTGGCCAAGATGGTGAAACCCCATCTCTACTAAAAATAAAAAAATTAATGTTACTGTACAGAATACTATAATTTAAAAAAAAAAGAAAGAAAGAAAAATAAAAAAATGAGCTGCAGTGGTTGGTGCCTGTAATCCAGCTGCTCAGGAGGCTGAGGCAGGAGAATCTGTTGAACCCGGGAGGCAGAGGTTGCAGTGAGCTGAGATCGCACCATTGCACTCTAGCCTGGACAACAGAGCAAGACTGTCTCAAAAAAAAAAAAAAAAAAAAAGCCTTTTGGTACTAAGTGAGCTTTCTCATATGATTTTTACTATAATCTTAGATTAATAGAAGTAGGATGACAATTACGAAAAATACATTTTTAGTCAGTCATTAGGCTGTCATTTAGTCAGTATTACGTCTCTCTTTACTTTGAAGTTTTAGAGCTCTGAAAAGTTGATTTGTGCATGTAGTATCTCTTAGTGTTTACTGCAAGTCATTTTCTCAGAGTTCTATAGATAATCAGATGTTTCGGCTGTCCTTAATTTTTTTTTTTTTTATTGGAGACGGAGTTTCACTCTTGTTACCCAGGCTGGAGTGCAATGGCGCAATCTCGGCTCACCGCAACCTCCGCCTCCTGGGTTCAGGCAATTCTCCTGCCTCAGCCTCCTGAGTAGCTGGGATTACAGGCAGGCACCACCATGCCCAGCTAATTTTTTGTATTTTTAGTAGAGATGGGGTTTCACCATGTTGACCAGGATGGTCTCGATCTTTTGACTTCATGATTCACCCGCCTCGGCCTCCCAAAGTGCTGGGATTACAGGCGTGAGCCAGCGCGCCTGACCTGTCCTTAAGTATTGTACCTACTCTCTTGGAACATCTTTTTGAGGTTGTATTCAGAGATCTGAAGCCTGATTTTTGTCCTATGAACCCCCATTTTCTATAATGCTGTTAGGTATAAAAAATTTCTTCAGAAGTGTTTGTCCAGTCCTGAGCCCTAGCTAATTCATTGTGCCAGCAGCATGTGTAGAGAAGAAGCGTGGTGTGGGGTATGATTTGATTAACACTGAACTTTGTTCTTTCTCCCAGATTTCCTCGTCCTGTGACTGTGGAGCCTATGGACCAGTTAGATGATGAAGAGGGACTTCCAGAGAAGCTGGTTATAAAGAACCAGCAATTTCACAAGTATGTGGTCTTGATGGATTTCCCTATTAGGTGTTTGCTTCTTAAGGAAGCTTACAAGGGCATATGTAAAAAAGGCAGGTCTTTGTTGCACATGTTCACTGGCAGCCATTGGCTTGGTCCTCAGAAGGAATGCAATAGTTAGCTGGGGTAATCCTGGACAAAGTTAGTAACCTAGGAACCTTGCCTATAGGGAACGAGAGCAGCCACCCAGATTTGCACAGCCTGGCTCCTTTGAGTATGAGTATGCCATGCGCTGGAAGGCACTCATTGAGATGGAGAAGCAGCAGCAGGACCAAGTGGACCGCAACATCAAGGAGGCTCGTGAGAAGCTAGAGATGGAGATGGAAGCTGCACGCCATGAGCACCAGGTCATGCTAATGAGACAGGGTGAGTCTGGGCCTATAAGTCTTAAAGCTGAAAGGACAAAATGACTTTTTAAAATAAGTTTATTTGTATCAGTTAGCAGAAAGGCCTAGATCTCTGCTTTTATACTCAGAAGTGTTCTGTGTTGATTTTGGTATAAATAGGGTTGGAGATGTGGCAGAGATACTGGATTCTGTGGAGAAGGAAATGATAGGTTTGACTTCATTTTGGAATCTGGACACCACAGGTGGCACCAAAGGAATTATATCCTCTTTGCCTTCTGGATATTTATTGATAGAAAGTCATTAGATCTATAAGAAGGCAATGAGAAATAGTCTGTTGTTTCTTTAGATTTGATGAGGCGCCAAGAAGAACTTCGGAGGATGGAAGAGCTGCATAACCAAGAGGTGCAAAAACGAAAGCAGCTGGAGCTCAGGTAACTTTTCTCGAACTCTTTTTCCCTGACAACTCTAAAAGGTAATGTCTCATTCCTCTTTCCTACTGCCATGCTACCTCATGCATTTGTAAACATGTTGGCAAATATTTCCTGGCTGCTTCTCGGGTTTTCTGTTTGGATTGGAGATGTTTAGCTGCCTTTGGTTCTGGGAGTTAGCCGCTAAAAAGAAAGCAGCTGAGTGCTGGTCTCATGAGGTTCCTTTGGGGGTTGCCTCAGGGCTAGGCACACTTAACAGTGAGTTTCCTGGTGAACTGTGATCGTTTTCAGTAGGGCGATCTCCTTGGCTGAGTCCCTATTAATCTGCTCAAGTTCTGAAATGCCTCTTAAATGCCTTGATGACTCTCTGTAGGCAGGAGGAAGAGCGCAGGCGCCGTGAAGAAGAGATGCGGCGACAGCAAGAAGAAATGATGCGGCGACAGCAGGAAGGATTCAAGGGGACCTTCCCTGATGCGGTATATCTCCCATGTACCCATGATGTACCAGGCCAGTCGTGATAAGCCTGACTCACCATGAATTGTCTGCTAGGATACCGGTTATAACCAATTTTCCTGTGTTGTGAAATAGCACTTTAGAAAAAAGAATTCATGAGGAGGAGCAGTAAGGTTTGAAGAGGAGTTCTTTTTGTTGCTGTTGTTGTTTTGAGATAGAGTTTCACTCTTGTTGCCCGGGCTGGAGTGCAGTGGCACGATCTTGGCTCACTGCAACCGCCGTCTCCTGGGTTCAAGCGATTCTCCTGCCTCAGCATCAGCTGAGTAGCTGGGACTAAAGGCACACCATACCCAGCTAATTTTGTATTTCAGAGGCAAGATTTCACCATGTTGGTCAGGCTGGTCTTGAACTCCTGACCTCAGATCATCCACCCACCTCAGCCTCCAAAAGTGCTGGGATCGTAGGTGTAAGCCACTGCGCCTGGCCCAGATAGCAGTCTTTAGGACTGCTGATAATCCATTAAATGTAACCTCAAGATCTTTATTTTTGAATCTTGAGCAGACTCCGTCTCTATACTTAATCTAGGAGTTAAGTAAATGCCACTGTCTGACTGGCCAGTCTGACTGTGTAGTTGCACCATGGGTAACAGGTTGTTTTGGAGGGAAGTCAATGCAGGGTAGGCATTATCACATAAAATAGTTGTGAGTCCAAAAACTTCATGGCTCATGCAATCCTGAGGTTGTTTTGGTTGTGGTGTTAAAAATTGATCATGCCTGTTTCCCGGTCAGGGAACCAAAAAGAAAAACATTGATAATGCCAAAACTGGATAGTTTTTTTGTTTTTGTTTTGAGACGGAGTGTTCATTCTTGTCGCTCAGGCTAGAGTACAGTGGTGCAATCTCAGCTCACTGCAACCTCTATCTCCCAAGTTCAATTGATTCTCCTCCCTCAGCCTCCTGAGTAGCTGAGATTACAGGCATGTGCCACCATGCCCAGCTAATTTTTTTATTTTTAGTAGAGACGGAGTTTCTCCGTGTTGGCTAGGCTGGTCTCGAACTCTCGACCTCAGGTGATCCTCCTGCTTCGGCCTCCCAAAGTTCTGGGACTACAGGTGTGAGCCACCGTGCCCAGCCTGAAGAGGAGTTCTTGCCTCACAGGCAATTTAGGATGAAAAACTGAGTCCTGCTGTATTCTGTTTAGACTCTATAGGAAGAGATATACAACCTTGGCTACTCCTCTGCTGTGATTGCAATTGTACAGGTTGGAACTTTTAGAAGAAATCTCTTCCCCCTTCCTTTCACCTCTCTGTTCATAATAGGAGACTGACTTGTGTCCTAGTAGCTCCATGACCTTGAATTTGTTGCACAACTATCAAGGGTTGTGCTCCACAGCTTGGTATCAGTGCTCTTGGGATGGGTTATCCACGTGTGGTCTTTGATGGATTGTTGTAGAATGCACTGCTGTCTTGGACTGTCTTGAGTATTTTTTGTTTTTCAGAGAGAGCAGGAGATTCGGATGGGTCAGATGGCTATGGGAGGTAAGGACTTAGGAGGTTAATGGCTCTAATTTCCTTTTTTGTTTGGTCCCTGGTGAACTGTGTAGCTTCTCCTACCGGTGACGTGCATGTCTTCGCCCAGCGGTCTTGTTGAATTATTTCCTTTGGCATGGAAAGAGAGTTAACAGTCTCTCTCCCTTGTACTGATCACACTACTCTGCTTTAGGTGCTATGGGCATAAACAACAGAGGTGCCATGCCCCCTGCTCCTGTGCCAGCTGGTACCCCAGCTCCTCCAGGACCTGCCACTATGATGCCGGATGGAACTTTGGGATTGGTAATAAACTGCAGGGCTCTACAGTACCTCTAAATGGTGGTAGGAGAACAGGCATTGTTTTCACAGCCCCTAGGCCTACCTCAATTTGCTACAGATAGCAGTCTTTTTTTTTTTTTTTTTTTTTTGGAGATAAAAAGTTTTGATCTTGTTGCCCAGGCTGGAATGCAATGGCGCAATCTTGGCTCACTGCAACCGCCGCCTCCCAGGTTCAAGCAATTCTCACATAGCTGGGATTACAGGCACGTGCCACCATGTCCAGCTAATTTCGTATTTTAGAGGCAAGGTTTCACCATATTGGTCAGGCTGGTCTCGAACTCTTGACCTCAGATGATCTGTCCACCTCAGCCTCCGAAAGTGCAGGGATTACAGGCGTAAGCCACTGTGCCTGGCCCAGATAGCAGTCTTTAGTTAGGACTGCTGATATCCATTAAATGTAACCTCAAGATCTTTATTTTTGAATCTTGAGCAAACTCCGTCTTGACTTAATCTAGGAGTTAAGTAAATGCCACTGTCTGACTGGCCAGTCTGACTGTGTAGTTGCACCATGGGTAACAGGTTGTTTTGGAGGGAAGTCAATGCAGGGTAGGCATTATCACATAAAATAGTTGCGAATCCAAATACTTCATGGCTCATGCAATCCTGAGGTTGTTTTGGTTGTGGTGTTAAAAATTGATCATGCCCGTTTCCTGGTCAGGGAACCAAAAAGAAAAACATTGATAATGCCAAAACTGGATAGTTTTTTTGTTTTTGTTTTGAGATGGAGTTCATTCTTGTCACTCAGGCTGGAGTACAGTGGTTCAATCTGGCTCACTGCAACCTCCGCCTCCTGGGTTCAAGTGATTCTCCTGCCTTAGCCTACTGAGTAGCTGGGATTACAGGCATGTGCCACCATGCCCAGCCAAAACTGGGTATTTTAAGATAGCCTGCCCTTGCTCAGATACCTAGCTCAGGATAAAGTATTTGGCTATAACAGCTAACCTAGGAATTTAGGATTGTATGTGATGTTGCTTAGTCATTAGTGGCTAAAACGTTAAAGGTAAGATGATTGGTTAAGTCCCTAATTCAGACAACCTTTTGGGGTTATCCTCTAAACAGACTTGATTACTCCTGCCATCGGGATCCTTGAATAGTTGAATGGAAATGGCCTCCAATGGAGGTACTATAGATAGGTGGGAAGCTTAGAACAATGACTCTGTTACAATATTGGTTTTTTTTTCTCTTTAAGACCCCACCAACAACTGAACGCTTTGGTCAGGCTGCTACAATGGAAGGAATTGGGGCAATTGGTGGAACTCCTCCTGCATTCAACCGTGCAGCTCCTGGAGCTGAATTCGCTCCAAACAAACGTCGCAGATACTAATAAAGTTGCAGTGTCTAGTTTCTCAAAACCCTTAAAAGAAGGACCCTTTTTGGACTAGCCAGAATTCTACCCTGGAAAAGTGTTAGGGATTCCTTACAATAGTTAGATCTACCCTACCTGTACTATAGGGAGTATGCTGGGCAAGGGAGTGGTGGTATAAACAAATAATGTGTCGTATAATGTTTAATCAGTTCTGTGTGGTGCATTCCTGAAGTCTCAAATGTGATTGTTGAGCGCCTGGGGAAATCATTGCAAAGTGGATCCACTTAGAGCTCATTAATCTTGATCATTCCGGGTTTTTTGTTTTGTTTTTGTCCATCTTGTTTCATTTGCTTGCTTCCCACCCACCCGGAGACAGTTTCTCTGTCACCCAGTCTGGAGTGCAGTGGTGCAATCTTGGCTCGCTGCAACCTCCGCCTCCCGAGTTCGTTTGTCCAGGCTGGTCTTGAACTCCTGACCTCGTGATCCACCTTCCTCAGCCTCCCAAAGTGCTGGGATTTCAGGCGCAAGCTACTGTGCCCAGCCTCATTTGCTTTCTTATCCTTAATACTCCCCCAGCCCCAGAGAAACTGCCACATACACCACAGAAACCAAACCTCCCCCAATGACCTTAGTCCCATTGCTCCATTCACTCCCAGGTGAGAATTCAGGCAGTCCACAAAGGTCACAGGCAACGAACATACGGTTGTGTTATATCCCATATATTACCCCTTCATGACCTAAAGAAGACATTTTCTCTTAGAGATTTTCATTTTAGTATATCTTTAAAAAAAAAAATCTTGTGTTAACTTACCTCCATCTTTTTCTTGGGTGAGGATCCCAGGAATGACCCTTTTGTGTCTATAATGTTACTGTTCACAGTTTTTCTTGATAGGCCTAGTACAATCTTGGGAACAGGGTTGCTGTATACTGAAAGTCTTGACAGTAGCTCTTAGATTTGCCTATCTTAGGTAGTCACGCTGTGCATTTTTTTCATCAGTGTACCGTGTTTGATTTGTCTGATAAATTTGGAGTTTTTCTGAGAAATGGAGCAGTAATGCAACATCAACTTATTAAAATACATTTTAAGCCTTTTAATTTTCTGTGCTGTTTTTGAATGGGAAGGGAGGGAGGGGAGTTACCTTAGGTGATGAGCAGTAGGCTCTATAATGGGAAGCCTTTATGACTGATTGCAGTATTAATCTAAAACAGGAGGTGGGGATGAGATGTGTAAAATGACTGAAGTGGTTTGGAGGGACTAGTGCTGTTGACACTAAATGGAAGTAATAATGGAGGAAAGTTGCCCCTTTGAAAGAAAATGGGCTCAACTCAGTGAGCTGGGGGGTGGGGGAGGTCTCCAAATTGGTAGTTGTTTATGAGCAGCTGCTGATAGGTCCAAGGCTTGGAATTGGCATGGTGAATCTAAAACTGTCTCAGTAGTGGTGAGCTGACCTCACCCAAGTTGTAAGCCCTACTCTGCCTGATCCTTCTTTCCTGAGCCTCAGAGCTAAAATGCTCCTGAGCTCTTTCCTATTGGCTGGGAAGACCAATTGAAGTTCCCTTGCCCATGTTAGGAGGTGTACGCCTCCTGAACTAAAGATAGAAACAGCTGGCCCTTCAGGCAGCTAAAAGCCTCCAGACTAAGAGGTGTTCCCCATTCGGCAGCCAGACTCCTTGAAATACCCTTTCAGTAATCCTACCAACGCTTCCATGTCTCTACTCTGCCGTAACAAAGGCTGTGGGCAGCACTTTGACCCTAATACCAACCTTCCTGGTGAGTAAATAATCCTGACCTGGCCAGGGACTCTGTGTGGGTATTGGGGAGTGGTCAGCTGGTGGGCAGTATGTTTGAGGAGCAGGGAAAGAAACTACCTGCCCTAGTTTAATTGGTCTGAGTGGTCTTCAGCCTTCGCTGTTTTTTTTTTTTTTTTTCACATATGGAAAGAAACCATAAACATTAACCCAGGGAAGAGGTGAGAAATGATACTTCGTATAGTTATCTTCCCTTCCTTGATAACTTGTACTGATGTCCACAGATTCCTGTTGCCATCACCCTGGGGTCCCAATCTTCCATGATGCACTTAAGGTGAGGAATAAGTGATGGGGGTTAGCAAGAGCATTTCCCAGAAGAGATACCTAGGAAGCTAAGCTGATCTGGGTCTCTCGTTATCAGGGTTGGTCCTGCTGCCGAAAGCGAACTGTAGATTTCTCTGAGTTCTTAAACATCAAGGTAAATTATTTATGTACTTGGATTCTGCCCTCAATAGAAGGATTCTATTAATAATCCTTATCTCCTTATCTATACTAGGGCTGTACTATGGGACCACACTGTGCTGAGAAGCTTCCTGAGGCCCCTCAACCTGAAGGCCCTGCTACAAGCAGTTCACTTCAGGAGCAAAAACCTCTGAATGTGATTCCAAAGTCAGCAGAGACTTTGCACCGGGAGAGGCCCAAGTAAAGAGGAGGAGGCCCCTGGACTTTTCCTATTTTCATGCAGCTTCCTAGGAGTGATTAATGGGTCATTGGGTCATTGAGGACTGGTAACTAGAGACCAGGGATGTGAGGAGGGCCAGTTGTCAGGGTTTGGATGGTGTATATCCTGTGCCTTAGGGGAAATTTGTGTCTGGAAATAATGCCCTTTCCTCTAATGTGGTATGGGATGATCGGATAGAGATCTGAATCAACAGAGTAGATAGCCCCTCACAAATACATCCTTAGTGTATAACAAAAGGGATTGTTGAGAATGACTTTTTTCTTTTTCTAGAAAAGAACTTTAAGATAAATCTCATATCATATTGGCAAGCCAGGAGACTGCAGAGAAAAATTTTGTGGGAATAATATGTGCAACTTCTGGAAGTCATATTAGGTCCACAATTAGATAAAAAGGAAGAGAATATGACTCAGTTCTGCAGAGAAAAGTGGTTAGGTTTAGAGCAACTGAGTAGATGGGCAAGAGAAGTGCTGGGGATTTCTCTAGGGTTCAGGTATTTGGGAGGTCCACAGAGATGAAAATTGGCAATGGGGTTGCTACCCAACCTCTCCAACTCTGCCTCACTTTCACCAGGCTTCAATTCCATTACCATCAGTGGGAGTGTTGGAGCTGGCAATCATAGCTAATGGGTCAGAACTAAATCACCACCCATAATCCTTAGGTCAGAGTTGCCTCTGAAGCTGTTGCCGCTAAATATATCCCAAGCCCTGGAAATGGCATTGGAACAGAAGGAATTAAACCAGGAACCTGGGGCAGGTAGGTGGGTCTTTAGTAGGATCAACTTCATAGACGAATTTAGTGGGATCAACTTCATAGACTGGAATTTAGTGGAAGTAGCAATTGAGTGAGGGGATGGATAAGTTCCTGACTCTGTTTCCCTTGCCCAGGACTTGACAGTAATCTGATTCGAACTGGTTCCAGCTGCCAGAACCCAGGATGTGATGCTGTAAGTGAGAGTTTTGAGGGGCTCAAGCACATGGCTGAGAGATGACTGGGTACAGATACAAGGCTAAGTAGGGTATACCTTAGAATGACCTGGTTCTCTTTTATCCTTCTTAGGTTTACCAAGGCCCCGAGAGTGATGCTGCTCCATGTACCTACCACCCAGGAGCACCCCGATTCCATGAGGGGTGAGGGAGGGGACTGGGTGGGCTATGAGACATGTTTCTCCTAATATTTGTTCATAAGATGGGATTGGGGGTGAGAGAATTCAGTTGAATTATTTTCCTACTTCAGGATGAAGTCTTGGAGCTGTTGTGGCATCCAGACCCTGGATTTTGGGGCATTCTTGGCACAGCCAGGGTGCAGAGTTGGTAGACATGACTGGGGGAAGCAGGTGAGCCCCAGCTTTCCTGAATTCTTGATTAGAACCCAATCTCAGAGGTAAATTCTCCTCCCTCTCTGTACCACATGGCCAAGCTCCCTGTCTTCCTTTAGTACAGACCAAATAATATTCTGTTCCTTATCCCTCAACAGCCCAGAGTCTTTGCAATATGAGGTTGTGTTAATCTTTTTGAGACTCTCTGTCTCTTCTCCATATGCATTGTGAGAACTCCTCCTTGGGTTAAGAATTTATTCTTACCACCTTCATTTTACATCTTCTCTTTAGCTGCCAGCATCTTGCCGCCATGATTGGCACCAGACAGATTCCTTAGTAGTGGTGACTGTATATGGCCAGATTCCACTTCCTGCATTTAACTGGGTGAAGGCCAGTCAAACTGAGGTGAGCAATGATCTGATGTTGGATGGGATAGTGAATTGGGTGATACTGCAATCTCACAGGCAGATTTGCCATATGCTGTTAACCTGTAGGCTCTATAGTCGCCTATAGAAAGGAGAGCTGTTAGGTCAGGGCTGTCTGGTTGACCTGTGGATCACACCTCTGACCTGGTTATCTGTTGTAATGACCTGTTCTGACCTTCTGAGTTTGTTATTACCCCTGTAATTCTTTTCTCTCAGCTTCATGTCCACATCGTCTTTGATGGTAACCGTGTATTCCAAGCACAGATGAAGCTCTGGGGGGTAAGTGAAGACCAGGGGGCACAGGAGGGGGAGGCAGATGGGGTGAAAGAGAGGCTAGACTGGAATAGAGGGTGTCTTGAGAGAAGGAGTTGTAGTAGGAAAATTGAGGTTTTCTCTTCATTTGCTTTCATTTTCTCTCTCTCTCCTGTTCTTCCCACTTCTCTTTGCCTCCTTTCTGCCTTCTCCCTTTTCTTCTTTCATTTCTTTCCTTTCTTTCCCTTATTACATTGTCTTTTTCCTCCATTATCTTTTTTCTCACCTTATTTTATTTATTTATTTTTAGAGACGGGGTTTCTCCATGTTGGCCAGGCTGGTCTCAAACTCTGGACCTCAGGTGATCCGCCTGCCTTGGCCTCCCAAAGTGCTGGGATTATAGGCGTGAGCCACCATGCCCGGCATCAACTTATTTTTTAATTATTTTTTTTTAAATTGTACTTCAAGTTCTGAGGTGCATGTGTAGATCTTGCAGGATTGTTGCATATGTACACACATGCCATGGTGGTTTGCTGCCTCCGTCCCCCCGTCACCTACATCAGGCATTTCTCCCAATGTTATCCCTCCTCACCCCCCATGCTGTCCCTTCCCTAACCCCCCATCCCCAACAGACCCCAGTATGTGATGTTCCCCTCCCTGTGCCCATGTGTTCTCATTGTTCAACACCTGCCTATGAGTGAGAATATTTGGTGTTTGGTTTTCTGTTCTTGTGTCAGTTTGCTAAGAATGATGGTTTCCAGCTTCATCCATATCCCTACAAAGGACATGAACTCGTCCTTTTTTATGACTGTGTAATATTCCATGGTATATATGTGCCACATTTTCTTTATCCAGTCTATCACTGATTCTCGCCTTATTTAAAATAAAAATTTCTCTTTCATTTGTCACCACTCCACCCTGACCCTTTGATTTCCTCATTCTCTCTTCTGTTTTCCTTTGCTCCTCCTCAGGTCATAAACGTGGAGCAGAGCTCTGTCTCCTTGATGCCATCTCGGGTTGAAATCTCACTGGTCAAGGTTGACCCAGGATCCTGGGCCCAGCTGGAGCACCCTGATGCACTAGCTGAGAAGGCTAGGGCAGGGGTTGTGTTAGAGATGGGTGAGGAAGAATCTGACGATTCAGATGATGATCTGAGCTGGACAGAGGAGGAGGAAGAGGAGGAAGCAATGGGGGAATAGTGACACTAGACAGTTCAGTGCCTAGATAAGACCTCAATGATTCCCTTAGAATCTTAGAGACCAGGATATTGTTGGCCATGTGGTGTCATTGAGCAGCAGAAGGCTGAAGGAGGGGAGAACAAAACTGTCCAAACCATGCTGTTTTTTCCCTTAAATAAATCTTGAATTCTTCAGTTTCACATAGTGTCATTCTCTCACCTCACTATCGAAGATTGTATTTATTACCCCCACTGTGTGTTCAATATATATTGTGAAAACAAGCACATGCATGTTCAATCTATTCCTCATGACCACCAGGTATTTACTGAGTACTTCATATGTGCCCAGTTATGTGTTAGGTGGTTTATAAATACCTGAGAAACAGAGGACTTACTCATTTCTTTCAACAAAGTAATAACCTGGCTGACAAGTCAAGGCTAATCTACACGAAATAATGATAAACATTATCAGATAGTTTAACTGAGTGCTAAATGGTGTACTACAGTTTTTAAGAGCTGTAGGAATTAAAAGAATGGAAAGGTTAATGTGGACAGTAGTAAAAAGGGAAGACTCCATGGAAGAAGCACATTTTTTTTTTGAGACGTAGTCTTGCCCTGTCACCCAGGGTGGAGTGCAGTGGCATGATCTCAGCTCACTGCAGCCTCCGCCTCCCAAGTTCAAGCGATTATCCTGCCTCAGCTTCCTGAGTAGGTGGGATTACAGGTGCCAGCATGCAGGCTAATTTTTTGTATTTTTAGTAGAGACAGGGTTTCCCCATGTTGGCCAGGCTGGTCTTGAACTCCTGACCTCAGGTAATCCACCTGCCTCAGCTTCTCAAACTGCTGGGATTACAGGTATGAGCCACCACTTCCGGTGGTACGTTATTATTATTATTATTATTACTTTTCTGAGACAGAATTTCACTTTGTTGTCCAGGCTGGGGTGCAGTGGTACGATCTTGGCTCACTGTAACCTCCGCCTCCCAGGTTCAGGCAATTCTCGTACCTCAGCTTCCTGAATAATTGGGATTACAGGCACCCTCCAGCATGCCCAGCTGATTTTTTATATTTTAGTAGAGATGGGGTTTCACCATCTTGCCTAGGCTGGTGTCAAACTCCTGAGCTCAGGCAGTCAACCTGTCTTGGCCTCCCAAAGTGCTGGGATTAGAGGTGTGAGCCCTCATACCCAGCCTGGTACATTATTTTTTACTGCTTTGTTGAGATACAATTCACATACCACACAATTTATCCATTTAAACTGTAAAATGGGTGTTATTATTTTTGAGATGAGGTCTATAGTGCAGTGGCGCCATTTCAGCTCACTGCAACCTCCACCCCACAGGTTCAAGAGATCCTCCTACCCCAGCTACCCGAGCAGCTGGGACCACAAGTGTGTGTTACCACCACGCTTAGTTAATTTTTTGTATTCTTGGTAGAAACAGGATTTCCCCATGTTGCCCAGGCTGTTTTCAAACTGAGCTCAAACGATCTGCCTGCCTCAACCTCCCAAAGTGCTGGGATTACAGGTATGAGCCACCATGCCTGGCCTGTTATTTTTAACATACACATAGAGTTGTGAACCACATCAATTTTAGGACACTGTTATCACTCCACAAAAAACTCCAGACCCATTAGCAGTCATTCTAAATTTCCTCTCAAGTGTACAGTCCTAGGCAACCAATAATCTACTACTTTCTTCTGTTATGAATTTACATATTCTGGACATTACACATAAATGCAATCACACAATATATGGTCTTTGTTTTTTTTGAGATGGTGTCTCACTGTATTGCCCAGATTGGGGTGCAGTGGCGCCATCTCAGCTCACTGCAACCTCTGCCTTCTGAGTTCAAGTGATTCTCATGTCTCAGCCTCTTGAGGAGCTAGGATTACAAGTAGCTAGGATTACAAGCATGCGCCAACATGCTGGGCTAATTTTTGTAAAGATGGGGTTTTGCCACAGTGGCCAGGATGGTCTCGAACTCCTGAGCTCAAGTGATCTGCTTCCCAAAGTGCTGGGATTACAGGCGTGAGCCACCGCACCTGGCCTATATGGTCTTTTGTGACTGGTTTCTTTCACTCTGCATAATATTTTCAAGGTTCATCCATGTTGTAGCATGTATCAGTACTGCATTTCAGTTTTTTGTTTTTCTTTTAAGACAGAATCTCCCTCTGTTGCTCAGGCTGGAGTGCAGTGGCAGTATCTCAGCTCACTGCAACCTCTGCCTCCTGGGTTCAAGTGATTCTTCTGCCTCAGCTTCCCAAGAAGCTGGGATTGCAGGTATATGCCATCACACCTGGCTAAATTTGTTTTTGTTTTGAAACGGAGTGGCTCTCTGTTGTCCAGGCTAGAGTGCAATGGTGCCATCCTGGCTCACTGCAACCTCCACCTCCAGGGTTCAAACGATTCTCCTGCCTTGGCCTCCTGAGTAGTTGGGGTTACAGGGGCCTGCTACCCCACTTAGCTAATTTTTGTATTTTTTTTTTTTTTTTGAGACGGAGTTTCGCTCTTGTTACCCAGGCTGGAGTGGAATGGCATGATCTCGGCTCACCGAAACCTCTGCCTCCTGGGTTCAGGCAATTCTGCCTCAGCCTCCTGAGTAGCTGGGATTACAGGCATGCGCCACCATGCCCAGCTAATTTTTTGTATTTTTAGTAGAGACAGGTTTCACCATGTTGACCAGGATGGTCTCGACCTGTTGACCTTGTGATCCACCCGCCTAGGCCTCCCGAAGTGCTGGGATTACAGGCTTGAGCCACCGCGCCCGCCCCTAATTTTTGTATTTTTGATAGAGATGGGGTTTCATCATGTTGGTTAGATTGGTCTCGAACTCCTGACTTTAGGTGATCCACCCATCTTGGCCTCTCAAAGTGTTGGGATTACAGGCGTGAGCCACCACACCTGGCCTAATTTTTATATTTTTCATAGAGACAGGGTTTTATCATGTTGTCCAGGCTGGTCTCAAACTTCTGACCTCAGGTGATCTGTCCCCCTGTAATCCCAGCACTCTGGGAGGCTGAGTGCTGATCACTCGGCCTCCCAGAGTGCTGGGATTATAGGCGTGAGCCACCATGCTCAGCTTCATTCTTTTTTTATGGCCAAATAATTCTTGTGTCAATATACCACACTTCATTTATCTGTTCACCAATTAAGTGACATTTGGGTTGTTTCCACCTTTTGGTGATTTTTTTTTTTTGGAGACAGAGTCTTGCTCTGTCACCCAGGCTGGAGTGCAGTGACGTGATCTCACCTCACTGAAACCCCCACTTCCCAGGTTCAAGCAATTTTCCTGCCTCAGTCTCCCAAGTAGCTTGGATTACAGGCACCCACCACTACGCCCAGATAATTTTTATATTTTTAGCAGAGATGGGGTTTTACCATGTTGGCCAGGCTGGTCTCGAACTCCTGGCCTCAAGTGATCCACCTGCCTCAGCCTCCCAAAGTGCTGGAATTATAGGTGTGAGCCACCTCACCTGGCTTTTCTTTCCTTTTTTTTTTTTTTTTTTTTTGAGACGGAGTCTTGCTCTGTTGCCAGACTGGAGTGCACTGGCGTGATCTCGGCTCACATCAACCTCCATCTCTCAGGTTTAGGTGATTCTCCTGTCTCAGCCTCCCGAGTAGCTGGTAATACAGGCACGCACCACCATGCCCAGCTAATTTTTGTATTTTTAGTAGAGACGGGTTTCACCATGTTGGCCAGGCTGGTCTTGAACACCTGACCTCAGGTGATACGCCCGCCTCAGCCTCCCAAAGTGCTGGGATTACAGGTGTGAGCCACCACCCCTGATCTTTTTTTTTTTTTTTGAGACAGGGTCTTACTCTGTTGCCCAGGCTGGAGTGCAGTGGTGCAATCACGGCTCACTGTAGCCTTGACCTCCTGGGCTTAATTGACTTTTCCACCTCAGCCTTTCATGCAGCTGGGACTACAGGCATGTGCCACCATGCCCAGCTAATTTTTGTATTTCTTGTAAAGACAGGTTTTCACCATGTTGCCCAGGCTGGTCTCAAACTCCTGGGTTCAAGCAATCTGCCCACCTTGATATCTCCCAAAGTGCTGGAATTACAGGAGTGAGCCACTACCCTTTTGGCTATTTGGCTATTTTGAATACACTGTAGTATAAACAGTCATGTGCAAGTTTTTCTGTGTACATATGTTTTTGTTTCTCTTGGATATATACCTAGGAGTATAATCTCTGCATCAAATGGTTAACCTTAACCTTTTGAGGAACTGCCAGACTCTTTTAAAGTAGGCCACACCATTATACATTCCCACGCAGTGTAGGAGATTCCAATTTCTCCATTTTCTCACCAGCATTTGTTAATGTCTTTTTTATTTGTTTACTGTAGCCATCCTCAGGGGTATGAAATGAAATCTCAATGTGGTTTTGATTTGGGTTTCCCTAATGGTAAATGATGTTGAGCATCTTTTTTTTTTTTTTTTTTTTTTGAGATGGGGTTTCACTCTGTCACCCAGGTTGGAGTGCAGTGGCGCAATATCTGCTCTCCGCAACCTCCGCCTCCCGGGTTTGAGCAATTCTCCTGCCTCAGCCTCCCAATAGCTGGGATTACAGGCATGTACCACCACGCCCAGCTAATTTTTATATTTTTAGTAGAGACGGGTTTTCACCATGTTGGCCAAGCTGGTCTCAAACTCCGGACCTCAAATGATCCACCTGCCTTGGCCTCCCAAAGTGCTGGGATTACGGGCATGAGCCATTGCACCTGACCGATGTTTAGCATCTTTACATGTGTTTATTGGCCATTTAGGTACTTTATTTTGAGAAACGTGTATTCAAATCCGTTGTCCATTTGTTAATTGACTAATACGTCTTTTTGTTATTGAGTTGTAACAGTTCTTAATGTATTCTGGAGATGTCTCTTTTCAGATATGTGATTTGCAAATACCTCCTTTGATTTTGTGGATTGTCTTCCTTTGGTCTCCTTTGATACACAAAAGTTTAATTTCTTTTTAATTTTTTTGTTTCAAAACTTTAATGAAGTACTGTTTTTTTTAAATTTAATTTTAATATTAATTTGATTTAATTTTTTTTGAGATGGAGTCTTGCTCTGTTGCCAGGCTAGAGTGTAGTGGCACGATCTCGGCTCACTGCAACCTCCGCCTTCCGGGTTCAAGTGATTCTCCTGCCTCAGCCTCCTGAGTAGCTGGGACTATAGGCGTGTGCTACCACGCCCAGTTAATCTGAACTACAGTTTACTTTTTTCTTTGGTTGCTTATGCTTTTGATGTCCTATTTAAGAAACTATTACCTAATCCAACGTCATGAACTTTTGTTCCTATGTTTTCTTCTAAGAGTTACATAGTTTTAGCTCTTATATTTAGGTCATTGATTCATTTTGAATCAATATTTATATGCGATGTGAAGTAGGGGTCCAACCTTATGCTTTTGCTTAGGGATATCCAGTTGTCTCAGCACCATTTGTTGAAAAGACTATTTTTTCCCCATTGAATTGTCTTGGTACCCTAGTTGAAAATTAACTGACCATAACTGTGAAGGTTAAGAAGTCCAAGGCCAGGATCGGTGGCACACACCTGTAATCCCAGCACTTTGGGAAGCTGAGGGGGGTGGATCACCTGAGGTCAGAAGTTCAAGACCAGCCTGACTAACATGGTGAAACCCTGTCTCTACTAAATACAAAAAAAAAAAAAATAGCCGGGCATGGTGGTACATGCCTGCAATCCGAGCTACTTGGGAGGCTGAGACAGAAGAATTGCTTGATCCCGGGAGGCAGAGGTTGCAGTGACCTGAGATCGCACCATTGCACTCTAGCCTGGGCAATGAAAGCAAAAAAAGAAGTCCAGTTGACCCTTGAACAATGCAAGGTTGGGGCACTGACTCCCCATGCATTCACCTTCTTTTTTAAATTATTTATTTATTTATTTATTTATAGACAGAGTCTCACTCTGTTGCCCAGGTTGGAATGCAGTGGCATGATATCAGCTCACTGCATCCTCTACCTCCTAAATTCCAGCAATTCGCATGCCTCCCTCAGCCTTCCAAGAAGCTGGGATTATAGGCATGCGCTACCATGCCTGGCTAATTTTTTGTATTTTTAGTAGAGGCTGGGTTTCACAGTGTTTCCCAGGCCGGTCTCAAACTCCTGACCTCAAGTGAGCCTCCCATCTCAGCCTGCCAAAGTGCTGTGATTACAGGTATGAGCTACCACACCTAGCCACCACATAGTCGACTACTTTTTTTTTTTTTAGACAGTCTTTCTCTGTCGCCCAGGCTACAGTGCAGTGGCACGGTCTCCACTCACTGCAACTTTTGCCTCCCGGGTTCAAGCAATTCTCCTGCCTCAGCCTCCTGAGTAGCTGGGATTACAGGTGCCCACTACCATGCCCAGCTAATTTTTTTTTTTTTTTTTTTTTAGTAGAGATGAGTTTCACTGTGTTGGCCAGGCTGGTCTCAAACTCCTGACCTCGTGATCCACCCACCTCGGCCTCCCAAAGTGCTGGGATAGAAGCGTGAGTTGCTGTGCCCAGCCCATAGTTGACTTTTGACTTCCCAAAAACTTAACTACTAATAGCCTACTATTGACCAGAAGCCTTACCAATAACATACAGAGTCAATTAACACATATGTTGAATGTTATATGTATTATGTACTGTATTCTTACAATAAAGTAGGCTAGAGAAAAGAAAATGTTATTAAGAAAATCATAAGGGAAAAAAAAGGCCGGGCATGGTGGTTCATGCCTGTAATCCCAGCACTTTGGGAAGCCAAGGCGGGTGAATCATCTGAGGTCAGGAAATTGAGACCATCCTGGCTAACATGGTGAAACCTTGACTCTACTAAAAAAATACAAAAAATTGGCATGGTGTCACATGCCACAGTCCATCTCAAAAAAAAAGAAAAAGTCGTAAGGGGCTGGGTTATAATCCTAGCACTTTGGGTGGACAGATCACTTGTGATTAGTTCAAGACCAGCCTGGGCAACATGGTAAAATCCTGTCTCTACAAAAACATACAAAAATATTAGCCAGGCTTGGTAGCTCACACCTGTAGTCCCAGCTACTTGGGAAGGTAAGGTGGGAGGATCACCTGAGCCCAGGAGATCGAAGCTGCGGTAAGTCGTGATTGCAGCACTGCACTCCAGCCTGGGCAACAGAGTGAGGCCTTGTCTCAAAAAAAAAAAAAGCTTGGGGTGGTGGCTGACGCCTGTAATCCCAGCACTTTGGGAGGCTGAGGTGAGTGTATCATGAGGTCAGGAGTTCAAGACTAGCCTGGCCAAGATGATGAAACCCCATCTCTACTAAAATACAAAAATTAGCTGGGCAGGGTGTCAGGCACTTGTAATCCCAGCTACTGGCTGAGGCAGAGAATTACCTGTACCTGGGAGGCGGAGGTTTCCGAGATCGTTCCAATCCACTCCAGCCTGGGTGACAGAGCCAGACTCCTCTCAAAAAAAAAAAAAAAAAATCATAAGGAAGAGAAAATATATTTATTATTCATTAAGTGGAAGTGGGTTATCATAAAGTTCTTCATCCTCATTCTCTTCATATTGAGTAGGCTGAGGAGGAGGAGGAAGATACGGGGTTGATCTTGCTATCTCAGGGGTAGCAGAGGCAAAAGAAACTCCCCATATAAGTGGATCCGTGCAGTTAAAACCCTTGTTCAAGTGTCAACTGTGCATTTGAATGGAAATCTGAAGAATGAGAAATTAATTTTGATTGGTGCGGAAGATTAGGGAGAGCCATACTAGGGTGAAAGTTGTTTTATTTATTATGTTTCATTTTACATTCCAAAAGTAGTACATTATCACTGTAAAAAAAATTAAATGCAGAAGTATGTAGAGTAAAACATAAATGCTTTTCTTCAGAGTCTCTCCAGACTTAGTCCCTTGCTGTTTGTAAGCACTGGTAACATATCAGAGGTTATGTTGAAGGAAGATGAAAAAGTTAAGTGGAGTGTGGCTAGATTAACAGGAGCTTAAAATTCTAGGTCAAGGATTTTGAAAATGATTTAAAAGAGAGATAAAAAGGCATTATACCTCACCACTTCTGCTTTTGCAATAATAGCCTATGCCACATATTAAAAAAAAAAAAAGGCATTATAGGCCAGGCAGTGGTTCACGCCTGTAATCCCAGCACTTTGGGAGACCAAGATGGGTGGATCACCTGAGGTCGGGAGTTTGAGATCAGCCTGATCAACATGGAAAAACCCCATCTCTACTAAAAGTACAAAATTGGCTGGATGTGGTGGCACATGCCTGTAGTCCCAGCTACAAGGGAGGCTGAGGCAGGAGAATCGCTTGAACCTGGGAGGCGGAGGTTGTGGTGAGCCATTGCACTTCAGCCTGGGCAGCAAGAGTGAAACTCCATCTCAAAAAAAAAAAAAGGTATTATAGGCCTTTAAAAAAAAAATGTAATTTTTTTTTTTTTTAAGACAGGGTCTTGCTCTGTCACCCAGGTGCACAGTGGTGTGATCACTGCAACTGCTGCCTCCCAGACTCAAGTGATTCTCTGCCTCATCCTCACGATTAGCTGGGACTACAGGCATGCGGCACCATGCCTGGCTAATTTTTGTATTTTTAGTAGAGACGGGGTTTTGCTATGTTGGCCAGGCTAGTCTCAAACTCCTAGCCTCAAGTGATCTGCCCACCTCGGCCTCCCAAAGTGTTGGGATTACAGGCATGAACCACCGTTCTCAGCCAATTCTTTTTCTTTTGAGACAGAGTTTTATTCTGGCTGGAGTGCTTTAGCATGATCATGGCTCCCTGCAGCTGTGACCTCCCCAGCTAAAGCAATTCTCCCGCCTCAGCCTCCTGAGAAGCTGGAACTACAGGTGTGTGCCACCATGCCTGGCTTAATTTTTGTATTTTTAGTAGAGGCAGGATTTTGCCATGTTTCCCAGGCTGGTCTCAAACTCCTGACCTCAAGAGATCCTCCTGCCTTAGCTTCCCAAAGTGCTGGGGTTACAGGTATGAGCCATTGCACCTGAACAAATGTAGATTCTTTTTTTTTTCTTTCTTTGAGACGGAGTTTCGCTCTTGTTACCCAGGCTGGAGTGCAATGGCGTGATCTCGGCTCACCGCAACCTCCGCCTCCTGGGTTCAAGCAATTCTCCTGCCTCAGCCTCCTGAGTACCTGGGATTACAGGCATGTGCCACCATGCCCAGCTAATTTTTTGTATTTTTAGTAGAGACGAGGTTTCACCATGTTGACCAGGATAGTCTCGATCTCTTGACTTCGTGATCCACCCACCTCGGCCTCCCAAAGTGCTGGGATTACAGGTTTGAGGCACCGCGCCCAGCCAGATGTAGATTCTTAATAAGAGGAGGAGTGAGGAATGATCTTTCTCTCTCTCTCTCTCTTTTTTTGTTGTTAAATGGTGTCTTACTCTGCCATCCAGGCTGGAGTGCAGTGGTGTCATCATGGCTCAATGCAACCTTCACCTCCCAGGTTCAAGTGATCCTCCCACCTCAGCCTTCCAAGTAGCTGCAACCACAGGCACACAGCACCACGCCTCGCTAATTTTTGTATTTTTTGTAGAGATGAGGTTTTGCCACATTGCCCAGGCTGGTCTTGAACTCCTGGACTCAAGAAATCTGCTCAGTTTAGCATCCCAAAGTGCTAGAATTACAGGTACATGCAGCAACGCCCAGCTAATTTTTGTATTTTTAGTAGAGATGAGGTTTCACCACATTGGCCAGACTGGTCTTGAACTCCTGACCTCAAGTGATTCACCCACCTTGGCCTCCCAAAGTGCTGGGATTACATGAGTGACGCACCATACCCAGCTCATTAATGTAAATGTACAACTCTTTTCTAACTTCTTATCAAAATCGGGACCAGCAAGTGTTCAGAAATTCTGAAGAGAACAGAGGTGAGGAATCAAAAGTTCAAGTAACCCTTGTTGTATATAAATTTAATATATAAAATTTGAAGGCCAGGCGGGGTGACTCACGTCTGTAATCCCAGCATTTTGGGAGGTCAAGGTGGGCAGATCACTTGAGGTCAGGAGTTCGAGACCAGCCTGGCCAAGGTGGTGAAACCTCATTTCTAATAAAAATAGAAAAAGTAGCTGGGCGTAGTGGCAGACACCTGTAATCCCAGTCACTCAGGAGGCTGAGGCAGGAGAATCACCTGAAACTGGGAGGTGGAGGTTGCAGTGAGCCAAGATCATGCCACTGCACTCCAGCCTGGGTGATAGAGCTAGATTTCGTCCCCCCCGCAAAAATTGAAATTTATAGCATTAATAAAGTAGGTTAATAGCTCATTTCACAAGGCCAAAGCCTAAAACATGAGAAATTTCAAGTAGGCATATGACATGAATAACAACAACAATAGCGATAATTACCATTTCTAATACAAACTAACTGTGCCAGGCACTATGCTGAGTGCTTTGCATGCATGATCTCAGTTAATCCCCCATTTCCCACCATCAAATCTACATATTTGCTTACATGAGAACAAATCCTCTCAGTACTTTATTCTTCTCATTTCTTCCTACTGTATCCTATCCCTTCAGACCTCCCCAGAAACCTTCCACTATTAATTATCCCTGTTTATTCAACATTTCCCTCTCATTGAGATTTTTTTTTTTTGAGACGGAGTTTCGCTCTTGTTCTCCAGGCTGGAGTGCAGTGGTGCAATCTCAGCTCCCTGCAACCTCTGCCTCCCCGGTTCAAGCAAGTCTCCTGCCTCAGCCTCCCCAGTAGCTGGGATTACAGGTGCCCATAACCACACCTGGCTAATTTTGTATCTTTAGTAGAGATGGGAGTTTCTCCATGTTGGTCAGGCTGGTCTCAAATTCCCAACCTCAGGTGATCCACCTGCCTCCGCCTCCCAAAGTGCTGGGATTACAGGCATGAGCCACCACACCCGGCCTAACTTTTCTTATTTTTATTGCTTTTACTAGTTAAAAAAGTAATAAATTTATCTGAAAAGTTTATTACGGCTTTTCTTTTGAGACGGAGTCTTTCTCTGTCACCCAGGCAGTGCAGTGGCAAGATCTCGGCTCACTGCAACCTCCGCCTCCCAGGTTCAAGTGATTGACCTGTCTCAGCCTCCCCAGTAGCTGGGATTACAGGTGCCCGCCACCGTGCCTGGCTAATTTTTTGTATTTTTAGTAGAGACAGGGTTTCACCATCTTGGCCAGGCTGGTCTTGAACTCCTGACCTTGTGATCCACCCGCCTCGGCTTCCCAAAGTGCTGGGATTACATGTGTGAGCCACCGAGCGTGGCCTCAAATAAATTTTTAAAATATATTTTTTGGGTGGGGGGTGACAATAATAGTATTAACATGATAGTGTTAACTTTTCTTATTTTTATTAAAATTAGCTCTTCAAGGTTTAATTTTATTACATTTTATTAAAATTATCTCTTTAAGGTTGTTACTTTAATTTTATTAAAACTTTAATTAAAATTCGCTCTTCAAGGTTGTTACTAACAAATCTTGATTTTTATTACTGTGCTAGGGCAAAATTTTAATCACAAAGTTCTTCCTCATCACTGAAATATGTGGTTTTCTTTATCCTTGGACATCTTGAATCATCTGAAATTGAGGGGCTTCCTGAACTGGGTTTCCATTTTTTTGTTCTTCAATTTTGGCTTACTGGAATGCTATGGCCTGACTGAGGCTGTCAAGAATAGGATCCTCCCCTTCATCTTCAGTTTATTCTATTTCCTCAAATTCTTCTGGTTCAGGAGCTTGCTTTCTTTTTCTTTCTTTGGAGGCTCATGTTCTCCAAACATATTTTTCAGACAGGCATAACTTAAGTGTCCACTTTCCCCACATTCACAGCACTTAGATTTATCAAAGTAGTTTTGCCTTTAGATGAACTCAGCTACTGCTCTTTTATTGTCAATAGCAATGTTTCCTTTTTTTTTTTTTTTTTTGGTGACGGAGTCTCACTCTGTTGCCAGGCTGGAGTGCAGTGGCACGATCTCGGCTTACTGCAACCTCTGCCTCCCGGATTCAAGGATTCTCCTGCCTCAGCCTCCCAAGTAGCTGGAATTACAAGAGTGCACCACCATGCCCAGCTAATTTTTGTATTTTTAGTAGAGACGGGGTTTCACCATGTTGGCCAGGATGGTCTCAATCTCCTGATCTCGTGATCTACCCGCCTCAGCCTCTCAAAGTGCTGAGATTACAGGCTTGAGCCACCGTGCCCAGCCTTAATTTTTGTATTTTTTAGTAGAGATGGGTTTTCACAATGTTGGCTGGGCTGGTATCGAACTCCTGACCTCATGATCTGCCCACCTCAGCCTCCCAAAGTGCTGGGATTACAGGCGTGAGCCACGGCGCCCGGCCAATATTTGCTTTTATCATTCTACCAAATAATTTGTTTATTGCCCTGGTACAGTTTCTTGCAGAGTCTTTATCCAAAAATAAAATAAATGCAACCCCTTTACTCTTCCTGATATCTTTATCTTTCATTATGGTAACCTTTACAACTTTGCCATACTTGGAAAATATCTGGTACAAGTCATTGTTTGTCAGGGAAAGGGGCAAGCTGGATACGTACACTGTGCTCTTACTTGCAGCTAATCCACCACTGATTTCTTCAGGTGGGGCGGGCCTGGGAGACCAGAAGAGTTCGAGCCCTCAGCTCAGCTGGGGCTCAATGTCAACTCTTCATAGCTGCTCACAGTGGCCTTGGCGTCACAAGGTCTGGGACTCGTTTTTACACTCCTTCTTTTCTACCTGACCATTCAGTGATTCAGTTCCTTAGGACTCAGTCCTAGGATTACTCTCTTCTCATATAACTTTTCCAGACACTCTCAGTTATGTACCTGACTTCAAATATCACCCCCATGCAGATGACTCACATTTTAATCTCTAGGCCATATCATTCCTCTGAGGCTCAAATCCAGTAAGCACGTGTTTGCTATTATGATTACTGCTGCTACTACTCTCTTTCTGCACTGAAAGTTTTTTACCTCAGCATGTTAGGAAAGTTGGATGAATTTTTTATTGAAGGGGGGTGGACACATCTCCAATATCCAATTTTATAATGTTTCAGTAAGAAAGTAGGATTTTCTTGACAGTCAGGTTTTGCTCCTCTATAAAGTGATAACATGTTTACCACACAGTTGCTTCAGCTTCAGGATTAAAGGAGACTGTAGTCACCAGCTGAGGGAGTACAGTATTCTGTATAGAATGCCACTGTGCTAGGCATTTCTACCCGTATTATTTTATTTAATCCTCACACTAGCTCTGTGAGGTAAGTATTGTTATCACAACTGCTTATAGATGAGGAAACTAGGGACCAAAATAGAAATAGCTTGCCTGGGGTCATACCGCTACTGATTAAAACCTCAGGTATTGTTAAAAGCTGTCCTAGAGTCATTTGAAAACATCTAAAACCTAAACACCTAAAAGGGATCTTAGAAGAGGAGCTTGATATGACACCCCTCTAGCCTAGCAGAGTATCTTTGACAAGCCTAACTGAGGAACAGGGAGGCTCTTGGTTAATCAGTGAGATCTTACATTAATGTAAGGCTTTTCCAAATAACTTTTACATCTCGGATCACCCGTTCTCTAACCTTTGTGAGATGCCCAGGCACTCCACATCTCAATTCATCAAGATCAAGTAATTATCTCCCAGTTACACGAGATTTCCCTCCCTCGTGCCATGAGCAGCCACTCCAACATTACAGTCTGAGACCCCTGCCTCCATTATCCTCTTCCTTTCTGCTCCCAAAGTCCCAGAAACTGCTAGAGGGAGAACCAAGTAGACAAATATAAATTCATGCCGTCCAATTTCAACTTGGCCCTTGCAGCTGCTCAGCAACTCTTTTATTTGTCTCATACATTCCCTGGCACTCTCCCACAGAGGCTGTTCCAGACCGTCCTCTTCTTAAATTCCAGCTCCTCCTGTTCCACTCCTTCAGACTAATGTGCACACTTTCATCAGATGCTTGAGAATTCAATATCATTGTTTTAAAACTTTTTAATGAAGAATTTACAACATGTATAAAAGTAGAATAGTATAATGAAAATATTTCAGTATATATCTCTAAAAGCTAAGAACTCTTTTTTAAAAAATCATAATTGTCATACTATTAGCACATATAAACAACAACTCCTTTATATCATCAGATACCAAGAAGATACCTTCGTATATCATCAAATACTAAGTATTTAATATATATAAATATATATAATTATAATATATAATATATAAATATATAAGAATATATTTAATATAAATATATTTATATATATTAAATACTAAGTAATATATATGAAATACTAAGTATATATATATATACTTAATATCTATATATATTAAATACTAAGTATCTATATATATATATTAAATGCTAAGTATTTTATATATATATATAAATATTTGAGACAGAGTCTCACTCTGTCACCCAGGCTGGAGTGCAGTGGCGTGATCTCTGCTCACTGCAGCCTCTGCCTCCCAAGTTCAAGTGATTCTCCTGCCTCAGCCTCCTCAGTAGCTGGGATTACAGGTGAGCACCACTAAGCCTGCCTAATTTTTGTATTTTTAGTAGAGATAGGGTTTCACATTGGCCAGGCTGGTCTTGAACTCCTGACCTCAGGTGATCCGCCCACCTCAGCCTCCCAAGGTGCTGGGATCAGGCATGAGCCACTGCACCCGGCCCAAGTATTTAAATTCCAATAGTTGAGGGAGAGATCCAAGATGGCCGATCACTAGCAGCTCAGACTTGTAGCTCCCAGTGAAAGTGCAGAGAACGAGAGGATGCCACACTTTCAGATGAACTTTTGTGGCTCACGGACCAGGAGATTCCCAGCAGAGGAGCCCCATTGGTCGCCGGCGTGACTCTTGTGGCCGGCGTGGCAGTTCTCGGTGCAGAGTAAATGGGATTGGGTCCCCTTTTGGTCGATGTTTGGAGCTCTGCGAAGGCAGAGTTGCCCATTTACCTGATTGAAGAAGGGATTCAGGAGGGAAGCCAGACTGGAGACTCCCGGGCAGAAAAGCACCAAGAATCTTAATGCAGCTGTGTTAGCCGGTGCAGTGCGTTGCTCAGATTTCAGCGCTGGGCATTAACAAGTTGGATGTCCACTCAGAGACCTAATTTGAAAGTCGGTAATTACAAAGACGACAGGTGGATAAATTTACAATGACGGGAAGAAACCAGCATAAAAAGGCTGAGAATACTCAAAATCAGAATGCCTCTCCCTCTACAGGGGATCACAGTTCCTCATCAACAAGGGAACAAGGCCTGATGGAGAACGAGTGCGTTCCAATAACGGAATTAGGCTTCAGAAGGTGGATAATAAGAAACTTCTGTGAGTTAAAAGAACATGTTCTAGCCCAATGTAAAGAAACTAAGAACCTTGAAAAAGGTTTGACGAAATCCTAACGAGAATAGACAATTTAGAGAGGAATATTAAGTGAATTAATGGAACTGAAGAATACAATATGAGAACTTCGTGAAGTATGCACAGGTTTTAACACTCCAATTGATCAAGCAGATGAAAAGATACCAGAGTGAAGACCAACTTAATGAAATGAGACGAGAAGACAAGATTAGAGAAGAAAGAGTAAAAAGGAATGAGCAAAGTCTCCAAGAAATATGGGACTATATGAAAAGACCTAATTTACGTTTGATAGGTGTACCTGAATGTCATGAAGAGAATGAATCCAAGCTGGAAAATATTCTTCAGGAAAACTTTCCTAACCTAGTAAGGTGGGGCAATACTCATCTCCAGGTAATACAGAGAACACCACAAAGATATTCCTCAAGTAGAGCAACCCCAAGACACATAATTGTTAGATTCAGCAGGGTTGAAATAAAGGAGAAAATTCTAAGGGCAGCTAGAGAGAAAGGTCAGGTTACCCATAAAGGGAAGCCTATCAGACTTACAGCTGATCCCTCAGCAGAAACCCTACAAACTAGAAGAGAGTGCAGGTCAATATTCAGTATCCTCAAAGAAAAGAATTTTCAACCCAGAATCTCATATCCAGCCAAACTTAGCTTTATAAATTAAGGAAAAATAACATTTTTCATGAACAAGCAAGCACTCAGAGATTTCATCATCACCAGGCTTGCTTTACAAGAGCTTCTGAAAGAAGCACTATACACAGAAAGGAACAGCCAGTATCAGTCATCCCAAAAACTTACCAAAAGGTAAAGAGTATCTCCATAATGAAGAATCTGTATCAACTAATGGGCAAAATAGCCAGCTAGCATTAAATGACAATATTAAACTCTCAAATATCAATATTAGTCCTAAATTTAAATGGATTAAATGCCCCAATCAAAGACACAGACAGGCAAATTGAATAAAAAGTCAAAACCCATCAGTATGCTGTATCCAGATCCATCTCATAAGCAAGGACACACAAAGACTCAAAGGGTTGGAGGAAGACTCGCCAATCAAATGGAGAGAGAAAAAAAAAACAGGAGTTGTAACTTTCGTCTCTGACAAAATAGACTCTGATAGTAACAAAGACTAAAAGAAACAAAGAAGGACATTACATAATGATAAGAGGATCAATGCAACAATAGGAGTCAATGATCATAAATATATATGCACCCAATATAGGAGCACCCAGACACATAAAACAAGTTTTCAATGACTTATAAAGAGACTTGGACTACTGCACAATAATAGCGGGAGACTTTGACAACACATTGTTAATATTCGACGGATCAACGAGATAGAAAATTAACAGGGACATTTATGATTTGAACTCAGACCTGGAACAAGTAAACTCAGTGAATATTTATAGAATTTTTCAACCCAGGTCCACAGAACACACATTTTTCTCAGTATCACATTACAACTATTTTGAAAGTGACCACATAATTGGAAGTAAATCATTCTTCAGCATTTGCATAGCATGTCACAGACTTAAATGAAATATTGGTTGGCTGTTTGTTATTTTCTTTCCTTATTCCTTCCTGTCTCCGCTGTTAAGCACAATTATCGGCATAAAAGAGGTTTTTAATAACTACTTTTAGATTGCATTCCAGCTTGGGCAATAGAGCAAGACTCCTGTTCTCTCTCCCCCTTTTCTCTTTCTCTTTCTTTCTTTCATGAAATAAATAAATTCCAATCATTTCATAAGTGTCAAAAAATTTTTTACAAGTTTTTCTTTGAGTTGATATCCAAATAAAGTCTACACTTTGTTATTGATGGCTATATCAAATTTTTTTTGAGACAGTCTCACTCTGTCACCCAGGCTGGAGTGCAGTGGCATGATCTCAGCTCACTGCAACCTCCGCCTCCCAGGTTCTAGCCATTCTTCTGCCTCTGCCTCCGGAGTAGCTGGGACTACAGGTGCGCAGCACCACGCCTGGCTAATTTTTTCTATTTTTAGTAGACATGGGGTTTCACCATATTGGCCAGGCTGGTCTCAAACCCCTGATGTGATCCACCCACCTTGGCCTCCCAAAGTGCTGGAATTACAGGTGTGAGCCACTGTGCCTGGCCTTATATCACTTTTTTAAAAGCCTAGAACTGCATGCCAATATATGTCATTTTTGTTGAGGGAGGCGGGGGATGGAGTCTCACTCTGTTGCCCAGGATGGAGTGCAGTGGCGTGATCTCATCTCACTGCAACCTCTGCCTCCTGGGTTCGAGGGATTCTCATGCTTCAGCCTCCCTAGTAACTAGGATTCCAGGCAAGGGCCACCACACTCGGCTAATTTTTATATTTCTAGTAGAGATGGGGTTTCACGATGTTGGCCAGGTGGTCTCAAACTACCGACTTCAAGTGATCCAACCACCTCGGCCTCCTAAAGTATTGTGATTACAGGCATGAGCCACTGCGTCTGGACCCAATATATGTCACTTTTAAATTAAGGGTTCCTGAGCTGAGCATGGTGGCTCACACCTGTAAATCCCAGCACTTTGGGAGGCCAAGGCAGGCAGATCACTTGAGGTCAGGAGTTTGAGACCAACCTGACCAACATGGTGAAACTCTGTCTCTACTAAAAACACAAAAATTAGCTAGGCATGGGTGTACATGCCTGTAGTCCCAGTTTCTCGGGAGACTGAGGCACGAGAATTGCTTGAACTCAGGAGGCGGAGGTTGCAGTGAGCTGAGGTTGCACCACTGCACTCCAGCCTGGACGACAGAGTGAGACTCCAATTCAAAAAAGAGATTGGGTGGCAGGGGAGATACCATGATCACGAAGGTGATTTTCCCAGGGCAAGGCTTATCCATTGCACTCTGGATGTGCTGACCCCTGCGATTTCCCCAAATGTGGGAAACTCGACTGCATAATTTGTGGTAGTGGGGGACTGCGTTCGTGCTTTCCCCTGGCTATATATATATATTTAAAAAAAGAGATTGGATGCGATGGCTCACACCTGTAATCCCAGCACTTTAGGAGGCCAAGGTGGACAGATCAGTTTAGGTCAGGAGTTCGAGAGCAGCCCAACCAACATGGAGAAACCCTGTTTCCACTAAAATCACAAAAATTACCTGGGTGTGGAGGCACCTGGATTCTCATCTACTCGGGAGGCTGAGGCAGGAGAATCGCTTGAAAAGTGGGGCAGGGGATATGGAGGTTGCAGTGAGCCAAGATCGTACTACTATACTCCTGCCTGAGTGACAGCAAAACTCCATCTCAAAAAAAAAAAAAAAAAAAAAAAAGTTAAAGGTTCCCTTTATCTTATTTTTTCCCTGCAACTTTTTAAGGAATTATTTTTCAGTAGCATTTCATACAGTCTGAGTTTTGCTAATTGCAACTCTGTTGAATAGTTTAATATGTTTCCTTGATTTGTAAGTTGTATATATTGATAAAAATCAGTAACATCTTTACATTGCATTTTTTTTTTTAGATGGGGTCTCACTCTGTCACCCAGGCTGCAGTGCAGTGGCAGGATGTCAACTCACTGCAACCTCTGCCTCCCGGGTTCAAGCAATTCTCCTGCCTCAGCCTCTCGAGTAGCTGGGATTACAAGTGTCCGCCACCAGACCCAGGTGAGTTTTATATTTTTAGTAGAGACGGGATTTCACCATGTTGGCCAGGATGATCTTGAACTCTTGACCTTGTGATCCAGCTGCCTCAGCCTCCTAAAGTGCTGAGATTACAGGCATGAGCCACCATGCCCTGCCTACATTGCATCTTTTATATTCATTGTCCTGTTTCTAATGATGTAAGCAAGGAAATGGAAGGTGTCTGGCTTGGAAGGTGACTCAGGAAGGACCTGGGACCTCTTTAACAAGACTGAAACACATGGTTGGGGTCAAAGCTCAATAAATAGTAACAAAGGTCCAGGCAAGATAGGACGGGTGAGGGGCCATGTAGTGTCAGATTTCCACGTGGTATGTAGAACAGGACAAGCAGGGAGGCAATTGGGCTGAAGTCAGAGCTGGAAAAGGAGAGGAAGCAGTTGAGGAAGCAGCTGGGATTATTTCTCAGGGGATTACTCTACACTATGCCCTGTTTTCTAAATATATTTTACTAATTCTCACCTCTGTGCCTTTGCCTGGGATGTTTGTTCTGGTTGGAATATCATCTCCTTTCTCTTCACCTATCCAAATCCTACTTACTTTTTTTTTTTGGAAATGGAGTCTTGCTCTGTTGCCCAGGCTGGAGTGGTGCAGCGGTGTGATCTCGGCTCACTGCAACCTCTGCCTCCTAGGTTCAAGTGATTCTCCTGCCTCAGCCTCCCAAGTAACTGGGATTACAGGTGCATGACACCACGCCTGTATAATTTTTTGTATTTTTAGTTGAGACAGGGTTTCACCATCTTGGCCAGGCTGGTCCCAAACTCCTGACCTCAAGTGATCCACCTACCTCACCCTCCCAAAGTGCTGGGATTACAGGTGTGAGCCACTGAGCCCAGCTTTTTTTTTTTTTTTTTTTTTTTAATTATTTGAGGCAGAGTCTGCTCTGTCATCCAGGCTGGAGTGCAGTGGCATGACCATGGCGCACCGAAGCCTCAACCTCCTGGGCTCAAGTGATCCTCCCATCTCAGCCTCAGCCTCTTGAGTAGTGGGGACTACAGGCATGCACCACCATGTCCAGCTAATTTTAAATTTTTTTTTTTTTTTTTTAGACAGAGTCTTGCTTCTTCGCCCAGGCTGGAGTGCAGCGATGCAATCTCGGCTCACTGCAACCTCTGCCTCCCCGGTTCAAGCGATTCTCCTGTCTCGGCCTCCCAAGTTGTTGGGACTACAGGCGTGTGCCACCACACCTGGATAGTTTTTTTGTATTTTTAGTCGAGATGGGGTTTCACTATGTTATCCAGGATGGTCTTGGTTTCCTGACCCCGTGATCCATCTGCCTTGGCCTCCCAAAGTGCTGGGATTACGGGTGTGAACCACTGCACCTGGCCAATTTTTAATTTTTTTGTAGAGACAAGGTCTTAGATGTTGTCCAGGCTGGTCTCAAACTCCTGGACTCAAGCGATCTTCCTGCCTTCTCCTCCCAAAGCGCTGGGAGAATCATTTGAACCCAGGGTTATCTCAAACTCCTGAGCTCAAGGGATCCTCCCATTTCAGCTTCCCAAAGTGCTGGAGTTACAGGTGTGAGCCACTATGCTTGCCCAGTCCTTCTTATCTTTAATGAGCAGTGCAAATTCCTTCTTTTCCATATTTTTGCTTACAGAGTCATAAAATATCTCTGGAAAGGTAAGTAAGAGATAAATAACATTTATTGCTTTCCCAGGAATGAAACTGAATGGCTAGAGGATTGAGCTGGGAGGGAGAAAGATATTATTGATTTGTTGCAGGAGGGATAGTTAATGTAATGAAAGTGTCTAATATGAAGTTTTTGGAAGTAAAAGAGGGAGGCTGGAATTTGTAGTTTGAAAAGAAGGAGGACGGTCTGGAACAGCCTCTGTGGGAGAGTGCCAGGGAATGTATGAGACAAATAAAAGAGTTGCTGAGCAGCTGCAAGGGCCAAGTTGAAATTGGACGGCATGAATTTATATTTGTCTACTTGGTTCTCCCTCTAGCAGTTTCTGGGACTTTGGGAGCAGAAAGGAAGAGGATAATGGAGGCAGGGGTCTCAGACTGTAATGTTGGAGTGGCTGCTCATGGCACGAGGGAGGGAAATCTCGTGTAACTGGGAGATAATTACTTGATCTTGATGAATTGAGATGTGGAGTGCCTGGGCATCTCACAAAGGTTAGAGAATGGGTGATCAGAGATGTAAGAGTTTTCCTGGGGAGTACATTGATTTTAAAAAAAGAAAAAGAAAAAAATATGTAAAAGTTATTTGGGGCTCGGCATGGTGGCTCGCACCTGTAATCCCAGCACTTTGGGAGGCTGAGGCGGGTGTCTCACCTGAGGTCAGGAGTTCAAAACCAGCCTGGCCAACATGGTGAAACCTGTCTCTACTAAAAATACAAAAATTAGACAAGACGTGGTGTTGTGCACCTGTGGTCCCAGCCACTTCGGAGGCTGAGGCAGGAAAATTGCTTGAACCTGGGAGATGGAAGTTGCAGTGAGCCATGATAGCACCACTGCACTCCAACCTGGGTGACAGAATGAGACTCCATATAAATAATAAATAAATAAATAAATAAATAAATGTTATTTGGAAAAGCCTTACATCAATGTAAGATATCACTATCGGAGGAGGACTCAAGATGGTGCTGTGAGAAAAACCCAGGATCGAAGCTCTCGGTGAATGCATGGAGAGGTGAGTCAGAGCCGCATTTCCAGACTGATCTTTGTTGCCCACAGAATGGGGAAATCCCCAGGTATAAAGGAGACGCGGGACGCCAGGCAGAGGTTTTGGCTGGTGCAGCTGGCAACCGGGGTGGCGGCGGCCAGCCCTACACAGCGCTCCGCACAGGGCGCGCTTGTCCGGGTGCACTGTTGAACTGGCAACCTGAGACTTGAGAGGGCTGAACTTGAGACTGAATGGGACTTGGACAGTGGGCCAGCCCAGGGGATTGCAGGGACACAGCGTTTGGGGTAGCGCAGTGGGACAGACAAAACGGCAATTCCAAATGCTCCTGGTGAAGACGGTCCCTGAAAGCGCAGCTCGGTGGGGGAGGGGCATCCACCATTACCGAGGCAATCACCCCTACTGAGATACCCACCCATTGCTGACGCAGCCTGCTGTTGCTGAGGCAACCTAATACAACAGAGATACTCCGCCACAGGGCATAGCCCGTGGCAGCAGGGCGGAGACCACAGCAGAAGGGCAGAGCCTGCAGCAACAGGGCGAACCTCACACCAGCAGGGCGGAGCCTCGGCAGGCAAATAGTGACTAGACTGCCTCCTAGCTGGGCAGAACAGCGCAACGGACATTCAAAAATAAAGCCCCCAACACCCCCCAGATAGAGCATCTGAAAAAAAAAGGGTTTTTTTAATGAGTTCTGTTGCAGCAGAATTAAACATAGCAGCCTAATAGCCCTGAATGAACAACAGAGCTCACAGCTCAGCAATTGAGCTCCTATAAAGTACAGACTCTCTCCTCAAGCAGCTCCCTGACCCCTCTATATCCAAAAGACTGACATTTGGCAGGCATCATCCTGGGACAAAGATAGCAGAAAAAGAAACTGGTAGCATCCCTCACTGTTCTGCAGCTGCTATAGGTGCACCCCAGACAAGCAGGGCCTGGAGTGGACCTCAGCAGTCGTACAGTGAAGGGGCTAGACTGGTAGAAGGAAAACCAAGTAACAGAAATACTTCATCATCAACAATCTGGGTGTCCACTCAGAGACCCAATCGAAAAGTCAGCAACTACTCAGACGACAGGTGGATAAATCCACAAAGATGGGAAGAAACCAGCACAAAAAGGAGGAAAACACCCGAAACCAGAACACCTCACCTCCTAGAAAGGACCAAAACTCCTCACCAGCAAGGGAAAAAAGCTGGACAGAGAATGACTGTGACGAAATGACGGAATTAGACTTCAGAAGGTGGATAATGAAAAACTTTTGTGAGCTAAAAGAACATGTATTAAATCAATGCAAAGAAACTAAGAACCTTGAAAAAAGACATGAAAAAAGATTCAAGGAAATGATAACAAGAATGGATAACTTAGAGAGGAATATGAATGAATTAAAGGAGCTGAAAAACACAATACGAGAAGTTTGCGAAGTATGCACAAGTTTCAATAGCCGAACTGACCAAGCAGAAGAAAGAATATCTGAAGTCGAAGATCAACTCAATGAAATAAAACGAGAAACCAAGATCAGAGAAAAAAGCACAAAAAGGAATGAACAAAGTCTCCAAGAAATGTGGGACTATGTGAAGAGACCTAACCTACGTTTGATAGGTGTACCAGAATGTGATGAAGAGAATGAATCCAAGCTGGAAAATACTCTTCAGGACATTATCCAGGAAAATTTCCCCCACCTAGCAAGACAGGCCAACACTCAAATGCAGGAAATACAAAGAACACCACAAAGATATTCCGCAAGAAGAGCAACCCCAAGGCACATAATCGTCAGATTCAACAAGGTTGAAATAAAGGAGAAAATACTAAGGGCAGCCAGAGAGAAAGGTCGGGTCACCCACAAAGGGAAGCCCATCAGATTCACAGCAGATCTCTCGGCAGAAACACTACAAACCAGAAGAGAGTGGGGGCCAATATTCAACATCCTTAAAGAAAAGAACTTTCAACCCAGAATTTCATATCCAGCCAAACTGAGCTTCATAAGTGAAGGAAAAATAAAATCTTTTGTGAACAAGCAAGTACTCAGAGATTTTGTCACCACCAGGCCTGCTTTACAAGAGCTCCTGAAAGAGGCACTACACATAGAAAGGAACAACCAGTACCAGCCATTCCAAAATCACACTAAATGCTAAAGAGCATCAACATAATGAAGAATCTACAACAACAAACGGGCAAAACAGCCACCTAGCATCAAAATGGCAGTATCAAATTCACACATAACAATATTAACCCTAAATGTAAATGGACTAAATGCACCAATCAAAAGACACAGACTGGCAAATTGGATAAAAATCCAAAACCCATCAGTGTGCTGTATCCAGGAAACCCATCTCACATGCAAGGATACACAAAGGCTCAAAATAAAGGGATGGAGGAAGATTTACCAAGCAAATGGAGAGCAAAAAAAAGCAGGAGTTGCAATTCTCATCTCTGATAAAATAGACTTTAAAGCAAGAAAGATCAAAACAGACAAAGAAGGTCATTACATAATGGTAAAAAGATCGATACAACAAGAACAGCTAACGATCCTAAACATATATGGACCCAATACAGGAGCACCCAGATACATAAGGCAAGTTCTTAATGACTTACAAAGAGACTTAGACTCCCACACAATAATAGTGGGAGACTATAACACTCCACTGTCAATATTAGACAGATCAACCAGACAGAAAATAAACAAGGATATCCAGGGCATGAACTCAGACCTGGAGCAAGCAAACCTGATAGACATTTACAGAACTCTCCACCCCAAATCCACAGAATATACATTCTTCTCAGCACCACATCATACCTACTGTAAAATTGACCACATAATTGGAAGTAAAGCACTGCTCAGCAAATGCAAAACAACTGAAATCATAACAAACAGCCTCTCAGACCATAGTGCAATCAAGTTAGAACTCAGAATTCAGAAACCAACCCAGAACCGCACAGCTTCATGGAAACTGAATGACTGGCTCTTGAATGTTGACTGGATAAACAACGAAATGAAGGCAGAAATAAAGAAGTTCTTCGAAACCAATGAGAATGAAGACACAACATGCCAGAATCTCTGGGACACATTTAAAGCAGTCTCTAGAGGAAAGTATATAGCAATAAGTGCCCATATGAGAAGAATGGAGAGATCCAAAATTGACACCCTAGCATCAAAATTGAAAGAGCTGGAGGAGCAAGATCAAAAAAACTCAAAACCCAGCAGAAGACAAGAAATAACTAAGATCAGAGCTGAACTGAAGGAGATTGAGACACGAAAAACCCTCCAAAAAAACAATAAATCCAAGAGCTGGTTTTTTGAAAAGATCAACAAAATAGACAGACCACTAGCCAGATTGATTAGAAAGAAAAGAGAGAACAACCAAATAGATGCAATAAAAAATGATAAAGGGGAAATCACCACAGATTCCACAGAAATTCAAACCATCATCAGAGAATATTACAGACAACTCTATGCACATAAACTAGTAAACCTGGAAGAAATGGATAAATTCCTGGACTCCTGTGTCCTCCCAAGCCTAAACCAGGAGGAAGCTGAGACTATGAATAGACCAATAACAAGGTCAGAAGTCGAGGCAGCAATTAAGAGCCTACCACACAAAAAAAGCCCAGGTCCAGACGGGTTCACAGCCGAATTCCACCAGACACACAAAGAGGAGCTGGTACCATTTCTTCTAAAACTATTCCAAATAATCCAAAAAGAGGGAATCCTTCCCAAATCATTTTATGAGACCAACATCATCCTGATACCAAAACCTGGCAGAGACCCAACAAGAAAAGAAAACTTCAGGCCAATATCCATGATGAACATAGATGCAAAAATCTTCAATAAAATATTGGCAAGCCGATTGCAACAGCAAATCAAAAAACTTATTCATCATGATCAAGTAGGATTCATCCCGGGGATGCAAGGCTGGTTCAACATACGCAAGTCTATCAACGTAATTCACCACATAAACAGAACCAAAAACAAAAACCACATGATTATTTCAATTGATGCAGAGAAGGCATTTGACAAAATTCAACAGCCCTTTATGCTAAAAACCCTCAATAAACTCGGTATCGATGGAACGTATCTCAAAGTAATAAAAGCTATTTATGACAAACCAACAGCCAATATCATACTGAATGGGCAAAAACTGGAAGCATTCCCTTTGAAATCCGGCACTAGACAAGGATGCCCTCTCTCAACACTCCTATTCAATATAGTACTGGAAGTTCTAGCCAGAGCAATCAGGCAAGAAAAAGAAATAAAGGGTATTCAAATAGGAAAGGTGGAAGCCAAATTGTCTCTATTTGCAGACGACATGATCGTATGCCTAGAAGACCCCATCGCCTCGGCCCAAAAACTCCTGAAACTGATAAGCAACTTCAGCAAAGTCTCAGGATATAAAATCAATGTGCAAAAATCACAACCATTCCTCTACACCAATGACAGACTTAAAGAAAGCCAAATCAAGAACGAACTGCCATTCACAATTGCTACAAAAAGAATAAAATACCTTGGAATACAACTCACAAGGAATGTAAGGGACCTCTTCAAGGAAAACTACAAACCACTGCTCAACGAAATCAGAGGACACAAACAGATGGAGAAACATTCCATGTTCATGGTTAGGAAGAATCAATATCGTGAAAATGGCCATACTGCCCAAAGTAATTTATAGAATCAATGCTATCCCCATCAAGCTACCATTGACTTTCTTCACAGAACTGGAAAAAACCACCATGAACTTCATATGGAACCAAAAGAGAGCCCGCATAGCCAAGTCAATTCTAAGCAAAAAGAACACAGCGGGGGGCATCACACTACCGGATTCCAAACTATACTATAAGGCTACAGTAATCAAAACAGCATGGTACTGGTACCAAAACAGAGATATAGACCAATGGAACAAAACAGAGGCACCGGAGGCAACACAACATATCTACAACCATACAATCTTTGATAGACCTGACAAAAACAAGCAATGGGGAAAGGATTCCCTGTTTAACAAATGGTGTTGGGAAAACTGGCTAGCCATGTGCAGAAAGCAGAAACTGGACCCCTTCCTGACACCTTACACTAAAACTAACTCCAGATGGATTAAAGACTTAAACATAAGACCTGGCACGATAAAAGCCCTAGAAGGAAATCTAGGCAAAACCATCCAGGACATAGGAGTAGGCAAGGACTTCATGAACAAAACACCAAAAGCATTGGCAACAAAAGCCAAAATAGACAAATGGGACCTAATGAAACTCCACAGCTTCTTCAAGGCAAAAGAAACAGTCACTAGAGTGAATCGGCAACCAACAGAATGGGAAAAAATTTTTGCAGTTTACCCATCTGACAAAGGGCTGATATCCAGAATTTACAAAGAACTCAAACAGATTTACAGAAAAAAAACAAACAAGCCCATTCAAAAGTGGGCAAAGGATATGAACAGACACTTTATGAAAGAAGACATATATGAGGCCGACAATCATATGACTGGCTAATTTTTGTAATTTTTAGTAGAGACAAGGTTTCACCATGTTGGCCAGGCTGGTCTCGAACTCTTGATCTCAGGTGATCCACCCGCTTCAGCCTCCCAAAGTGCTCGGATTACAGGTGTGAGCCACTGCGCCTGGCCTATTACTTTTTTTTTTTTTTTTTAAGATAGAGTCTTGCTCTGTTGCCCAGGCAGGAGTTCAGTGGCGTGATCTCGGCTCACTGCAACCTCTGCCTCCCGGGTTCAAGTGATTCTCTTCCTTAGCCTCCCAAGTAGCTGGGACTACAGGCGTGCGCCACCACGCCCAGCTAATTTTTGTATTTTTAGTAGAGACAGGGTTTCGCCATGTTGGCCAGGATAGTCTCAATCTCCTGATCTCGTGATCTACCCGCCTTAGCCTCTCAAAGTGCTGAGATTACAGGCGTGAGCCACCGGGCCTGGCCACTATTTCTCTTTAATAGATGAGGAAACAATCGCAGGGACATTATGTGATTTTCCTTAGTTAACACTGCTGGCAAGTGTCAGAGCAGGGAGTTAAATCCAGGTCTGATTACAAAACCTGTATTTTTGTGTTTTTTTACTTCATGCCATGAAAATTCTGAGCCTATACTCTCTGGTGTCCAGCAATACCTTTTTAGCAAACACTCCTCTCCATTAAATGAATCTTATTTTGTCAGTGACATCTGTTGTAAAATTATAAATGCATTCTCACCAAAGAAACTATACAGAGTTAAAAGCTTTCAGTGACAGTAGTTAACTGGGTAGGATGGGAGAGAAGCTCAGAGGCACTGAAATGAGTTAAAGGTAATTGCAGTGGTCCAAGGGAGAAAAATGAGACTCTAGATTAACATTATAGTAGGAAGAATGGAAGAGGTGGTAATGGATTTAAAAGATAGTTCCAAAGGTAGGAGTTAAAGTAATGTGGCCATGCTGGTCTTCTGTATTCCCTGAACGTATACAGTTCACTCCTTCCTCAGTTCGTCTGTACTATGTGATACTCCTTGGAATTCTCTGGGGTTTTTTTTTTTTTTTTAAGACAGGTTCTTGCTCTGTTGCCCTGGCTGGAGTACAGTGGTGATCTCAGCTCACTGCAGCCTCACCTCCTGGACTCAGGTGATCCTCCCACCTCAGCCTCCCAAGTAGCTGAGACCACAGGCACATGCCACCATGCCCAGCTAATTTTTTGTAGAGACATGGTTTCGCCATGTTGGCCAGACTGTTCTTGGAACTCCAGGGCTCAAGAGATTTGCCCACCTCAGCCTCTCAAAGTGTTGGGATTACGGGTGTGAGCCACTGTGCCCAGCTGGAATTCTCTCTCTCTCTCTCTCTCTCTTTTTTGAGATGGAGTTTTGCTCTTGTTGCCCAGGCTGGAGTGCAATGGTGCTATCTCAGCTCACTGCAACCTCCGCCTCCCCGGTTCAAGCGACTCTACTGCCTCAGCCTCCCGAGTAGCTGGGATTACAGGTGGCTGCCACTATGCCCAGCTAATTTTTTGTATTTTTAGTAGAGATAGGGTTTCATCATGTTGGCCAGGCTGGTCTTGAACTCCTGACCTCAGGTGATCCACCCACCTCGGCCTCCCAAGATGCTGGGATCAGGCATGAGCCACTGCACCCGGCCCAAGTATTTAAATTCCAGTCGTTTCATAAGTGTCAGAAAATTTTTTTACAAATTTTTCTTTGAGTTGGTATCCAAATAAAGTACACTTTTTTATTTATGGCTATGTATTATATATCAAATTTTTTTTTGAGACAGTCTCACTCTGTCGCCCAGGCTGGAGTGCAGTAATTCCCTGTCTGTAAATAAATAAATAAATAAAACCTCTCAGAGATGCCTTTTTTGACAATCTTCTCTAAATTAGCACCTACTGTCTCAGTGACTATCACATTACCCTGTTTTATTTTTCCCATAGCCCTTATCAACTGAAGTTTGATTACATAAGAAGCAATAGAACATGATTGTTAAAAGGGCAAACTATAACATCAGGCTGCCTTGGTTCAAATTTTGTCTTTCTACTTACTAGCCATATGATCTTCGACTACTCAAGAGCTATATGTGTCAGTTTCCTGAATTGTAAAATGAGGATAATAACTGGGCTTATATCATGGAATTATTAGGAGTATTAAATGTGTTAACATATCCGAAGCCCTTAGCCCAGTGCCTGGTACAGGGTAAACATATGTTAGCAATTATATTGCATAATTATTTGTTTACATGTACATTATTTCTCTTTCACTAGAATGTAAGTCTATCTTAGTGCACTCTTCTCAGCAACTAAAACTAGCACATATGATTAATAAATATTTGTTGAATGCAGGACTTATATTGGAATGACAAAGAATAGATAGGAGAGAGGCTGGGCGCAGTGGCTCACACATATAATCACAGCACTTTGGGAGGCTGAGGCAAGTGGATTGCCTGAGCTCAGGAGTTTGAGACCAGTCTGGCCAACATGGGGAATCTCCGTCTCTACTGAAAATACAAAAAATTATCCGGGTGTGGTGGTGCGCACCTGTAGTTTCAGCTACTCAGGAGGCTGAGGCAAGAGAATCACTTGAACCTAGCAGATGGAGGTTGCAGTGAGCTGAGATCATGCCACTGCATGCCAGCCTGGGTGACAGAGCGAGACTCTGTCTCAAAAAAACCCAAAAACCAAAAATCAAAGAAACAAACAAAAAAATAGATAGGAGAGAGACATGTAAAATATTATTTTAAAAAAGAAGATAATTCAAGAAGGAGATGTTTAAAAAAAAGATAAAAGAATAGAAAAAAAGAAGAAAATCCTGAACTTAATTTTTATTTCTGATGAGGAGGGAAGAGTATAAGATGACTCCAATGCTTCAAGCTTAAGTAACAAGTGGAAAGCTAGTGCTTTTAACAAAAATAGGAAAACCATGAACTGGAACTAATATTATTTGAATATTATTCTGATAATGAATTTTATTTTAGGCATGAGTTTGAAGTAATAGCAAAACGTGCCAGTGGACATGGTAGCAGGCAGTTAATTGTAAATGCATAATAGGAGTTCATGAGAAAAGTCAACACTGAAGATAGGTTTGAATACCTGCATCATGTGACACTTATTCAACATTCTGATATGAACTTCCTTCATCTCTAAAAAGCAACAGACTTGGAGAAGTGAATACAATGAAAAATAAAACATTTGAACCCTCCAATTTATTCTTCAGAGAAAGTCACTATTAGCAGTTTGGCATATATTTTTCCAAGCATTTTTCTATACACTTGCAAATATATGATGGCATACAACATGTAGAGACAGAAAAAGTCTGACCAGATACCTATATACATATGGAGAAGTTTGTTTTTTTCTTTCTGGATGACTTAGAACCACTATTATTCTATAATTTCTGTGTAATTACATATATAACTTTATAGGCTGGGTGTGGTGGCTCACACTTGTAATCCTAGCACTTTGGGAGGCTGAGGCGGGCAGATCACCTGAGGTCTTGAGATATATTTTGAGGTAAATTTCTAAAAGCGAGATTGCTGGGAAAGAAGGCATACACATCCTTCCACATCTAAAATGTTAACAGTTACTGCCTGGGTGAGGTGGCTCAAGCCTGTAATCCCAGCACTTTGGGAGGCCAAGGCATGAGGATTCCTTGAGGCCAGAAGTTTGAGACCAGCTTGGGTAACATAGCAAGACCTCATCTCTACAAAAAATTTAAAAATTAGCCAGGTGTAGTGTCACATGCCTGTAGTCATGGCTACTCATGAGGCTGAGGCAGAAAGACTGCTTGAACTCAGGAGTTCAAGGCTACAGTGAGCTATGATGGTGCCACTGCACTCCAGCCTGGGTGACACAGATACCCTGTCTCAAAAAATAATAAGTCCAGGCACGGTGACTCATGCCTGTAATCTCAGCACTTTGGGAGGCCAAGGTGGGTTGATCACCCAAGGTCAGGAGATTGAGACCAGTCTGACCAAAATGGTGAAACCCAGTCTCTACTAAAAACACAAAAAATTCACCGGCGTGGTGGTGGGCACCTGTAATCCCAGCTACTCGGGAGGCTGAGGTAGGAGAATCACTTGAATCTGGAAGGCAGAGGTTGTGGTGAGCCGAGATCACACCACTGCACTCCAGCCTGGGCAACAAGAGCGAAACTCCGTCTCAAAAAAAAAAAAAAAGAAAGAAAGAAAGAAATGGGTTTTTGCCATGTTGTCCAGGCTGGTCTTGAACTCCTGAGCTCATTATCCACCCGCCTCAGCCTCCTAAAGCACTGGAATTACAAACGTAAGCCACAGTGCCCAGCTATAACTTTTATACTCTTTTTTCTTAATGTTTTGAGTAGAAATCTGCAGAGTAGTAGTAATAGTTTTAAGACTGGTGAATATTCTTATCTTGTTCTAACTTTAAAGAGATGACACTAGTATTTCACTATTGAGTATGATGACTGCAATTGTTTTCTCATAGATAACTCTTTATCAAATTGTGGATTTCTACAGTTTCTAGCCTATTGAGAATTTTCTTTTTTGAAACAGGGTCTCGCTCTGTCACCCAGGCTAGAGTGCAATGGTGCAATTATGACTCAACTCACTGCAGCTTTGACCTCCCAGATTCAAGTGATCCTCCCACCTCAGCCTCCCAAGTAGCTGGGACTACAAGCACACACCACCACACCCCACTAATTTATTTTTTATTGTTTGTAGAGATGGAGTCTTCCTATGTTGCCTAGGCTGGTGTCGAACTCCTAGGCTCAAGCAATCCTCCTGCCTTGGCCTCCCAAAGTACTGGGATTATAGGCATGAGCCACAGTGCCTGGCTAAAAAAATGTTTTTAAGGTACTATAAGCACAAAGTAAATAATTCAAATAGTAGAAAAGGTATGTGAAGAGTTGTCCATCTCTGTTCTCCAGTTTCCAAATTTCTGTGTTGACAAGTCTAATTCCTATTCATTTTTATGTCTCCTACCAAAGAACAGCTGATGCAAATATAAGCATATACGTGAATGGTATTTTTTACACAAATAGTAGGATACTATAGACACTGTTCTAAGCCCTGATTTTTTTTTTTTTTTTTTTTTTTTGAGACGGAGTTTCGCTCTTATTACCCAGGCTGGAGTGCAATGGCGCGATCTTGGCTCACCGCAACCTCCGCCTCCTGGGTTCAGGCAATTCTCCTGCCTCAGCCTCCCAAGCAGCTGGGATTACAGGCACGCACCACCGTGCCCAGCTAATTTTTTGTAATTTTAGTAGAGACGGGGTTTCACCATGTTGACCAAGATGGTCTCGATCTGTTGACCTCGTGATCCACCCGCCTCGGCCTCCCAAAGTGCTGGGATTACAGGCTTGAGCCACTGCGCCCGGCCTAGCCCTGATTTTTTAAGTCAAGCTGTGAGTCATTTCTTTTCTTTTCTTGAGATGGATTCTCACCCTGTCACCCAGGATGGAGTGCAGTGGTGTGATTTCGGCTCACTGCAACCTCCACCTCCCCAATTACAGTGATTGTCCTGCCTCAGCCTCCCGAATAGCTGGGATTACAGGTGCCCGCCACCAAGCCTGGCTAATTTTTATATTTTTAGTAGAGACAGGGTTTACCATGTTGGCCAGTCTGGTCTCGAACTCCTGACCTCGTGATCCGCCCACCTTGGCTTCCCAAAGTACTGGGATCAGAGGTGTGAGCAACCACGCCTGGCTGAGTCATTTCTTTTTTTTTCTTTGAGATGGAGTTTCGCTCTTGTTACCCAGGCTGGAGTGCAACGGCGCGATCTCGGCTCACCGCAACCTCCGCCTCCTGGGTTCAGGCAATTCTCCTGCCTCAGCCTCCTGAGTAGCTGGGATTACAGGCACGCACCACCATGCCCAGCTAATTTTTTGTATTTTTAGTAGAGGCGGGGTTTCACCATGTTGACCAGGATGGTCTCGATCTGCTGACCTCATGATTCACCCGCCTCGGCCTCCCAAAGTGCTGGGATTACAGGCTTGAGCCACCGCGCCCAGCCGAGTCATTTCTTTATAGGTAATTTGTCTTTTCTCTTTGGTTGTTTTTCCCCCTCTACTTTTTATTATGGAAAAATTTCCAAACATACAAAAGTAAGAGAATAGTATATTGAATTTCCATGTAACCACTGAAGCTGGGTGGCAGGTACATAGAAATTATGTTCCATGTATTATTGCCAAACTCGTTTAACCTGTATTCTCCTAATCCCCACTCCCCTACCCACACCTCAAGGTCATTCTGAAGCAAATATAAAATATCATATCTTTTCATATCATCCATAAATATTTTGGTATGCATCACAAAAATATAAGGAGTCTACCCAAAATGCAATTTAAGAAAGTATATAAGGAGTCTCTTTTTTTTTTTTTTGAGACAGAGTCTTGCTCTGTCACTCAGGCTGGAGTACAGTGGTGTGATCTTACTGCAACCTCCCAGGTTCAAGTGATTCTCTTGCATCAGCCTCCTGAGTAGCTAGAATTACAGGCTCACGCCACTATATTCAGCTAATTGTTGTTTTTTAGTAGAGACAGGGTTTGCCATGTTGGTCAGGGTGATCCCAAACTCCTGAGCTTAAGCGATCTGCCCACCTCGGCCTCCCAAAGTGCTGGGATTACAGGCGAGAACCACCGCTCGGCCCAGGACTCTTCTTAAACATTACAACAAAGTCACCACTCCAAAAATATTAACAATTCTTTAATATCATCAAATATACAATGACAGTTCAGATTTTACCTATTGTCTCAAGAATGATTGTGTTTATTTTTAGTTTGTTTGAATCAGGATCCAAATAAGGACTATATACTCTGATTTGTTGATGTTTCTCAAATCTCTTAATCTATAGGTATCCTTTCCATCCACCCTTTTTTTTATTCTTCTGTGGGATTTATTTGTTAAAAAACTGGATTGTTTGTGCTATAAAACTCCTCAAAGAATGGATCTTAGTGGTTGCATCCCTGTGATGGTATTCTTCTGTATTTCCTGAATATTAGATGTAGATGCTCGATTAAATTTACAATCGGGTCCTGTTTTTTCCTTTTTTTGGCAAGAATATTTCATAGGTAGTGTTATATACTTCCTTAAGCAGATACAAAGTCTCTTACTCCTTTTAGGATCTTCTCTTTGATGTTCTGAAGTTTTACTACAATGAGTCTGGGTTAGGATTTCTTTCTTTCTTTTTCCTTCACGTTTGGGATTCCTGAATCTTGAAGATTGGCATCTTTCATGAGTTCTCAGCTATTTTCTCTTTAACTTTGCTGCTTCACTGTTTTCTCTGTTTGTCACTTGAACTCTAATTAGACATCACCTAAAAGCATGGGACCTTTAAACAACAGACTGTAGGTCAGGCTCGGTGGCTCACTCCTCCTGTCATCCCAGCACTTTGGGAGGCTGAGGCAAGAGGATCTCTTGAGCCCAGGAGTTCAAGACCAGCCTTGGCAACATAGTGAGACCCTGTCTGTATGAAAAATACAAAAATTAGCCGGGTGTGATGGCGAGTGCCTGTGGTCCCAAGCTACTTTGGAGACTGAGGTGGGAGGATCTCTTGAGCCCGAAAAGTTGAGGCTGCAGTGAACCATGATCATGTCACTGAATTCCAGCCTGGATGACAGAGCAAGACCCTGTCTCAAAACAACAACAACAACAACAATAAACAACAACTTAGGCTATAGGCCATGAGGGATCAGATGATCTCAGACTCACAGCAAAGGTCTGCTTCAGCACTTACCCCAGTGCTTATTGTTACCTCTGACTGTTTCCTATACTTAACTGCCACTGTACTATATATATGTGTACTGACTGTATGGATGGATGTGTGCATATATATGTGTGTGTGTGTGTGTGTATATATATATATATAATAAAAATGTATCTTGTGGTTGGGTGCAGTGGCTCATACCTGTAATTCCAGCACTTTGGGAGGCTGAGGCGGGCAGATTACCTGAGGTCAGGAGTTCAAGACCAGCCTGGCCAACATGGTGAAACCCCCTCTCTAGTAAAAATACAACAATTAGCCAGGTGTGGTGGCAGGTGCCTGTAATCCCAGTTACTCTGGAGGCTGAGGCAGGAGAATCACTTGAACCCCGAAGGAAGATGTTGTAGTGAGCTCATTCCACTGCACTCCAGCCTGAGCGACAGAGCAATAGTGCATCTCCAAAAAATAATTAATTAATTAATTAATTAAAATAAAAAATATTGGAATTCATTTCATAACACTACATGGTCTAACTCATTCATTTTTTTCATTTATTGCATTTAACTTAATGCATGGTAAAAAGCAAAAATCTTAATTATACATTTTTTACATATGTATAAACCTATGTAACCTCTCCCCGGATCAAAGTACTGAATATTGGCTGGATGCGGTGGCTCATGCCTGTAATGCTAGCACTTTGGGAGGCCAAGGAGGGCGGATCAACTGAGGTCGGGAGTTCAAGACCAGCCTGACCAATATGGAGAAACTCTGTCTCTACTAAAAAATACAAAATTAGCTGGGCGTGGTGGCGCATCTCTGTAATTCCAGCTACTCAGGAGGCCGAGGCAGGAGAATTGCTTGAACCCAGGAGGTGGAGGTTTTGGTGAGCCGAGATTGCACCATTGCACTCCAGCTTGGGCAACAAGAGCAAAACTCCGTCTAAACAAAATATCACACCTGTAGTCTCAGCACTTTGGGAGGCTGAGGTGGGCAGATCACAAGGTCAGGGGTTCAAGACCAGCCTGGCCAACATGGTGAAACCCTGCCTCTACTAAAAACTACAAAAATTAGCGGGGTGCAGTGCTGCATGTCTGTAATCCCAGCTACTCAGGAGGCTAAGGCAAGAGAATTGCTTGAACCTGGGTGGCAGAGGTTGCAGTGAGCTGAGATCACGCCACTGCACTCCAGCCTGGGCAACAGAATGAGACTCCATCTCAAAACAAACAAACACACAAACAAAACCCAGAATATTTCCAGCTCCACCAAATGCTGGCTGCTTGTGCTCCCACTCAGGCATTACCCATTCCCAAGATTAACCACATTCTGACCTCTATAATCATAAGATCAGTTTTGCCTATATTTAAATTTTATATACATGGACTCATACAGAGTATGTACTCTTTTGCATCTGATGTTTTTTGATTCAACATTGTCTGTGAGCTTCACCTATGTTGTAGTTGTTGTTGTTGTTGTTATTTGAGACAAGGTCTTGCTCTGTTGCCCAGGCTGGAGACAGTGGTATGCTTATGGCTTACTGCAGCCTCAACCTCCCAAGCTCAAGTAATCCACTGCAGTCTCCCGAGTAGCTGGAACCACAGGCGCTTGCCATCATGCCTGGCTCATTTTTGTATTTTTTGTAGAGACAGGGTTTTGCCACGTCACCCAGGCTGGTGTGGAACTCCTGAGCTCAAGCCATCCACCTGCCTCGGCCTCCCGAAGTGCTAGGATTACAGGTATGAGTCACCTCGCCCAGCTCCCATTCATCTGTTGATGGGTCATTTCTACATGTGACTACTGTGAATAATGCTACTGTGTACAAGTATAGCCATGTACTGCATAATGATGTTTCAGTCATTGATGGATCACATATACAATGGAAGCACCATAAAATTATAGTACAGTATTTTTACTTTACCTTTTATGTATTTAGATATGTTTAGATATACAAATATGGCCAAGTGCTGTGGCTTATGCCGGTAATCTCAGCGCTTTGGGAGGCCGAGGCGGGCGAATCATTTGAGGTCAGGAGTTTGTGACCAGCCTGGCCAATGTAGTAAAACCCTGTCTCTATTAAAAATACAAAAATTAGCTCATCGTGATGGAAGGCACCTGTAATCCCAGTTACTCTGGAGGCTGAGGCGGGAGGATTGCTTGAACCCAGGAGGCACAGATTGCAGTGAGCCGAGATAGGGCTATTGTACTCCAGCGTGGGTGATGAGAGCGAAACTCTGTCTCAAAATAAATAAATAAATACTTTTAAAACCTTAAAAAATAGATACACAAATACTGTTGTGTTACAATTGCCTACAGGATTCAGTACAAACCTGTATACATGCTGTACAGGCTTGTAGCCTAGGAGCAATGGGCTATACCATATAACCTAGGTATGTAGTACACCATACCGCCTAGGTTTGTGTTAAGTACACTCTATGATGTTTGCACAGTGACAAAATCACCTAGTGATGCATTTCTTAGAATGTATCCCTGTCATTAAGCAATATATGACTCTGTCTGAGTTCCTGTTTTCAATTTTTTTGGGTCTATACCAAGAAGTAGAATTGCTGGATCATATGGTAATTGTACATTTAACTTTTTGAGGAATTGCCAAAGTGTTTTCCACAGTGGCTGCAACCATTTTACATTCACATCAGCAACGTACAAGGATTCCAATGTCTCCACATCTTTGTCAAAACTTATTTTTCTTTTGTTAAAGTCATAGCCATCCTATGGATGTGGAGTGGTATCTCACTGTAGTTTTTCCTTTTTGTCTCACTATGTCACCCACGCTGGAGTGCAGTGGTGCAAACATCACTCACTGCAATCTCGACCTCCCAGGCGCAAGTGATCTTCCAGCCTCAGCCTCCCAGAAAGCAGCCTCCGAAGTAGCTGGGACTACAGGTGCATGCCACCATGCTCAGCTAATTTTCCTATTTTTTGTAGAGTCCAGGTTTCATCAGGTTGCCCAGACTGGTCTCAAACTCCTGAGCTCAAGGGATCCTCCCGCCTTGTCCTCCCAAAGTGTTGTGATTACAGGCGTGAGCCCCTGTGCCTAGCCTCATTGTACTTTTCATTTGTCATTTCCCTAATGACAATCATGTTGAGCATCTTTTTATGTGCTTATTGGCCATTTGTATATCATCTTTGGAGAAATATCTATTCAAATCTTCAGTCCATTTTTGAATTAGGATTTTTTTTTTTGAGTAGTAGAAGTTCTTCACATGCTCTGAGTATTATCAGGTATGTGATTTGCAAATATTTTCTTCCATTCTATGGGTTGTCTTTCACTTTCTGGATAGTGTCCGTTAATGTTTGCAAATTTTAAATTTTGATGAAGTCCAATTTATTTATAGATATCTTTTTTATTTTTTTGTTTTATTCTATGAAAAATATTTATAGATATTTCTTCCTCTATATGTGTGTGTGTGTGTGTGTGTGTGTGTGTGTATATATGTTTTTAGACAGGGTTTCAGCTTTGTCAACCAGGCTGGAGTACAGTGGTGCAATCACTACTCACTGCAACCTCAACCTCCTGGGTTCAAACAAGCTTCCTTTGAGCCTTCCAGAGTAGCTGGGACCCCAGGTATGTGCCACCACACCCGGCTAATTTTTTACTTGGTAAACACAGGGTCTCCCCATGTTGCCCAGACTGGTCCTAAACTCCTGGGCTCAAGTGATCCTCCCACTTCAGTTTCCCTAAATGCTGGGATTACAGGTGTGAGCCACTGCACTTGGTCCAATTTATCCAGTTTTTTCTTTTGTTGCCTGTGCTTTTGGTGTTATATCCAAAAATCATTGCCAAGACAAATGTCACATAGTTTACCTCAATGTTTTCTTTTTGGAGTGTTATAATTTTAGTTCTTAAATTTAGGTCTTTGATCAATTTGGAAGGGTGTGTGTGTGTGTGTGTGTGTGTGTGTTTGTTTTTTTGGAATGAAGTCTTGCTCTGTTGCCCAAGCTAGAGTGCAGTGGCACGATTTCAGCTCACTGCAAACTCCACCTCCTGGGTTCAAGCGATTCCAATGCTTCAGCCTTCCGAGTAGTTGGGAATTACAGGCACTTGCCGCAGTGTCCGGCTAATTTTTGTATTTTTAGTAGAGACAGGGTTTCACCAACTTGGCCAGGCTGGTTCCGAACTCCTCATCTCGAGATCCACCCACCTCGGCCTCCCAAAGTGCTGGGATTACAGGCGTGAGCCACCACGCTTAGCGAGTTAATTTTTTAAAAATATGGTATAAGGGGCCGGGCGTGGTGGCTCACGCCTGTAATCCAAGCACTTTGGAGGCCAAGGCGGACGAATAGCCTGAGGTCGGGAGTTCAAGACCAGCCTGACCAACATTGTGAAATCCTGTCTTTATAAAAATAAAATAGCTCTCCGCCAGACCACTGTCGAGCCGCCATCATGGATACTAGCCATGTGCAGCCTATCAAGTTGGCCAGAGTCACCAAGGTCCTGGGCAGGACCGGTTCTCAGGAACAGTGCATGCAGGTGCGCGTGAAATTTATGGGTGACACGAGCCGCTCCACTATCCGCAATGTAAAAGGCCCCATGCGCGAGGGCGAAGTGCTGACCCTGTTGGAGTCCGAGCGAGAGGCCTGGAAGTTGCTCCGAGTTTGGCTGCTCGCTGGGTTTTGGATGTTGGATTTGACCACTTGAGATGGAAATGGTGTGTCACGATCTGGTCCTTTATTTTGTGCTGCCACACGTAAATTGAGATGGACCTTTAAATAAAGCGTTTGTGATACAAGTTAAAAAATTAAAATAAAATAAAATAAAAACATATGGTATAAGGTGGCAGGGTGTGGTGACTCATTCCTGTAATTTGCACTTTGAGAGGCTGAGGCAGGTGGATCATTTGAGGCCATGAGTTCCAGACCATCCTGGCCAACATGGCAGAACCCCATCTCTATTAAAAATACAAAAATTAACTGGGCATGGTGGCACATGCCTGTAATCCCAGCTACTTGGGTGGTTGAGGCAGGAGAATCGCTTGAACCAGGGAGGTGGAGGTTGTAGTGAGCAGAGATCGTGTCACTGCACTCCAGCCTGGGCAACAGAGCAAGACTCTGTCTCAAAAAAAAAAGGGGGGTAAGGTAAGGTAAGGATTCAACTGCATTCTTTAGCATGTGGATATAGTTTTTTCTGCGCCATTTGTTGAAGAGAGTCTCTTTTCCCCATTTAATATTGTTGGCACCTACTTGTCAAAAACCAATTGAGGGCCAGGTGTGGTGGCTCACACCTGTAATCCCAGCACGTTGGGAGGCCCAGGTGGGTGGATCACCTGACGTCAGGAGTTCAAGACCAGCCTGACCAACATGGTGAAACACCATCTCTATTAAAAAAACAAAAACCTTATCGGGGCGTGGTCACACACCTGTAATTCCAGCTACTCAGGAGGCTGATGCAGGAGAATAACCTGAACCCAGGAGGCGGAGGTTGCAGTGAGCCTAGATCTGCCACTGCACTCCAGCCTGGGCAACAGAGCAAGACCTCGTCTAAAAAAAAAATCAATTGAGAGGGGAGGACTCAAGATGGCGCTGTGAGAACAACCCAGGATTGAAGCTCTCCCTGGACGCACGGAGAGGGTGAGTCGGGGAAGCATTTCCAGACGGATCTTAGTTGCCCACAGAACGGGGAAATTCCCAGGTATAAAAGAGACGCGGGACGCCAGGCAGAGGTCTCCGCTGGCGTAGCCGGCAGCCGGTGCGGCTCCGGCCCGCGCCGGAGCGCAGAGGCGCTCCACAGCGCTCCATACAAAAGCGCACTGTTACGGGTGCCCTGTTGAACCCGCAAACTAAGACCCGAGAGGGCTGAACTTGAGACTGAACGGGTCTTGAACTGTGACCCAGCCCAGGAAATCCCAGGGACTCAGCGTTTGGGGGAGCGCAGTGCGACAAACAAAACGGCGACTCCAAACGCTCCCGGTGAATAGGTTTTTTTTTTAAAGTGCAGCTCCGCGGGGGAGGGGCGTCAGCCATTAGCGAGGCAATCAGCCCCTACTGAGGTACACGCCCATTGCTGACGCAGCCTGCCGCTGCCGAGGCAACCCGGTACAACAGAGAGACTCCGCCGCAGGGCGTAGCCCGAGGCAACAGGGCGGAGACCACAGCAGAAGGGCGGAGCCTGCAGGAAAAGGGCGAACCTCACACCAGCAGGGCGGAGCCTCGGCAGGCAAAAAGTGACTAGACTGCCTCCTAGCTGGGCAGGACAGTGAGGCGGACACTCACAAGGAAAGCCCCAACCCCGCTCCAGACAGAGCATCTGAGGAAAAAAAAAGGGGTTTTCTTACGAGTTAGGTTGCAGCAGAACTAAACATAGCAGCCTAGCAGCCCTGAATGAACAACAGAACTCACAGCTCAGCACTTGAGCTCCTACAGACTGTCTCCTCAAGCAACTCCCTGACCCCTCTATATCCATAAGACTGACATTCGGCAGACATCATCCTGGGACAAAGATAGCAGAAAAAGAAACAGGTAGCATCCCTCGCTGTTCTGCAGCCGCTACAGGTGCACCCCAGACAAGCAGGGCCTGGAGTGGACCTCAGCGGTCGTACAGCGAAGGGGCTACTAGACTGGTAGAAGGAAAACCAAGTAACAGAAATACTCCATCATCAACAATCTGGGTGTCCACTCAGAGATCCAATCAAAAAGTCAGTAACTACACAGACGACAGGTGGATAAATCCACAAAGATGGGAAGAAACCAGCGCAAAAAGGAGGAAAACACCCGAAACCAGAACACCTCGCCACCTAGAAAGGACCAAAACTCCTCACCAGCAAGGGAACAAAGCTGGACGGAGAATGACTGTGATGAAATGACGGAATTAGACTTCAGAAGGTGGATAATGAAAAACTTTTGTGAGCTAAAAGAACATGTTTTAAATCAACGTAAAGAAACTAAGAACCTTGAAAAAAGATTTGAAAAAAGATTTGAGGAAATGATAACAAGAATGGATACCTTAGAGAGGAATATGAATGAATTAAAGGAGCTGAAAAACACAATACGAGAACTTCGCGAAACATGCACAAGTTTCAATAGCCGAATTGACCAAGCAGAAGAAAGAATATCAGAAGTCGAGGATCAACTCAATGAAATAAAACGAGAAGCCAAGATCAGAGAAAAAAGCGCAAAAAGGAATGAATAAAGTCTCCAAGAAATGTGGGACTATGTGAAGAGACCTAACCTACGTTTGATAGGCGTACCAGAATGTGATGAAGAGAATGAATCCAAGCTGGAAAATACTCTGCAGGACATTATCCAGGAAAATTTCCCCCACCTAGCAAAACAGGCCAACACTCAAATGCAGGAAATACAGAGAACACCACAGAGATATTCCACAAGAAGAGCAACCCCAAGGCACATAATCGTCAGATTCAACAAGGTTGAAATAAAGGAGAAAATACTAAGGGCAGCCAGAGAGAAAGGTCTCCCACAAAGGGAAGCCCATCAGACTCAAAGCAGATCTCTCGGCAGAAACACTACAAGCCAGAATAGAGTGGGGGCCAATATTCAACATCCTTAAAGAAAAGAACTTTCAACCCAGAATTTCATATCCAGCCAAACTGAGCTTCAGAAGTGAAGGAAAAATAAAATCCTTTGCGAACAAGCAAGCACTCAGAGATTTTGTCACCACCAGCCCTGCTTTACAAGAGCTCCTGAAAGAGGCACTACACATAGAAAGGAACAACCAGTACCAGCCATTCCAAAATCACACTAAATGCTAAAGAGCATCAACATAATGAAGAATCTACAACAACTAACGGGCAAAACAGCCAGCTAGCATCAAAATGGCAGTGTCAAACTCACACATAACAATATTAACCCTAAATGTAAATGGACTAAATGCACCAATCAAAAGACACAGACTGGCAAATTGGATAAAAAGCCAAAACCCAGCAGTGTGCTGTATCCAGGAAACCCATCTCACATGCAAGGATACACAAAGGCTCAAAATAAAGGGATGGAGGAAGATTTACCAAGCAAATGGAGAGCAAAAGAAAGCAGGAGTTGCAATCCTCATCTCTGATAAAATAGACTTTAAAGCAACAAAGATCAAAAGAGACAAAGAAGGCCATTACATAATGGTAAAAGGATCCATATAACAAGAAGAGCTAACAATCCTAAACATATATGGACCCAATACAGGAGCACCCAGATACATAAGGCAAGTTCTTAACGACTTACAAAGAGACTTAGACTCCCACACAATAATAGTGGGAGACTTTAACACTCCACTGTCAATCTTAGACAGATCAACCAGACAGAAAATCAGCAAGGATATCCAGGGCTTGAACTCAGACCTGGAGCAAGCAAACCTGATAGACATTTACAGAACTCTCCACCCCAAATCCACAGAATATACATTCTTCTCAGCACCACATCATACCTACTCTAAAACTGACCACATAATTGGAAGTAAAGCACTGCTCAGCAAATACAAAACAACTGAAATCATAACAAACAGCCTCTCAGACCATAGTGCAATCAAGTTAGAACTCAGAATTCAGAAACCAACCCAGAACCGCACAGCTTCATGGAAACTGAACAACTGGCTCCTGAATGTTGACTGGATAAACAACGAAATGAAGGCAGAAATAAAGAAGTTCTTCGAAACCAATGAGAACGAAGACACAACGTGCCAGAATCTCTGGGACACATTTAAAGCAGTCTCTAGAGGAAAGTATATAGCAATAAGTGCCCATATGAGAAGAATGGAGAGATCCAAAATTGACACCCTATCGTCAAAATTGAAAGAGCTAGAGGAGCAAGATCAAAAAAACTCAAAACCCAGCAGAAGACAAGAAATAACTAAGATCAGAGCTGAACTGAAGGAGATTGAGACACGAAAAACCCTCCAAAAAAACAATAAATCCAAGAGCTGGTTTTTTGAAAAGATCAACAAAATAGACAGACCACTAGCCAGATTGATTAAAAAGAAAAGAGAGAACAACCAAATAGATGCAATAAAAAATGATAAAGGGGAAATCACCACAGATTCCACAGAAATTCAAACCATCATCAGAGAATATTACAAACAACTCTATGCGCATAAACTAGTAAACCTGGAAGAAATGGATAAATTCCTGAACTCCTGTGTCCTCCCAAGCCTAAACCAGGAGGAAGCTGAAACTATGAATAGACCAATAACAAGGTCAGAAGTCGAGGCAGCAATTAAGAGCCTACCACACAAAAAAAGCCCAGGTCCAGACGGGTTCACAGCCGAATTCTACCAAACACACAACGAGGAGCTGGTACCATTTCTTCTGAAACTATTCCAAATAATCCAAAAAGAAGGAATCCTACCCAAATCATTCTACGAGACCAATATCATCCTGATACCAAAACCCGGCAGAGACCCAACAAGAAAAGAAAACTTCAGGCCAATATCCATAATGAACATAGATGCAAAAATCTTCAATAAAATATTGGCAAGCCGATTGCAACAGCAAATCAAAAAACTTATTCATCATGATCAAGTAGGATTCATCCCAGGGATGCAAGGCTGGTTCAACATACGCAAGTCTATCAACGTAATTCACCACATAAACAGAACCAAAAACAAAAACCACATGATTATCTCAATTGATGCAGAGAAGGCATTTGACAAAATTCAACAGTCCTTTATGCTAAAAACCCTCAATAAACTCGGTATCGATGGGACGTATCTCAAAGTAATAAAAGCTATTTATGACAAACCAACAGCCAATATCATACTGAATGGGCAAAAACTGGAAGCATTCCCTTTGAAATCCGGCACTAGACAAGGATGCCCTCTGTCGCCACTCCTATTCAATATAGTACTGGAAGTTCTAGCCACAGCAATCAGGCAAGAAAAAGAAATAAAGGGTATTCAAATAGGAAAGGTGGAAGCCAAATTGTCTCTATTTGCAGACGACATGATAATATACCTAGAAGACCCCATCGCCTCAGCCCAAAAACTCCTGAAACTGATAAGCAACTTCAGCAAAGTCTCAGGATATAAAATCAATGTGCAAAAATCACAAGCCTTCCTCTACACCAATAACAGACTTAAAGAGAGCCAAATCAAGAACGAACTGCCATTCACAATTGCTACAAAAAGAATAAAATACCTTGGAATACAACTCACAAGGAACGTAAGGGACCTCTTCAGGGAAAACTACAAACCACTGCTCAACGAAATCAGAGAGGACACAAACAGATGGAGAAACATTCCATGTTCATGGTTAGGAAGAATTAATATTGTGAAAATGGCTATACTGCCCAAAGTAATTTACAGAATCAACGCTATCCCCATCAAGCTACCATCGACTTTCTTCACAGAACTGGAAAAAACCACCATGAACTTCATATGGAACCAAAAGAGAGCCCACATAGCCAAGTCAATTCTAAGCAAAAAGAACACAGCGGGGGGCATCACACTACCGGATTTCAAACTATACTATAAGGCTACAGTAATCAAAACAGCATGGTACTGGTACCAAAACAGAGATATAGATCAATGGAACAGAACAGAGGCATCAGAGGCAACACAACATAGCTACAACCATACAATCTTTGATAAACCTGACAAAAACAAGCAATGGGGAAAGGACTCCCTGTTCAACAAATGGTGTTGGGAAAACTGGCTAGCCATGTGTAGAAAGCAGAAACTGGACCCCTTCCTGACACCTTACACCAAAATTAACTCCAGATGGATTAAAGACTTAAACATAAGACCCGGCACCATAAAAACCCTAGAAGGAAATCTAGGCAAAACCATCCAGGACATAGGAGTAGGCAAGGACTTCATGAACAAAACACCAAAAGCATTGGCAACAAAAGCCAAAATAGACAAATGGGACCTAATCAAACTCCACAGCTTCTGCACAGCAAAAGAAACAGTCTCTAGTGTGAATTGGCAACCAACAGAATGGGAAAAAATTTTTGCAGTTTACCCATCTGACAAAGGGCTGATATCCAGAATTTACAAAGAACTCAAACAGATTTACAGGAAAAAAACAAACAAGCCCATTTAAAAGTGGTCAAAGGATATGAACAGACACTTTACGAAAGAAGACATATATGAGGCCAACAATCATATGAAAAAATGCTCATCGTCACTGGTCATCAGAGAGATGCAAATCAAAACCACATTGAGATACCTTCTCACGCCGGTTAGAATGGCGATCATTAAAAAATCTGGAGACAACAGATGCTGGAGAGGATGTGGAGAAAAAGGAACACTTTTACACTGTTGGTGGGAGTGTAAATTAGTCCAACCATTGTGGAAGACGGTGTGGCGATTCCTCAAGGCCTTAGAAATAGAAATTCCATTTGACCCAGCAATCCCATTACTGGGTATATATCCAAAGGACTATAAATCGTTCTACTACAAGGACACGTGCACACGAATGTTCATTGCAGCACTGTTTACAATAGCAAAGACCTGGAATCAACCCAAATGCGCATCGATGATAGACTGGATTGGGAAAATGTGGCACATATACACCATGGAATATTATGCAGCAATCAGAAATGATGAGTTCGTGTCGTTTATAGGGACATGGATGAATCTGGAGAACATCATTCTCAGCAAACTGACACAAGAACAGAAAATGAAACACCGCATATTCTCACTCATAGGCGGGTGATGAAAAATTGAGAACACATGGACACAGAGAGGGGAGTACTAAACACTGGGGTCTATAGGGGGAAAAGGGGAGGGCCAGTGGGAGGGGGAGGTGGGGAGGGATTGCCAGGGGAGAAATACCAAATGTGGGTGAAGGGGAGAAAGCAAACAAAACACACTGCCCTGTGTGTACCTATGCAACTGTATTGCATGCTCTGCACATGTACCCCAAAACCTAAAATGCAATAAAAAAAAAATCAATTGAGAATACATAGTGTTTGTCTTTCCATGCCTGGCTTATTTCACTTAGCCTCATGTACTCCAGTTCCATCTATGTTACCACAAATGACAAAATGTCCTTGTTTTTTATGGATGAATAGTATTCAGTTGCGTATATATACCACATTTTATTTATTCAGATGGACACTTAGGTTGATTCCGTAACAGAGCTATTGTGAATAGTGCTGTAAATACTGTTCTCACAATATGTGGAATCTAAAACAAACTCAAAAAAGCAGAAAGTAGAATGGTATTTAACAGAGGGTGAGGGGTGGAGGAAATGGGGAGATGATGGTCAAAGGGTACAAGGCCTCAATTAGACAGGAGGGATACACTTTTTTTTTTTTAATTTGAGATATAAGGCTGTGTGCAGTGGTTTACACGTGTAATCCCAGCACTTTGGGAGGCTGAGGTGGGCCTAACCTGAGGTTAGGCGTTCCAGACCAGCCTGGCCAACATGGTGAAACCCCATCCCTACTAAAAACACAAAAATTAGTCGGGTGGCACGCACCTATAATCACAGCTCCTTGGGAGGCTGAGGCAGGAGAATTGCTTGAACCCGGGAGGCAGAGGTGGCAGTGAGCCAAGATCTGCCACTGCACTCCAGCCTGGGCAACAAGAGGGAAACTTCATCTAAAAAAAAATTGAGATATATTGCACAGTGTAATTAATATAGTAAATAATAATGTATTGTACATTCCAAAATTGCTAAGAGAAGCCAGATGTGCTGGCTCACACCTGCAATCTCAACACTTTGGGGGGTTGAAGTGGGAGGATATCTTGAGGTCAGGAGTTTGAGGTTTGAGACCTGCCTGGGCAACATAGAGAGACCATGTCTCTACAAAATATAATAAAACAAAATGAAACAAAACACAAATCACTAAGAGAGTATATTTCAAATGTTCTTACCACAAAAATGGTAAGTATCTGAGGCGCTGAATGTGTTCATCAGCCTGATTTAATTATTCCACTTATATTCATGAGTCATAGCATCACTTTGGACCCCATATTTACATCTCTAATTTGTCAATTTATTATAAAAACTAAAAAAGATCAATTGACCATGTATGTGAGGATTTATTTCTGGGCTCTCTTTTTTTTCCTTCTTCTTTTTTTGAGACAGAGTCTTGCTCTGTTGCCCAGGCTGGAGTGCAGTAGTGCAATCTCGGCTCACTGAAACCTCTTGCCTCTTGGGCTCAAGTGATTCTCCTGCCTCAGCCACTTGAGTAGCTGAGATTACAGGCATGTGCCACCACGCCTGGCAAAATTTTTGTATTTTTAGTAGAGACAGGGTTTCACCATGTTGGCCAGGCTCGTCTTGAACTCTTGACCTCATGATCCACCAGCATTGGACTCCCAAAGTGCTGGGATTACAGGTGTGAGCCGTATTTTTATCATAAAAATATGAGGAGTAATTCATCATACAATATCTTTCAATCCATGAAGACAGGATATCTTTCCGTTTATTTATGCCTTCTTTAATTTCATTCAGCAATGTTTGGTAGTTTTCATTTTGGTGTATAGAAATTCAATTAATTTTTGTGTGTTGATTTTGTATACTACAGCTTTGCTGAATTCACTTATTAGCTATAATCATTTTTTGTGTTATCTTTAGGGTTTTGTGTATATATACTGTTATACCCGAGCGAGTTAGAAGGAAAGCACCACACTCAGTTCCAACTGAGAATCCTTTATTGCTGGCAACCGAGAGTCGGCTAGCACTCAAAATCTTTCAGCCCCAAGGAAGGGGCTTGATTCCTTTTTATACCTTGCTTAGGAAAGAGGAGGGGGAGCATAGCTGAAGCAGAATTTACATCGAGTTAGAGAAGGAGGCTGGTAACCAGGAGGCAGGAGGTTCCCATGATTGTTGATTACTAAGGAGGGTATACAGAAGCGGTTTCCTTGATTGTTGGTTACCAAGGGGGGTATTCAGTACTTGTCATACAATCAATCGAGGAAGGTATTCACAATAACAAGTGGGCTTGCCAGGCAGGATATGGTTACAATGGTTATATGTTTCTACAGTTCTAAGTACAGCATGACCCAGTATAGGAACATGACCCAGATATGTACTCAACGGAGAAATGGCAGGAGGGGTGAGGGGGAGGTTAAGATGGAGTCTGTCTGACTCTCAGCAAAATGGAGTCTGTCTGGCTAATATAGAGTAGGTTAGCACAATATTATCATGCCATCCATGAAAAGAGATAATCTTACTTCTCCCTTTCCAATCTAGTTGCCTTTTATTTCTTTTTCATGCTTAATTACTGGCTAAAACTTCCACTACTATGCTTAATAGAAGTGGTGAAGGCAGATATTCCCTATCTTATGAAGAAAGTTTTCAATCTTTCACCATTGTGTATGATGTTACCTATGGGTTTTTCATATAGAGCCTTTTTTAAAAAATCATGTTGAGGAAGTTATCTTTTATTCCTAGTTTACTGGTTTTTTTTTTATCATGATAGGATGTTGGATTTTGTCAAATACTTTTTCTGTATCAATTGAGATGATCATGTGGTTTTTTCCTTCATTCTATTAATGTAGTTATATTCATTGATTGATCTTCCTACGTTGAACTATTCTTGCCTTCTAGGAACAAATCCCAGTTAGTTATGCTCTATTACCTTTTACTATGTTGCTGAATTTGGTTTGCTAGCATTTTGTTAAGGTTTTTGCATCAATATTCATAAAGGATATTGGTCTATAGTTTTCTCGTAGTGTCTTACTCTGGCTTTGGTATCAGTGTAATGCTGACCCCATAGAATAAGCTAGGAAGTGGTCTCTCCTTTTTAAATTTTCAGAAGACTATCAAAAAGATTAGTGTTAATTCTTGGCCAGGCACTGTGGCTCACGCCTGTAATCACAGCACTTTGGGAGGCCAAGGCAGGTGGATCATGACGTCAAGAGTTCAAGACCAGCCTGACCAACATGGTGAAACCCCATCTCTACTAAAAACACAAAAATTAGGCTGGTGTGGTGGTGTGCACCTGTAATCTCAGCTACTTGGGAGGCTGAACCAGGAGAATTGCTTGAAATGGGGAGGTGGAGGTTGCAGTTAGCTGAGATCTTACCACTGCACTCCAGCCTGGGCGACAGAGCAAGACTGTCTCAGGTTAAAAAAAAAAAGGAATGATTAGTGTTAATTCTTTGTTAAATTTTTGGTAGAATTCAGCAGTGAATCAATATGATTCTGGGCTTTTCTTTGTTGGGAGATTTTTTTAAATTACTGATTCAATGTCCTTACTAGTTATAGATCTTTTCAGGATTTCTAGTTCTTTATGGGTTGGTCTTGGTAGATTATGTGCTTTTAGGAATTTATGCATTTCATCTAGGTTATACAATTTGTTGGTATACAATTATTGATAGTATTCTGTAGTATTCTATACTTTACAGTTCTTTTTTCTTTTTCTTTTTTTTTTTTTTTTTTTTGAGATAGGGTCTCACACTGTTGCCCAGACTGTAGTGCAGTGGGGTGATCTCAGCTCACTGCAACTTCTGCCTCCCAGGTTCAAGTGATTCTCCTGCCTCAGCCTCCTGAGTAGCTGGGATTACTGGCACACACCACTGTGCCTGGCTAATTTTTGTATCTTTAGTAGAAACAGGGTTTCACCATAGTGGCCATGCTGGTCTTGAACTCCTGACCTCATGTGATCCACCTGTCTTGGCCTCCCAAAGTGTTGGAATTACAGACATGAGCCACCGCACTTGGCCTACTTTGCAGTTCTTGACAATTGTAACTGCCCAACAGGTTTACCTTATCAAGGGCCTAGACAGAGCCAATTTATCAAGACAGGGGCATTGCAGTAGAGAAAGAGCAATTCAAGGAGAGCCAGCTGGCCTTGCAAGAGACCAGGGTTGTATTATTACTCAAATCAGTCTCCCAGAGCATCCTGGGAGCAGGATTTTTAAAGATAACTTGCTGGGTGGGAGGAAGCCAGTGAGCCAAGAGTGCTGATTGGTCAGAGATGAAATCACAGGGAGTCAGAGCTGTCTTCTTGTGCTGAGTTAGTTCCTAGGTGGGGGCCACAAGATCAGATGAGCCAGTTTATTGATCTGGGTGGTGCCAGCTGATCCATCAAGGGCAGGGTCTGCAAAATATCTCAAGCACCTATCTTAGGAGCAGTTTAGGGAGGGTCAGAATCTTGCACCCTCCAGCTGCATGACTGTAAACCGTAATTTCTTTCTTTTTTTTTTTTTTTTGAGATGGAGTTTCGCTCTTGTTACCCAGGCTGGAGTGCAATGGCGCGATCTCGGCTCACCACAGCCTCCACCTCCTGGGTTCAGGCAATTCTCCTGCCTCAGCCTCCCGAGTAGCTGGGATTACAGGCGCGCACCACCATGCCCAGCTAATTTTTTGTATTTTTAGTAGAGACGGGATTTCACCTCATTGACCGGGATGATCTCGATCTCTTGACCTCGTGATCCATCCGCCTCGGCCTCCCAAAGTGATGGGATTATAGGCGTGAGCCACCTCGCCCGGCCTAGATTGCCTTTGTAGGACTAACGTTAGTCACAAGATTAGAAATTACTGTTTACGGCTGGGCGCGGTGGCTCAAGCCTGTAATCCCAGCACTTTGGGAGGCCAAGGTGGGTGGATCCCGAGGTCAAGAGATGAGACCATTTCGGTCAACAAGGTGAAAGCCCATCTCTACTAAAAATACAAATATTAGCTGGGCATGGTGGTGTGTGCCTGTAGTCCCAGCTACTCGGGAGGCTGAGGCAGGAGAATTGCTTGAACCCAGGAGGCGGAGGTTGCGGTGAGCCGAGATTGTGCCATTGCACTCCAGTCTGGGTAACAACAGCGAAACTCCGTCTCAAAAAAAAAAAAAAAAAAAAAAAAAAAAAGGCAGTCTAGTCCCCAGGCCTTCAAGAAGGAGGTCTGCTTTGGGAAAGGACTGTTACCATCTTTGTTTAAACTATAAACTAAGTTTTTCTCAAAGTTAGTTCAGCCTGCGCCCAGGAATGAACAAGGACAGCTTGGAGGTTAGAAGCAAGATGGAGTCAGTTAAATTAGATCTCTTTCACTGTCTCAGTAACAATTTTGCAAAGGCAGGTTCAATACCTCCCTCTGGGTTGTTTTTTTTTTAAGTATTTCCCATTTTTATTCATAAAATTATTAATCAAAATTGCAAAAGTAGATTTACAGAGCCACGAGTAACAAAACAGGAAATGAAATGTTCCAGAGACATTCTGTAACGTTCCAAACACACACTAGCCTAAATATCTACAGGTAAACCATGGTTGCACAACAGGTTATATTTATTCCTGTATTTTCTCAATAAGTTCTTCCTTATATTTGCCTTTCTCTTTTCCAACGTATCAAGACTTGGCTTTGCATTGAATAATTTTTTTTCTGATCCTTACCAGTTTTAGCCTGGTGACAACCACCTTGCTCGAGTGAATGCCCACATGGAAGGTTGTGCGGTTGGCCTTCACGCTGCACCCACTCGATGTAGATGACATATTTCTTTTTGTACACCTGGACTACCTTGCCAATTTGCTGACCTTTGTAGTGTCCTCAAACTACCTGGACCTCATCATCCTTGCGGATGGGCATGGAGTGGACATTGTATTTCTGCCGAAGCTCCTTGAAGAACGGGGATGACATGATCTTCCTGTGCACATGTGAGAGGGTACTGAAGTGACACATGTGCTTTTTCCTGTGGTCAGAGTTCACGAAGGGATTGAACTTCATGGTGACCCTCCAACTACCACCAGCCTCTCCCTTTGGGTTTTTAAACATTTTAATCTTAAGGTGTAGGCTGTGAAGATGGGAAAGTTGTTTGGTAATTATGTTCCCATCTTCATTTCTGATTTATTTGGGTTCCTTCCTTCCTTCCTTCCTTCCTTCCTTCCTTCCTTCCTCCCTCCCTCCCTCCCTCCCTCCCTCCCTTCCCTCCCTCCCTCCCTCCCTCCCTTCCTTCCTTCCTTCCTTCCTTCCTTCCTTCCTTCCCTCTCTTGCCCAGGTTGGTGTTGAACTCCTGGACTCAAGCAGTACTCCTGCCTCAGCTTCCCAAAGGTTCCTCTTTTATTCTCATTCCTTAAGGTGTATGTTTAGGTTATTAATTAGAGACATTTCTTTTTTTTTTTTTTGAGGCAGTCTCGCTCTGTCGTGTAGGCTAGAGTGCAGTCAACAATCTCAGCTCACTGCAACCTCTGCATTCCTGGTTCAAGCAATTCTCTTGCCTCAGCCTCCCGAGTAGGTGGGAATTACAGACACTCACCCCCACACCTGGCTAATTTTTTGTATTTTTAGTAGAGACAAGGTTTCACCATGTTGGCCAGGCTGGTCTCAAACTCCTGACCTCAAGTGATCTGCCCACCTCGGCCTCCCAAAGTGCTGGGATTACAGGCGTGAGCCACTGCACCTGGCTGAAACATTTCTTTTTTTTTTTATAGTCTTGAGCTCCTGACCTCAGGTGATCTGCCCGCCTTGGCCTCCAAAGTGCTTGGATTACAGGCCTGAGCCACCGCGCCCGGCCTCTTTTTTTAATATATGTATTTACAACTACAGATTTCCCTCTTCCCACTGCTTTCACTGTGTCCTATAAGTTTTACTATTTTGTGTTTTCATTTTAATTTGTCTCAGGGTATTTTCTCATTTCACTTGTGATTTTTTCTATTACCCACTGATTGTTTTAGAATGTGTTGTTTACAGCTGGGCACGGTGGCTCACACCTGTAATCCCAGCACTTTGGGAGGCCGAGGAGGGGTGGATTGCCTGAGGTCAGGAATTCAAGACCAGCCTGGCCAACATGGTAAAACCCTGTCTCTACTAAAAATACAAAAATTAGCTGGGCATGGTGGCGGGAGCCTATAATCCCAGCTACTCAGGAGGCAGAGGCAGGAGAATTGCTTGAACCCAGGAGGAGGAGGTTGCAATGAGCCAAGATCTTACCACTGCACTCCAGACTGGGCAATGGAGTGAGACTCCATCTTAAAAAAAAAAAAGAATGTGTTGTTTAATTTCCACAAATTGTGAATTTTCTAGTTGTAATTCTGTTGATTTCTAGTTTCATTTCATTGTGATCAGATCACAAAAGATTATTTCAATCTGTTTCATTTTATTGAGACTTGTTTCGTGGCCTAACATATGGTCTTTACTCAAAATGTTCCATGTGTACTTGTGAAGAATTTGTATTCTGCTATTGTTAGGTGCAGTGTTCTGTATATGTCTGTTAGGTTTAATTAGTTTATAGTTTTGTTCAAATCTTCTATTTCTACATTGATCCTTTGTCTGGTTATATTGGCCATTATCGAAAGTGAGGTATTGAGGTCTCCAACTATTACTGTTAAAGTATTTTCCCCTTCAATTCTGTCAATTTTTGCCTTATATATTTTGGCTTATATATTTGGCGAATAACTCTGTTATTAGGTGCTGCTATGATTTGGTACCCACCAACACTCATGTTGAAATTTGATCCTCAATGTGGCCATGTTGGGAGGTAGGGCTTAGTGGGAGGTGTCTGGCTCATGGAGTGAGATGGAAATCCCTCTTGAATGGCTTAGTGTTGCTCTTATGGTAGGGAGTATGTTTCTGCTCTTATGAGACTGGATTAGTTCTTGCAGGAATGGATTGTTTTGGCCAGGTGTGGTCGCTCACGCCTGTAGTCCCAGCACTTTGGGAGGCCAAGGTGGGTGGATCACCTAAGGTCAGGAGTTCGACCAGCCTGGCCAACATGGTGAATCCCTGTGTCTTAAAATAAATAAATAAAATAAAATAATTTTTTGTAATGGGTTTTCTTATTTATTTATTTTTTGGAGATAGAGTCTCCCTCTGTCTCCCAGGCTAGAGTGGAATGGCATGATCTGGGCTCACTGCAACCTCCACCTCCCAGGTTCAAGTGATTCTCTTGCCTCAGCCTCCCAAATAGCTGGGATTACAGGAAACCGCCACCACACTCGGCTAATTTTTGAATTTTTTTTTTTTTTTGAGACAGAGTTTCACTCTTGTTACCCAGGCTGGAGTGCAATGGCGCGATCTCGGCTCACTGCAACCTCTGCCTCCTGGGTTCAGGCAATTCTCCTGCCTCAGGCTCCTGAGTAGCTGGGATTACAGGCATGCGCCACCATGCCCAGCTAATTTTTTGTATTTTTAGTAGAGACGGGGTTTCACCATGTTGACCAGGATGGTCTCGATCTCTTGACCTTGTGATCCACCCGCCTCGGCCTCCCAAAGTGCTGGGATTACAGGCTTGAGCCACTGAGCCCGGCCTTAATTTTTGCATTTTTAGTAGAGATGGGGTTTCACTGTTTTGGCCAGGCTGGTCTCTAACTCCTGACCTCAGGTGATCCACTCACCTCGGCCTCCCAAAGTGCTGGGATTGCAGGTGTGAGCCACCGTGCCTGGCAAAAATGGGCTGTTACAAAGTCAGGATGCCCCTCAAGTTTGTTTGTTCACAGGTGTCTGTTTCCACTTTGACCTTCTCTGCCATGTTATGATGTAGCATGAACCCCTTGCCAGAAGCGAGGGCCATGCCCTTACTCTTCCCAGCCTACACAACTGTGAGCTAAATACCTCTTTTGTTTATAAATTACCCATGCTTGAGTATTCTGTTATAGCAACTCAAAATGGACTAAGAGAGGTGTATATATGTTTATATTTATAATTGTTATATCTTCTTGCTGTACAAACCTTTTTTTTGTTTGTTTTGTTTTGTTTTTTTCTTTTTGAGACGGAGTCTCGCTCTGTTACCCAGCCTGGAGTGCAATGGCGCGATCTTGGCTCACTGCAACCTCCGCCTCCCAGGTTCAAGCAATTCTTGTGCCTCAGTCTCCCCAGTAGCTGGGATTACAGGCATGCGCCACCACACCCTGCTAATTTTTGTATTTTTGGTAGAGATGGGGTTTCACCATGTTGGCCAGTATGGTCTTGATCTTGACCTTGTGATCCGCCGGCCTCAGCCTCCCAAAGTGCTGGGATTACAGGCGTGAGACACTGCACCTGGCTGCAAGTTTTTGTTTAATAATTCCTTAAGCTGAATGTTTATCTTTTATGCACAGCTTGTAAGATGCGGGTTCAAACCCCAGTTTTTGAAGAACTGTATGAAACAGGTTTGGAAGGGAACAGACGGCCCACGTCACGGGGAGATGGGCGGGTTCCCAGACTAGCTGATGGGCCATGCGTCTCCCTGAGATACCAGAGTGGCCCACGGAGCTGGCCGTGCCAAATGCTATCCTACAGCAGCGCCACCTGCGGGGGAAGCACTGTGGAAACGCCTCAAGTATTTTTATTAGTTAAAGCCTCGGTGTGAAAACACTGCTTTTGGCCACTCAAGGAAGACACTTCATCAAACAGCAGGGAGTGGGACTTCTGTGGTACAGACAAAAGAATTCACGCTGCACTACAGCAATTCTGAGAAGTTAGAAAAAGGACAGCCTTTTTCTAACTTTTTTGGTGTAAAGCCTACTTTGTCTGACAGTAATATAGCCACCACAGCTCTCTTTTGGTTACTATTTGCATGCAGTATCTTTTCCAATCTTTTTACTTTCAACCTCTTTGTGTCCTTATATCTAACATGAGACTCTTATCAACAGCATATAGAGGGATCTTTTAAAAAATCTTATCTGCTAATTTCTGCCTTTTACTAGGAGAGTTTAATCCATTTATATGTAATGTGAATACTGATAAAGAGGGATTTACTTTTGACATTTATCTGTTTGTTTCTTTGTCTTATATTGGTTTCGTTCCTCAGTTGTTCCATTACTGCCTTTTTAAAAAACTTAGTTGATTTTTCTGGTAGTTTACCATTGTGAGTCCCTTCTTTCCTTCTCTGTATGTTATGTTTCTTTTGTTTAGTGGTTATTTTGGGCCTAGTGGTTCGCACTCATAATCTTGGCACTTTGGAAAGCTGAGGTGGTAGGATCACTTGAGGCCAGCCTGGGCAACATCATAGTGAGACCTGTCTCTAAAAAAATAAAAATTATCCCTTTGTCTTTGGGTTTCAACAATTTGACTATAATGTATCTTGGTGTGGATCTCTTTGAGTTTATTCTGCTTGGAGTTTATTGACATATATATTAATGTCTTTTCTCAGATTTGAGAAGTTTTTGGCCATTATTTCTTCAAATATTTTTTTCTGGCTAGGTGTGGTGGCTCATGTCTATAATCCCAACACTTTGGGAGGCCAATGCAGGAGGGTCGTTTGAGGTCAAGAGTTCAAGACCAGCCTGGCCAACACAGTAAGGGCCCTATCCTTACAAAAAATTTTTAAAAATTAGACACGGTGGTATATGCCTGTAGTCCCAGCTACTCAGGAGGCTGAGGCAGGAGGATCACTCAAGCCAGGGAGTTCGAGGCTGCAGTGAGCTATGATTACACCACCGCATTCCAGCCTGGGTGACAGAGTGAGCCCCTGTCTCTAAAACTACATACGTATATGTAGTTTTACATATAACTAAATATATGTATATATATTTCTATACATATAAATAATTTTTTTTAGATGGAGTCTTGCTCTGTCACCCAGTTTGGAGTGCAGTGGTGCGATTTGGCTCACTGCAACCTATGCCTCCCAGGTTCAAGTGATTTTCCTGCCTCAGTCTCCTGAGATGGGATTACAGGTGCACACCACCATGGCCGGCTAATTTTTGTGTTTTTAATAGTGACGGGGTTTCACCATGTTGATCAGGCTGGTTTTGAACTCCTAATCTCATGATCCACCCACCTCGGCCTCCGAAAGTGCTGGAATTACAGGTGTGAGCCACCACACCCGGCCAAATATTTGTATACATAGTTCTTCCTTTTTCTTTTCCTCTTCTCCTTTTGGTATTCCTTTTTTTTCCCTAGACTGCTCAGCAGGCTCCTTTTGGTATTCCTAAAATGCATATGTTGGTATGTCTGATGATGTCCTATAGGTCTCTCAGGCTCTGATTATTTTTCTTCCTTCCTTTTTCCCCGATCTTTGGAATGGATAATTTCAATTGACTTGTCTTCAAATTTGTGATCCTTTCTTCTGCATGCTCTATTTTCTATCGCTTTATCAATATCCTCATTTTTTTCATACATTATTTCAATAATTTGCTTTAATTTTTTGTCCATGGTTTCCTTTAGCTCACTAAACATATTTAAGACAGGTGATTAATGTCTTTGACTAATAATGCCAATTGCTGGGCCTTTTTTTCCCTATGCTTGAGCCATACTTTCTTGTTTATTTTATTTTTTTTAAGATGGTGTTTCGCTCTTGTTTCCCAGACTGGAGTGCAATGGTGTGATCTTGGCTCACTGCAACCTCTGCCTTCCAAGTTCAAGCGATTCTACCGCCTCAGCCTGTCAAGCAGCTGGGATTACAGGTGCACGCCACCAAGCCTGGCTAATTTTTGTATTTTTGGTAGAGACGGGGTTTCACCATGTTGGTCAGGCTGGTCTCGAACTCCTGACCGTAGGTGGTCCCCACCGCCTCAGCCTCCCAAAGTGTTGGGATTATAGGCGTGAGCCACTGTGCCCGGCTGGGACTTTCGTACTGTGTATCTAGTCTAGGAGAAAGTTGACTGCTTGGCAGACTGTGGAGAGGGATGCTTTAAGAAAGCTTGTCCAACCCGTGGCTCAACACAAATTTGTAAACTTTCTTTAAAAAAAAAAAAAAGATTTTTTTTGCAATTTTTTTTGCTCATCATATCATTAGTATATTTTATGTGTGGTCCAAGGAAATTCTTCTTCCAATGTGGCCCAGCAGAGCCAAAAGATTGGACACTACTGCTTTACTAGATGAGATTGGAAGACTTATAAGACACTGTAATACCAAGGTTAGGAGTGAATGACTAACTCAGGAGCCTTCTGGGGTGCTGTCTCTACAGCTCCAGGCTTCTCCCAGTTTCCAATCCTTTAGGAATACCTAAAGCTCTCTAAGCTGCTATATCCACTTCACAGAGCTACTGAAAGGCTTAAATAAGATAAAGTGCCTTGTGCCTATGATGAGCTCTCAATTTTTAGTTTCCTCTTGCTTCTCCATAGCAACTTTTTTCTCTGAGCCATGCGTTGCTCTGTTTTATTTATTGTTTGCCTTTTTAGGTAGATCCTTTCCTTGCTACTAGCATTCAGAGTTTTTTTCCCCCTTTTGAAAATCCCTCGTAGCAGTGCATTGCCCGGTGTAACTTCCGGGAGTGTGTGGACAGTAGTGATGATGAGGAGGGGAAAGCTGTCGAGGATCCTTAACAGGACAGCGTAATGCCAGATGCTGGTGCTGAGGTAAACAAGCTGTCCATCCTCCCACCCCGCCCCGAGACAGAGTTTCGCCCTTGGCACCCAGGCTGGAGTGCAATGGTGCGATCTCGGCTTACTGCAACCTCTGCCTCCCGGATTCAAGTGATTCTCCTGCCTCAGCCTCTCAGGTAGCTGGGATTACAGGTGCCTGTTACCATGCCCGGCTAATTTTTGTATTTTTAGTAGAGACGGGGTTTCACCGTGTTGGCCAGGCTGGTCTCAAACACCTGACCTCAGGTGATCCACCCACCTCAGCCTCCCAAAGTGCTGGGATTACAGACGTGAGCCACCGCGCCCAGCCAAATTTCTTTTCTTTATAGATCAAAAAAATTTTTTTTTGTCCGGGCTGGGTGGTATAAGCCTGTAATCCCAGCACCCAGCACTTTGGGAGGCTGAGGTGGGTGGATCACTTGAGGCTGGGAGTTACAGACCAGCCTGGGCAACATGGCAAAACCCCATCTCAACTAAAAATACAAAAATTAGCTGGCTTGGTGGTGGGTGCCTGTAATCCCAGCTGCTTGGAAGACTGAGGCAGGAGAATGGCTTGAACCCTGGAGGTGGAGGTTGCAGTGAGCTAAGATTGTGCTACTGCACTCCAGCCTGGGCGACAGTGCAAGACTCCATCTCAAAGAAATATATATATTTTTTGACAGGAAGTTTCACTCTTGTTACCCAGGCTGGAGCACAATGGTGCCATCTTGGCTCACTGTAACCTCTGCCTCCCAGGTTCAAATGATTCTCCTGCCTCAGCCTCCCGAACAGCTGGGATTACAGGTGCCAACCACCATGCTGGGCTAATTTTTGTATTTTTAGTAGAGATGGAGTTTTCACCATCTTGACCAGGCTGGTCTTGAACTCCTGACTTCAGGGGATCCACCCGCCTCGGCCTCCCAGAGTGCTGGGTGCTGGGATTACAGGCTCACACAACCTAGCCCAGCCCCCCCCAAAATTTTTTTAAATCTATAAAGAAAAGAAATTTGGCCGGGCGCAGTGGCTCACGTCTGTAATCCCAGCACTTTGGGAGGCCAAGGTGGGTGGATCACCTGAGGTCAGGTGTTCAAGACCATCCTGGCCAACATGGTGAAACCCCGTCTCTACTAAAAATACAAAAATTAACTGGGCGTGGTGGTGGGCACCTGTAATCCCAGCTACTCGGGAGGCTGAGGCAGGAGAATCACTTGAATCCGGGAGGCAGAGGTTGCAGTGAGCCAGGATCGCGCCATTGCACTCCAGCCTGGGTGACAAGAGTAAAACTCTGCCTCCAACAAAAAAAGAAAAGAAATAAAAGAAATGTACTTCTTTCCTGAGTGTGGTGGCTTATGCCTGTAATCCCAACATTTTGGGAGGCCACTCTAAGAGGATCCTTTGAGCCCAGGAGTTGAAGACCAGCCTGGGCAACATACGGAGACCCTGTCTCTACAAAAAATAAAAAATTAGCTGAATATGGTAGCATGTGCCTGTAGTCCCAGCTACTGGGAGGCTGAGGTGCAGGGATGGCTTGAGCCAAGGAGGTTGAAGCTGCAGTGAGCAATGATCGTGCCACTGCACTCCAGCCTGGGCAACAGAGCAAGAAAAAAAAGAAAAGATGAAATTTCTTACAATTATGGAGGCTGGGAGTCCAGGGTCGAGGGGCCACAATTAGTAAGAGCCTTTTTGCTGGTGGAAACTCCGCAGAGTCCTGAGGTGGCTCAGGGAATCCCATGGTGAGGGGGCTGAGCATACTTGCTTAGGTCTCTTTTTCTCTTCTTATGAAACCACTAGTTCCAAGCCCATATTAAGCCATTAATCTATTAATCCTATTAATGAATTAATCCATTCATGAGGACAGGGCCCTCAAGAGCCAGTCACCTCTTGAAAACCCCACCTCTCAGTACTTCCACATTTGGGCATTAAGTTTCAATATGAATTTTGTTTTTATTCATGTATTTATTTATTTATTTGAGACAGGGTCTCGCTCTGTCACCCAGGTTGGAGTGTTGGCCAGGCTGGTATTGAACAGCTGACTTCAAGTGATCTGTCCTCCTCAGCCTCCCAAAGTGCTGGGATTACAGGTGTGAGCCACTGTGCCTGACCTGTGCCTAAGAGTTTTACTCTGGTTCAGCAACTGCCTAAGTTGTCCTGTTGTTCTGAAAGCAGTGACTCTGAGCAGAGGTGTTGGACACTGGATAATACCTAGAGGAAGCTGGGAAAATGAGTTGCATAGACAGTAATTGTTGTAGGAATTCAGAGGGGAAATAAATTTATCCAGATCAGGAAAGTCGGAGAAGGCTATTCTTGAGGAAGGTGGTGGTGACTGTGCCCCTTTTCTATCGACCTTGTGTGTTTGATCCTTATGCCTATTCCTGGTTGGAAAAAGAACAGTCTGATGGTCAGTGAATACCCTGGGGTGGTTTCCTACCAGAGTTAAATTATGCTCTGGACTTCTTTTAACTGTGGAACCTGTGCTAAAGAAGGTGGGCGGCCTCACCGTGTGGGCAGAGAGCAACCCCTAGTGGCCTTGTGGAAAGTATACTCTGAAGGCCGCTTTTCTTTTCTCTTTGAGACAGGGTCACCATCTGTCACCCAGGCTGGAGTCCAGTGCTGTGATCATAGCTCACTGCAGCCTCAATCTCCCAGGCTCAAGTAATCCTCCCACCTCAGCCTCCCAAAATGCTGGGATTACAGGCATGAGCCACCAAACCTGGCTCACTTTTCTTAATTGTGACCAAAATGAGGTGTTCTGTTTATTTTGTTTTTGCCAATCATATGGGCCTAATGTAGACCTTAGCTAGTAAGACAACAGGATGGGTGATGTATCTATTTCCCCAAATCCTCAAGGTGAGAAATAAATTGATTCTTAATATTTTTTTCTGTAACCAAATATATATGATGATTATTATTTTTGAGATGGAGTCTGGCTCTGTTGCCTAGGCTGGAGTGCAGTGGGGTGATCTCGGCTCACTGCAACCTCTGCCTCCCGTGTTGAAGTGATTCTTTGCCTCAGCCTCCTGAGTAGCTGGGATTACAGGCACGCACCACCATGCTCGGCTAATTTTTCGTATTTTTAATAGAGATGGGGTTTCACTGTGTTAGCTAGGATGGTCTCGATCTCCTGTTCTCATGATCCACTCACCTCAGCCTCCCTAAGTGCTGGGATTACAGGCATGAGACACCGTGCCCAGCCTCAGATATATATGATTATTTAACGCCCTTTCCTCTGTGCTCTGACACTTAAAGAAGGCACTATTATAAGAATTAGGTCTGAAATTAGGGCAGTAGTTAAGAACCTTCAGAAAGTGTAGTACTTTGGGATCTAAATTGAGGGCAAGGCATTGATGGGGCATTAATGTAAGGGTATAAAATAGGAACTCATAGTAAACATGCTTCTTGGAGATCATCTTTGCCATATCATTTACTCTGAAATACTGATTCATGAAGAAATGGATGAGTATGGCGGTGTTATGACCTGTAGTTTTACTCACATAAGGTTGAAAGGAATGAGACCCTTGGTTTGTCTAGCATTGTAACCACATTACAGAATTTTTGCCTTCTCCAGTAGTAGTAGAATAGTAGAAGAATTATTAAGAAGACATAGTAGCTTCTAACACTTAGTGAGTACTGTCTATGTGAGAGGGACTAATAAGTACTACGCATGACTTTTTTCATTTAACCTCAGGTTAAAAATTTTCTCTGGCCAGGTGGTGGCTCATGCCTATAATCCCAGCACTTTGGGATGCAGAGGCAGGTGGATCACTTGAGGCCAGGAGTTCAAGACCAGCCTGGTCAACATGGTGAAACCCTGTCTCTACCTGAAATGCAAAAATTAGCTGGGCATGGTGGTGTATGCCTGTAGTTCCAGCTACTCGGAAAGCTGAGACACAAAAATTTCTTTGAATCCAGGAGGCAGAAGCTGCAGTGAGCTGAGGTGCACCACTGCCTTCCAGACTGGGTGACAGAGTGAGACTCTGCCTAAAAACAACAACAACGACAACAACAACAAAAAAAAAACTTTCCCAAGTTCACAAAGATTAGAGAGAGAACTGGGTTTTTACTCCAGCCATTCTGACTTCAGAGCCTGGACTCTCAACCATTTGTCTAGCTGAGTGTGACTTGTCTGCCTTTCTCTCCAATATTGTGATGTTTCTTTTTTTTAGGAATGGACGTTCATCTCCTGGGTCTATAGCCAGAGACCCAAAGTGAGAGCCATGTTTCTTGATTCAACCTTGGAAACCTTCTATGATGATTTTAAAAAATTACTAAACATTTATTGAGCACCTACAATATTTGAGTACCTTCGATACCGTGATTCCAGACCTTATGATAACATTGTAACACAAATACCTATGTGTATGAATGGTTTTTAATGTTTTTGGACTCACAGTCTTTTGTGAGACACTGGTGACAGCTTTGGATCTTCTTTCTAGAAAAATTCACTTATGCACATATATATAGTATTGTACACAACTTCAGAAGAGGCTTCTAGGACTTACTGAAGCCCATCCTCTAGTAGTCCACAGACTCCAGGGTAAGAACTCGACTTATACAACCTTTTGCAGCTGATTTTTTTATGGCATTAAGGGTACAGAGAGTGTGGGGGGCATCTTATCCTCCTTACCTTCTCCTCAGAGAGAATGTTTAGAAAGCATTAGCTCCCTACATTGACCAAATACCTCTGAATATTCTTTCGTTCTTGTACATAATGCTGCAAGGGAGGAATGCAGACAATCAAATGTGTGGTTGTAGGAGATGGGGCTATAGGTAAAACCTGCCTCCCCATCAGTTATACAACAATGTCTTTCCTGAGGAGTATATCCCCACTATCTATGACAAATATAGCACCCAGACATCTGTGGATGGCCAAATCGTCAGCCTGAATGTGTGGGACACTGCTGGCCAAGATGAGTATGACTGACCGCAAACGCTCTCCTGCCCCTAGACCAGTATCTTTGTTTGTTCTTCCATTGGCAAACCATCCTCGTATGCCAATGTGAGGTATAAATGGCACCCAGAGGTCTCCCATCATTGCCCCGATGTACCTGAACTGCTGGTAGGCACCAAGAGGGACCTGCCAAGTGACCTTGAGACAGTGAAGAAGCAGAGCCTAGTGCCCACAACTCCTCATCAAGGCACTTCCCTGGCTAAGCAGGTGGGGGCTGTGAAGTATCTGGAATATTTGGCCCTGATGCAGGATGGGGTGCAAGAGGTATTTTTGAAGCTGGCCGAGCTGTGCTTTACTCTGCCACAAAGAAGAACACCAAGAAGTGCATCCTCTTATAGCTTCTGGGTGCTACTTGGGGACTGCACCTAAGAAGTATAAGGGCAATATTCCTTCGTCAGCAGTTAAGAGTGCCAGCATGAGCCATTTGTCTCTTTTAGAAACCCTAGACTGCAGGACATTCAGCTTTTGGAGCAACGAGAACAGACTTGTTTGTACATGGCTGCTTTGAAGTGTGGTCTGAACTTTTGGAGGAAGTTGGGTGTGTGTGTGTGTGTGTGTGTGTGTCCCCTGTCAAAATGGTAAAAGGAGGTGCCACCCAGTGCTGTCTTTTTCTCTCCTGGACGGGGCATGACTAAGCAGAGCAGCTTAGGACTGTTCATTGTAGACTTTTGCTTGTCTGCTTTTAAATCTAATTGCAGCTTTCCTTGCTGTATTTACCATTAAGCAAGTGCCTCCCAGAAGGACAAGGTTATCTAATTTTTATTTATTATTATTGTTGTTGTTATTATCATTTTTTGAGATGGAGTTTCTTGTCGCCCAGGCTGCAGTCCAATGGCATGATCTTGGCTCACTGCAACCTCCACCTCCCAGGTTTAAGCGATTCTCCTGCCTCAGCCTCCCAAGTAGCTGGGATTACAGGCGCACAGCTGACAGGATTATTTTTAGCAGAAACGGAGTTTCACCATGTTGGCCAGGCTGGTCTCAAACTCCTGACCTCAGGTGATCCATGCACCTCAGCCTCCCAAAGTGCTGGGATTACAGGTGTGAGCCACCACTCCCGGCCTATTTTTATTATTTTTTTGAGACAGAATCTCACTCTGTCACCCAGGCTGGAGTGCAGTTGCGTGATCTTGGCTCACTGCAACCTCTACCTCCTAAATTGCAAGCGATTTTCCTGCCTCAGCTGGGACTACAGGCATGCACTACCATACCTGGCTAATTTTTGTGTTTTTAGTAGAGATGGGGTCTTACCATGTTGTCTAAGCTGGTCTCAAACTTCTGACTTCAGGTGATCCACTTGCCTCGGCCTCCCAAAGTGCTGGGATTTACAGTTGTGAGCCACCGCGCCTGGCTGGTTATCTAGTTTTTAAATCATTGCCTTAAACTTTCTCGTATATGAATTTTTCTTTTTTTGGTTGTTGAGACAGGATCTCGCTTTGTCATCCGTGGAGGCTGGACTGCAGTGGCATAAACATGGCTCACTGCTGTCTTGACCTCCCAACCTCAAGGGATCCTCTTGCCTCAGCCCCCCAAGTAGCTGGGGCCACGAGTGCGTGTCACCATGTCTGGTTAATTTTTAGTTATTATTATTTTTTTTTGAGACGGAGTCTTGCTCTGTCGCCAGTCTGGAATGCAGTGGTGCAATCTCAGCTCACTGCAACCTCTGTCTCCTGGGTTCAAGCGATTCTTCCACCTCAGCCTCCCGAGTAGCTGGGACCACAGGTGCGTGCCACCACACCCGGCTAATTTTTGTATTTTTAGTAGAGACGGGGTTTCACTATGTTGGCCACGATGGTCTCAATCTCTTGACCTTATGATACGCCCACCTCGGCCTCCCAAAGTGCTGGGATTACAAGCGTGAACCACCGCGCCCGGCCTGTCTGGTTAATTTTTGTATTTTTGTAGAGATGATGTTTCACCATGTTGCCTAGGCTGGTCTTGAAATCCTGAGCTCAAATGATCCTCCCATCTTGGCCTCCCAAAGTGCTGGGATTATAGGTGTGAGCTACAGTGCCCAGCTAATTTTTGAAAACTATATTATGTGTGATTCCTGGGTGTTCTCAATGTTGACATGTTTCTCCCATTCTTTAGATGAGACATTTTCACAAAAATGGTTTAGAAGCCACTGAAGTTCTGTGAGATAGTAATAGATGCTCCTTAAAATAATTCTGTCAGAAAAACAGAACTCTGAAAGGATATCAGATATTGAAGATTAACTCAATGAAATTAAAAAAAAAAAAAGAACAGAACTCTGTTCTTTCTACTGGAGTTTTAAAAAAAAAGGAAAAAAAACGGTTCTGTCATCAAATAAACTCAAGAACCAGCAATTTAAAATAGTGCCAGGTATAATCCCAGCACTTCAGGATGCCGAAGTGGGTGGATGGCTTGAGCTCAGGAGTTTGAGACCAACCTGGGCAACATGGCGAAACTTTCTACAAAATATGTGAATATTAGTGGGGTGTGGTGGTGTGTGCCTGTAGTCCCAGCTACTTGGGGGGCTGAGGTGGGAGGATCACTTGAGCCCAGGAGGTTGAGGCTGTTGTGAGCGGGGTTTGTATCACTGTACTCCAGCCTGGGTGACAAAGTGAGACTCTGTCTCAAAAATAAACAAATAAATAAGCTAAAAAATAAATAAATAAAACTGAACAGGTTCTTTAATGGCAAGATTTTATAACTTAATATGACATATGTAACATTTCTCAAACTTATTTCACCGTGCAGTGGCACGATCTCAGCTCACTGGATTTTTTTTTTTTTGGTCACATGCAGCACCTATTAATATGTCTGGTGACACCATTTGAAAGAAGCTGGGTTAATGGGACCCAGGAATTCCCCAGGAGGAGGCTTGTAAAACTAAAAAGCACAATGTAATTTTGCTCTGTTTGATGTTTTCCTCTTCATGCCTTTGAGACAAATGTTTATCAGCATAGGCTTGTTATTTGTTTCTCTGCTTCAGGAGATGGGTCTGGCACTTAGTCATGATAGTGCTTTGGAGGTGGGATCTGACAGTGAGATCTGTTATCACATTCTGATAGCACTATGGGCCTTGTGATGTGGAATTACCAATCCCTCCGGAAAAAAAAACTTGTGTCTGAGTCTTGCGTGTTGCTTCTGTCACTTTCAGCTTTAAGGACAGACCACTCAAGGTTAACCCCCAACCCGGTGCAGTGGCTCACTTCTGTAATCCCAGCTACTCACCAGGCTGAGGCAGGAGGATTGCTTGAGGCCAGGAGTTCCAGACCAGCCTGGGCAACATAGGGAGACCCCCATCTCTATTAAATATTAAAAGAAAAAGGAGAAAAAAAGAAAAAAGTTAACCCCTTAAATAAAACAAACAAACAAAAAACTGTCCTGCCAGTCATTGTCAGAGTTCTGAGCTTTTCCTGAGACTTTTCTACTGCCCTTATGCCTGGGCTTAGCTGTTCTCAGTCTACACAGGCTGCCTTGCTAGCTTCCTGTCCTTCCCTAATTGAAACATCTCCCCGTGTGTTTATTTAGCTCTGTGTGCTTTTTGAGGTCTTTTAGTTGCTCCAAGAGGGTTTTAGCATGTTGGATCCATATCTTTTTTTTTTTTTGAGATGGAGTGTCACTTTGTCACCCAGGCTGGGAGTGCAGTGGCACGATCTCAGCTCATTGCAACTTCCACCTCCTGGGCTCAAGCGATTCTCCTGCCTCAGCCTCCTGAGTAGCTGGGATTACAGGCGCCCGCCACCACTCCCAGCTAATTTTTGTAGTTTGGGTAGAGACCTCATTTCACCAAGTTGTCCAAGCTGGTCTTGAACTCCTGACTTCTGGTGATCTGCTTACCTCAGCCTCCCAAAATGCTGGTATTACAGATGTGAGCCACCACAGCAGTCCCGGATCCTATCTCTAGCCACTGAAGCCATTCCCCTTGTGGTTAATAAAGGAGATCAGGTTTTGCTGGAGTTGCTCAGCTCGCCCCGGGGCAATCAGAGTCAGACTCCCTGTCCTAGTGGGCCTGCTCTTCCCTGCTTATATTTTTGACCCTTTTCATTTGATTTGGAAGGAAAACTTCCTTCTTTACCTGATGCACAGTGGTTGATAACTCCACTGTGCACACATGCTTCCTGCCAAATAGCATTGGGGTTTTGAGAGTTTGGGAGATGAAGCTAAAGGATTACGTGGTCCCTGCCCCCTGCAGTGGGTAAAGTGTCCGTGTTTTGTTCTGTGGTAGCCTCCCTGTTGCTCTTTGACAGGTTTGGTCAGAATAGCCTCCTGGATAGGGTTGACAGATAAAATAGACAATGCCCTGTTAAACTTGAACTTCAAATAAACATAATTTTTTAGAATCTTTTTACCCCCAAACTCTGTATTATTTTTCAACAGAAAAAAAAATTTTTAGTGTATATACCATGCACTATTTGGAACATACACTAAAACATTATTGTTTATCTGAAATTCAAATTTAATGGGCCATTTTGTGTTTTTATTTGATAAATCTGTCAAGCCTACTCTTGAAGAATCTGGAACCTGAAAGTCAAGCAGATATCAAGTATTGATAGAAGATAAAACGTTACATAAGCTTCCTGTTCTCCTTCCTTTTCTTCTGCTTTCCCTTTTCCCTCATCATGGGCTAAAGTGTTTTTTTTTTTGTTTGTTTGTTTGTTTGTTTGTTTTGGCTTTTCTTTCATCACTGTATCCTTCATTTCAGAGAGCTCTTCACTGTTGACACGACTGGTTGTCTAATGGCTGTGGAGAGTCCAGGTTGGGCATGTGGACCCTGAAAATTTGAGACAGGTCTCAGTTAATTTAGAAAGTTTATTTTGAGGCTGGGCGCGGTGGCTCACACCTATAATCGCAGCACTTTGGGATGCCAAGGCAGGTGGATCACGAGGTCAAGAGATCGAGACCATCCTGGTCAACAAGGTGGAAACCCCGTCTCTACTAAAAATACAAAAATTAACTGGGCATGGTGGTGCGCGCCTGTAGTCCCAGCTACTCAGGAGGCTGAGGCAGGAGAATTGCTTGAACCCAGGAGTCGGAGGTTGCGGTGAGCCGAGATTGTGCCATTGCACTCCAGTCTGGGTAACAACAGCGAAACTTCGTCTCAAAAAAAAGAAAAAAGAAAGTTTATTTTGCCAAGGTTGAGGACGTGAGCCTGTGACACACCCTTGGGAGGTCCTGATGACATGTGCCCAAGGTGGTCAGAGGACAGTTTGTTTTTATACATTTTAAGGAGACGTGACACATCAATTAACATATGTCAGATGAACATTGGTTTGGAAAGACAGGACAACTTAAAGCTGGGAGGGTGCTTCCAGATTGTGGGTAAATAACAGACAAATGGTTGCATTCTTTTGAGTTTCTGATTAGCCTCTCCAAAGGAGGTAATCAGATATGTATTTATCTCAGTGAGCAGAGGGATGACTTTGAATAGAAGGGGAGGCAGGTTTGCTCTAAGCAGTTCCCAGTTTGACTTTTCCCTTTAGCTTAGTGACTTTGGGGGCCCAAGATATTTTCCTTTCACATTTCCCTCCTACTTTTAAAAATCTTTTGGAGAGAGAACTTTAGACGAAAATGAGTCTCTGGTTCCAGGTTTTGTCTGATCTCTCATGCCTCAGCCTCCCAAGTAGCAAAGATTACAGGTATGTGCCACCACACCCAGCTAATTTTTGTGTTTTTAGTAGAGACAGGGTCTTACCATGTTGTCCATGCTGGTCTTGAACTCCCAACCCCAGGTAATCAACCTGCCTCGACCTCCCAAAGTGCTAAGATTACAGGCATGAGCCACTGCGCAGGGCCAGCACACTTTCATAAGCAATGATACCAGCCATTTAGTCCATCCTGAAAGAACTGAGGGTCCCGAGAATTTAACAAATACAGTTTTTTTACATAATGAAAGGCCAGGTGTGATGGCTCATGCCTGTAATCCCAGCACTTTGGAAGGCCAAGGTGGGCTGAGGTTCAAGAGTTAAGAGACCAGCCTGGGCAATATGGTGAAACCCTGACTGTACAAAATATACAAAAATTAGCTGGTCGTCGTGGTGCATGCCTGTTAGTCCCAGTAATTGGGAGGCTGAGGTGGGAGGATGGCTTGAGCCCAAGAGGCAGAGGTTGCAGTGAGCTGAGATTGCACCACTGCACTCCAGCCTGGGTGACAAGAGTCAGACCCTGTCTCTGGGCTGGGTGAGGTGGCTCACACCTATAATCCCAGCACTTTGGGAGGCCAAGGCAGGCAGATCACTTGAAGCCAGGAGTTCGAGACCAGCCTTGCCAACATGGCAAAATCTTGTCTCTACTAAACAAACAAAAATTTCAAAAAATTAGCCAGGCATGGTGGTATGTGCCTGTAGTCACAGCTACTCAGGAGGCTGATGCAGGAGAATCACTTGAATCTGGGAGGCTGAGGTTGCAGTGAGCATAAATTGTGCCACTGCAGTCCAGCCTGTGTGACAGAGCAAGACTCCATCTAGAAAAAAAAAGTCAGACCCTGTCTCAAAAACGAGAAAAAAATAGATGGCCTGTGGCTGCCAGCTTCACTTTCAACATTGTCTTGTCCCTTCTTACAACAAGTTATCTATTTGTAAACTGCTTTTTCTTGTTGTTTTTTCGAGACATTGTCTTGCTTTGTCACCCAGGGTGGAGTGCAGTGGCACGATCTTGGCTCACTGCAACGTCTGCCTCCCGGGTTCAAGTGATTCTCATGCCTCAGCCACCTGAGTAGCTGGGATTACAGGCCTACTCCACCATGCCCAGATAATTTTTGTATTTTTAGTAGAAGTGGGGTTTCGCCCTGTTGACCAGGCTGGTCTCGAACTCCTGGCCTCAAGAGATTCACTTGCCTTGGCGTCCTAAAGTGTTGGGATTACAGGAGTGAGCCACCTCACCCAGCCAACTGCTGATTTCTTTATGGCATTGTCCTCATACACTTTTCATAAAGCACCAATGATTTTACCATTCTTCCACCCAAACTTTACCATAAATTTGATGTTCTTGCTTCAATTGTAGCAGATTTCATATTGCTCTGTCATGGACTCTTTTCAAACTGATGTCTTATCCTTTTTAGTGCCTGAAACTAGATTCTGTTTAGACATTTTTTTTTTTTTTGACATGGAGTCTCACTCTGTGAGCCCAAGGTGGAGTGCAGTGGCAAGACTTTGGCTCACTGCAACCTCTGCCTCCCAGGCTCAAGGGATTCTCCTGCCTCAGCCTCCTGAGTAGCTGGGACTACAGGCAGGTGCCACCACGCCCAACTAATTTTTGTATTTTAGTAGAGACAGGGTTTCACCATGTTGACTCGCTGTGTCTTGAACTCCTGAGCTCAGGTGATCTATCCGCCTCGACCTTCCAAAGTGCTGGGATTACAGGCATGAGCCACTACACCTGGTCTCAGCAAATAATTATTAAGGTCCTACTATGTTATAACCATTCCCATACTAGGGGCTGGAGTTGTAAAGATTAGACATCATTGGCCGGGCGTGGTGGCTCACGCCTGTAATCCAAGCACTCTGGAGGCCAAGGGGAGCAGACCACCTGAGGTCAGGAGTTCAAGACCAGCCTGACCAACATGGTGAAACCCCCCCTCTTTAAAAAAAAAAAAAGATAAGACATCATTTAATATGCTTTCCCTCTTCCAGTTATCTCAGCAAAATATCCTTCGGTTTGTTATAAAAACTGTCTAATTATGGAGGGTAATTGTGTGTAATGCTGGTGCAGTAGTAAGGAAAGAACCATTTTTTAAATTCAAACCCAGCTTTATTGAGGTATAATTTACATAACATAAAATTCACCCATTTCAAGTGTACAATTTAGTAATTTTTAATAGATTTGCTGTGTTGTGCAGCCATCACCAAAATCCAGTTTTAATGTTCTAATTTCTGTCACCCCAAAAAGATGCCTCATTCAGTTAATCCCTGTTCTCACCTCTAGCCCTAGACAAACTAGTCTACTTTCTTTTATATATGTCTTTTCTGGATATTTCATATAAATGAAATAACACATGATCTTTTGTAACTTACTTCATTCGTTTAGGATGTTTTCAATGCACATTCATTTTGTAGCATGCATTGGTACTTCTTTTTTTTTTTCAGAGATGAGGTCTTGCTGTGTTGCCCAGGCTGGAGTCCAGTGGCTATGCACAGGCACAGTAATAGCACGCTAAATCTTGAACTCCTGAGATCAAGTGATCCTCCTGCCTCAGCTTCCCAAGTAGCTGGAACTACGAGTGCCTGTCACTATATCTGGTTGTATTTCTTTTTATTGCTGAATAATATTCCATTGTATGGATATCCGATACTTTGCTTATCTATTCATCAGTTAATGGACATTTGGGTTTTTTCTACTTTTTGGTTATTATTAACACTGCTGTGAACACTCATGTACAAGGTTTTGTGTGGATATATGTTTTAATTCTCTTGGGTAGAAAACTATGAGTGAAATTGTTGGGTCACATGGTAAATTTATGTAAAACCATTTTTTAAAAATTTATTTTTTTGAGACTGAGTCTCACTCTGTCGCCCAGGCTGGAGTACAGTGGCGTGATTTCCACTTACTGCAACCTCTGCCTCCTAGGTTCGAGCTATTCTCCTGCCTCAGCCTCCTGAGTAACAGGGATTACAGGCATGTGCCACCACAGCCAGCTAAATTTTTTATATTTTTAGTAGAGATGGGGTTTTACCATGTTGGCCAGGCTAGTCTTGAACTCCTGACCTCAAGTGATCCACCTGTCTTGCCCTCCCAAAGTACTGGGATTACAGGCGTGAACCACCATGCCTGGCCTATTTTTATTTTAAAAAACTTTTTTTTGAGACAGAATTTTGCTCGTTGCCCAGGCTGGAGTGCAATGGTGTGATGTCAGCTCACTGCAACCTCCTTCTTCCAGTTTCAAGCAATTCTTTTGCCTCAGTCTCCCAAGTAGCTGGGATTACAGGCATGTACCACCACGCCCAGCTAATTTTGTATATTAGTAGAGATGGGGTTTCTGCATGTTGGTCAGGGTGGTCTTGAACTCCTGATCTCAGGTGACCTCAGCCTCCCAAGCGCTGGAATTACAGGTGTGAGCCACTGTACCCAGCCTTTTTTTTTTGAAAGGATGTCTTGCTCTGTTGCCCAGGCTGGAGTACAGTGGTGCCATCTCAGTTCACTGCAATCTCCATTTCCTGGACTGAAGAAATTATCTTGCCTTAGCCTCCCGAGTAGCTGGGATTACAGGCACCTACCATCACATCCAGCTAATTTTTTTATTTTTTATTTTTTTGAGACAGAGTCTCACTCTGTCACCCAGGCTAGAGTGCACTGGCTTGATCTCAGCTCACTGCAATGTCTGCCTCCTGGGTTCAAGCGATTCTTTTGCCTCTCAGCCTCTCGAGTAGCTGGGACTACAGACAGACGCCACCACACCCGGCTAATTTTTGTATTTTTAGTAGAGACAGGGTTTCACCATATTGGCCAGGCTGGTCTCGAACTCCTGACCTCATGATCAGCCCACCTTGGCCTCCCAAAGTGCTGGTATCACAGGCGTGAGCCACCGTGCCCAGCCTATTTTTATTTTTTTTTAAACATTTTTACTTTTTGGACAGAACAACGTGAATATATAAAACCATGTTTTGTATCAAGAATGGTATCTTAGGTCAGATGTGGTGGCTCATGCCTGTAATTCCAACACTTTGGGTGGCCAAGGTGGGAGGACTGCTTGAGCTCAGGAGTTCAAGACCACCCTGGGCTACATAGTGAGACCCCGTCTCTACAAAACAAAAATGACAACAACAGCAAAAAAAGAATGGTACATCTTTTATATTTATAGTACCTGAAATCCCATTCCATATCCTACAAGCCTCTGTCCACCTCTCATTGAATCTGCTTTTCCTCAAGCACAAGCATCCAAGAGACAATATAGTGTACTGAATAACTTTTTTTTTTTTTTTGAGACGGAGTCTTGCTCTGCCGCCAGGCTGGAGTGCAGTGGTGCAATCTCGGCTCACTGCAACCTCCGCCTCCTGGGTTCAAACAATTCTTCTGCCTAGCCTCTCGAGTAGCTGGGACCACAGGCGCATGCCACCACACCCGGCTAATTTTTGTATTTTTAGTAGAGACAGGGTTTCACCATGTTGGCCAGGATGGTCTCGATTTCTTGACCTCGTGATTTGCCCGCCTCAGCCTCCCAAAGTGCTGGGATTACAAGCATGAGCTGCTGAGTCCAGCCTTGAATAACTTTTTTTTTGAGATGGATTCTCGCTCTACTGCCCAGGCTGGAGTGCAGGGGCACGATCTCATCTCACTGCAACCTCCACCTCCCAGGGTCAAGCGATTCCCCAGCTTCAGACTCCCAAGTAGGCAGGACTATAGGCACGCACCACGCATCTGGCTAATGTTTTTTCGTATTTTTAGTAGACACGGGGTTTCGCCATGTTGGCCAGGCTGGTCACTAAACAACTATTATAAAAGTACATTAAAAAGCATTCCAGACCAGGCATGGTGGCTTGGGCCTGTCATCCCAGCACTTTGGGAGGCCAAGGTCGGTGGATCACCTGAGGTCAGGAGTTCCAGACCAGCCTGGCCAACACGGCGAAAGCCCTTGTCTACCGAAAATACAAAAATTAGTTGGGTATGTGGTATGCTCCTGTAGTCTGAGCTACTCAGGAGGCTGAAACAAGAGAATCACTTGAACCTGGGAGAAGGAGGTCATGCTGGAGTCCAGCCTGGGCAATGGAGTGAGACTTTCTCAAAAAAAAAAAAAAAATCATCCTTTGACACTCTCCCAATATAACTGATGTAGACATGGGACATCAATGGATGCTAAAACCACACTGGGTGCAAGGTCAATGGGGAACAGAATATTCACACACAATTTATTCTGTAGAAGGATGGGCTCAGTACCAAAAGACTGAAACAAACAAAAAGAATGTTCGTATAATCTTGTTACTTAGTAATTACACAGGATAAAATGTACCTTTGCGATGGAACAGTCCGGTGGTGACTACTTATCAAGGTGATGAAATTTAGCATCACCAATACTAGGACATCATTGCACTTCACGGTGTACCTTTCTGATGGCTGATAAAATATGTAACCTGAATCAGTCTAAGGAAACAAGAGAACATTCAGATCATGGAATATTTTTTCTTTTTTATTTATTTATTTATTTTTAAACTTTATTTTTTAAGATGGAGTTTCGCCATGTTGGTCAGGCTGGTCTTGAACACCCGATCTCAGGTGATCCGCCCGCCTTGGCCTCCAAAGTGCTTGGGTTATAGGCGTGATGCGCCAGGCCGATCATGGAATATTTTCAAGTCAACTTGCCTGGATTCTTTCGAATATTTAGTCTAATGAAAAACAAAAGGCAGGTGGATTCTGGACTAAAGGAAGATGACCAAACACAATGCATGAAACTTGACTGGATCCTAGATTGGAAAAAAAGAATGAGGAAGAGTGCTATGATGTGGTACAGAATGATTTCAGTCTATGTTGTTATAAGTGAAAAAAGCAAGGTGAAGGTTGGGCGTGGTGGCTCATGCCTGCAATCGTAGCACTTTGGGAGGATAAAGCAGGCAGATTGCTTGAGCCCAATTTTGAGTCCAGCTTGTGGAACATGACGAAACCCTGTAAAATGCCCTAGCTAGGACAACTGGGGAAATTTAAGTGCGGACTCTATGTTAAATAATATTGACTTACTCTGAAAAAAAAAAAAAAAAATACTGACTTCCCAAAGATGTGATAAAGGTACTTCTGTTTGGTAGTATGGTTTTTAGAGGTGAAGAACAATATGCCCGTAACCCACTTTCAAATGGTTTAGAAAAACAAAAACCCTAGCAAAATGTTAACAACTGTCAGCCCAGGTGAAGCGTCAGCTGTTCATTTTACTAAGCTTTCACATTCTCCGAAATAAAACGTTTGGGGGAAAAAATAATGTTTTTGAGGCGGGCTGGAGTGCAGGGGCCCGATAATAGCTCACACTGCAGTCTCTTAACTCCACGCTCTCACCTCAGAGCCGCCAGCAACTCGGACTACAGGCACTTTCCACCACGTCCGGCTAGTTTTTATTTTGTGTAGAGATGGAGTCTCGCTTTCTTGCCCAGGCTGGTCTCAGACTCGTGGGCTCAAGCAATCCTCTCACCTCGGCCTCTCAAAGTGCTGGAATTACAGGCGTGAGCCACCACGCCCGGTCAAAAAATAAATATTTAGGGAAAAATGTGTATTCAAAACAAGCAACCTGCAAAGGTACATTCGGCACACTAGGGGACTGCCTGCGCAATTTACGGCTAATCTCCCTTCCGAACGCAGCGGCACAAAGACGGTTCCTATCCTTACTTCCGTGTATTGTGGCGCAGTAACCCGAGGTTGCCAGCACGTAAGCCACGTGACCCCAGCAGCTCCTTCTAATTGGAGGAAGAGCCGCTGATGTAATTAGGTGCGTGAGAAAGCTCGCGCACAGAGCGGTGGGAGCGGGCGGGACTGAATATTGTCTTTGACCAACCGCTTAACAGACATCCGGCCTCCTGATCCCGTAGCGGCGAATCAAAAGCCGCTAGTAAAGTAGTGCGCCATTTCTTCTTTCTCTTAGGATAGTCGGTCTTTCCGGTTTTTTTTTTGGTTTTGTTTTGTGTGTGTACGCGGTTTTTTTTCCTTTCATTCTGCTTCCGGTGGAAGCTGGTAGGGTAAGGGAGCTCAGTGAGTCACTTCTGGGCGACTGTTGTTTTATTTCCGGTCTATGGGACCCGGCTGCGATTTGCTGCTGCGGGCAGCAGCTACCATCTCTCCTACCGCCATCATGTCAGACACGGATAGCGACGAAGATTCCGCTGGAGGCGGCCCATTTTCTTTAGCCGGTTTCCTTTTCGGCAACATCAATGGAGCCGGGCAGCTGGAGGGGGAAAGCGTTTTGGATGATGTGAGGAGTTGGGCGTGGGGATGGTGCGGCTAAGCAGAGTAAGGAGGTGCCGGGAGGAAAGGAGAGGGTGTTCAGGCAGCGAGAACAGAGGGCGCAGCTAACGCCGGGCAGGAGGATCCCGTCATAGTGGGTGCGGGGGCAGTGTGGCGTGGGGGTGATCAGTTTTGGGCGAGGAGGGGCAGAAGAGAGCGTAAGGCGAGCCCGGGACCAGGGGCGCGGGGGATGGTGGCTTTGGAGCTAGCGCTCTGCGGACGAGCTAGCGCTCCGCGGACCAGCTAGTAGGACACACGCTCCTTTCGCTTACTGAGCTGGCTTCCCACCCGTAACCTTGATTGGAGATTCGTGACACTGCCTGCCCTTCTGACATCACTGACCTGAGATGGCTCTATAGGACCGGAGGGCTGAACAGGAGCTCCCCGCTCGTTTGGTTCCAGCCCCAGGCTTAAGACAAGGGGTGTTCCCAGCACCCTAGCGGGCCTCCTGGTCCCAATGCACGTTTTAGGTGATTCTCCCAGCGCCTTCGCTGACATCCGTGAAACAGTGTCTTGCGCCCAAGTGAAACTCCCCGCCTTCACTTAGGCCCGTTTTCTTGAGTGGTAAAGCTGTCGACCGCCGTGGCCCCTTCTGTGCCGCAGGCGCCCGCGAAACGTGGCCCGGACGAGCTCCTCCTTGCTGCTCCCGATGCCACTGACCTCCCTGCCTCGGCCTTTATTCCGAGAACGACTGTTCCATTCGTTCAGTCCTGGTAGTGGTTCTTTGATTCGTCTTCTCTTGTAGTAGTATGAAGTGTGGAGGATGCAGTTGGCCTTGGTGTTGTAATAACGATCTGATTGATGCCTAGTTTGGTATATGTATATTACACTTCTTGAACGTGTTGCTCTTTTTGGCACACTGTAGAGACCTTTTTCATGTGGTTTTATGACTTTGTCGTGGTCTAGGGAAATAAGCCCTGCGGTGTGGGAATGGTAGGTTTAGTTGTTACCTTCAACTCTGGTGCTGTCCCTTTTTCAGGAGTGTAAGAAGCACTTGGCAGGCTTGGGGGCTTTGGGGCTGGGGAGCCTGATCACTGAACTCACGGCAAGTGAAGAATTGGCCGGGACTGACGGTGCCTTGGTAAATGATGAAGGTGAAGTCTGGGTTGTGGGGAGTAGGCGGGGGAGGTGGCTGGCCACTTACTATACATGTGCTGTGTGTGTGTGTGTGTGTGTGTGTGTGTGTGTGTGAGACGGAGTCTTTGTGGCCCAGGCTGGAGTGCAGTGTGCGATCTGGGTTGACTGCAGCCTCTGCCTCCTGGATTCAAGCAATTCTGTCTCAGCCTCCCGAGTAGCTAGGACTACAGGCACGCGCCACCACGCCCGGCTAATTTTTGTATTTTTAGTAGAAAAGGGGTTTCACCATATTGATCAGGCTGATCTCGATCTCCTGACCTCAGGTGATCCACCCGCCTGAGCCTCCCAAAGTGCTGAGATTACAGGTATGAGCCACCGCAGCCAGCCTGTATATGTACTTTTAAATAGGATTTATCTGAGGGACTGAGGGTCACTGCTGTTGTTGAGTTTCTCCCTGCTTTTTCATAGGGTGGATTAGGAGTACAGAAGATGCTGTGGACTATTCGGACATTAATGAGGTGGCAGAAGATGAGAGTCGAAGATACCAGCAGACGATGGGGAGCTTGCAGCCCCTTTGCCACTCAGGTGATTCTTTGGTGTCATGGTTTGAGCATTCCAGTTTTGCTGTATAGTCCAGTATGGGCTCTCGTTTCCATGCCTGCTGTTTGCCATTATTACTGTTCTCTATGCCTTTGCTTTGCTTCTCTCCCTTTATCAGATTAGTTCCAAGTAGCTGTCGTCGTTTTTTTTGTGTTCTGGCCAGTCTTAACCATACTTAATGAGGTTATTCCTCGTACTGTTCAGCCCTGAATTCTTGGTTAATTCAGGTAGCTTCCTTGTCACCTGGTATTTGAGTATCTACAGGGTTTGTTGGAAACTATGAAACATATTCAGTCTTTGCCCTCAAGGAATTAATAATTCAAGAAGGATACGACATCATATATAAACGATGAACTAAGGCACGCCTGTAACCCAGCGTGGGTGGATCATATCTGAGATCTGGAGTTTGAGACCAGCCTGATCAACGTGGAGAAATCCTGTCTCTACTAAAATATACAAAATTAGCCAGGTGTGGTGACACATGCCTGTAATCCCAGCTGCTTGGGAGGCTAAGGCAGGAGAATTGCTTGAACCCAGGAGGCGGAGGTTGTGGTGTGCAGAGATGGTACCATTGCACTCCAGCCTGGGTAACAAGAGTGAAACTCCGTCTGAAAAACAATGAACTTTTTTTTTTTTTGAGACAGGTTGTCTCGCTCTGTTGCCCAGGCTAGAGTGCAGTGGCATGAACTTGGCTCACTGCAACCTCTGCCTCCTGGTTTGAAGTGATTCTCCTACTTCAGCCTCCCGAGTAGCTGGGATTACAGGTGCTTGCCACCACACCCAGCTACTTTTTTGTGTTTTTAGTAGATAAGGGGTTTCTCCATGTTGGCCAGGCTGGTTTCAAACCCCTGACCTCAAGTGATCTGCTTCCCTAAGCCTCGGTAAGTGTTAGGATTACAGGTGTGAGCCACCACATGGGGTCCAAAGCAATTAACTTAATACTTGCTTGCAAATAGGTTTTTTGTCCTTGTTGGTATAAGGTGCTACATTATAGAATCAGAATGTCAGACTTAGAAGGTAGAGTCAGTAAGTGGAAGGAGTCTTAGCAATTATTTATTCGTAATCTCTAATAGGAAAGGAAAACTTGAACTTTAGAGAACTTTACAATAAAATGTGGAATTTTATCAAAAGTAATACAGTTAGCTAGTGGTAGACTCTAACTTAACTTCATTAGACATTGTTTGAGCACTTACTGTGTACTCTAAACTGTGATAGGCTGTGTGTTTCACAGATAATGAGGTCGGCTGGGTGTGGTGGCTTAGGCCTGTAATCTCAGCACTTCAGGAGGCTGAGGCAGGCAGATCACTTGAGGCCAGGAGTTTGAGACCAGCCTGGCCAACATGGAGAAACCTCGTCTCTACTAAAAATACAAAAATTAGCTGGGCATGTTGGTGCACACCTGTAGTTCCAGCTACTGGCGAAGCTGAAGTATGAGAATCGCTTGAACCCAGGAGGCGGAGGTTGCAGCGAGCTGAGGTCTCACTGCTGCATTCCACCCTGGGCGACAAGAGTCAGACCCTGTCTCAAAAAAAGGTAATGAATTACATTTTCTGATCTTGAGAATTAGTGGTCTGGAATCTAGGGCTATTGGTCCATAGTTCATTCTTTGCACTGCTCTGTTCTCTCACTGCTTGAAACTTTTTTTTCTTCTCCTGAGACGGAATCTCGCTGTGGCACCCAGGCTGGAGTGTGGTGGTGCAATCTCGGCTCACTGCAACGCCTTACCTGGTTCAAGTGATTCTCCCGCCTCAGCCTCCCCAGTAGCTGGACTACAGGCATGTACCACCACACACAGCTAATTTTTTTTGTATTTTTATTAGAGAGACGAGGTTTCGCCATGTTGGCCAGGCTGGTCTCAAACACCTGACCTCAGGTGATCTCCCACCTCAGCCTCCCAAAGTGCTGGGATTACAGGCGTGAGCCACTGCACCCGGCCTGCCTGCAATTTTTATATGAAGTTGCTTGTTATTTATTCATTATCCACCTCTTTGAACTAGATTTCAGTCTGCTGATAAATGAGGATAAAACTTTGGTAAATACTTGAACTTAGTTTTTTTGGGACCCATTAGTGGATTTGAGTGCTGTTTATATGAAAAGAATTAACTGTACTGCATATATAAGAATTAACCTATGAAAAATGAAAGATATAAGCCCTACCTTTAAGAATATTATCTTGTGGAAAAGATGACATAAACAAATGCAAAACAATTATTCATAGTAAGACAAACCAACTGTGAGCTCATGTTTCTGTATATAGAGTGTTACATTTAGTTTTGATGAGCTGCCAGAATAGGTAAGTCAACAGCTGTCATTTTTGAGCACCCTTACTGAGGGGAGATGGTGGCAGTTACTACTTTCAGTAGAAGTTATAATTTCTAGGTTTGTGTTTGTTGTCTTGACTGGGGATGGTAAGGAAAAGGCTGGGAGTTTCCCTAGGTCAGTTTTATGAGGTAACTTTCTGGAAAAGGAGGATGCTACATTTGATGGAATCTCAGTACTCTGGGATGCTGATTTCCAAGTTCTCTTGTCCTCTGGAGTGTCTTCACCTATACCCTTAGCTTCTTCCTTCCTTCGTATTGGCTCCTTTGCATGGCTTGATTTTCAAGGGTGCTTCTTTGGAGTAATTGTAAGTGGGTGTAGATTGTTAATACAGTTTTCATGGAGGTGAATTTTGAGTAAAATTTTGAAGGTGAGGCACGGTTTGGTGGAGAAGGAGCAGCAGGGTATTTTGGTTTGGAAACATGGCTTATTTAAAGGTTTGGAGATAATTAGAAATAAGCAAGTAGTGTGTATTGAGGGGGTTTTTGGTCAGTAAGTTTTCTTGAAAGGAGTAGAAAACATTGCAAGAACCAAGGCTAGAGCAGTTTCACAGTACCTTTCTGTATGCATTACTTTGGATTTGATGCCATAAGGAATTGTAAACCAATATAGATTGTTGAGTGAAAGGTAGGATGGTATAATGAAAAGAAAAGGACTTTGGAGTCAAAGTGTCCTAGGCTTAGAATGTCATAGGTTCAAATTCCAACTCCATATTTAGTATGACCCTGAGCAGGTTGCTCAATCTTTGAGGCTTGGATTTCTCATTTGTAATAATTTCTCAGTTTTCTTGTCTGTAGTAAAGGTGATTATAGTTACATTAATAATACTTTTGTGAGATTTAAGTTCATTATCACATGATGTGAAAGAACATAGTATAATATTATGGTAGCCGGGCGCCGTGGCTCACACCTGTAATCCCAGCACTTTGGGAGGCCGAGGCGGGTGGATCACGAGGTCAAGAGATCGAGACCATCCTGGTCAACATGGTGAAACCCCCGTCTCTACTAAAAATACAAGAAATTAGCTGGGCATAGTGGCGCGTGCCTGTAATCCCAGCTACTCAGGAGGCTGAGGCAGGAGAATTGCCTGAACCCAGGAGGCGGCGGTTACGGTGAGCCATTGCACTCCAGCCTGGGTAAACAAGAGTGAAATTCCGTCTCAAAAAAAAAAAAATTATGGTAAATGCTTTGTAAATGTTAGTTGGCTTTCCTTTTTTCTGCTTTGCTAGTTTACAGTTTTAGAGGCTTCCCTTTCTGATGCTTTCAAAGAGTGATATTTGTTACTCTGGGGTTTTGATTAGTAAAAGAGTGAATGTCACACCAATTTGGAGGCTGTTCTTGCAGGCTAGAGATGTAAAGTTATTAAGGTCTGAAGTAGAATGACAGTTGTAGAAAATGGTAGCTAGGGTCAAACTTAGAAGTTACTGATAAAGCACCACAGGACTTGGTTGCCTATAGTAGTCCTAGCTACTCAGGAGGCTGTGGTGGGAAGGTAACTTGAGCCCAGGAGTTGGAGGTTGCAGTGAGCTATGATTGAGCCTCTGTGTTCCAACCAGGGCAACAAGCAAGACCCCTGTCTCAAAAAAAAAGGACTTGGTCAGTGAGGAATTGTGATAAAGTATAGGCTTTGTTGTTAAACCAGGCTTGCATTCTGATTTTGTCACTTAAAGCTGTGTGTGATTCAGTCCCTTCCATATCTCAGGATAATTCCTGTTTCGAAGTGACACTGGGAAGATTATATATAAAACACCTAGAAATGCCTGGCATATAATGGAAGTTTAATAATAGGAAGTTGCTATACTTTTTTTTTTTTTGAGTCTTGCTGTGTTGCCCAGGCTGGAGTGCAATGGCACAATCCCAGCTCCCTGTAACCTTTGCTTCCCAGGTTCAAGTGATTCTCCTGCCTCAGCCTCCTGAGTACCTGGGACTACAGGCCTGTGCCACCTTGCCTGGCTGATTTTTTGTATTTTAGTAGAGACTGGGTTTCACTGTGTTGCCTAAGCTGGTCTTGAACTTCTGAGCTCAGGCAATCTGCCCACTCAGCCTCCTAAAGTGCTGGCATTACAAATGATCAATTGGACAAATGTATATTGGGGCTTAAGAGATTGATGAAGGAGACAGTGGACTAAAGTCCTAAGCTGGGACAATGAGGATGGATGTGATATTGATAGTAACAAGGGAATTTAAAAGAAATAAAGGATATTTCAGTGTTTTAGAAGGTACAGTTGTTAAATATCTGAGCAGAAAGATTCTTTAGGAAGCAGAAGAGTGGTGGAATTGTAGAGGAGGTATTAGGGCCGCATATGTAGATTTGGGTTTAATCTAGGTGAAGGTGATTCTTTTTTTCTTTTTGAGACAGAGTCCCACTCTGTTGCCCAGGCTGGAGTGCAATGGTGCCATCTTTGCTCACTGCAACCTTCGACTCCTGGGTTCAAGCAATTCTCTTGCCTCAGCTTCCCGAGTAGCTGGGATTACAGGCGACTACCACAATGCCCGGCTGATTTTTTTGTATTTTTAGTAGAGATGGCATTTCTCCGTGTTGTCCAGGCTGGTTTTGAACTCCTGACCTCAGGTGATCCCGCCTGCCTTGGCCTCCCAAAGTGCTGAGAGTACAGGTGTGAACCACCATGCCCAGCCAGGTGATTCTTGAGAAAGGGAATAGGGAATGTGTAGGGGAATAAAAGCAGAGTCTTCAGGACCAAGTCTTGAGTGATGCCAGTGGTTAAAGGGCTGTGAAAAGAGTAATAAACTGCAGATAGTAGACAGAAAAAGTGTGTAATCTCTCATTTGAGACATGAGAAGAAAGACCAATCTTACAGGAAACTGACAAAGTAAGAAGATTCAATTCAGTTATGAGATCGAACAGTATTTTATTTATTTTTTTTTTTTGAGATGGAGTCTTGCTCTGTCACCCAGGCTGGAGTACAGTGGCATGATCTCAGTTCACTGCAACCTCTGCCTCCTGGGTTCAAGCTATTCTCCTGTCTCAGCTTCCCCTAGTAGCTGGGATAACAGGTGCCCACAACTATGCCTGGCTAATTTTCGTATTTTTAGTAGAGACAGGGTTTCGCCATGTTTTCAGACTGGTCTCAAACTCCTGACCTCAGGTGATCCACCGCCTTGGCCCCCAAAGTGCTGGGATTATAGGTGTGAGCCACCGTGTCTGGCCCAGTATGAAAATTGTAAAAAATATGTGGTCAGGTGGCCGGGCTTGGTGGCTCACGCTTGTAATCCAAGCACTTTGGAGGCCAAGGCGGGCGGATCACCTCAGGTTGGGAGTTCAAGACCAGCCTGACCAACATGGTGAAACCCTGTCTTAAAAAAATTTTTTTTTTTTAGTTTAAACAATTAAAATATATGTGTGTGTGTGTGTGTGTGTGTGTGTGTGTGTATGTGTGTGTGTGGTCAGGAAAGGAGCAAAGGTTTCAAACAGCTCTTGGAAGCTCTTTCATATGTTTTATGATTTTTTTTTTCAAATTTGAGACGAAGTCTCACTCTGTTGCCAGGCTGAAGTGTAGTGGCGCGATCTCCGCTCACTGCAGTCTTTGCCTCCTGGGTTCAAGCAGTTCTCTTGCCTCAGCCTCCTGAGTAGCTGGGACTACAGGCATGTGCCACCACTCCCAGCTAAGTTTTTGTGTTTTTAGTAGAGACGGGGTTTCACCATGTCGACCAGGATGGTCTTAATCTCTTGACCTCGTGATCTGTCTGCCTCGGCCTCCCAAAGTGCTGGGATTACGGGTGTGAACCACAGCACCTGGCCTTTTTTTTTTTTTTTTTTTTTTGAGACACAGTTTTACTCGGTTACCCAGGCTGGAGTGCAGTGGTGCAGTCTTACCTCACTGCAGCCTCCGCCTCCCGATTCAAGTGATTCTCGTGCCTCATCCTCCCAAGTAGCTGAGATTACAGGCACATGCCACCACTCCTGGCTAATTTTTTTTTTTGTTCTTTTTTTTTTTTTTTTGGAGACGGAGTTTCGCTCTTGTTACCCAAGCTGGAGTGCAGTGGCACGATCTCAGTTCACCGCAACCTCTGCCTCCTGGATTCAAGCAATTCTCCTACCTCAGCCTCCTGAGCAGCTGGGACTACATGCTGCACCACCATGCCCAGCTAATTTTTTTTTGTATTTTTAGTAGAGACGGGGTTTCACCATGTTGACCAGGATGGTCTCGATCTCTTGACCTAGTGATCCATCCGCCTCGGCCTCCCAAAGCGCTGGGATTATAGGCGTGAGCCACCGCACCCGGCTAATTTTTTTTTTCATATGCCCAGGCTTGAGCGCAATGGTGCCATCTCTGCTCACTGCAACCTCCATCTCCTGGGTTCAAGTGATTCCCCAGCCTTAGCCTTTGAGTAGTTGGGATTATAGGCGCCCACCACCATGGCCAGCTAATTTTTATATTTTTAGTAGAGATGGGGTTTTACCATGTTGGCCAGGCTGGTCTCGAGCTCCTGACCTCAGGTAATCTGCCCATCTCAGCCTCCCAGAGTGCTAGGATTACAGGTGTCAGCCACTGCGCCCGGCCAATTTTTGTATTTTTGGTAGAGACGAGGTTTCGTCATGTTTGCCAGGCTGGTCTCAGAACTCCTGACCTCAGGTGATCTGCCCGCCACAGCCTTCCCAAAGTGCTGGTGTGAGCCACCATCCCCAGCCATCCTATCTTGTATGAAATATATGTTTTTAAATTAATTAATTAATTTTTTTGAGATGGAGTTTCACTCTTGTTGCCCAGGCTGGAGTGTAGTGGCACGATCTTGGCTCACTGCAACCTCCACCTTCTGGGTTCAAGTGATTGTCCTGCTTCAGCCTTCTGAGTAGCTGGGATTATAGACACCCGCCATGATGCCCAGCTAATTTTTTGTATTTTTAGTAGAGATGGGGTTTTATCATGTTGGCCAGGCTGGTCTCGAACTCGTAACCTCAGGTGATCCACCTGCCTCAGCCTCTCAAAGTGCTGGGATTACAGATGTGAGCCACTGTGCCTGGCCTTGTGTGAGATATTATACATACTGTTACAGCAATTGACTTGCACCTTGACATCATCTCTTTCTGAAGTTTAAAGCTGCATTTTGTGTGTGTGTGTGTGTGTGTGTGTGTCAACTATTTTGAGGCAGGGTCTTGCTCTGTCACATGATTACTGCTCATCAAAGCCTTGACCTCCTGTGCTCAAACTGTCCTCCCACCTCAGCCTCCTGAGTAGCTGGTTCTATAGGCGTGTGCCATCACACCTGGCTAATTTTTGTATTTTTTGTAGAGATGGGGTTTCTCCATGTTGTCTAGGCTGATCTTGAGCTGCTGGGCTCAAGCGATCTGCCCATCTTAGCCTCCCAAAGTGCTGGGATTACAGGTGTGAGCGACCATGCCTGGCCCTTACCTTGCTTTTTTCACTGTGTGTTCTTAAGGGATATGTATAGTGTTTCATGTGGTGATTTGAGTTCTTGAGTGGCAAGGAAGCTTAAGGCAGTTAGTTGTATAATGTTTTGGATATTGGGAAGATCACATTCTTGCGTTTTTTAGATTATGATGAAGATGACTATGATGCTGATTGTGAAGACATTGATTGCAAGTTGATGCCTCCTCCACCTCCACCCCTGGGACCAATGAAGAAGGATAAGGACCAGGATGCTATTACTGGTGGTAAGTAGAAGTAGAAATTGTCTACTTTTGTCCTAGGAGCAAGTTTCCATTCATAAGTCCAGGCTTGCGACACACACATAAGGGACAAACTTAAGCTTATACGAAAGGACAAAACTTTTAGAAATAATTCATATAATTTCAAATTTTAGTATAAAAGGGAAGTTTACTTTTAAAACACTTGGCAACAGTATTTTCACATATGCTCAAGAAGTAGTAGTTTAGTCAGTGCTTCTCACATCTGGCTACCCATCAGAATCACTTAAGAGTATTTTTTTTTTTCTTTTTGAAACGGAGTCTCACTCTGTTGTCCAGGCTATAGTGCAGTGGCCCGATCTTGGCTCACTGCAACCTCTGCCTCCTGGGTTCAAGCAATTCTCCTGCCTGAGCCTCCCAAGTAGCTGGGATTACAGGTGCCCCACCACCATGGCCAGCTAAATTTTGCATTTTTAATAGAGACAGGGTTTCACTGCATTGGCCAGGCTGGTCTTAAACTCCTGACCTCAGGTGATCCGTCCGCCTTGGCCTCCTAAAAAGTGCTGTGATTACAGGAGTGAGCCACTGCACCCAGCCCACTTAAGAGTCTTTAAAACAGCTGGATGTGGTATTTTAGCTGATAAAACACCTTAACACTCCTGGCTGCCAAACAATCTTAATGTTGTCCTGTGGATTTAAAAAAATTCTCCAGCTCATAGGTCTCTGAACTAGGACTACCTGACTGGTATTAAGTAATTTTGCTATTGGTCACAACATTGGTTACAATATGGGTCCCTAAACAGAAAGTAGGGCCAGGCATGGTGGCTCACACCTGTAATCCCAGCATTTTGGGAGGCCAAGATGGGCAGATCATTTGAGGTCAGGAGTTTGAGACTAGCCTGGCCAAGATGGTGAGACCCCCATGTCTCTACTAAAAATACAAAAATTAGCAGGCATGGTGACATATGCCTGTAATCCCAGCTACTCGGGAGGCTGAGGCAGTAGAATCACTTGAACCTGGGAGACAGAGGTTTCAGTGAGCTGAGATCTCACCACTGCACTCCAACCTGTGCGACAGAGCAGAACTCTGTCTCAAAAAAACAAAACAAAACGGAAAGTAGTAAACGTAGTAATAGTGTTTGTTTTCTCATCACAACCCTAGGGTACCAGGTACATGGTGAGTTGGGGGTTGATGGGAGATAAGTTGGAATGAGTTTTCTGGGTTGCATACTAGTATTATGATTTGGGTGCTAGGTACTATATCTCCTGGCATGGAGCTATGTGTATAGCCTAAAGTGGATGTTTGTGGAATTTGAGGACATATGTTCACAGTTACATGCCAAAGGGGTTTCTCTTCCTTGTTGCAGTGTCTGAAAATGGAGAAGGCATCATCTTGCCCTCCATCATTGCCCCTTCCTCTTTGGCCTCAGAGAAAGTGGACTTCAGTAGTTCCTCTGACTCAGAATCTGAGATGGGACCTCAGGAAGCAACACAGGCAGAATCTGAGGATGGAAAGCTGACCCTTCCTTTGGCTGGGATTATGCAGCACGATGCCACCAAGTTGTTGCCAAGTGTCACAGAACTTTTTCCAGAATTTCGACCTGGAAAGGTATGTTCTATGGAGAATACCTACATTGCAAACCATTGACCTCTTCCAAATAATGAGTTTTGTTGTTAAGATGCTGAGTATGGAGGTTTTCACTCTGTTAAGTTGTCATCTTTTTTTTTTTTTTTTTTTTTTTGGAGACCGTGTCTGGCTCTGTCACATAGGCTGGAGTGCAGTGGCACTGTCTCAGCTCAGTGCACCCTCCACCTCCTGCATTCAGGTGATTCTCCTTCCTCAGCCTCCGGAGTAGCTGGGGTTACAGGCACCCGCCACCACGCCTGGCTAATTTTTGTATCTTAGTAGAGATGGAGTTTCACCATGGGTCTTGAACTCCTGACCTGGTGATCTACACGCCTTAGCCTCCCAAAGTGCTGGGATTATAGGCGTGAGCCACCACGCCCAGCCCAGGTCTTTTTTTAAAAGTTGTATATATTTTTAGTAAATAGGTCTTATGCTGTTTGGAAATTTCCCTGTTATCTTAAAAGAAGTAGTCTAGGCCAGGCGTGGTGGCTCACACTTGTAGTCCCAGCACTTTGGGAAGTCAAGGTGGGTGGATTACCTGAGGTCAGGAGTTTGAGACCAGTCTGGCCAACATGGTGAAACCCCTGTCACTACTAAAAAACACAAAAATTAGCTGGGCGTGGTGGCATGTGCCTGTAATCACAGCTACTCAGGAGCCTAAGACAGGAGAATCGCTGGAACCCGGGAGGTGGAGGTTGCAGTGAGCCGAGATCACACCACTGCACTCCAGCCTGGGTGACAGAGCAAGACTCCATCTCAAAAAAACAAAAACAGAAAAAAGAAGTCCAAATTATTAAGGAAACTCCTTTACTTTCTTAGATGTTACAAATCTGAATGCGGCACTCCTTTATTTCTCCCCCACAATTGAGTAGGTCTCAAGGGAGTTTTCGGGTCCAGATGATGCTGTTTTCCTATCTGACTTTGAGTCTCTGTCATAGTAATGTGTTCTGTGTTCTAGGTATTACGCTTCCTACGTCTTTTTGGACCAGGGAAGAATGTCCCATCTGTTTGGCGGAGTGCTCGGAGAAAGAGGAAAAAGAAGCACCGAGAGCTGATACAGGAAGAACAGATCCAGGAGGTGGAATGCTCAGTAGAATCAGAAGTCAGCCAGAAGTCTTTGTGGAACTATGACTATGCTCCACCACCGCCTCCAGAGCAGTGTCTCTCTGACGATGAAGTAGGCAAAGTAGAGACCTGGGATTAAGGCCTATGAGAGGAACAAATGAATTCAGTGAATTCTCCCTAGCTTATTTCTAAATTGTAAATAGCATCATAGCAGGTAGAATTCTGTGCTAATTCTCAATGAGCAATCATGGTTTCAGTCTCAGTGGCTGCTCCTTCCCTGTTTGGGAAGAAAAATGTTTGGTGGGGTAGTCGGGGATGAGAGGGGTGTTTGGTGATATGCTGCTGAAAAGGTTTGATTGATAGGTGGAATGTGCTATGATACACCTCCATTGTTTACATTCTAACTCCAGATAAATCATCCTCAGTTTCTCCAAGTTCCCCTCCTGACTGTTAACTCTCTATAGCCTTAGGATATCTGGGATCAGAAAATTCTCCCTGCTCTACTTCTGTTACAGATCACGATGATGGCTCCTGTGGAGTCTAAATTTTCCCAATCAACTGGGGATATAGATAAAGTGACAGATACTAAACCAAGAGTGGCTGAGTGGCGTTATGGGCCTGCCCGACTGTGGTATGATATGCTGGGTGTCCCTGAAGATGGCAGTGGGTTTGACTATGGCTTCAAACTGAAAAAGACAGAACATGAACCTGTGATAAAATCTAGAATGGTAGAGGTGAGTAACACTGGTATGTAAAAAAAGAATCAGTGTACTCAGGGTCCTATCACTTTTACTGACTTTACATTTTAATTGGGGAGATATTGGGTAGGGTTTCTTTGGTGGGAGATTTAGGTATCTCAGCCTTTTAATTTGGTGTGATATGTCACCCTGGTAACTAGGCCCTATTCTAAGGATTCTGTTTGTGAAATGAGTGCTGTGCCAGATTAGGAGTAGGAAGAGGCAAATATTCCTCCATTATCAGGTGGTTGTTTCAAGTAAAGGACCACATATAACAAAAAGTAATAAGAAAAAAAAGACCACTTATGATGTGTCTAATATATCTCTAATGTGGACACTTTGACCAGTGACCATTCAAGAATATGTTTTTCCTTCCCTACTTCTACAGGAATTTAGGAAACTTGAGGAAAGCAATGGCACTGATCTTCTGGCTGATGAAAATTTCCTGATGGTGACACAGCTGCATTGGGAGGATGATATTATCTGGGATGGGGAGGATGTCAAGCACAAAGGGACAAAACCTCAGCGTGCAAGCCTGGCAGGCTGGCTTCCTTCTAGCATGACTAGGAATGCTATGGCTTACAATGTTCAGCAAGGTGTGCTTCTGTGCGAACTGTGTCTAGCATATGCTGCCCTTAATCTTAGTCACCATAAGTGGGCTTAGCTGTGATTTTTTTTTTTTGAGACAGGGTTTCCCTCTTGTTGCCCCAATGGAGTGCAGTGACACAATCTTGGCTCACCACAGCCTCTGCTTCTTAAGTTCAAGCATTCTGCCTCAGCCTCCTGAGTAGCTGGGATTGCAGTCATGCACCACCATGCCCGGCTAATTTTTGTATTTGTAGTAGGAATGGGATTTCTCCATGTTGGTCAGGCTGGTCTTGAACTCCTAACCTCAGGTGATCACCTGCTTCAGCCTCCCAAAGTGCTGGGATTACAGGCGTGAGCTACCACGCCCGGCCTGAAGTTAAATATCTTTCTGAACTATAACAGTATTTTATAGTATATTTTTGTTTCCCAAGTCCCTTTGTGTTTAGAATTTGAGAGTTTCTTTTTTTTCTCCTTAAATAGGTGTTTTTTTTTTTTTTTTTGAAGTATGCCATCCTTAATGTAAAAAATTTTGAAAATAGTATAGCATAAAAAATCACTGATAGATTTATCTGGAGATTATCAACTTAATTTTTGGTATATTTTCAATGTTCTGTGTATGTAGTTGAGCTCATTTCTGTATGTACGGTTTTGTATACTGTGCTTTTCACTTAATACTTTTTTCTCTTTTGTTTTTTATTTCTTATTGAGACAAGGTCTCACTTTGTTGCACAGACTGGTTTCAGACTCCTGGATTCAAGTGATCATTCTGCCTTGGCCTCCCAAAGTGCTGGGATTACGAGGATTACAAGCAAGAGCCATCCCACCCAGCCACATAAATAAAAATTTTTCTGTCATTTAGAGTATTTTTTTTTTTTTAACTCAGGGCAGTCAGCTTCCTCAGCTTGAACATTTAGAGTTCTTTATAAAAATGTTTAATGACATGGGAAACTCAATTTAATTAAATTACTATTTTTTGTAGAGGTAGAGTCTTGCTGTGTTGCTTAGGCTGGACTCAACTCCTGGGCTCAAGTGATCCTCCTGCCTCAGCCTCCTGAGTAGCTGAGACTTGAGGTGCATGCTACCACACCTGGCTTGAGAAACTCATTTTAAATGGAAAGAAACAAGATATGAAATAACATATAAGATACCCTATTAGTGTAAATGAAAAAAAGAAGACTGTATAAACAGAAAGCTAGATTACTTTTGTAATTTGGTGGAAAAACAAAAATGTCTAGGGTTTTTTTTTTTTTTGAGACGAGTTTCCCTAGGCTGGAATGCGTTGGCGTGATCTTGGCTCACTGTAACATCTGCCTCTTGTGTTGAAGTAATTGTTGTGCCTCAGCCTCGTGAGTAGCTGGGATTACAGGCGTGTACCACTGCCCAGCTAATTTTTGTATTTTTAGAAGAGATGGGGCTTTTACCAGGTTGGCCAGGCTGGTCTGTAACTCCTGACCTCAAGTGATTGGCCCGCCTTGGCTTCCCAAAGTGTTGGGGTTATAGGCGTGAGCCACTGCTCCAGGATACAAAAATGTCTAATTTTTTTTTTTTTTTTTAAAGATGGGGTTTTACCACATTGGTCATGCTGGTCTCGAACTCCTGACCTCAGGTGATCCGCCCACCTCAGCCTCCCAAAGTGCTGGGATTACAGGTGTGAGCCACCACGCCCAGCCTAAATGTCTTATTTTTAAAACCTAAGACATAAGGTTTTTCCCTTTCATTCTGCTCACTTTATGGGTTGTGTGTTAGTATGAAGGTTTCATAATTTATTTACTGATAGATGTTGTATTTGTTAATACAGTTGACTACCATTTATTGTTAGCATACTTTACCATATCATTTATTAATCATAATTTAACCAGTTCCTTCTTCAACATTTAGGCTATTTAAATTTCAACTATTATAAACAATATTGCAATGAACATTTTTGACTACGACATTATTTTATTGATTGATTGATAGAGATAGAGTTTCACTCTTGTTGGCTCAGGCTAGAGTGCAATGGCATGATCTCAGCTCACTGCATCCTTTGCCTCCCGAGTTCAAGTGATTCTCCTGCCTCAGCCTCCTGAGTAGCTGGGATTACAGGCATGCATTACCACGCCCAGCTAATTTTTGTATTTCTTGTAGAGACAGGATTTCTTTTTTTTTTTTTTTGAGACGGGGTTTCGCTCTTATTACCCAGGCTGGAGTGCAATGTCATGATCTCGGCTCACCGAAACCTCCGCCTCCTGGGTTCAGGCAATTCTCCTGCCTCAGCCTCCTGAGTAGCTGGGATTACAGGCACGCGCCACCATGCCCAGCTAATTTTTTTTTTGTATTTTTAGTAGAGACGGGATTTCGCCTTGTTGACCAGAATGGTCTCGATCTCTTGACCTCATGATCCACCCGCCTCGGCCTTCCAAAGTGCTGGGATTACAGGCTTGAGCTACCACGCCCGGCCCAGAGACAGGATTTCACCATGTTGGTCAGGCTGGTCTCGAACTCCTGAGCTGAGGTGATCGACCCACCTTGGCCTCCTAAAATGCTGGGATTACAGGCGTGAGCCATGTGTCCGGCCTGCAACTTTGAGAAATAGGTGGTGTGGGTTCCTTTTTAGTGGGCACATGAGTAACTCTACTAACATTGACCTTTTTTTATCTTTGTCAGAATCTTGATTGAAAGGGGCATAAATGTTTTCTGTTACTATGTTCTCCTTGTGTTTTAACTAGGTTTTGCAGCCACTCTGGATGATGACAAACCTTGGTACTCCATTTTTCCCATTGACAATGAGGATCTGGTATATGGACGCTGGGAAGACAATATCATTTGGGATGCTCAGGCCATGCCCCGGCTGTTGGAACCTCCTGTTTTGACACTTGATCCCAATGATGAGAACCTCATTTTGGGTATATTACTGGCAGAGGCCAGTGTTCTTTCTCCCTGGGCAACTTGCTGTTAATGTCAAGGGACAGGAGGAAATCAGAAGGGTTGGAGAAGATTAGGACTAGAAACTTCTAGGTAGCAGCTTGAGAGAGCGAAGTTTTGGCTGTTCATATTACTTGTGTATATGCTTAGGGAACACTCATGTAGGAATGTTGGAAAGTTGTAACTGAGATGTCAAGAGTATAGTGTATTCAGTTAGTGAATCATGGACTAGAAACTTCTAGGTAGCAGTTTGAGAGAGCAAAGTTGTGACTTTATATTTTTTGTGTATTTCTTAGGGAAAATTCATGTAGGAATATTGGAAAGTAGTACTTTTGAGATAACAAGTGTATGGTTCAGTTAGTGAATCACGGACTAGAAGTGATTTAGGTTGGGATGAAAGATACAGGTGTAGTTCAGTTAGTAAATCATGGACTGGAAGTGATCTGGGGTGAGATGAAAGACCTAGTTAAGAACTTCATTGGGACATCCACCACCTTAAAAAAGAAAACTGGAAACTTGGCTGTAGGAAAGGTGAATATTCAGGGATAGCAACTCAAGTGATTTTTGTTTTATCCTCAGAAATTCCTGATGAGAAGGAAGAGGCCACCTCTAACTCCCCCTCCAAGGAGAGTAAGAAGGAGTCATCTCTGAAGAAGAGTCGAATTCTCTTAGGGAAAACAGGAGTCATCAAGGAGGAACCACAGCAGGTGTGTGAAGAAAAAAGGGTCTTGGTGTTTAGAACAAAGAAAGGTAATAGGGAAGGGTAGTCTGACTAAGATTTGTTTGATTATCTATCATTAGAACATGTCTCAGCCAGAAGTGAAAGATCCGTGGAATCTCTCCAATGATGAGTATTATTACCCCAAGCAACAGGGTCTTCGAGGCACCTTTGGAGGGAATATTATCCAGGTACAAATAGTGTCTTCCTGTGATAGAGGAGAACCCCATGGCTTTGTTTTGACGGGAGGATATGGGAAAATCTTATTTAGGCTGGAATTAGCTAATTTTAACCCTTCTGTTTCCTGTTTTAGCACTCAATTCCTGCTGTGGAATTACGGCAGCCCTTCTTTCCCACACACATGGGGCCCATCAAACTCCGGCAGTTCCATCGCCCACCTCTGAAAAAGTACTCATTTGGGGCACTGTCTCAGCCAGGTCCCCACTCAGTCCAACCTTTGCTAAAGCACATCAAAAAAAAGGCCAAGGTATAGTTCAATTCTGGTTAGAAAACAGCTACAAAGGATATTGGGATATAAATTAGGAAAATGTACCGGATATTAGATGGTATTAGGGAATTTGTTATTAGATGTGATAGAATGTTATTTTGGTTATTTAGGAGAGAATGTCTTTATTGTTAAGTGATGCTTGTGAAAATATTTAAAGGTGAGGCGTCACAATGACTGTATCTTTCAAAAATCATCTAGCAGAGTCTATAGAAAGATACAGGTTTTTAAAAAATGGCAAAATATAAACAGTTATGTGGGATAATAAGGGTTCATAGTATAGTCGTCCTTAGGTATCCATGGGAGATTGGTTCTAGGACCTCCTCTGGATACCAAAATGTTTAGATGTTCCTGTCTCTGATATAATAGCATAATATTTGCACATAACCTATGCACATCCTCTCTTATACTTTAAATCATCTCTAGATTACCTATAATATCTACTCCAATGTAAATGCTATGTGAGTAGTTTTTACACTGTTTAGGGAATAATGACAAGAAAAGTCTGTATCTGTTCAGCACAGATGCAGTTTTATTTTCTGAATATTTTCTATATGTGGTTGGTTGAATTCACCGATGCAGAACCCATACGTGGATATGGAGGGCTGACTGTACTATTCTTTGGACTTTACAGTATATTTGAAAATTTTCATTATGAAATTGAAAAATAGCAAGGTAAAATCTTTTTGGTATGTTTGGCTCAGATTGAACAGCTTCATTGTGTGCAGCAGTTGTCCTGTCAGGAGCTAGATAGTATTTTCTTTGTACTGGACAGATGAGAGAACAAGAGAGGCAAGCTTCAGGTGGTGGAGAGATGTTTTTTATGCGCACACCTCAGGACCTCACAGGCAAAGATGGAGATCTTATTCTTGCAGAATATAGTGAGGAAAATGGACCCTTAATGATGCAGGTTGGCATGGCAACCAAGATAAAGAATTATTATAAACGGGTGAGTCTGCTCAGAAAATTTTTTTTATACGTATTTTGCTTATGTACAAACTTTTTGTTATTAACATAGCTGTAGTTAGAGTACTGATAATCTGTGAACACTTTTATACCATAAATTTCTTGGGAGAAAGGAGTGGTACCTTTTTTGTCATCAAATCTCAGAATTCAAAGTCAAAATCGAAAAGTTTTTGATCGCTAACATGATACTCAAAGGAAATGCTCATTGGAGCATTTTGAATTTCCAGATTTAGAATGTCCACCTGGTAAGTATAATGCAACTATTCCAAAATTCTGGTCCCAAGCATTTTGGTTAAGGGATACTCAACCTGTATTAGTAAAGTGCTATGCTCATATTGTGTAGGATTATTGATTATATTCTGTGATTAATAACTGGATCTTCTGTGTTCCTTATAGAAACCTGGAAAAGATCCTGGAGCACCGGATTGTAAATATGGGGAAACTGTTTACTGCCATACATCTCCTTTTCTGGGCTCTCTCCATCCTGGCCAATTACTGCAGGTGAGGAATTCTTTCCTATTTTTACTGTTAATGTTAACTAAGGAAATGGATAAATGAGGAGCCAGTCAGCCCAGAAAGATTATAATTCTAGTTGATTGAGATGGTTTATATATCAAGTACAAAGGACATCCATATAACCCAAAAATGTTTTAAATAAATCTTTTTCTTAAAACTGAGGGTGACTGGGCACGCTGCGCATGCCTGTACTCCCAGCTACTTGGGAGGCTGTGGTGGGAAGATGGCTTGAGCCCAGGAGTTCTGGGCTGTAGTGCGCTATACCAATCAGATGTCCACACTAAGTTTGGCATCAATACGGTGACCTCCTGGGAGCAGAGGAACACCAGGTTGCCTAAAGAGGGGTGAACCGGCCCAGGTCAGAAATGGAGCAGGTCAAAACTCCTGTGCTGATCAGTAGTAGGATTGCGCCTGTGAATAGCCACTGCACTCCAGCCTGGGCAGCATCGCGAGACACCCCTGTCTCTTTAAAAAAAAAACAAAAACAAAAACAAAAAACCGTGAATTGTGTTATTATTAGGCTAAATATAAAATAGGTTTTTAAAAATATACACTGGTAAGCTCAGTAACATCTGGGAAGCATAAGACAGTCAATGTAGGATGAATTTACTATAATTTATGAATGTTTAATTTTTATATATAAAATTGATAACATTTTGATCATATTAGCTGTATTTTTTTGTGAATATTGAACCACAGCTAACTGTGCCATCAACAGTCCCCAGCCATAGTGAAATGCCTTTTTTTCCTCATTTGTTCTAATGCATGTAAAGAGGCCCTCTGGTAACAGCTTTTATATATTCAAGGGGGAAGTATGGTGGTCCACAAATGATGTGGAAAATCTCTAGCACGCTCCTATCTTGCTTTTTCCTCCATTTTATTTCTCTTGGCAATCTTAACCATTTGTCCTATTCTTATACCTAGTTTATTCTGTTGTTATTGTTTATTCTCCGAAAGCATCAGCAAAGCTCAGTTTTTTCTTTATCCTTTATATCCATAGTCTATTGCCTACCAGACTTTGAGTATCATCTTTATATTCTTGTTCTCTCCCTGGAACTTTCTGTTGAAGTTTTCTACCAATCTAGCCTCTTCTTTTGTGGCTACTTTTTTAGTCTCTTAAAGATCTTTTACTGTATTCTTCTGTAATTATTTTTTCTGTCTATATTTCACATTTAGAATTTTCTTTCCACACTCATAGTGATGATCTTCCCTCCTTCTGTCTACTCTTCTGATTTCCAGGAAGGCTTTCCTTAGACTCAGGCTTCTTGTGACAGTTTGATCCCTATCTGGCCTCTACTTAAACTAGCTCACATGTTTCTGTTCAGCTGTCCTCTGTCCTAATGTCTTGTTCTTTTTTTTCCAGCCTATTCTATCTAGCACTCTTTCTACCTTATTGGTTGTTTTATGATTTATTTATTTGGAGACAGGGTCTGGCTCTGTCACCCAGGCTGGAGTGCAGTGGTATGATCTTGGCTCACTGCAACTTCTGCCTCCTGGGCTCAAGCCATCCTCCCACCTCAGGCTCCCAAGTAGATGGGACAACAGGTGCATACCGCCACATCCAGCTAATTATTGTGTTTTCTGTAGAGACGGGGTTTTGTCGTGTTACCCAGGCTGGTCTTGAACTCCTGAGGTCAAGTGATCTACTCACCTCGGCCTCCCAAAGTGCTGGGATTACAGGCATGAGCCACTGTGCTCAGTGTTGTTTTATTTGTTAATTAATTCCCTAATTTATTCAACAAATGTTATTCTCATCTGTTGTATGTCGGGCTACACTGGGATCTAGAGTAGTAGTGTAGTACTTAGTACATTATAAAGTAATTTTCCCATATGTAATATTTATAGCAGTCTTGTGAGGTAGCATTTTTTTTCCCTACCTCTACCCCCAAGGTATAGGCATTTTTAAGTTATCTCTGTTTTGTAGATGAGGTAAACTAAGCTCAGACTTGTTAAATAGCTTGTCTGACATCATACAGGTAATGGCAGAGCTAGCATCATCTGAATTTACATGCTGTATTTTCTCCCCTACTGACCCTGAAGGGTAGACAGTGGATGAAAAATTGTTTAATGGTATTTGATAATCCATATTATAATTTATTTGTATTACTGGATAGACCTTAGATGGCATAATGAAGATGGAGAGCAATAAGCTTGATTTTTCTTTCTCAGTTGACTGAATTTCCTAGGACTACTCTGTATATAACTTTTGTGGTTTTACTTTTGTTAGGCATTTGAGAACAACCTTTTTCGTGCTCCAATTTATCTTCATAAGATGCCAGAAACTGATTTCCTGATCATTCGGACAAGACAGGGTTACTATATTCGGGAATTAGTGGATATTTTTGTGGTTGGCCAGCAGTGTCCCTTATTTGAAGTTCCTGGGCCTAACTCCAAAAGGGCCAATACACATATTCGAGACTTTCTACAGGTAAGAATGGGAGGATAGGGAGGGGGTTGGGTTGTATATAGAAAGGGTACGTTGGGGCCGGGTGTGGTGGCTCAGCACTTTGGGAGGCTGAGGCAAGTGGATCACTTGAGATTAGGAGTTTGAGACTAGCCTGGCCAACATGGCAAAACCCTGTCTCTACTAAAAATACAAAAATTAACCAGGTGTGGTGGCGTGTGCTTATGGTCCCAGCTACTCTGGAGGCTGAGGCAAGAAAATTGTTGGAGCTTGGTAGGCAGAGGTTGCAGTGACCTGAGGATCATAGCACTGCACTCCAGTCTGGGTAGAGACAGAGTGAGACTGTCTCAGAAAATGTGGGGTGTGTGGGTATGGGAGCACATTAGGAAAGATGAAAATACATTAGAGCTTAGCAAGGGAAGAGGCCCTAGTGAGGACTTTTATCCTTTCCTTTGCCAAAAAAAAAATACACTTGGTTTGTTGGGCAGGTTTTTATTTACCGTCTTTTCTGGAAGAGTAAAGATCGGCCACGGAGGATAAGAATGGAAGATATAAAAAAAGCCTTTCCTTCCCATTCAGAAAGCAGCATCCGGAAGAGGCTAAAGCTCTGCGCTGACTTCAAACGCACAGGTCATATGTTGTAACTAGTTATTTGTCTGCCTTTTTCCAAGAAAAGAATTTTGATGGCTTTGAGTTAAAGGATAAACATACAGTTAATAAAATAGAAATTGATGGCCGTTGAAAGGAGGTAGCAAATCTTCTAAGGCTCTGGTTGTTTTTTTGATTTTGGCTGCCAGGAAATTTAATGTGATTGTTGGATATCTTTTATGAATTGTAGGAAACTTAGCAGTAGGGGTTTTCTTTGGCCAGTCATGCCAACTGTGGCTAGGCCTGTTACAGTTTTGGTTTGCTGTCCCTGTTGCTGTCAATAAATATTAGGGCCTTTGGAATTCAGAATGGTCTCATTTTCTATGTATATGTCTTTTCCAGGGATGGACTCAAACTGGTGGGTGCTTAAGTCTGATTTTCGTTTACCAACGGAAGAAGAGATCAGAGCTATGGTGTCACCAGAGCAGTGCTGTGCTTATTATAGCATGATAGCTGCAGAACAACGACTGAAGGTGAACACCTTCCTCTTGTTCCCCGCCTGCCCCCCCCACCCCCCCCCACCAGAGAGATGAGAGAGAAGACTCTCTCTCTCACTGGCTTAGGGATGATGGTTACTAGATTATTACCAATTACTAAAAAGTTCAAGTTGTATAAAGTACTTCCTATGTCCATCAGTTCTGGAGAAAACTACAGTGTAGCTAAGTATCAGTGGGAAGGCTTAATGAGGAACTTTGCACATATTGTTTTGCTTTGAAAATGGTGACTGGGTGACTTTAATATCTTTGCACAATAAGCATATAAGCAGGGAAAGTACTTGTCAGCCTCTTAGGTGGGCACAGATGATGATGGTGCTGAATGTCTGGTTTACAGAATTCTTTCAAGGCTAAAATAGAAAAGGTCCAGCTGGGGTGGGGCAGCACAGCTCTGTCCCACTGAGTTAATGAGTCTGAGTTAATGAGCATCTCTGTTCAGCTTGTTTATTGGCTGTAACTATCTGTATATCTGCTAGTAAGCTCCTTGGCATGTGGTAATGTATCTTCTCATGGCTTAAGGATGTGCCGTGGTGTTAAGATACAGTGAAAACTTTGTGGAATCCATCTGTGCATATTCTGTACTTGCTATTCAGTAAAAAAAACTTGTGCTTTGTGTTTTTTAACTTACTGATTTATGCATGGATCTGTCCTTTCCAGGATGCTGGCTATGGTGAGAAATCCTTTTTTGCTCCAGAAGAAGAAAATGAGGAAGATTTCCAGATGAAGATTGATGATGAAGTAAGGCTTTTTACTAGTTTGTATTAGTCTTTAATACATCTCATTTGTCCTTTTAAAACAGACAACTTTGTTGAGATAAAATTAATAAACAACAAACTGTACACATTTAAAGTATGCCATCTGATGCTTCCTACTTTATCCATGTCAGCAGAAAATAGACAACTTTATTAAGATAAAATTGACGTACAGTAAACGGCACACATTTAAAGTATACTATTTGATGCCTTCCTGCTTTATTCATTTCAGAAAAGATATTTGATATGTCAAATATTTGATATGATAGGTTTTTTTTGTTTGTTTTTTTGAGATGGAGTTTTATTCTGTCACCAAGCTAGAATGCAGTGGTGTGATCTTGGCTCACTGCAACTTCCGCCTACCGGGTTCAAGCGATCTTCCTGCCTCAGCCTCCCGAGTAGCTGGGACTACAGGTGTGTGCCACCATGCCCAGCTAATTTTTTGTATTTTTATTACAGATGGGGTTTCACCATTTTGGCCAGGCTAGTCTCAAACTCCTGACCTCAACTGATACCTGCGTCTTGGCCTCCCAAAATGCTGGGATTACAGGCATGAGCTACTGTGCCTGGCAGAATTTTCATTTTCTTTTTTTTTTTTTTTTTTTTTTTTTAAGAAAAACGACTTTGACAGATTTATAAGACTCTACGTGATTTGGGACTTAATATAACTCTGACCTCCTTTCATCTCCTGTCACTGCCTGTCTTACAGTCTAAGCTCCAACCATACTGAAGTTCATTCAGTTTCTTAAATTTCTCTCTTCTTCCAGAATTTTGCAACTGTTACGTCCTCTGCTGACATTTTTTTCTCCACTCCTCTGCCATTTGACTCTCATTTACAGGTTATTTTCTCTGGGAATCTTTTCCTTTTTCCCTCATTTCACCCTGGGTTCGGATTGGATGATAATTCTCCTTTCATTATGTACATGTAGCACCTCTTTACTTTTTTTTTTTCCCCAAGACAGGGTCTTGCTTTGGTTACCCTGGCTGTACTGTGGCGAGATCACAGCTCTCCATGGCCTCAAACTCCTGGGCTCAAGCAATCCTTCTACCTCAGCCTCTCGAGTAGCTGGGACAACAGGCACACACCACCACACCCAGTTAATTGTTTACATTTTTTTGTAGAAATGGGGTCTCATGGCCTGGCGCAGTGGCTCACACTTGTAATCTCAGTGCTTTGGGAGGCCGAGGTGGGTGGATCACCTGAGGTCAGGAGTTCGAGACCAGCTTGGCCAACATGGTGAAATCCTGTCTGTACTAAAAATACAAAATTAGGCCAGGTGTGGTGGCTCATGCCTGTAATCCTAGCACTTTGGGAGGCCAAGGCGGGCGAATCACGAGGTCAGGAGTTTGAGACCAGCTTGGACAATATGGTAAAACCCCATCTCTACTAAAAATAAAAAATTAGCCAGGTGTGGTGGCACGCATCTGTAGTCTGACCTGGTCAGGAGGTTGAGGCAGGAGAATCGCTTGAACCCGGGAGGCGGAGGTTGCAGTGAGTCAAGATCGCACCACTGGACTCCATCTTGGATGATAGAGCGAGACTCTGTCTCAGAAAAAATATATATAAAATTAACCAGGCGTGGTGGTGCATGCTTGTAATCCCAGCTACTCGGGAGGCCGAGGCAGAAGAATCACTTGAACCTGGGAGGCAGAGGTTGCAGCAAGCTGAGACCATGCCATCACACTCCAGCCTGGACAAAAAGAGTGACACTTAGTCTCAAAACAAAGAAACAAAAGAAATGGGGTCTCACTGTGTTGCTCAGGCTGATCTTGAACTCCTGGGTTCAAACTATCGTCCTGCCTTGGCTTTCTAAAGTGTTGGGATTATAGGCATGAGCCACTGTGCCTGGCGTCCTTTACTTTCTTACCATGATCACATAGTGCTGAACTTGGTTTGCTGTTTTTCCCTCATTGACTTGAGGTTTATGAAAAGTAGCATGGAGTATTGTGTAGTTGGTATTCAATAAATATTTGTTAAATGAATTAAGTAATTATAAAATGAAGCAGAAAATGAGGCCACACAGAGTGAGTAAAGAATCATTGTTGTACTATTTTGAGGTTGGAATGAAAAATGAGTAGATTTCTAAGAATTTCAGAAATTCAGAATTCTGTTGAGGCCGGGCACAGTGGCTCAGGCCTGTAATCCTAGCACTTTGGGAGGCCAAGGCAGGAGTATTGTTTGAGGCCAGGAGTTCAAGACCAACCTGGCCAACACAGTGAGATCCTGCCTCTAAAAAAGAAAAAACAAATTTTTTTAATTAAAAAGAAAAAAAGAATTCTGTTGAGTGGCTTTCAAGATTGAATTTTAGAGAATTGGCCATTTTCTTGCTAATCACGTGTACTCTTTTTTGAGACAGAGTTTTGCTCTTGTTGTCCAGGCTGGAGTGCAATTACAGAATCTCGGCTCAGTGATTCTCCTGCCTCAGTCTCCCAATTAACTGAGATTACAGGCATGGGCTACCACACCTGGCCGATTTTGTAATTTTCATAGAGACGAGGTTTCTCCATGTTGGTCAGGCTGGTCTCGAACTCCTGACCTCAGGTGATCTGCTCACCATGGCCTCCCCAAAGTAGGGGAGGCAGGTGTGCGCCACCATGCCTGGTCAACTCCTTTTTTTTTTTTTTAAGACAGAATCTCACTCTGTCACCCACAGTGGAGTGCAGTGGTGCAATCTCTGCTCACTGCAACCTCTGCCTCCTGGGGTCAAGCCATTCTCATGCCTCAGGCCCCTGAGTAGCTGGGATTATAGGTTTGCGCCACCACACATGGCTGATTTTTGTATTTTTAGTAGAGACAGGGTTTCACCATGTTGGCCAGGCTGGTCTTGAACTCCTGGTCTCAAGATACCTGCCTGCCTCAGCCTCTCAGAGTGTTGGGATTACAGGCATGAGCCACCACACCTGGCATCATGTGTACTGCTGACTGGTCTGTGTGGGCAGGCACAGTCACCCTTTGGCTTAATTATGTAAGAATTTCGGGGGGTTTAGTAAACACTATTCAGGGTCCCATGAGAGGACAGACCTTTTTGACCAAACCAGTGGCAGAAATAGAATGGGCTTTGGTTTAGTGTCACTGGCATAGGGGGCCCATGCTTTTAAAGCAAGCATATCAACTATTTTGAAAAAATAGATTTCATTCCCTAACAGCTATTTGAGCAATTGGACAATAAAATGTAGTCATTAGTCTAACTTTGAGCATCATGACTGTGAGGGAAACACTGTCCTTCAGAATGCTTATTGAAATCCAAAGGATATGGGGCTGAAGGGATACCACACTGTTCCTTATTTTTCTCCTTATCTTGGCTGAGCTCTTAATCTCTTAACTTGATTTTTGTGGACAGTTTAAGAAAGCATGAACCCACAAAAATTAAAAAGTAGAAAAAAAGAAAGCATGAAATTGTTTGTAATTATATTACTCTTGTAGGTATTTGCCCTGAAAATCTTTTTTTTTTAATCTCAGGTTCGCACTGCTCCTTGGAACACCACAAGGGCCTTCATTGCTGCCATGAAGGGCAAGTGTCTCCTAGAGGTGACTGGGGTGGCCGATCCCACAGGATGTGGTGAAGGATTCTCCTATGTGAAGATTCCAAACAAACCAACACAGCAGAAGGTGAGATTGTGTTTATTTCTAGAATGAGAAAGTCAAGGGAGAAAGAAATGGGTGAGTGGAGGACTTGGAATGTAGTTAAGTTAGAAAAATGACTTAGATGCCTACTTATAAGGAGCTCAGGTTCTTAAGATTCTTACTTTTTTTGTTGTTTGAGATAGGATGATAAAGAGCCGCAGCCAGTGAAGAAGACAGTGACAGGAACAGATGCAGACCTTCGTCGCCTTTCTCTGAAAAATGCCAAGCAACTTCTACGTAAATTTGGTGTGCCTGAGGAAGAGGTGAGTGTGGAAGTGAAAACGTAGAGGATACTAGGGGCTTTCTGTAGAGAGGGAATTGCTAGGAGTCAGATGTAAAGAACTATCTGGGGAACTTTGTATTGTAGGGTATAGTAGGCTAAGTCTTAGATATTGTTTCAGGAGTTACCTTTCTTTGTAATCTGCTTTGGGATGATTTTTTTTTTTGGTCTAACTAATTGTGTACATTGGCTAGTCCTTTGAAATTCCTGAATGATGTGTGTGTGTGTGTGTGTGTGTGTGTGTATTTGCGTGTGGCTGTTTGTCTTACAGATTAAAAAATTGTCCCGCTGGGAAGTGATTGATGTGGTGCGCACAATGTCAACAGAACAGGCTCGTTCTGGAGAGGGGCCCATGAGTAAATTTGCACGTGGATCAAGGTTTTCTGTGGCTGAGCATCAAGAGCGTTACAAAGAGGAATGTCAGCGCATCTTTGACCTACAGAACAAGTGGGTCGTTTTAATGCTGCAGAAAATCCTAGATGGAAAGGGGAGAAGTTCCAGGCACTATTTCATAATAAAGAGGAGGTCACTTAAAAGTTTCACTACCTAGGTAGTCAGATAGCCAGCATGTCAGGGTAGTATCTGTTTGTAATACCACCACCAGGGTACCTACTCCTTCAAACCAACTTGGCAAAATTTTTGTATGGAAAGAGATGCTGGTCTTGAGCTCTAGGTTTCATGACAACTCTTATGGCCTACTTGGGCCTAACAGACAGCACAATGGTAGCAGGTGACAGATGGGTGGGGTTTTTTCTAATGGTTTAGGTGTGAGAGGAGAGTAATACACTATTAAAAATGACCAGCGTGCTGATTTATTTCTCAAGTTCTCTCCAGGAATTCTGAAAGAGTTACTACAATTTTTCAAACTTGTCTTGTTTACCAAACGTCTAGAAAAACTTTGTAAAGCTTTTCTGTTAAGGGCCCCATGGCTTAGTGGATTTTGAGTATGCCTTTTTTAAGGTTGATCTCCCAGTTTTTTACTTTTGCCTGCAATCATATTTCTTTTTTTTTTTTTTAATTTCTTTTGTTAACCATATTTTTTTAGCTCTTTCTGCACATTGATTTTTCTCTTTTTAGGGTTCTGTCATCAACTGAAGTCTTATCAACTGACACAGACAGTAGCTCAGCTGAAGATAGTGACTTTGAAGAAATGGGAAAGAACATTGAGAACATGTTGCAGAACAAGAAAACCAGCTCTCAGCTATCACGTGAACGGGAGGAGCAGGAGCGGAAGGAACTACAGCGAATGCTACTGGGTGAGGATAGTGGCTTCACAAGACAGATACAAAAGAGAAGGATTGAAAAAGGAGCATAAATAACTGCAGACGGTAATTGAGGTAGATCTGGAGGCAGAAGATATAGGGGATGCATGTGGAAGTCTATAGATGAAGTAGAAAGCTTTTTACAAACTGGACTCTAGGCTTGTCTGTGGAGGACAAATTGAAAAGATGCTGTCAATCCACTGCTGTCTCTGTATCAGGTGCTTGGCCAAGCCTGGGCTATCAGTGCTGTACTTCAAATGAGCTTTTTGTGCATTTATCCTAGAGGATAAGAGTTTTTTTTGTTTTGTTTTTTGAGATGGAGTTTCACTCTTGTTGCCCAGGCTGGGGTACAATGGCGCGATCTTGGCTCACTGCAATCTCCACCTCCTGGGTCCAAGTGATTCTCCTGCTTCAGCCTCCCGAGTAGTTGGGATTATAGGCATGCGCCACCATGCCTGGCTAATTTTGTATTTTTAGTAGAGACAGGGTTTCTCCATGTTGGTCAGGCTAGTCTTGAACTCTGGACCTCAGGTGATCCACCTGCCTCGGCCTCCCAAAGTGCTGGGAATATAGGTGTCAGCCATTGCACCTGGCCAAGAGTTATTAATACAGAATCTGTAAGTGAATTTAGGGAGTTGTCTTTGAAACTTCTGAAATTACATGTAAAAATATGCAAATATACATTTTCTTTCTTTTTTTTGGAGACGGGGTTTCATTCTGTCACCCAGGCTGGAGTGCAGTGGTACTTGGCTTACTGCAGCCCCCGCCTCCCAGGCTCAAGCAATCCTCCTGCCTCCGCCTCCCGAGTAGCTGGGACTACAGGTGCACACCACCATGCCTGGCTAATTTTTGTATTTTTTATAGACATGAGACTTTACCATGTTGCCCAGGATGTCTTGAACTCCTGAGCTCAAAGTGGTCCACTTGCCTCTGCCTCCCAAAATGTTGGGATTACAGGCATGAGCTACTGCACCTGGACTTATATGTGCATTTTCTGAGAACATTGATGGCTTTCAGAAGATCCTCAGAAGGAGTCTTAGATCCTAAAAAAAAAGTTTTAAAATTGTGGAAATTGAGGGTGGGAATAATAATGACCTGAATTGAGTTGGGATATGGAGGGGATTGAGGATGAAAATCAAGGCAACCTTAAGATTTTATTCTGGGATTACTAGAAAGATGTTGGTACCATTGATTACAAAAGTAGTAAATTTCAAGGTCTGGCATGGTGACTCACGCCTGTAATCCCAGTACTTTGGGAGGCAGAGGCGGGCAGATCACCTGTGGTCCAGGAGTTCAAGACCAGCCTGGCCAACATGGTGAAACCCCATCTCTACAAAAATTAGCCAGGTATGATGGTGGGTGGCTGTAATCCCAGCTATTTGGGAGGCTGAGGCAGTAGAATCACTTGGACTTGGGAGGCAGAGGTTGCAGTAGCCAGAGTAAACTCTGTCTCAAAAAAAAAAAAAAAAAACCTGCATTTGAACAAGATCCCCAGGTGATTTCTATTCATATTAATGTTTGAGAAGCATATGCTAGCTAGGCTTTAAGACTCAGGACTTGTTTTCGTAGTGCCATTTATTTTTCTCCGAATTGCATGCTTGGGTACTTTTTTTTTTTTTTTAATGGTCTCATTCTGTTGCCCAGGCTGGAGTGCAGTGGTGCAACCATGGCTCGTTCACTGCAGACCTAACCTCCTGGGCTCAAGGGATCTTCCCACCTCAGCCTCTTGAGTAGCTGGGACTATAGGTGTATACCACCACACCTGGCTAGTAGAAAAAAAATTATACAGTGTCTTCCTTTGTTGCCCAGGCTGGTCTCAAACTCCTGGGCTCAAGCCATCCTCCTACTTTAGCTTCCCCAAATGCTGAGATTACAGGCATAAGCCACTTCAGTTGGCCTTGCATGCTTTTATTTGTAATGTGATCGTCACCCACTTCCTATTTGGTCTTTTCTCTTGCCCTTTTGTTAAGAGGAGTCCGTTTCTCGATCTCCTATAGCAAACATGTAGTTCTTTGAGGTTCTTTCAGAACTTTTTGTACTTAGAGAAGTTGGGAAATTGGCTAGGCATGGTGACTCACGCCTATAATCCCAGCCTGTTTCGTGGCCAAGGCTGGCCTATTGCTTGAGCCCAGGAGTTAAGAGACCAGCCTGGGCAACATGACAAGACCCCGTCTCTACGAAAATTTACCTGGATGTCGTGGCACACACCTGTAGTCCCAGCTACTCAGGAGACTGAGGTGGGAGGATGGATTGGGCCTGGGAGATGCAGGTTGCAGTGAGCTGAGATTGCACCCCTGTACTCTAGTCTGGGTGACAGAGCGAGAGAGATCCTATCTCAAGAAAAATAAAAATAAAAAAAAGTGGGGAAATCGACAGTGCCTAAAATGAAGTCAGGAAAGGACAAATCAGTATATTCCTGGGACTAATGATTACTTTGATGCTTTTTGTAGAATTGAGCTTTGATATCTCCACTGAACCCCAAGAAAATGATCATTTGGGAGATAAGGGGAACGTTTGAAAATCTTTTGTACCTTGCAGCAGCAGGCTCAGCAACATCAGGAAACAATCACAGAGATGATGACACAGCTTCTGTGACTAGCCTTAACTCTTCCGCCACTGGACGCTGTCTCAAGATTTATCGCACATTTCGAGATGAAGAGGGAAAAGAGTATGTTCGCTGTGAGACAGTCCGAAAACCAGCTGTCATTGATGCCTATGTGCGTATACGGACTACAAAAGATGAAGAATTCATGTGAGTTTGATTCAGCACTTTTATTTTTTTCTTTAAGGCCAGTCTTGCTCTGGCCCAGGCTGTAGTGCAGTGGCATGATCTCTGCTCACTGCAACCTCCACCTCCTGGGTTCAAGCGATTCTCGTGCCTCAGCCTCCTGAGTAGCTGGGATTATAGACGTGCATGACCATGCCCAGCTAATATTTGCATTTTTAGTAGAGATGGGGTTTTGCCACGTTGGCCAGGCTGGTCTTGAACTCGGCTCAAGCAGTCTGCCTGCCTCAGCCTCCCAAAGTGCTGGGATTACAGGCATGAGCCACGGCGCCTATCACCACTTTTGAGTGTGATAGAGAGAATAATAATGATGGGGAATGGTGACTGGGGGAGGGGGCTTGAGTTTTAGTGACAGGATTCTTCACAGTTGTTTCTAGAACTCTGCTGTAATTGAGAGCTGTCTTGCCTTTAGATTTTGGGTTTGAATAGAGCCAGATTACAGGGAAAATTCTGTCCTTTATTTGCCACAAGATAAAGGCATGTCTTGTTCCATTTTGGTCCTTTGCATTTTGATTGATTGGTTTGCAAAAATCGAGATTACTCAGGACTTATTCTAAGAGAGTTACCTCTGCAAATGGAGTGCTGATTAGGGAGGGAGATGGGAATGGTATGTAGCCCTTTTTCTCTTAGCCTGGATGGATTACTTTAGTCCTGAGGTGTTAAGCTATCAGGATAGTCTTCTTGGTTAAGGTTTGCTTATGGTCCTGTGATTTTTTTCTTCCTCTGCCTCCCACATTGTTCAGTCGAAAATTTGCCCTTTTTGATGAACAACATCGAGAAGAGATGCGAAAAGAACGGCGGAGGATTCAAGAGCAGCTGAGGCGTCTTAAGCGGAACCAGGAAAAGGAGAAGCTCAAGGGTCCTCCTGAGAAGAAGCCCAAGAAAATGAAGGAGCGTCCTGACCTAAAAGTAAGTATAATGTTGTGTGATTACAGGTAATGGAACAAAGGAAGAAAGTATACCTTTTCCTTTAGCTTTTGACATCCTCTTTTACTGGGAATGAGGGAAGTATATTGTGGAAAGCTGGTTTGAATTGATGTGACTTCTTGAGCGTTCTCAGTACTAATGTGAGTGGTATTGACAATTCCACATCCAATCTGGTGCCATTGTTTCTCTTTCTCTCTCTCTCTCTCTGTTTTAGACAGGGTCTGGCTCTGTTGCCCAGGCTGGAGCACACTGGTATGATCTTGGCTCACTGCAGCCTCTGCCTCCCGGGCTCAAGCCATCCTCCTACATCTGCCTCCCGAGTAGCTGGGGCTATAGGCATGTGCCACCACATCTGGATAATTTTTGTATTTTTTGTAGAGATGGGGTCTTGCCATGTTGCCCAGGCTAGTCTCAAACTCCTGAGCTAAAGTGATCCTTCTACCTTGGCTTCCCAAAGTGCTGGGATTGCAGACATGAGCCACTTTGCTCACCCAGTGCTGCTGTTTTCATTGGCTGTCATTTGTTTTGTTTTTGTTTGTTTTTTTGAGATGGAGTTTTGCTCTTGTTGTCCAGGCTGGAGTGCAGTGGTGTGATCTTGGCTCACTGCAACCTCTGCCTCCCGGCTTCAAGTGATTTTCCTGCCACAACCTCCTGAATAGCTGGGCTTAAAGGTGTCTGCCACCATGCCTGGCTAATTTTTTATATTTTTAGTGAAATGGGGTTTCACAATGTTGGCTAGGCTGATCTTGAACTCCTGACCTGGTGATCCATCTGCTTTGGCCTCCCAAAGTGCTGGGATTACAGGCATTGAGCCACCATGCCTGGCCTGTCATTTATTGTGTTTTTGTTTTGTTATGTTTTGTTTTGTTTGTTTCCGAGACAGTGTCTCACTCTGTTGCCCAGCCTGGGGTGCAATGGTGCAATCTCAGCTCATTGCAACCTCTGCCTTCTGGGTTCAAGTGATTCTCGTGCCTCAGCCTCCCAAATAGCTGTGCTACCACGCCCAGCTAGTTTTTGTATTTTTAGTAGAGATGGGGTTTTACCATGTTAGCCAGGCTAGTCTCAAACTCTTGATCTCAGGTGATCTGCCCACCTCAGCCTCCCAAAGTGCTGGGATTACAGGCACGAGCCACCGCTCCTGGCCTTATTCTTTATCTGAAATATTTTCTAGAAGTTGAGATAGGTTTGGTAGGTTTTTTGTTTGTTTGTTTTAGAGGCAGTCTTGCTTTGTCGCTCAGGCTAGAGTGCGGTGGTGTGATCTCTTGGCTCACTGCAACCTCTGCCTCCCGGGTTCAAGGGATTCTCATGCCTCACCCTCCCGAGTAGCTGGGATTACAGGCATGCACCACTATGCATAGCTAATTTTTTATATTTTTAGTAAAGACAGGGTTTTACTATGTTGGCCAGGCTGGTCTCGAACTCCTGGCTTCAAGTTATCCTCCCGCTTTGGCCTCCCAAAGTGTTGAGATTACACTCATTAGCCACCACTCTTGGCCCAGGTTTGGTAGGTTTTTTAACATGTACTTTCAGACCGGGTGCGGTGGCTCAAGCCTATAATCCCAGCACTTTGGGAGGCCGAGGCAGGTGGATCACGAGGTCAAGAGATCGAGACCATCCTGGTCAACATGGTGAAACCCCGTCTCTACTAAAAATACAAAAAAATTAGCTGGGCATGGTGGCGCATGCCTGTAATCCCAGCTATTCAGGAGGCTGAGGCAGGAGAATTGCCTGAATCCAGGAGGCGGAGGTTGCAGTGAGCCGAGATCGCGCCATTGCACTCCAGCTTGGGTAGCAAGAGCGAAACTCCATCTCAAAAAAAAAAAAAAAAAAAATGTACTTTCATGTCTCTTGCCTGTGTATATACATCATATGTATTTCTAAATATGTATCTTTAAAATATTGCACATATTAAAAGAAGCAGCAAAAATAAAACATACGTTTTTCCATAACTTAGTAGGATTATAGATAATACTGTGATTGTACTAGCATCATAAGATGAGGTAGTTGTGGTATAGTGGAAAGAGCTGTGAACTTAGAAATGGAAGATCTGAATTCGTTTAATAGGTCTGCGACCTTCTCCAGGCTTGTTTTCTCTAATATAAAATATGTCCCAGTGGTGTTATATTAAATGATATAACTCAAGGGAAGCACTTTGTAAACTATAAAATATTCAACAAATGTAAAGAGTTCTTAATGCGTACTGAGGTCATTAAGTATTTTAATGTTCCTTTCTTGTATGTGGCATTAGATAAGTGTGATACAGTATTGGTCCCATTTTACAGATGAAACTAAGGTCTAAGATACCAGAGCTACTCATTTGCAAAACTGAGATGGAGACTTGGTGTTATCAAACCTTTTTCTTGGTTTGAGTAGAGAATAGGAATATACCTTGCAGGCTGATTATGCTTCTGAATGTAGACATTGGGGCTTCCAACAGCTTTTCTCCTGCATATTTAATATTTTCATAGTTTACAACTTAAATTGGGAGTGGGAATCATCTTCTTTTATTTTATTTTTCCCTTATCTGATATTTAAAGCAATGTTTAGTCTCTGGATTTCATTTTTTTTCCATGTGTTGTTTCTATACATGCAGTGTTTTTCTAGTGGCTTCTGATTGATCAGTGCATAACAATTCTATTGGAGCAAAAGTTCTGAAGCTGACTTTGTTTTTTCCCTATGTTGTATATGTAGCTGATCTTTGAACAACATGGATTTGAACTGCATGGGTCCACATATGTGTGGATAGTGGTATGTGGAGCCTGTGTATATGGAGGGCTGGCTTTTTGTATATATGGTTTCACTATGTGTGGATTTTGTTACACTTGGGGGTCCTGGAACTAATCCCCTGCATATACTGAGGGATGACTGTATTTCTTACCTGCTTATCTCTGGTATGTGTTTTAGCCTACTTACCTCTGACATGTTTGATACTTTTCCTTTTGCAGCTGAAATGTGGGGCATGTGGTGCCATTGGACACATGAGGACTAACAAATTCTGCCCCCTCTATTATCAAACAAATGCGCCACCTTCCAACCCTGTTGCCATGACAGAAGAGCAGGAGGAAGAGTTGGAAAAGACAGTCATTCATAATGATAATGAAGAACTTATCAAGGTTGAAGGAACCAAAATTGTCTTGGGGAAACAGCTAATTGAGAGGTAAGAGATAGCAGGCAGGAAGTGCTGTGGGACAGATTTATTTGAGGTTGGTTGTATTGGTGGCTGGCAGGTGTGGATGTGATATGTTCTCTGAAGTGGAACTGAAGGAACTGGGATTTTGATGGCTTTTCCTCAGTAATTGTTGCCAGTAATGAAATTATAGCATTCGTTAGGTTATACCACTTGTTTTGGGGCATGCTGCCTAACTTCTGAGTCTGTTTCCTTAGTTACAAAATAAAACCACCCTTACCAGGGTAATGAAGAGAAAATGAGACAGACTACAAAGCATATAGTACAGTGCCTGACATATAGTAGATACTCAGTAGATGTTAATTTTCTCTTCTACTTCCATATGATTATAATATTTGCAAGGTCCCTAATCTTGTAGTGTTTTTTTGAGACAGTCTTGCTCTGCCACCCAGGCTAGAGTGCAGTGGCTCACTGCCACCTCTGCCTCCTGGGTTCAAGCGATTCTAGTGCCTCAGCCTCCCACATAGTTGGGATTGGCCTGCCTTGGCCTCCCAGAGTGCTGGGATTAGAGACATGAGCCACCATGCCCAGCCTTGTAGTGTTCTAATAAAGGACCATCCCAAAAGATGGAAGAAACATATAAACTGTGCTTATACTTGTGTCTTATCCTCAGAGAGTTTAATAGATATTAAAATGGAGAAGTTGTAAAGTTCTTTCCCCTAACTTTTATAGTTTGAAAATGGCAAACCTACAGAAAAGTTGAAAGACTATAGTATATAATTTCTCAATATCCACCAATTGTTAACATTTTGCTACATTTGCTTCATTTTTATATACCTAAAACTTTTTTTTTCTGAATCATTTGGAAGTAAGTTGGAGGCATCATATTTCACTCCTAAGAAAGTTAACGTTAATAATATATAATATTCAGATCTCGTTCAGTCTTCCCCAGTTGTCTCAGTGTCCTCTTTATTGCCTTTGTCCCCAGTTCTGGATTCATTCCCAGTTCAAACATTAAATATATTTTGAATCACTCTTAATCTAGAATGTTCTCCCTATCTTTTATGTTTTTCTTTTCTTTCTTTTTTTTTTTTTTTTTAAGATAGGGTCTGGTTCTGTTACCCAGGCTGGAGTATAGGGGCATGATCTCAGCTCACTGCAACCTCCGCCTCCCAAGCTTAAGTCATTCTCTTACCTCAGCATCTGGAGTAGTTGGGACTACACGCATGCACTACCACACCTGCCTAATTTTTGTATTTTTTGTAGAGACAGGATTTTGCCGTGTTGCCCAGGCTGGTCTCAAACTCCTGGGCTCAAGCAATCTTCCTGCCTCAGCTTCCCAAAGTGCCAAAACTACAGGTATCAGCCACTGCACCCAGTCCCATTATGTTTTTCATGACATTGAATTTTTTTGAAGATTCCCAGCCAATTGTCTCAAAATATTCCACATTCTGGGTTTGTCTGATTGTTCTCTCATTGATTAGATTCTAATTAAATATTGTTGGCAAGACATTTAATGTCATATTTAGGTGATATACTTATTATACCATATCAGCAAGCACATAATGTCACTGTTTAGATCATATTGTTAAAGTGGTAATTCTCAGATCCTACAATAAAGTATGCTTTTTCTTTGTAATTAACATGTTGGTGAATATCCTGTTGCCAGACCATCTTTGAATAGTTTTAGCATCAGTTGATGACATTGCCTTATTCAGTTATTTCAATGGGGGTTCCAAAATGGTAATTTTTCTAATTCTAGCATTTCTTCTATATTGGCTAACATTTTTCTATAAAAAAGAGCTTTCTACTCTCCCTTTTTAAGTATTACTATGGATTCTGAAATTGTTAACTTTGTAAATTCAATGTTGTATAATTCTTCACATAATGAATTTTGATGCTCACATAGTTTCCCAAATTTGACTCCCTCAAGCCAGATCCTGTGTGTGTTTTTTTTTTTAATGACCTTGTAAATATTTGAGAACTTTTTGCTTTCTGGCACAAGATTTTTTTTTTTTTCTCTCTCTCTCAAGATGGAGTCTTGCTCTGTTCCCCAGACTGGAGTTCAGTGGTGCAATCTCGGTTTGCTGTAACCCCTGCCTCCCAGGTTCAAGCAATTTTGCCTCAGCCTCCCAAGTAACCAGCTTGCCCAGTTAATGTTTGTATTTTTAGTAGAGGTGAGGTTTCACCATGGTGGCCAGGCTGATCTTGAACTCCTGACCTCAAGCCTGGCCACCATGGTGAAACCCCAGCTCTACTAAAAATACAAACATTAGCTGGGCAAGCTGCTTACTTGCCCAGGTTCAAGTTGGGGCTACAGGCGTGTGCTACCACACCTGGCTAATTTTTGTATTTTTAGTAGAGATGGGATTTCGCCATGTTGGTCAGGCTGGTCTCGAACTCCTGAGCTCAGGCAATCCCTCTACCTTGGCCTCCTAAAGTGCTGAAATTACAGACATGAGCCAACACACCCAGCCCCCATCCTTGTTGATTTAATTATTAATATCTGTAATAGTCATTGTTTTTTGAAGCACATTAAAAGAGGAAGATAAGGCTGGGCATGGTGGCTCATGCTTATAATCACACCACTTTGGGAGGCTGAGGTGGGAGGATCACTTGAGCTCGAGTTTGAGACCAGTCTAGGCAATATAGTGAGACCCTGTTTGTATTACTAAAAAAACAGTTTTAAAATTTAAAAAATGAAGAAGAGGAAAATGTGATACCTTGATCCCTTATAGTGTAAGAGAAGAAGGTGAATAAGCTTTAATGATTGAGGGAAGCCCAAACTAGTTTGTTTTGTTTTTTTCAAACCAGTTTTTAATTTCTTGTTTCCATTCTGAATGAGTTAGGTGTACTAGCTTTTTAACCTTTAAGGAAGAATGTTGGGACCGGACATGGTGGCTCACACCTGTAATCCCAGCTCTTTGGGAGGCCAAGGCGGGTGGATCATCTGAGCTCAGGATTTTGAGACCAGCCTGATCTACATGGTGAAACCCTGTCGCTAATAAAAATACAATAATTAGCCAGGTGTGGTGGCAGGCACCTGTAGTCTCAGCTACTTGGGAGGTTGAGGCAGGAGAATCACTTGAACCTGGGAGGTGGAGGTTATAGTGAGCTGAGATTGCACCATTGCACTCCAGCCTGGGTAACGAGTGAAACTACATTTCAAAAAAAGAGATAGAATGTTGGAACTCGATTCTTAAAATTCTTTAGCCTGGTTTCCTTATCTTCCTAATAGGAAACTGAGGTTAAACTGTGATTTAGTTATTTATTAATTTGGAGAGCCTATGAGGACTTACCTGATCTGAGCCTTAGAAGGTGGATGTCTGGCCTTTGGTTTGGCATTTTCCTCCCTAGGCTTATTCTTAGGTACCTTGGACTTTTTGTATTATAGTTGCTTTTTTTTCCTGGGGACTAGAAATCAGGGCTGCATCTTATGAAAGTGTTTTGATTGCAGTGCGGATGAGGTTCGAAGAAAATCTCTGGTTCTCAAGTTTCCTAAACAGCAACTTCCTCCAAAGAAAAAACGGCGAGTTGGAACCACTGTTCATTGTGACTATTTGAATGTGAGTCTGGGCGTTGCTTCCTTCTGATTAAGTGGGTTTTCATTGATTCCCCTGGCCGTGTATGCCATGGCTCTGACAGCCTTAGATTCTCCATTTGCCTTGCCCTGAGAATGATGGGTACTGTTCATTGTAAGATTTTTTTTTCTAAATTTTTTTTCTTTTTACGCTTCACAAATTTGCCTGTCATCCTTGTGCAGGGGCCATGCTAATCTTCTCTGTATCAGTCCAATTTTAGTATATGTGCTGCCGAAGCGAGCACTTACGGTAAGATTTCTAAAACATGTTTGTCTAGTTAGAGAATGTGGATTTTTTTTTTTTTTGAGATGGAATCTCACTCCGCCCAGGCTGGAGTGCAGTGACGTGATGTCGGCTTACTGCAGCCTCCATCTCCCAGGTTCAAGCAATTCTTCTGCAGCTGGGATTACAGGTACACACTACCACGCCCAGCTAATTTTTGTATTTTTTTTTGAAGACGGGGTTTCACCATGTTGGCCAAGCTGTTTTTGAACTCCTGACCTCAAGTCATCCGCCCACCTCTGCCTCCCAAAGTGCTGGGGTTAGAGGCATAAGCCACTGTGCCTGGCTAATTTTTCTATTTTTATTAGAGATGAGGATTTGCCATATTGACCATGCTGGTCTTGAACTTCTGACCTCAGGTAGTCCACTCACCTTGGCCTCCCAAAGTGCTGGGATTACAGGTGTGAACCATTGTGCTTGGCTGATTTTTGTGGGGTTTTTGGTTTTGTTTTTGTTTTGAGACAGAGTCTTGCTCTGTCACCCAGGCTGGAGTGCAATGGTGTGATCTTGGCTCACTGCAGCATCTGCCTCCCAGGTTCAAGTGATCCTCCTACCTCTGCCTCCTGAGTAGCTCGGATTACAGGCATATGCCACCACACCTAGCTAATTTTTGTATTTTTAGTGGAGATCGGGTTTCTCTGTGTTGCCCCAGATGGTCTTGAACTCCTGCCTCAAGTGGTCTGCCTGCCTTGGCCTCCCAAAGTGCTGGGATTATAGGCGTGAGCTACCATGCCCAGGCAGAATGTGGATTTTTTTTTTTTTGGTCTGAGGAGGCATTCTGATTTCTTGTTTCTCCTCAGAGACCTCATAAGTCCATCCATCGGCGACGCACAGACCCTATGGTGACGCTATCATCCATCTTGGAGTCCATCATCAATGACATGAGAGATCTTCCAAATGTGAGTTCATTGCACTGGATATCTATAGTATGGATATTAAGATCCTTTGTTCTGTCTGTGATTTCCAGTAGGGGGCAGTAATCTATAGGTCTAGGCACCTCGAATTTTGGGGGATGTCATTTTTAATTTTTTTTTTAAAGCAGTTTAATAGAGCAAACAGATCTGCTCCATCTAGAAAGATTTCTTTCAGAGTTGATAGGTTAAGATGTGTGAGTCTTCAGGAATTGGCTCTGGCAAGTGTTCTTTGCTGATGTATGGTTCTGGCTCTTGTTTGCAGACATATCCTTTCCACACTCCAGTTAATGCAAAGGTTGTAAAGGACTACTACAAAATCATCACTCGGCCAATGGACCTGCAAACACTTCGTGAAAATGTGCGTAAACGCCTCTACCCATCTCGGGAAGAGTTCAGAGAGCATCTGGAGCTAATTGTGAAAAATAGTGCAACCTACAATGGTAAGAATCACATGTCCCATGACTGCAAAGGTTCCTGTTCAGATCCTTATTTATTCCTTACTGGCCCAAAATTCAGACTGGATTGGACCGAGAGGACTACAGTGCATTTGTGCATTCATTTGTGGATATGAAAATCAGATAATATACATTTTCAGTTATTTAATAAATATCACTTCTTTTTATTCCCACTGTTTTTAGTTCTTATATCCTCTGGAGAGTTTGGAGTCTGTCTATTGCAATGAAACAGTTGCATGGAAAGTAGTAGAAGAGGTGAGCCTAGGTTAGAAAAGAGAGACATTCAGTGTGGATGGAACCTGTGTAGAGTATGCACTTGTGACCATATTCGCTGTGTCTGAATCTTTGATTTGATCTACAAATATGTTAGAGGTGCTCAAAAGCTAAGAAGACAAAAGAGGAAGAAATCTGTGTCTTTTTTTTTCCTTGTGAGACAGGGTTTCACTCCTATTGCCCAGTAGCCTCCCCAGTAGCTGGGACTACAGGCTGTTGCCACCATGCCCTGCTAATTTTTGTGTTTTTTTTGGTAGAGATGGGGTCTCACCATGTTGCCCAGGCTGATCATGAACTCCTGGCCTCAAGTGGTCTGCCCACCTTGGCCTCCCAAAGTGCTGGGATTACAGACGTGAGCCACCGTGTCTGGCCACATTTTTTTAATTTCACCATAAGAAGTCTTTAAAATGAGTACTCTTAAAACCCTCATTTTCCAGATGAACATACAGGTCTGTAGTGTTTAAATAGCTTAAAAATTTTTTTTTTTAATGAGAAAGATGAGCTGATGGGTTGATGTGTGCAGTAAACCACCATGGCACACGTTTACCTATTTAACAAATCTGCACGTCCTGCACATGTGTGAAAAAAAAAGGAAGATGACTTTACCTTTAGGGGCACTTCTAACCTACATCTGTGATCTTCTTTTTTTTTTTTGAAGATGTAGTAGTCTCTCTGTGTTGCCCAGGCTGAAGTGCAATGGTACTATCTTGGCTCACTGCAGTCTCTGCCTCCTGGGTTCAAGTGATTCTCCTGCCTCTGCCTTCTGAGTAGCTGGGATTATAGGTGCCCACCACCATGCCCAGCTCATTTTTGTATTTTTAGTAGAAATGTTTTGCCATGTTGGCCAGGCTTGTCTTGAACTCCTAACCTCAGGTGATCTGCCCACCTCGGTCTCCCAAAGTGTTGGGATTGCAGACGTGAGCCACCATGCCCAGCCGATTTTCTTTTTTGAGACAGAGTCTCACTCTGTTGCCCAGGCTGGAGGAGTGCTGTGGTGCGATCTTGGTCCACTACAACTTTTGCCCCCTGGGTTCAAGCGATTCTCCTGTACTCTTTTTTTAAAAATTTAATTTATTAAATTAATTTTTTTCCTGTGATTCTCTAAGAAGGAGCCTGTACTCTTAACTAGCATGCTCAACATACCCTTCTCCACTTTTTCACTTACCATTTATGCCTCACACCCCGTACTTGTCTTCGGCTAAAGTACTAGCTGCATTCTAATTGCTGGATCCACTGGCCACATTTCAGAAATAACCTTTTATTTTAAAAGCTTTATTGAAATATATATAATGGCTCTATTGAAATATACACAATGGCTCATGCCTATAATCCCAACACTTTGGGAGGCCAAGGCAGGAAGATCGCTTGAGCCCAGGAGTTTGAGACCAGCCTGGGCAATATAGTGAGACTCTGTCTCTACAAAATGAAAAATAAAAATTAGCCAGTCACGGTGGCATGTGCCTGTGGTCCCAGCTACTTGAGATACTAAGGTAGGAGGGAGGATTCCTTGAGCCCGGGAGGGTGAGGCTGCAGTGAGCTGTGAATGCACCGCTACACTCCGTCCTAGACAACATAGTGAGACCCTGTCTCGACGGAAAAGAAAACAGGAATGAAGTAATAATACTTAATTTTAATAGAGATAGGGTTTTACCATGTTGGCCAGGCTGGTCTCAAACTCCTGGCCTCAAGTAATCCGCCTGCCTAGGCCTCCCAGAGTGCTGGGATTGGAAGCGTGAGCCACCACTCCTGGCCACAATAATTTATTTTCAAGTCATTTCTTTGAGTTGACCAGCAGCTGTATTTTATTTTTTTTGTTCTATTTTTTGAGATGGGGGTCTCACTCTATCACCCAGGCTGGAGTGTAGTGATGCAATCTTGGCTCACTGCAGTCTTGACCTCCTGGGCTCAAGCAATCCTTCTGTCTCAGCCTACCAAGTAGCTGGGACTACAGGTGCATGCCATCATGCCTCAGTGTCACAAAGTGTTGGGATTACAGGCGTGAGCCACTGTGCCTGGCCTAAACCAGTAAGTCTTATAGGTAGGAAGTCTATCTTATTTTTCCTTATATTCCCATCATTGAACACATTGTACACAATCATTAAACATCTGTTAAATGAACAAACAAGTGAATGCTGAAATAAGTAATTAGTAACAGAATAGAACTGAGGTTTAGGCTCTGGGGAGCACTAACACAAAAGGATAGACAGGAATACAATCTAGCAAAAGATATGTAAAAGAAGTAATTGGAATTACTAGCTAGATGAAAATATTTTACCTTCTTTATGATGAGCTTAAATTAGGGCATTTAAAACCAGAGAGTATAGGAGATAGGTCAGATAGTTCAAGGATTTTTCTGAAGCTTCTGATATGGATCAGTATTGAAGATTCTTTAATAACACAGGCTTTGGGTTAACTTGATGTTATGAGAACACCACAAACTAAATTCTACACAGTAAAATTTCAATCACAAATTGTATATGCTAAGTGTGGGAAAATTTCAAGTCTTCCATTGGTGTCTTCAGTCATTCTTAAAGAAATTATTGTTGCCCTTCCATAGTATCATTTTCAAGGTATTAAAGGCAGCAGTAGTACCACTGTGTTTATATACACGCAAATTAAGGAAAGTTAAAATTATTAATTCATATTATGTACCTGCTATATTTTAGGCACTGAAAAATGGACCTAAGTCCGGTATATCTGTCTAACCCATCAATTAGCCTGCTGCCTGACACATATTAGGTTCTTAAGTAAGTACATTAAAAGGATAAAGAAGCGTTGGCAGCTCTTGCCTCCCCCGCCCCCTTTTTTTTTTTGAGACCCAGTCTTGCTCTGTTGCTCAGGCTGGAATGTGGAGTGCTGGGGCATGATCTTGGCTCACTGAAACCACCTCCTCCCGGGTTCAAGTGATTCTCCTGCTTCAGTCTCCTGAGTAGCTGGGATCACAGGCGCCCGCCAGCACTCCTTGCTAATTTTTTTGTATTTTTAGTAGAGACGGGGTTTCACCATGTTGGCCAGGCGGGTCTTGGCCAACTCCTGACCTCAGGTGATCCACCTGCCTCGGCCTCCCAAATTGCTAGGATTATAGGTGTGAGCCACTGCACTCGGCCTTGCCTCCCATTTTTAATGGTCTGATCTCTTACTGTTCCTCTACAGGGCCAAAACACTCATTGACTCAGATCTCTCAATCTATGCTGGATCTCTGTGATGAAAAACTCAAAGAGGTAAGACATTTAGAATGAGAGAAAGGCAGTGGAATTTGAAGGTGGGGGATATCAGGGTTTGGGAAGTAGGGAATTTAACAGAAGGAAAAGTATATGTGGGAGTAGCAGATCTTTAGTATATGTGAAAGTTGGAAGGGACTTTAGAACTCATAGGCCAGTCTCTTTTGTAGATGAAAAAGCTGGGCCCATAGAAGAAAATTATTTGTTCTGGACATCTTGACTATTAATTAAGTTAGAATTAAGATCCAGCACCTACATAACTCATTAGAAAGGACAGAGGGAAGTGACTTTCCAGGAAGTTAGCTGTAGCTAAGAGACTAGTAAGTGTTTTAGGAAGGAGGAAGAAGTAGACATTTAACAAAAGAGGATAACTAGCCAGTAAACAGGAAAATATTCTCAACTTGATTGATTATTGAGGAGATGTAAATTTAAACCACGATATCACTACATACCCACTGGAAAGGCTAAAATTAAAAAGACTGACAATACTAAGTGTGGATGAGGATTTGGAGCAATAGGAATACAAACTTTTTCCTACTAGAGTAAAATAAATTTATTGGGTTAGGTCACCATTATATAAAAGTCACTAATCAGTAATAATGTTTAATGTTTTCAGCAATAGTTTTATAACAAAAACAGCATGATCTTAAAGCCTAAATTGCTAAAGATGTTTTGTGTGTATGTGTGTGTGCATGTGTGTATGTGTGTGTGTGTGAGCTATGATATTGACACTCAGGTATGTCTAAATTTTGGAGAACTAGAAGAATAGAATGTAGAGTACCTAAAGAAGTTGTTGACACAGCTTTTTTGACCCTTTTACTTGAATATCTTTTTGTTGTTACTGTTTTTCTTGAGACAGGGTCTTGCTCTGTCACCCGGGCCTGGAGTACAATGGTGCAGTCTTGGCTCACTGTAACCTCTGCCTCCAGGGTTCAAGTGATTTTTGTGCCTCGGCCTCCCAAGTAGCTTTGACCACAGGCGTGTGCCACCACGCTCAGCTAATTTGTTTTTTGTTTTTTTTTGTATTTTTAGTAGAGATGGGGTTTTGCCATGTTGGCCAGGCTGGTCTTGAGCTCCTGGCCTCATGTGATCCACCTGCCTTGGCCTCCCAAAGTGCTGGGATTACAGGTGTGAGCCACTGCCCAGCCTGGAATATCATTTATCTTGACTTGTTGTCATTCAGTAGATAATTCAAAGTTATACTTTTTGGGGCAAGGGTAATATATAGCTAGCTGAACCTTAAATTACTCTTAATTTTTCTGTGGTGATCACACCTTAGGGAAATTTCTGTCTTGGCTTTGCTTTGTTTAATTTCAGAAAGAAGACAAATTAGCTCGTTTAGAGAAAGCTATCAACCCCTTGCTGGATGATGATGACCAGGTGGCATTTTCTTTCATTCTGGACAACATTGTCACCCAGAAAATGATGGCAGTTCCAGATGTAAGCTGTCTCTGTGCTGCATATTGTGAGGATCATGCGGGGAAAGGAAAGATGTATAGGGTTTACATATGTATGTATTTTGGAGTCTGGGTGGTTTATGTCAGTTGTGACTAGTGTGTGATTTTACATATTGACCTTTTTGCTGTATTTGTGCGTTATCTTTTTTTTTTTAAGAGTACATTATCATTGAAATCAAAGAGGCCGGGAATCTTTGGATGTAGGGAGGTTTCTGCTTCCTGTTGTTGACATTCAGTATAAGAATGCTCCTGAATAGCCCTGTAGAGAGAGGATGCTTGCTAATGCAAGGCTTTTGATTTAGAGGTGCTTCTAGGCAAATGATACTTTGATAATTAGCGACTGTTGGTTGTCTTTTAATTAGATTTTTTATTGTTATACTGATCCTCCCCAGGAATTCTCAAATGAGTTTCCTGTTGCACTATAGGAATGCGTTCTACATGTGTAATGCTATAAAACTTCTGGATGGGACTAGGGAATAAGGAATTTTGATTATGACTGTAGAGCAAGTGTTCTTACCCTATCATGGCATAGAAATCTTAAATCTATGAACCCCTAACATTATATACAGACATTTTGTATGACTGTGTTTTTCTGGGAAAAGAGTCCATAGCTTTTTTCCAGGAATATCTGTGACCCAACAAAGGTAGATAATTTCTTAAGAGTGGTTTCCATTTAATTTTCTATGCTTTCTATTTACTAGTCTTGGCCATTTCATCACCCAGTTAATAAGAAGTTTGTTCCAGATTATTACAAAGTGATTGTCAGTCCAATGGATTTAGAGACCATACGTAAGGTGAGTGAGTGATTTGATGTAAATGCCTTTTTACAATCTAGTGACTTTGTGTGTGTATCTGAGTGCCTGATTATTTTCATCACAGAACATCTCCAAACACAAGTATCAGAGTCGGGAGAGCTTTCTAGATGATGTAAACCTTATTCTGGCCAACAGTGTTAAGTATAATGGTGAGTATTTCTTTTTTTTTTTTTTCTATCCATTCGTCTTCTATCCATCTAACATTAGTTAGCATTATTAAAAAAAAATTTTTTTTGAGACAGGATCTTACTCTGTTGCCAGGGCTGGAGTGTGATCATAGTTCACTGAAACAGGCACCTGCCACTGTGCCAAGCTCTTTTTTTTGTGTCTGTGGTAGAGACAAGGTTTTGCTATTTTACCCAGGCTGGGCTCAAGCAATCCTCCCACCTAGGCTTCCCAAAATGCTGGGATTACAGGTATGGGCCAGCGCTCCTGGCCAGCATTATTAAAATTTATGTCCATAAAGAAGCGTTGAGCAGTGACAGCAGAATCAGTTGAATGACTTAGTCTTTTTAAGATGGAGCTGCATTCTTGTCGCCCTGGCTGGAGTGTGATGGCACAATCTTGGCTCACTGCAAGCGCCGCCTCCAGGGTTCAAGCGATTCTCCTGCCTCAGCCTCCTGAGTAGCTGGGATTACAGGTGCCCGCCACCACGGGCTAACTTATATATTTTTAGTAAAGATGGGATTTCACCATATTGGCCAGGCTGGTCTCAAACTCGACCTCAGGTGATCCACCTGCCTTGACCTCCCAAAGTACTGGGATTACAGGCATGAGCCACCACACCAGGCCAGTCTTTTTTTGTTTTGTTTTGTTTTGTTTTAAAGAAAGCATATATTTTAGTGTGTATGTTGTATAAAGATTGCCATTAGCCTTTAATGGTGAAAAATAATATATGCTTACTTTTGAAATCTTGGTAGGCACAGAAAAATGAGGTGAGAATAAAAATCAGATGGATGTTACTTTGGTCTCTGAGGCATCACTGCTTTTTCCTGGGATGTGAAAACTCAACTATGCCCCAGGCCCTTAGATGGAGTTTATGGAAATGGGTAGCTGTAGACTATGGTGAGCTTCCTTGGTACATGCAGTTTTCCTCAGTACATGAGTTGATTTAATAACATATGCCAGACTCTGTGCTAGCTGCTTAATCTACTGATAGGAAAGACAGTCACTGTCCTCAAGTAATTCATAATCCAGTTGGTGGAAAGAGACAATTAAAATGCAGCTTGGAACCAGGCACAGTGGTTCATGCTTATAATCTCAACACTTTGGTAGGCTGAAGTGGAGGATTGCTTGAGGCCAGGAGTTTGTGACCAGCCTGAGCACACATAGCAAGACCTCATCTGTATAAAAAACTTAAAAAACTAGCTAGGAGGTGGTGGTGAGTGCCTGAAGTCTTAGCTACATGGGAGGCTAAAGCAGGAGGATCGCTTGAACTCAGGAGTTAAAAGACTGCAGTGAGCTATGGTCATGCCCCTGCACTATATCCTGGGTGACAGCAAGACCCTGTCTCTATAAATAAATAAGTAAAATGCAGCTTAACAAGGGCTGTAATAGGAGTATATACAAAGTGCATCAGATGAGAGCAAGGAATATCTTAACCTGAGGGTTAGGGAAGGCTTCTTAAATGAGCTAATAGTTCAGTTTTTTTTTTTTTTTTAGTTCATTCTTTATGCCTATGTTTCAGAGGATAATAATTCCGTTTCGAATGACTCAATTGTTAAGCAAACCTTGAGTGATTATATGTGCTGGCACTGATAGATGTTACAAATACAAAATTAGATATGGTCTTTGCCCCAGATTAGTTTAGTTTAGTTGGGGAAACAGAAAAGGAAAGTTATAGTACTTACATTTTATTGCTATAAGCATGCACAGAGTGCCACAGGACAGTATATCCAAATTAGAGTGGGGCTGGCCGTGGTGACTCATGCCTGTACTCCTAGCACTTTGGGGGACTGAGATGGGTAGATCACTTGAGCTTAAGAGTTCAAGACCAGCTTGGGCAACATAGCACGAGACCCCATCTCAAAAAGAAAAAAAAAAAAAGTGGCATTAGAGGAAGCTTTCTGGAAGAGGGTTTTCTTTTTCATTTTTTACAAACAGAGATGGGGGTCTCGCTGTGTTACGCAGGCTGGTCTGGAACTCCAGGGCTCAAGCCATTGTCCCATCTTGACCTTCCAAAGTGTTAGGATTACAGGCATGAGCCACCACACCCATCCAGAAGAGAGTTTTCTTAAGCTGAGTTCTGAAAGATCAATGGTGTTTACTTGGCAAAGAATGTGGAGGAGAAAATGTTCTAGGTGGAGAGAACAGCAATATATAAAGGCACAGAGGCCTGAAATTGCATGATACGTTTAAGAAACAAGGTGTTGGTGTTGCAGTTCAAGTGTACATATTGGTGAATGACTGGAGGCAGGCAAGAGTCAAATCAGAGGGTTTGGTGTGCCATACTTCAGTTTGTACTTGATCCTAAATGGGAAAACATTGAAGGAATGAAGCAGGGAAATGATTTCTTCAATTCCTTAAACAAATAGAAGACGGAGCTAAGGGCATTTGAGAGAATTGCCTAGCATACTGCGGTCTCAACTAAGAATCCATATGATTATATGACTTTTATCCTATAATTTTTAGCAGTAAGTAGTATGGCTGTTAAGTTTGTCTGAAGGGAGAGAGAATTGGAGAGAAAAGGTGAAGGACTGGACAGCCAGAAAGACTGATGAAGAAGTAGGCATTCTGAGCAGAGAACACAATGTTTAGTATCATGGAAGAATGAAAGAACAGGACAAGTTCAGGGAACAATAATGTAACCAGAACATGCATATATCTTTAAGGAGATGAGACTTGTATTTTTGTTCATTCTGGTTTGGGTTGAAAGAATCTACTTTGCTCTGCTTATTATATGTTGGAAATTAGAGAGTGGAAATGCCCCTTGTTGGGTCAATTATCCATTATTGTTTCATGAGAACACCTAAAGTTAATCATCCAGAATTCTGGCAGTGGAAGTGTTGGTAAGCTTACAGATGTCTAAAAAAGACTGTGTATAGCAAGTGATAAGCAAGAGTGTTAACAGGCACTTGACCTGCTGGTGGCTGACTTAGGATATAGGGCAGACTTACAAGGAGCTTATGTAAAACAGTAAGACAAACCCAGAAGATACTAATAGGAAAGTAAGGAGAGGGCAGATGGACAAATCACAGAAGACAAAAATTAAATAACAAACATGAATAAGTATTCTGTTGCACTAGTAATCAACTAAATGTAGTTGGGCCCGGCATGGTGGCTCACCCCTGTAATCCCAGCACTTTGGGAGGCCGAGGCGGGCAGATCACCTAAGGTCAGGAGTTTGAGACCAGCCTGGCCAACATGGTGAAACCCTGTCTTTACTAAAAATACAAAAATTAGCTGAGTGTGATAGTGGGCACCTGTAATCTCAGCTACTTGGGAGGCTGAGAAATGAGAATTGCTTGAACCGGGAGGCAGAGGTTGCAGCGAGCCGAGATAGTGCCATTGCATCCAGCCTGGGTGATAGAGTGAGACTTGGTCTCAAAAAAAAAAAAAAAAGAAAAGGAAATGCAATGGAAAGAGATCTTTTTTTTTTTTTTTTTGAGACAGAGTCTTGATCTGTCGCCCATGCTGGAGTACAATGTTGCCATCTTGGCTCACCTCCCAGGTTCAAGTGATTCTCCTGCCTCAGACTCCTGAGGAGCTGGGATTACAGGCATGCACCACCACACCTGGCTAATTTTTTTGTGTTTTTAGTAGAGGTGGGGTTTCACCATATTGGCCAGGCTGATCTCAAACTCCTGACCTCATGATACACCTGCATTGGCCTCTCAACGTGCTGGGATTACAGGCGTGAGACACCGTGCCTGGCCAGCTAAAATTTTTAGTAGACATAATGTTAGTGAGGCAGGTGCACTCACATACTGCTATTGGCAGTATAAAATTGTGAGACATTTCTGGAAAGCTATTTGGCAACATAGAGAGACTAAAAAATTGTTGAGTGAATAGACTTTATTGTCAGGTAGACTTGGATTTGAAAATTGGCCCTACCACTTAATAGCAATGTGACTTTGAGCAAATCCCTTAGTCTCTGCTTTTCCATCTGTAAAATAAGAATAATAGTATTCCCCTCAGAGGGTTGTTGTGAGGATTAAATAAAATAGTGCATGTAAGTACTCAGCATGTGGTAAGATGATAATCCTAATCAGAGCTGTAGTTAAAGGTATTAGTGATATTTATATTAACAAGGATTTATTTAACCTGAATAGTTTACGTAAAGGGGATGATATTAAAGTGCTATCTTTATAATTAATTATTAAGTACAGATTTAAAGCTCTTTTTTGAAAAACTTAATGACCGAAACATTCTCACAATGTTAAGTGAGAAAAGCAGAGCACAGAGATGTTTATTTCATCTCAGTCATGCTTTTTTTTTTTTTTCTAATGCATATATGTCCAAAAAAGGCTGGAAGGAAACGCACCAGAGTGATAATAGTGGTTGTTTCTGTGACATAGGGTTAGGATTGTCTTTGTTTTCATCTTTTATGTTTTCTGTGTTTTTTTCTGGTATAGGAAGCAGGGAATTCTTCCTAAGAGGAAGTGACTTTTGAACTGAATTTTGAAGAATGTTGATTATAATAGCTACTTACTGTGCCAAAGAAATAGTCAAGTGGAAAACAGTGGGGGAGAATTTCCGGCAGATAGCACAAATGCAAAAGTAGATGAAGGTGCCCTGGATAGGGAAGTGCAGGTAGTTAAATATGACTAGGACGCATTTACTACTACAAATATCTACGACATTTGGTAGTAAGATACAAGATGTTAAAAGTAGAGGGGCTAAGTTATAAAAGGCCTAGTATGTCACACCAAACCTTTAGAAGGAGAAAGGGACATAAGAGGTATTAGTAAGATCATTCTGAAATCTATCTGAAGAATGGATTGGAGGAGGAGAATAAGATAGAGACCAGTAAAGAAACTATTGACAGCGCATTCCCAGTTAAAAATATTGACAATCTAAACTAAGGTCAGTATCAATAGGAGTAAAAAGTTGAAGGCAGGGTATAGAGATACTGACGAGGTAGAATGGATATTTCATAAATGATTAGAAGTTGGGGGTATGGGTAAAGGAGGAAGATTTAAGATAGTATCAAGCACTTATGCTCTTGGTGAAAGCATAAATTAGTACAAACATTTTAAAGGACTGTAAATGTTCATTTCCTTTGGCTAAGCAACTTCAATTCTAGGGACTACTCCACACAAGTTTATAAAGGTACATGTATAAATGTTCTTTGCAGCATTGCTTATTTTTTATTTTTTTGAGACGGAGTTTCGCTCTTGTTACCCAGGCTGGAGTGCAATGGTGCGATCTCGGCTCACCGCAACCTCCGCCTCCTGGGTTCAGGCAATTCTCCTGCCTCAGCCTCCCGAGTAGCTGGGATTACAGGCATGCGCCACCATGCCCAACTAATTTTTTGTATTTTTAGTGGAGACGGGGTTTCACCATGTTGACCAGGATGGTCTCGATCTCTTGACCTTGTGATCCACCTGCCTTGGCCTCCCAAAGTGCTGGGATTACAGGCTTGAGCCACCGCGCCCAGCCAGCATTGCTTATAAATTGTAAAAACGGAACATTCTAAATATCCAACAGTAGGAACTTGTTTAAAAATGGCACATCTATATGATGGAATATTGCTTAGCTATCAAAACGGTAGACTTAGGTAATATATTGGTGTATTTTTATAAATGAGTGAAATGGGCTATATTGTGGGGGCCAATGAACTGGTACCCCATCTAGGAGTCAGTCACTGTTTAGCCCAGTTGTTGCCATGCAATTGAATTACTAAAGGGAGAAATTGAGGATAGCTTTTACTTGCTTGAACTTAGGTATTTGAATTTTTTAGTGAGCACATAATACTTTTGCAGCTATGAAAAATTTCCATTTTTGGAAGGATTAATAAATCAAATGACATCCAAAATTTTAACTTGGGCAGCAGGTTGTCCCATTGACTAATATGGGAAATATAGGAGGAGCAGTTTGGAGAAAAGATAGCAGAGTTCAACTTGGTATGTTGTATTGGGGTAGGACATCTAAGTGAAGACTTAGAGTAGGTAGTTAGCTGTATACAGGTCCAAAGCTGAGAAAACAATTTGTTTTCTTTCTTTTTGAGACAGAGTTCAGGCTGGAGTGCAGTGGCGTGATCTCAGCTCGTGGCAGCCTTTGTCTCCCATGTTCAAGTGATTCGCCTGCCTCAGCCTCCGAAGTAGCTGGGATTACAGGCACACGTCAGCACACCCAGCTAATTTTTGCATTTTTAGAAGAGATGGAGTTTCACTATGTTGGCCAGGCTGGTCTCAAACTCCTGACCTCAAATGATCCACCTACCTCAGCCTCCCAAAGTGGTGGGATTACAGGCATGAGCTGTCACACTTGGCCTCAGAAAAGAATTTATACTATAAACTTGATTATTTTTCAGATCAACAGTGTGTAAAAATATGAGTAGATCAGCTCAAATAGGGAGAATACATTCCTTGAACCCTCTGATGTTGTATGTAAAATATGGTTGTATATTTTACTGGATAGAAAGACGATTTTGTCAGATTATCAAAGTTGTGTGTGACCCCAAAAAAGTTAAAAATCACTGTTTAGTTTAGGAGAGGTTATAGGATAAGAATAGACCTGACAAACTGAATATTTGAGATAACAGATGAATATGAAGGAGTGGCCAGAATGAAAGAAGAAAAATCAGGAGAGAATAATATATAATACAAACCAAGAGAAGAGGATTTCAAAGAGGGAAAGTTACCAACAGGTCAGGTGCTACAAAGAAGACCAAAGAGGATGGTTATTAGAAGAACTATTTTGGCGAAGTGGTAGAATAAAAAGCCAGACTGCAGGGGTTATGAATGAATGGGAAGCAAGAAAGCAGAGATTGAGAGTTGCCTGTGAAGGGGAAAAGGAAGTAGACAATATGTTGAGGGGATGAAGGCAGTTGGACAGAGGAGACCTTTGTATAGGTCAAAGAGAAGAAAATTAAGGATATGAAATGCCTATGGCTGTTGGAAGGTAAATGTTTAGAAAGTTTCTACCTAAGTAGCATCTTACTTCTCTGTAAAGTAGGAAACAGGGTATTTTGCTAAGATTAAAAGTGGGAGAAGGAATTTGAAGAAAAATATCAGTAAGTGAATTATTTTTGTGGGAAATTGAAAAAGCTGATTAGGGACATTTCAGAACGCTGTTGAGCAGCTTTAGAGGGTCCAACTCAAGATGGAGACTTTTTTGGCATTATCAGTTGGCACAGTTCTGTGATTTTTGTCAGTGCTTATCAAATCAAATTAGGAAACTGAGAAGGCAGATGATAAAATTGATTCAGGATTGAGATTTTGTTTTGTGGATGTGCTGGAAAGATTGGGAATTGGGGGTATTAGCAAAAAAAAAAAAAAAAAAAAAAGTTGAAGTTAGGCATCTCAAACCTTGTCACTAAAGGACACTTTGTTGCGGAGGATTGTGACTGTATAGTCTCCAGTTTGAGGGACTATCTTTCAAAGCAGCTCCAAAAAAGCTTGAAACTTCCTTGGCAATTTGTGTTTTATCTTAAAAACTTATGCAAACTTCTCATTAGGCTTAACTGTACTTTAACATGCTTCAAATTTCTTACCAAATTACATTCCCTCTCCTTCAAGTAAAATAGCTGATTCAGGAAGCTATACAACAATGATCCCATAGCTAGCTTGGCTATATTGTTCTACATTACCTTAGTTTTTAAAACATGGGTCTGATTATGCATGAAGCTAATGCCAGGAGAGGCTTAATATGATGAGAGATAGAAATTAATGGGCCTGGCAGTTTTCTTGAGGTAAGAGAGAATGAAAAAACTGGAAAGATACAAGGCTGTGGTAAGAAAGTAGAATATTTGGAGTTGAAAGTTTCAGAAGTGAAGCAGTTTTCAGTAGACAACTTCTTGCCTTTGGCTGGAACAAAGGTGCAGACTATTGGCACAAAGATTTTCAGGGATTTGGATAGGTTGTACATGTGAACAAGAAAGTAACTCACTATGATGGGAGGGATTTGGAGCGGAGAGAATGATTGTGCCAAGTGCATAAGTCTTTGTGAATGAGAATCCATTAATAATGGTGACTAAAGGTGAAGAACACAGATTTCAAACTCAGGTGTTCTGCAGGGGTCAGACAAGTAATGTAAATGACTAAGGTGGGCCAGGTGAGATTGTGGTAAACTGGAAGAGTACATATTCCATCTGAAGTTGCATGTCCTTTTTACTTCATCTGATTGTTGTCCTAAAAAAATGAGTATCCAGTTTTGCTATTTTTCAAGAGAAGCTGAAAATCTGGACTTTTTATGTGACATTTCTCAAGTTTTTGCATACTTGCAAATAGTTTAAATATTTCTTAACTCCATTGGCCAAATTAAAACGTCTATCTGCAGGCCAAATCTGGCTCCTAGTCTTCAACCTCTAGCATAGTAAAAAAAAAAAAAAAAAAAAAAAAAGGCAGCCCTTAAAGGAGTAGGAGATAATTTTTTTTTTTCCGCAAGAAGTAGTAAATAATGTCTTTGTAGTAGCAGTGGACAACCTAGAAGGCTGACTCTTCCCCATCCTTAACCAGTGGATGAGAGAATAGGACACTTCTGAATAGGACTCTAAGGGTTAGCAGTGCCGTGTAATATGAAATGGTGACATCTAGAAAGACATTGAGGAATTAAAGGCACATATAAAATATTTCCTACTATCAGATAATACTACATGAAATAATATCTCTGTTTAAAAGTTTGGGAGGCTGAGGCGGGTGGATCACTAGGTCAAGGAGATCGAGACCATCCTGGTCAACATGGTGAAACCCCGTCTCTACTAAAAATACAAAAAAGTAGCTGGGCATGGTGGCGCGTGCCTGTAATCCCAGTACTCAGGAGGCTGAGGCAGGAGAATTGCCTGAACCCAGGAGGCGGAGGTTGCGGTGAGTCGAGATCTTGCCGTTGCACTCCAGCCTGGGTAACAAGAGTGAAACTCCGTCTCAAAAAAAAAAAAAAAAAAGAAACTTTGTTCTTTCAGCCAAATATGATCCCACCTCTGTTTTTAATTAATAGTAACAAAGTCTGAGCTGGGTGCAGTGACTCTCCTGTAATCCCGGTGCTTTGGGGGAAAATTAAGGATATGAAAATTAAGGCATTTGGCCAGTATGGGCCTGAAAAAAAAAAAAAAAGAAAATTAAGGCAGGAGGATCTCTTGAGGCCAGAAGTTCAAGACCAGCCCTGGCTAGAGACCCTGTCTCTACAAAAAAAATTTAAAAATTAGCTGGGCATGGTGGTGTGCACCTGTAGTCCCAGCTACTTGGGAGGCTGAGGCAGGAGGATCGCTGAGCCCAGGAGTTCAAGGCTGCAGTGAGCCATGAGTGTGCCACTGCACGCCAGCTTGGTTGTCAGAGTGAGACCCTGTCTCAATAAACAAAAAATGAAAATAGTAACAAAGTTCATGTGGACTTTATTCTGTACTTAAAAATTTTTATTTTGTAAAATTTTACTAAGTATTAAAGTTAGTCTACATTAGTACAATGGTATATCTGGTTAATGTTATTCTATTCAGATCCTTCACACATAAGATCATATTGCATATGAGCATATTCTATAACATTTTACACTGACTTCGTTGGCTTACCCTTTATTAGTCACATATTTAGCCCATGAACTGTATTGTATATAGCCAGAATACTTAGCACTAAGATTAGGGTCATTAGGCAAAAACCAGAATATAAGTAACACTCCATACAAAACGCCTTTGGACATAGACAGTATGTATCAGAGGAATCAGTCTTGTCCTTAAGTGATGACAATGGACTGTACACTCAATTATAGAGTTAAGCCCTTGTGCCTTCTGGCTACCACGTAAGTACTAGATCAATCTCGGAACCTCTGTTCATGTTTAGCATTTGAAAAGAACATTAATAATCAGGGAAGCCCACAACTTTAAGTAGTTGGAGTTATTTAGCAGTCCCAAAAGGACCGTAAGATTCTATGTCAGTTAAAGGAGAGAGTCATATAGATAAATCCCTTCTGAAAAATACAACCCAAACTTTTGCCAGACTTAACAAAGTTGGCAGAGGCCTGACTACTTAATATTTAGTTAAATTTCAAATGAACTGCATAGTCTGAACCAATAGGTGACACTGAGTGAGTCATGATGATTCCCTTTCCCAAAGGTTTCATAGCGAGTTTCTCCTCTAGTGTTCTTAAAACCAAAATCAACTCCAGTAAGAAACCATCTTTGGGATGGACATAGGTAGAACATGTGTCATGAAACCTGAGAGCCCGAAGTTTTAGAAGACTCAGTTGGACCCCACAATCTAGATACAAAGAAAAACTGAGAAGTCTCCCCTTACCCCCAACTTTTGTGGGCTCTGATAGTTGTTCAGGTTATAGGACCTTTGCCTGGCCTCCTGGAGTCTCATCCTATGCCTGTGCAGCTTAGTAGTTATTCGGCCAGAGACTAAAGGGAACCCTTGCAGACCTTGATATTTTTCTGTGGAGAACCCTCTTTTCCAGTTACACTTTGCAATTTCCAACTGTCTTAACCTCCTCAGATTCTGGCATGTCTCCACAGCTCAAAAAGACTGCTATCTTTGGCTTGCCGTCAGCAGAAAGCCAGGGACAATTGTACCTTCTCACAGAGATCACACAATCTTATACTACTTGTTGCTCAGTGTCTGAAAACAGTTGTTTCATTTGTTTTTTCTAGTTTTCTGGTTATAGTAGGAGGACTAATCAAATAGCATTTACTCCATCATGCCCAGAAAGTCCTTTAATTTTTGATTTTATGGTATTTCTGACATATAGAAACTTCATATTTATTAGTCATTTCTATATGATTCTTGTCTTTGGTATTATAACTGTTTAAAAGATCTTCCCTACCCCCAAGATAGCAAACCATATTTTCTTCTATTACATATAGTATTTTAAATATTTGAATGTTTATCTACTCTTTAGAATAGAACCTTAAGTATAAGATAAATACATAACTTACTTTCTTTCCCAAATATTAGCTGAAGCGTCCAAGTCCCATTTATGGAACAGGCTGATCTTTTCTACTAATTAAAATGCTGCCTGTTTTTTTTTTTTTAAAAAACAAACAAACAAAAACAAGGTCTTGTTCTGTTGCCCAGGCTGGAGTCCAGTGGTGTGAGCATGGGTCACTCCAGCCTCTACCTCCTAGACTCAAGCTATCCCACCTCAGCCTCCCAAATAGCTGGGACTACAGGCACACATCACCAAGCCCGGCTAATTTTTGTATTTTTAGTAGAAATGGGGTTTCACGATGTTGCCCAGGCTGGTCTCGGATTCCTGGGCTCAAATGGTCCACCCACCTCAGCCTCCCAAAGTGCTGGGATTACAGGCGTAAGCCATTGCACCTGGCCAAATTTATAATATACTAAATTCTTACATATTCTTGAACCTATTTGAGAGCTTTCTGTTCTTCTTCAATCTATTTGTCTAGTCTGATGCTATTATCACCAGATAATATAATTGTTTCTATCCCTAAGGCTTTACAATTTTAAATTCCTTGACTGTGCTTGCCTAATTATCCTAAATAAACTCTAAGGTCATTTTTGTTAGATTCTAATTCTCAACATGATTGAGATTTAATTTATGGATTATTTTAATTTATATTATTTAATCCATACATTTTTACTTAATTTTATAATTTTACGTAATTTTAAATAACATATATTTACAACTTTATACAAATTAAATTTATAAAATTTTATTTAATTCATGGGTTAATTTGGAGAAACTGTGTATCTTTATGATTCTGCATTTTTCCACTTGGAAGCTTAGGTTTCTTTATTTATTCACATTTTCTTTTATGTCCCCCAATAATGGCTTCTAGTTTTCTTCATGTAGTTTCTAGGTGTCTTTTTAAAATTTATTCCTATACATTTTATAGTTTTTGTTGCTTTTGAATTTCTCATTGAGTTTATCCCTAGGTAACTTAAAAGTTTTTATTTTGTTTGTTTTTCATTGTCAATATTCAATATAAAATTTAAAAATTTTGCTGCCATTGTGCATGTGCTCTTTTTTTTCCTAACTGGTTAAGTCTAAAAGTTGTTTGAAGAATATGAATAGATGATTTAGTGTTGTTCATAAGTTAAATATAATGCTTAAGGTATTTCCATAATACTAGTTTCTAAGTCTGTGCTATGAGGGTACTACTATAAGTTTGACCACTAATGAATAATAAGGGTCTTTTTTTTCCATCAATGATTGGGACCAAGATGTAAGTATTTCCTGTCAGACTTAGTGGCTCACAACAGTAATCCCAGCACTTTGAGAGACCGCGGTGGGTGGATCACTTGAGGCCAGGAGTTTGAGACCAGCCTAGCCACCAACATGGTGAAATCCCATCTCTACTAAAAATACAAAAATTAGCTGTGACTGGTGGCACATGCCTGGAGCTGAGATCGTGCCACTACACTCCAACCTGGGCGACAGAGTGAGACTCTGTCTTCCCCCGCTCCGCTGCAAAACAAAAAAGAAGAAATATTTCCATATGAAGGTTAAGTCATTTCATGTCATTGAAGAGAAGAAAAACCTTCCCCCAATCCTGCTTCAGTCTCTTGGTCTATCTTGTCTCTTTTTCTTTCCAGACAGACTTCTTTTATTATGGTAAAATATATATAATATAAAAATTGTCCTTTTATCTATCTTTTTCTTGAGACAGTCTCATTCTTTTGCCCAGGCTGGAGTGCAGTGGCACACTCTTGGCTCGCTGCAACCTCTGCTTCCTGGGTTCAAGCAATTCTCTGCCTCAGCCCCCAAATAAATTGGGATTACAGGCATGTACCAACATGCCTGGCTAATTTTTGTGTTTTTAGTAGAGATGGGGATTTACTGTGTTGGCCAGGCTGGTCTCAAACTCCTGACCTCAGGTGATTCACTCACCTTGGCTTCCCAAAGTGCAGGGATTACAGGCGTGAGCCACTGCACCCAGCTGTCATTTTAACTATTTTTAAGTGTACAAATCAGTGGCATTAAGTATATTCACAATGTAGTGCAACCATTACCACTATCTATTTTCAGAACTTTTTTATTATTCCAAACAGAAACTCTGTACCCCTTACATGATAACTCCCCTTCTTCCCAGCTCCTGGTAACCTCTATTCTAGTTTCTGTCTCTATGTAATTGCCTATTCCAGGTATATCATATAAGTAAATCATACAATATATGCAATATTCTTTTATGTCTGGTTTGTTTTACTTAGCATATTTTAAAGGTTCATCCATGTTGTAGCATGTTTCAGACTTTCATTCTTTTTTATGACAGCCAGACTTCTTTTATGAATATGTAACATCTCGCACTATTTTCTTTGCCTGCCAATAATGCCTCACTTAGCTTTAAGCTGGTTTCCACCCTGCCCAATCAATCAAGTAAACAGGATCACATAATTGTCAGATAGAGTTTGACTTTTCTGTCCTTATCTTGACTTCACCCTAGTATTTGACATCATTGACCATTCTTTCCTTGCAACTGTATTGTGATTGACTTCTATGACAATATTCAGCTTTGGCCGATGACTTCTATGACAATATTCAGCTTTGGCCGGGCATGGTGGCTCGCACCTGTAATCCCAGCACTTTGGGAGGCCAAGGTGGGTGGATCACCTGAGGTCAGGAGTTCGAGACCAGCCTGGCCAACATGGTGAAACCCCATCTCTACTAAAATACAAAAAAATTAGCCAGGCGTGATAGTGCATGCCTGTAATCCCAGCTACTCAGGAGGCTGAGGCAGGAGAATCCCTTGAACGTGGGAGGTGGAGGTTGCAGTGAGCCAAGATAGTGACACTGCACTCCAGCCTGGGTGACAGAAGGAGACTCCAAAAAGAAAAAAGTCAGCCCTTATTTTCCTCTCACCTCTTTAAATACTCCTTTGTAATCTCCTTTGCTGTATGTTCTGCCCACTCCCGTAACTTCAGTTATCACCTCTTTCCTGATGACTCTTGTAGACGAAGATCTGTATCCCCAGCCACTTACCAAATATTTCCACTTGGATGCTTCAGTGGAACTTAAAACATACCTCAAACTGAATGTATTACTGTTTCCTCCTATCCTTCTTTATTCCAACTTTCTCTCTCTCCTTTACTTGAATCACTCATTTGAAATTTCCAAATTGGGTTTAATGGGGCATTAACGTTGTCCAGTAGCTATGTCTAGGAACCTCTTGTTCTTGATTCTTTACTTTGAATAAGTTCCAACATCTAGTATGTCACTAAAGTTTGCATTATGTTTTGCCTAGTCACCTAGTGAATGTCCCAGCCTTTAGATAGATCACCTTCTAACCTGTCACGTACATTCCTGTCAGGTAGACCTTTAAAAAAAAAAAAACGAGGCCAGGCATGGTGGCTCACACTTGTAATCCCAGCACTTTGGGAGGCTGAGGCAGGTGGATCATCTGAGGTCAGGAGTTCGAGGGCCAATATAGTGAAACCCCGTCTCTATTAAAAATAGAAAAATTAGCTGGGCATGGTGGTGCGTGCCTGTAGTCCCAGCTACTCAGGAGGCTGAGGCAGGAGAATCACTTGAACCTGGGAGGTGGAGGTCATGGTGAGCCGAGGTTTTGCCACTGCACTCCAGCCTGGGCAACAGAGTGAGACTCTGTCTCAAAAAAGAAAAAAAAAAGCCAGGCATGGTGGCTCACGCCTGTAATCTCAGCACTTTGGGAGGCGGAGCGGGCGGATCACCTGAGGTCGGGAGTTCAAGACCAGCCTAGCCAACATGTTGAAACCCTGTCTTAAGAAAAATAAAAAATAAATAAAAATTAAAATTAAAAAAGAAAACCCTCTTACAAAAAGGTCAATTTAGAAATATATAAAATTAAAACGTACAGCCTCTGCCTGCCCTCCCACTCCTGTATCTCATATTTTCATTTCCCCAGAGATAGCAACTTGGTATATACTCTCATATACTTTTTTCTATGCTTACACAAAGCGTGTTTACTAGTTACACATGCTGCTCTCAGCACACTGCCTGTAGGGTAGCCCTGGTCCACAGGAGCAGTTAAAAAAAAAAAAAAAAATTACACGTATGTTTTTCAAGTTTTTGTTTTATTCTGTAATTACCTCTTTTTTGTTCTTGAATATCTTCTGATCCTTTTTATTTTGAGATAATTATAGAATCAGGAAGTTGCAAGAAATAGTACAGAGTCCTGTGGGCTTTTCACTCAGCTTCCTTTAGTGGCAGTATCTTACATAGCTATACTTCAGTATCAAAACCAGGAAATTTATATTGGTACATTACTGTTAAGTAAATTACAAAATTTAGTTTTCACCTTTTAAAAAATCTATTCATTTGTGCATATGTATGTGTAATTTTATGCCATACATATATTCCTATAACCACCACCATAATTAACATTTAGAACTATTACTGTAAAGGAACTCCCTGTTCTTTTTATCTGCACCCCCACCCACCACCACACCCACCACTGTTCCTGTTCCACTTGTCTGTTCCCCATCTCTATAGTTTTGACATTTGAGCATGTTACATAAATGGAATAATGTAATATGTAACCATTTGAGGTTGACTTTTTTCACAAAGGATAATTCCCTTGAGATCCATCTAAATTGTTGTTGCAGTAGTTCATTTTTTAAATTGTTGAGTGTTCCATTATGTGGTTGTACCAGAGTTTGTTTAAACATTTACTCATTGAAGGACATTCAGATTTTCACTGTTTTGTCACTATGAGTAAAGCTGCTGTGAACATTCATGGACAGGATTTTAGGTGAGTTTAATTTTTCATTTCTCTGGGATAAATGCCCAAGAATAAAATGTAAATGTTTAGTTTTATAAGAAACTGCACTATAATCATTTTATTTTCCACGTCAGATGGGTAATGTACTGACATTGTAATAAGGTTTGAGGGAGGCACATCTCACACATGAGTGTGAAAACCCAGTGTCATCACACTTAGGTCATCATAAGCTTATGAACTACAAAAGGATTGCACCACACTTTCAGAGTGTCTGTACCATTTTACATTCCCACCAGCAATGTATGTGATTCAGTTTCTCTGCAGCATTCATTATTATCACTTTTTAGATTTTTAGCTGTTCTTCTATTCCATTGTGATTTTACTTGGCATTTTTCTTTTTTTAAATTAAAAACATTTTCTTGCTCTCAGTCTTAAAATTATTTCCTCAAATACTTTGTACTTTAATGGCTAATGATGTTGGGCATCTTTTCATGTGCCATTTGTGTATTCTTTCTTTTCTTTCAACAGAGTTTTGCTTGTTCCCCAGGCTGATGTGCAATGGTGTAATCTTTGCTCACTCCAACCTTCGCTTCCTGGGTTCAAGCAGTTCTTGTGTCTCAGCCTCTTGAGTAGCAGGTATTACAGGCACACAACACCATGCCTGGCAAATTTTTGTATTTTTAATAGAGACAGTGTTTCATTATGTTGGCCAGGTTGGTCTCGAACTCCTGGCCTCAAGTGATCCGTCTACCTCAGCCTTCCAAAGTGCTGGGATTATAAGTGTGAGCCACTGTGCTGAGCCCCATCTGTATGTTTTCTTTGGTGAAGTGACTGTTCGTTTCTTTGACCCAGTGTTAGTGGTGTTGTTTTCTTTTTTCTTTTCTTTTCTTTTTTTTTTTTTTTTTGAGACAGTCTCACTCTCACCCAGGTTGGAGTGCAGTGGCTTGTTCTCGGCAGCTCACTGTAATCTCTGCCTCCTAGGTTTAAGCGATTCTTCTGCCTCAGCCTCCTGAGTATCTGACATTACAGGCATCTGCCACCATGCCCAGCTAATTTTTTTGTATTTGTAGTAGAGACGAGGTTTCACCATGTTGGCCAGGCTGTTTTTTGAATGTCTGACTTCAAGTGATCTGCTTGCCTCAGTCTCCCAAAGTGTTGATTACAGGTGTGAGCCACCACGCCCAGTCTGTAGAGTCATGTTCTGTCACCCAGGCTGGAGTGCAGTGGTGCAAGCTTGGCTTGCTGCAACCTTTACCTCCCAGGTTTGAGCAATTCTTCTGCCTCAGCCTCCTAAGTAGCTGGCATTACAGGTGCCTGCCACCATTCCTGGCTAATTTTTGTATTTTTAGTAGAGATGGGGTTTTGCCATGTTGGTCAGACTGGTCTTGAACTCCTGAACTCAAGTGATCTGCCCACCTCGGCCTCTCAAAGCGCTGGGATTACAGGTGTGAGCTGCCTCGCCCTGCCTGTTTTCTTAATAATGAGTTTTAACAGTTCTTTATATATTCTAGGTACAAGACCTTTATTAGATAGACGATTCTCCCAGTCTGTGTCTTACCTTTTCAGTCCCTTAATAGTGTCTTTCAGGCTAGGCGCAGTGGCTCATACCTGTAATCCTGATGCTTTGGGAGGCCAAAGTGGGAAGACTACTTGAACCCAGGAGTTCAAGACCAGCCTGTGCGATATAGTGAGACCCCCTCTCTACAAAAAATTTAAAAAAGTATCTTTGTTTGGTGGTGTGTGCCCATGGTCCCACATACTCGAGAGGCTGAGATGGGAGGATTGCTTGAGCCCATGAGGTAAGGCTGTGGTCAAGGCTGACCCAGGAGGTCAAGATGAAGTGCTGGGATTATAGTGGTGAGTCCCCAGACCTGGCCAGTGTTTTTTTTGTCTCTTAAGAAGTTGGCCAGGTGTGGTGGCTCATGCCTATAATCCCAGTACATTGAGAGGCAGAGGTAGGTGGCTTGCTTGAGGTCAGGAGTATGAGACCAGCCTGGTCAACATGGTGAAACCTATCTCTACTAAAAATACAAAAAAAATTTAGCTGGGTATGGTGGTGCAAACCTGTAATCCTAGCTACTTGAGAGGCTGAGGCAGGAGAATTGGTTGAACCTGGGAGGTAGAGGGTGCATTGAGTCAAGATCACACCACTGCACTTCATCCTGTGCAACAAAGTGAAACTCGTCTCAAAAAAAGAAAAACAATTGTCTTTGCCCAGATCATAAAGGTTCTCTCTTATGTTTTTTCCTAAAAGTTTAAAGTTGTAGCCTTTTCCACCTAAATCCATGATCCATTCTTAATTATTTATTGTGTACACTATAAAGTTTAGGTTGAAGTACTTTTTTTTTTGCCTATGAATGTCCAGTGTTTCATCATAATTTATTGAAAAAACTGTCCTCTCTCCATTGAATTGTCCTGTACGTACAGCTTTATCCAAAATCAGTTGAGGGTGTTGATTTATTTCTAGAAGTCTTGTCAGAGTGATTTCTCTCACTCTTTTTCAAAACCATTTTATATTCTAGTTCTTTTGCCATTCCACTAAATTTAGAAGGGGCTTGTCTGTATGAATAAAAAAGTCTTAGTGGGATTTGGGTAAGAATTATGTTAAAACCTATGATCAATTTGGGGAGAATTGACATCTTTACTGATTCTCTTTTCATTTTAGTACATACAGATTTATACATTCTTTTAAACATATTTCTTAGCATGGATGTATGTATCATAATTTAACCATTCTCCTATTGATAGGCATTTAAAGTATTTCCATAATGCTGGCTTACAGATAGTTGTTCACTATTTTTTCTGTTTGTTTTGGAACCGAGTCTCTCTGTCAGCCAGGCTGGAGCGCAGTGATGTGATCTTGGCTCACTGTAACCTCTGCCTCCCGGATTCAAGCGATTCTTGTGCCTCAGCCTCCTATGTAACTGGGATTACAGGTGTGTACCACCATGCCTGGCTAATTTTCTTATTTTTACGTAAAAGTAGAGATGGGGTTTCCCCATGTTGCCCAGGCTGGTCCCAAAGTCCTGACCTCAGGTATCCACCTCCCTCAGCCTCCCAGAGTGCTGGGATTACAGGTGTGAGCCACTGTGCCTGGCTAGTTAACTGTTTTTATATTTTATTGATGTGTGCTTCTGCAAAATTTCTGTAGGAGATCATTTTGAAATTGTGTTCCAAAAGGCTATATTTGTTTATTGTCAAAATAACAGTGAAAGAAAATATCTGTTTCCCTATAACCTCCCTAACACTGGGAATAATTAACACTTTAAAAATTATTCCTGTAAAACTAAACTATATAACTCAACATTTTATTATAAAAATTACATATTCATTGAAGAAATGAAAAAACATAGAATTATATAAAGTGAAAAGGAAAACTCTTGTTCTTCCCTTCCTCCCATCCCCTTAGTAGCCAGTATTCTGGACCTTTTTTTATGTATAGTATATGCTTTTTCGTTTTTGACAAGTGAAATAGTTAAATTCTTCTTCTTTTTTTTTTTTTTTTTTTGTTGTTGTTGTTAATAGGTGATTTGCCATATTGGCCAGGCTGGTCTTGAGCTCCTGGCTTCAAGTTATCCACTTGCCTTACTTCCTAAAGTACTGTGATTATGGGCATGAGCCACCATGTCCAGCTCCATGTTTTGTCTTATAATTTGACAGTTTGATACTTGACAATATGTTATGATAATTTTTATTCATATAAGTATTTGATCTTGTTTAAGTAAAATTTGTGTAAGTTAAACAAATCGTATATGATTTTCTTCATCATATGGGACCCAAAAAAGGCAAAGGATGTCATTATGAATGTTTCTGGAAAAAATATCTAAATTGGATTTCCATTTTGTTTTAAAAATACTGTAGTTGAAACAGATAGAGGGAAATTGCCCAGTGGTAACTGTCATTTGGCATTTCGTTTCTATGACAATACTGTTTTGTTGTGAAGTGTTCTTTAACACTGCCTAATTCTCTGACACAGTTATTTCTTTATAGTTCCTTAGTATTGAAATTACAACTTTGTATGTATCTAACTTCCATGAACCCTTAAAAAGAGCATCAGGGACCTATCTCTTGGTTTTTGTTTTTCTATTTTGACGCTGTACCTGGCTTATAGTAAGTGCTTTACAGTGAAGAGTCAAGGCCTTTTATAAATTTTACTCTATAGGAAAAGGTGTCTTGAGGTGTTTATATTATTTTTCTAGTTGTAGAGATATGAGGATATGTTTTTAGCCAAAGCTATCTATTTATATATTTTTAAGTTGCTAAATGGAATGGTGGTTCATTTGTGGGAAAAAAACATTTTCAGGGTCTTTGGGCCAGTGAGATTTATCACCCCAATTCCCTCTGGATGGTTTCTGCCTTCTTGAATTTCTAGTCTAGATTCTGACTGAGATTATGTTACTCAGGTTTGAGAGACTGTGAACCTCTTTACCTTGAAAACTAAACATCGTAATTTACATTTGATCCTCATTCTACATAAAGTAAGGAGCCTAGCTGTATTGTGAAAGATTAGATTTACTTATCTTTAATTTTCACTTGTTCTGGATCTAGTTTTGAAGATAAATAAGAATTTCAAAGTCAGAGCTCACCTCTTTGGGATTCGGACTATGCATAGTTGTGTTTAGCAATTGTAATTTCTTTAGGAATTTAGTATGCAGATTTTTCTTTTTATATCTGACACTGATATTTTTAAAAAAGCTTTCTACTGCTACTGAGCTTTTATTTATTATTAATAGTTCACATTGGAACAAATACATATCCCCATACCATCCAGTGTCAAGATAATTTATACTGTTTTGACAGAGTACTCATTTTCTTAGGGAGGGATTATTTTTATTGTTTGTGGGAGAGTTCTCAAGGGAAGCGTGAGCCTAGGAGTGATTCCCTCTTTTCCTTGGTACCCAGGGGGTGCTTCCCATCTTGGCTGGTGTTTTTCTCTGAAACCTTTCAGAAAGTTAGCAGTAATAGGCCAGGTGCAGTGGCTCACGCCTGTAATCCCAGCACTTTGGGAGGCCAAGGCGGGTAGATCACCTGAGGTCAGGAGTTTGAGACCAGCCTGGCCAACATGGTGAAATTCCGTCTCTGCTAAAAAATTAGCCAGGTGTGGTGGTGCATGCCTATAATCCAGCTACTTGGGGAGGCTTAGGCAGGAGAATGCTTGAACCTGGGAGGTAGAGGTTGCAATGAACAGAAATTGAGCCACTGTACTCCAGCCTGGGTGACAGAGTGAGACACTGTGTCAAAAAAAAAAAAAAAGAAGAAAAGAAAATTAGCAGCAATAATGCTTGCTTCCCCCCTCTAACTAGAACCATGAAGCTTGTGACTTGCATTTCTTCTCACATCACCATAAAGAAGGAAATTGACTTTGAAACCAGAAAAGAAATTTTCTTGGCCGGGCTCGGTGGCTCATGCCTATAATCCCAGCACTTTGGGAGGCCGAGGCGGGTGGATCACGAGGTCAAGAGATTGAGACCATCCTGGTCAACATGGTGAAACCCCATCTCTACTAAAAATACAAAAATTAGCTGGGCATGGTGGTGCACGCCTGTAGTCCCAGCTACTTGGGAGGCTGAGGCAAGAGAATTGCTTGAACCCAGGAGGCGGAGAGGTTGTGGTGAGCCGAGATCGTGCCATTGCACTCCAGCCTGGGTAACAGCGAAACTCCGTCTCAAAAAAAAAAGTTTTTTTTCTTGGTGCAATATCAACTTTCCAAAGCTGTCATTGGAATTATTTCTATTTAAGGACATTTGAATTTGAATTGTATGTGATTCTGTAGACTCTACGGTTCCTTATTTGGTATGAGGCAAAGTATAAATAAATACGTTTCTCCGAGACATGTAGCGTTGCTTTGGCCATGATTTAACAAGAAGAGAGAGAAAAGCAAAATATACTCAGAAAAACATTCCTTTTTATGTGTGGGCAGCTTATTCTGTTGAGTACAGTGACAAATCACAGATTATCTTTCATTCATTTTGGTGTCATTCTAGAAATTCTTTATAACTTAATTCTGGTTTTCTGTATAATAACCCTTTAGGGACTGGGAATTGGAGTTCAGTTTCTGTTTAATCTTCTTCCCAGCACACCCCCACGATAGCTTCAGCACCTTTACTATTCCTGTAGAGGCTCTACTGTCCTTGTCTGTCTCTTTACTTGGATTCCTCATTTCTTCCTAAGCTACAAAACCTATAGCTGATCACCCTACTTTTAGTAAGCTCCTGATTGCTCCAGAATGTACAGTGGTATTTTTATATTTATGGAGACACTTATGGAACCCTTTGAAAATCCGATGAAAAACTATGGCTTTTCTGCTCTCAAAAATGTATATTGCATACAGAATTTTGTTTATAGTTTTAAGGGATTTGTAGATCTCTCTCGCATTAACCACTCCAAGAACTCCTGGTATAGGTAGGGATAAGAAAACATCATGGTGGATATTTTTATCCATTATGTTAACAGTGGTTTGCCAGTTCCACCATCATGTTTCATTAAAAAGACTTAAATGCTCCTTTGCATATAATAGTGTAATAGAGTTTCATAGCTGAAGCCCTCATAACTTGAGAACATGAACTGTCTAAAACTGATAACAGACACAAACAGCTAATAATCAAACACATAAGTATCAGCTATGTAAGTGTGTGTGTGTGGTTTTTTAAAAAAAAATATTTTAGAGGTATTAGTAGATGACTTTTGGAGACAGAGTTTCACTCTTGTTGTCTAGGCTTAAGTACAATGGCACAATCTCTGCTCGCCTCTACCTCCACCTCCCGTGTTCAAGTGATTCTCCTGCCTCAGCCTCTTGAGTAGCAGGGATTACAGGCATGCACCACCACACCCAACTAATTTTGTATTTTTAATAGAGTCGGGGTTTCTCCATGTTGGTCAGGCTTGTCTTGAACTCCTGACCTCAGGTGATCTGCCCACCTCAGCCTCCCAGAAGTGCTGGGATTACAGGCGTGAGCCACTGCGCTTGGCCATTAGTGGGTATTTCTTAGAGTGATGTGTTGCAAAGAAAATGGGTAGGGAAGAGGTCCCACTTTCAAAATGAATTAAAGTAAGAAAGAAACTTTACAAATGTATAAAACTAATTTTTACTTGTATTATAAAGTGAGGGAATTGAGATATTGAGAGGTTGGTTCATGTTTAAGTTTCTAAACTAAAGTAGAATAAAGATTGAATTCCTAATTTACAAGCTGGAGTTTTAGCCATGAGGCAGGTCCCTGTAGGTAGAAGAGCCTACACTACTGTAAGGAACTATTATTGTACAGGCTTGGTGAAGGAGGCCTATAACCTGTATGCAGCCTTTCTATTTTCTCTAGGAATATTTCTGTTTTCTTTTTTTGTTTATTTTTTGAGATGGAGTCTCTGTCACTCAGGCTGCCCAGGCTGGAGTGCAGTGGCGTGATCACGGCTCACTGTACCCTTGACCTCCTGGGCGCAACCGATTTTCCTGCCTCAGCCTCCTGAGTAGTTGGGACTACATGTGTACGCCATATTGCCCAGGCTGGTCTTGAACTCCTGAGCTCAAGTGATGATCCTGCCCAGCTCCCAAAGTGCTGGGATTACAGGCATGAGCCACCATGCCTGATCATCAAACTATTCTTGATTGTGAGCCATCTCTGGTTATCTTTATATATATCTTAAATGTCTTTTTTTTGAAAGGAGGGTCTCTGTCACCCAGGCTGGAGTACAGTGGTGTGAACACTGTAGTCTTGACTCTCCTGGGATCAAGCCATTTTCCTGCCTCAGCCTCCCAAGTAGCTGAGACTACAGATATACGCCACCACGCCTGGCTATCTTTTTTATTTTTGTAGAATTAAGGTCTCACTTTGTTACCCAGGCTGGTCTCCAACTCCTGAGCTCAACTGTTCCTCCTGCCTCGGCCTCCCAAAGTGCTGGGATTACAGGCATGAGCCACCACACCCAGCCCTAAATATCTTGATAATTGACTTTTCTTAGTTTCTGTTAGGACACAACTTTATTTTACATGTTTTAGAGAATAAATGACCTATACTTGTGAGAGGACTTACTTTCTTTTTTTGAGACAGAGTCTTGCTCTGTCCCAGGCTGGAGTGCAGTGGTGCAATCTCGGCTCACTGCAGCCTCCACCTCCCGGGTTGAAGCGATTCTCATGCCTTAGCCTCTCGATTAGCTGGGACTACAGATGTGTGCCACCATGCTCAGCTAAGTTTTGTATTTTTAGTAGAGACAGGGTTTTACCATGTTGCCCAGGCTGGTCTCGAACTCCTGACCTCAAGCAATCTTCCTGCCTTGGCCTCCCAGAGTGTTGAGATTACAGGTGTGAGCCACCGCACCTGACCAAGAATTTTTTTATTTAGGTGATAGCTTCTAATAGTCATAGTAGATATGACTTGAAAGCTTCACATATACATATGGTGTGTATTTTTTTTTTTGTTTTTTATTGATAGATCATAGTTGTACATAGTGGTGATATTTTGGTACATGTAAATGATGTGTAGCGATCAAATCAGGGTAATCGGGATATCCATCACCTTAACCATTGATCTTTTTGGAAGCATTACCATTCTTCTAGGTATTTTGAAATATACAATAAGTTATTGTTAACTAATTTCCTTACTATACTATCAAATACTAGAATTTATTTCTCCTATCTTATCCCTCACATCTCTTCACTTTCCAACCTCTGCTAACCACCATTCTACTCTCTACCTCCATGACATCTACGTTTTTAGCTCCCACATGAGTGAGAACGTGTAATATTTGTTTTACTGTGTGTGGCTTATTTTGCGTAACATAATAATTTCTGTTTCCAACCATACTGGTTTGATATCATTCTTATATTCCATCGCATATATATAACAATTTTTTTTATTTGAGATTGGATGCAATAGCATGATCTCAGCTCACTGCAACCTCCGCCTCCCGGGTTCAAGTGATTTTTCTGCCTCAGCCCCCCGGGTAGCTAGGATTATAGGTGCCTGCCTCCATGCCCTGCTAATTGTTTCTGTATTTTTAGTAGAGATGGGGTTTCGCTATGTTAGCCAGTCTGGAATGGAACTCCTGACCTCAGGTAATCCACCCACCTCGGCCTCCCAAAATGTTGGGATTATAAGCATGAGCCACCATTCCCAACCAGCACATGTTTTATCCATGTATCTATTGATGGACATTTAACTTGATTCCATATTTGGCTATTGTGAATAGTGCTGCAGTAAACATGGGGTGCAGATATTTTTTCAATGTACTGATTTCCCTTCTTTTGGATATATGCCCAACAGTGGTATTGTTGGATGATCCTATGAAAATCCTATTTTTAGTTTTTCGAGGAACCTCTATACTGTTTTCCATAATGGCTGTGTACTACTATACATCCCCACCAACAGTATGCAAGGGTTCCCCTTTCTCCACATTTTCATCTGCATCTGTTATTCTTTTTGATTGTCTTTTTGATTAAAGCCATTCTGTCCAGGTGTGGTAGCTCACACCTGTAATTCCAGCACTTTGGGGGGCCAAAGCAGGCAGATTGCTTGAGCCAAGGAACTCCAGACCTGCCTGGGCAACATGGCAAAACCCCATCTCCACAAAAAATGCAAAAATTAGCCAGGTGTGGTGGCACCTGCCTGTAGTCCCAGCTAGGCTGCAGTGAGCCATGACTGCGCCATTGCACTCCAGCCTGGGTGACGGAGTGAGACCCTGTCTCAAAAAGAAAAAAAAAAAGCAATCTTATGGTTGTTTTGATTTGCATTTCCCCAGTGATTGTTAATGTTGAGCACCTTTTCATATACCTGTTTGCCATTTGGATGTCTTTGGACAAATATCTATTCAGGTCTTTTGCCCATTTCTTTTCTTTTCTCTTCTTTTTTTTTTTTTTTTTGGAAAAAAAGAAATAGAAAGGGGGAGAGAGAACAGGAGTCTTGCTCTATTGCTCAGGCTGGAATGCAATCTAAAAATAGGTATTAAAAACCTCTTTTATGCCGATAATTTTGCTTAACAGCGGAGACAGGAAGGAATAAGGGAAGAAAATAACAAACAAACAGCCAACCAATATTTCATTTAAGTCTGTGAAATGCTATGCAAATGCTGAAGAATGATTTACTTCCAATTATGTGGTGACTTTCAAAATAGGTGTAATGTGATACTGAGAAAAATGTATGTTCTGTGGACCTGGGATGAAAAATTCTATAAATATTCACTGAGTTTACTTGTTCCAGGTCTGAGTTCAAATCATAGTTGCCCCTGTTAATTTTCTATCTCATTGATCCATCGGATATTAACAATGTGGTGTCAAAGTCTCCTGCTATTATTGTGTGGGAGTCCAAGTCTCTTTGTAAGTCATTAAGAACTTGTCCCATGCATCTGGGTACTCCTATATTGGGTGCATACACATTTATGATCATTGACTCCTGTTGTTGCATTGATCCTCCTACCACCATGTAATGTCCTTCCCAGTTTCTCTTAGTCTTTGTTACTATTAAAGTCTATTTTGTCAGAGACAAAAGTTACAACTCCTGTTTTTTGTTTTTTTTTCTCTCCATTTGATTGGTAAGTCTTCCACCAACCCTTTGTGCATCCTTGCCTATGAGATGGATCTGGATACAGCATACCAATAGGTTTTGACTTTTTATTCAATTTGCCTGTCTATATCTTTGATTGGGGCATTTAATCCATTTAAATTTAGGATAAATTTGATATTTGTGAGTTTAATATTGTTGTTTAATGCTAGCTGGCTATTTTGCCCATCAGTTGATAGAGATTCTTCATTATGTAGATACTCTTTACCTTTTGGTAAGTTTTTGGGATGACTGATACTGGTGGTTCCTTTCTGTGTATAGTGCTTCTTTCAGAAGCTCCTACAAAGCAGGCCTGATAGTGATGAAGTCTCTGAGTGCTTGCCTGTTCTTGAAAAATTTTATTTTTCCTTCATTTATGAAGCTTAGTTTGGCTGGATATGAGACTCCGGGTTGAAAATTCTTTTCTCCAAGGATATTGAACACTGACCCCCACTCTCCTCTAGTCTGCAGGGTTTCAGCTGAGAGATCTGCTGTGAGTCCAGTAGGCTTCCCTTTATGGGCAACCCGACCCTTCTCTCTAGCTGCCCTTAAAATTTTCTCCTTTATTTCAACCCTGGTGAATCTAACAGTCATATGTCCTGGGGTTGCTCCCCCTGAGGAACAACTCTGTGGTGTTCTCTGTATTACCCAGAGTTGAGTATTGTCCTGCCTTACTAGGTTAGGAAAATCCTCCTGAACAATATCCCGAAGAATATTTTCCAGCTTGGACTCATTCTCCTCATGACACTCAGGTACACCTATCAAATGTAAACTAGGTCCCTTCACATAGTCCCATACTTCCTGGAGACTTTACTCATTCCTTTCTACTCTTTCTTCTCTAATCTTGTCTTCTCGCTTCATTTCATTAAGTTGGTCTTCGACCTCTGATATCCTTTCTTCTGCTTGATCAATTCAAGTGTTAAAACCTGTGCATACTTCGTGGAGTTCTCATACTGTATTCCTCAGTCCCATCAATTCACCCATACTCCTCTAGATTGTCTATTCTCATTAGGATTTCGTCAAACCCTTTTTCAAGGTTCTTAGCTTCCTTACACTAGGCCAGAACATGTTCCTTTAACTCACAGAAGTTTCTCATTATCCACCTTCTGAAGCCTAATTCTGTTATTGGAACACACTCGTTCTCCATCAGGCCTTGTTCCCTTGTTGATGAGGAACTGTGATCCCCTGTAGAGGGAGAGGCATTTTGATTTTGGGTATTCTCAGCCTTTTTACACTGGTTTCTTCCCATCATTGTAAATTTATCCACCTGTCATCTTTGTAATTACTGACTTTAAGTTAGGTCTCTGAGTGGACATCCAACTTGTTGATTCCCAGTGCCAGAATCTGAGCAACCCACTGCACTGGCTAAAACAGCAGCGTTAAGATTCAGTTTAACTGAATCTTAAGAAACAGCGTTAAGGTGCTTTTCTGCCTGGGAATCTCCAGTCTGGCTTCCTTCTTGAGTCCCTTTTTCAATCAGCTGAATAGGCGACTCTGCCTTCCTGGAGCTCCAAACATCGACCAAAAGGGGACCCAGTCCCGTTAACTCTGCACCAAGAACTGCCACGCTGGGGTGCTGGCAAAACCGCTGCTGCGCCGGCCACAAGAGTCGCGCTGGCAACCCATGGGGCTCCTCTGCTGGGAATCGCCTGGTCAGTGAGCAACAAAAATTCGTCTGAAAGTGTGGCGTCCTCTTGTTCTCTGTGCTTTCACTGGGAGCTACAATCCTGAGCTGCTAGTAATCAGCCGTCTTGGATCTCTCTCTTTTGCCCATTTCTTTTCTTTTCTTTTTTTTTTTGAGATGGAGTTTCACCCTTGTTACCCAGGCTGGAGAGTAATAGTGCGATCTCAGCTCACCGCAACCTCCGCCTCCTGGGTTCAGGCAATTCTCCTGCCTCAGCCTCCTGAGTAGCTGGGATTACAGGCACATGCCACCATGCCCAGCTAATTTTTTGTATTTTTAGTAGAGTTGGGGTTTCACCATGTTGACCAGGATGGTCTCGATCTCTTGACCTCGTGAGCCACCGTGCCCGGCCTTGCCCATTTCTTAATCAGATTTTTTTTTTTTTTTTTGCTATTGGATTGTTTGAGTGCCTTTGTCTGTTTGGCTTTTGTGGTTGTCTGTGCTTTTGATGTCTTACCCAAAAAGACTTTGCCCAGATTTGCATCCTATAGCGTTTCTTCTAGTAATTTTATAGTTCAGGTCTTACATTTGTCTTTAATCCATTTTGAGTTGATTTCTATATATGGTGAAAGATGGAGATATCCAGTTTTCTCAGCACCATTTATTAAAGAGACTATCCTTTCCCCCAGTGTGTGTTCTTGTTGCCTTTGTTGAAAATGAGTTGGCCGTGTATGGATTAATATCTGTCTGTGTATTCTATTCTGTGCCATTGGTCTGTATGTCTGTTTTTATGTCAGTACCATGCCATTTTGGTTACTATAGCTTTGTGGTATAATTTGAAATTCGTATGTGTGTGTGTGCGTGTGTGTGTATTTAAGGCAGAGTCTCGCTGTGTCGCCCAGGCTGGAGTGCAGTGGTGCGATCTTGCCTCACTTCAACCTCTGCCTCCCGGGTTTAAGTGATTCTCATGCCTCAGCTATCCAGGTAGCTGGGATTACAGGTATGCACCACCATGCCCAGCTAATTTTTGTATTATTAGTAGAGACAGGGTGTTGCCATGCTGGCCAGCCAGCCTGGTCTCAAGTGATCTGTCTACCTTGGCCTCCCAAAGTGCTGGGATTACAGGCTTGAGCCACGGTGCCTGGCTGTGGTATTTTTTATCCTTTATATCCTGATAAAACCGTAGGTTTAATTTAGGGATCACCTTTTGTGAAGGCTTTCTTAATTCCTCTTCCCCTTTTACCTCCCAGAATCAGCCACTTCCTTTGTGCCACTGTTTTTTTTTTTCTACTGCATTGTATTGCCCTATATTTGTTTACAGTCAATCTCACTGTACGAGGCTATAAACTTCTTGAGGATATGACCTATATCTCACTCATTTCTATCATCTCCAGTGTCTGGCACACAAAAGGTATTGAGAAAATGTCTTATGAATAAATAAGTGAATGATCAGTATATTAAAGAACATTTTAAGTATTTAAGGTAGGGATTGAAAACTCAAATGCCTTCGGGGTCTAGGCGTAAGATAAGCAGACCTGGGAGGGGGGACTATGAGGACCTGGAGAACACAGGCTTTATCTAAAAGGAGCAGCTGCTACTCAGCCCAGCCCATTGGTGCCTTGTGGGAATGCTGACCCTGTCTTGGCCACATTTTTAAATTTTCTAAAAAAGAAGCCAGACAATTTAGGTTTTTATGTGAAATCTCACAACTGTTAAATGTTAGTAACATTTAACTTAGTTGTTAAGTTTTTTTTTTTTTCAAAAACCCTTTCATTGAAATATAACTTAAATACAGTGTTTTATGTATTATGAGTGTATAGCTGAATCCATTTTTTAAAACTGAACTAATTTTTTATGTGAGCCAAATAAAACTACAAGCCACCAGTTTGCAACTTGTAACTAAGGCCATTTGGGGAACTGTAATAGTTAAGAATCATCTTTATAGGTAAAACTGTCTTAAGGAGACACATCAGCCAAATACGATGTATGGACCTTTTTTGGGTTATGATTCAAAGAAATCAAATGCAAAAGAGTGTTTATAAAGTAATTTGGGAAATTTGCATCTTGGCAGTCTATGTGATAGTATTAAAGAATTACTGTTAATTATTTTAGATGTGATATAGTTGGTTTGTAGAGCACCTTTAATTAATGGCAAAATTGAGCAGAAGTTACAGAGAGTTTCCATATACTTTCTTCCCTCACATACATATAGCCTCCCCAGTTAACAACATCTTATACCAGGCTGAGCATGGTGGCGTATGCCTGTAATTCCAGTACTTTGGGGAGGCTGAGAAAAGAGAGGTAAGTGAATTCTTTAGGCCAGGAGTTCAAGACCAGCCTGTGCAACATAGTGAGACCCCCCCATCCCTACAAACAAAGAAAAATGGGCATGGTGGTACATACCTACAACAGAAGTTCAAGGCTGCAGTGAGCCATGATTGTATCACTGCATTCCAGCCTGGGTGATGGAGTGAAACCCTGTCAAAAAAACAAAAATAGCATCCTGCACCAAAGTGCTATATTAATTGTGTTAGCTGATGAACCTACATTGACATATCATTATCACCCCAAGTCCATGGTTCATTCTTGGTGGTGGTGTATACATTGTATGGGTTTTGAAAATGTATAATGACATGTATCCACCTTATATTATCATACGTAATTGTTTATTTAAAGCCTCCTTAGGCTGAGCACAGTGGCTCATGCCTATAATCCCAGCACTTTCGCAGGCTGAGGTGGGTGGAACACTTATTAAGAGGCCAGGAGTTGGAGAGCAGCCTGTCCAGCGTGGCAACTTTGTCTCTACTAAAAATGTAAAAATTAGCTGGGCGTGGTGGCACATGCCTGTAATCCTACCTACTCAGGAGATTGAGGCACAAGAATTGCTTGAGCCTGGAAGGTGGAGTTTGCAGTGAGCTAAAATTGCACCACTGCACTCCAGCCTGAGCAACAGAGTGAGATTCTGTCTTTTAAAAAAAAAAAAAAGTGTCCTTAGCAACCCATACTGAACAATTAAAGGAAAATTGTTATGATACTGGAATTTGCTACACAAAAATTTGAGTCTGAAAATTGAAGTAAATGAAACAAGATTGGCCACATGTTAATAATCATTGAAGCTGGCTAGTGAGTACATGGGAGTTTATTATGTTAGTATATTTTTGCATATGTTTGAAATTTACTGCCTCTGGAAGTAGAACAAGAGTCCATGTTAAAGCTGAAGCATGATTTTTCTAGGTCTAGGTTAATGGGACATACTGCCGGTGACAATGTAAAATTCTGGTACAAGTCTGCAAAGATAAGATAACGGCACTTTCTTATTTTATTTATAGGGCCTGAGAGTCAATATACTAAGACTGCTCAGGAGATTGTGAACGTCTGTTACCAGACATTGACTGAGGTAGGTGGTTAAAGTTGGAGATCCCAAGCCTGGGCAACATAGGGAGACCCCATCTCTACAAAAAAGATTTAAAAATTAGTGGGGTATGGTGGTGCATACATATGGTCCCAGCTACTTGGAAGGCTAAGGTAGGAGGATCATTTGAGCCCAGGAGGTCAGCGTTACAGTGAGCTGTGATCATATCCCTGCATTCCAGCCTGGGCAACAGCGAGACTGTGTCTCAAAAAATAAAAGAAGGTCCCCTTGGGATCTAGCTTTTTGAAATCCTGTTCCCTTGAACGAGTAGCTTTCCCTGATTATCCTATTTTAAAATGTAGTATTCCCTGTCCCCCAACTCCACATCCCCTATTTCCTTCCCTGCTTAATTTATTGTATTATCTGTGTCCTGCCACTAGAATATAAGTGGGATATTTGTCCATGAAGATTTGTTGGCTTTTGTACCCCCAGTACTTAAAATACATGTCAAATGAATTTATTTTATTTCTCAGTATGATGAGCATTTGACTCAACTCGAGAAGGATATTTGTACAGCTAAAGAAGCAGCTTTGGAGGAAGCAGAATTAGAAAGCCTGGACCCAATGACCCCAGGGCCCTACACACCTCAGGTGAGTCCGAGGACTAAATACCTCCTCTTAATAGTTTTCTTATTGGTTTGGGAAATTGGGAGCATGTTAACAAATCCGTTTACTGAGATACCATTCTTCTCTGTCCTTCCTCTTCATATGCCTTTCGTGTGCTTTCTTGTCTTCTCAAAGGCTAAGGTGAGTGAGGGCCATGGGTCTTGGTGGCCTTGAATCCAGAAGAGGCAGCTGTGGGATGAATGAGTGGGGTGGGGCTTTAGTTGTTTAGGCAGTGTTTGGGAATACCAGATTCCTGACCCAGCCATCCTCTGGGTCTCTGGAATTCTCTTGTCCATGAATTTGGGACTCTAGAACATCCCTAGAGTATAGACTTCTTATAGACATAGGACACTGTTCTTGTGCCTTACAGACACTTGGTCACTCATTCCCTCAGAGGTATCTCAGGGTAGCTCAGAAGTCAGCCATTTTCCTGGATTGACTCCTAGTAAATGAAGAAAGATAGTGTTTATAATGTTCATGTCAAAATAATTAAAGAGCAGGATAAATAAGAAATTTTTAGTCTTTCTGGTCTGACTGAACCCTTGAAATACACTAAGAGTATATTTCCTCTATACTGTACTCTTAGAGGGTTTGGTATATTTGAAGAATAGGACTTTACAGAATATCACTGTTGCTTGGTTTCTGTATCGGTGGCACTATGGTAGGGTGGAAAGTACATAAGATTTGACATAAAACAGGCCTGGGTTTGAGTTTTAGTTTTCCTTCTGTCTAGCATTGTGATCTTGGAAAGTTAACCTGACTCTCAGTTTCTTTTTCTCTAAAATCTTTTCAAGATGTTGTAAACATTAAATGAATTAATTTAATTTGCCTGACACATAGTAAACATTCAGTAAATGCTTGTTTCTTTATCTGTTCTCTGAGGCCCTTTCAAATTTAATGAAATATTTTAAGGCAGAACTCTGCCAATTTCCCCAGGAAATTTTTTTTTCATTCTATCCAGGTTTTCTTCTGAACTGATAATGCAACCTGTGTGACCTCTGTTGGATTATTGCTGTCTCTAAATCTCGTTCATGCACTATCCCTATCTATCTTTTACTCTCTCTTTCATCCCACAACCTAGGTTACTGAGGGGCCAGGTATAAAAGAACCCTCAGATACTTCTTCAAGGTCCAGAACAAGGAAAGGCTCTTGGATTGTGTGGGCAGATTGGGTCAAGGGGGCTTGGGTGAGTGATGTTGCCCAGGAAGGCCCTATTTGCTAATAGGCCCACAGCTTCCACAAGGTACTTTCTGGTAAGTTAAAGCCTGGGTATTAGCCATCATTCCCCAGGAGAGTCTAGCCATTGAATGGCACATGGTTTGCTCATTTCTAGGACAGCCTAAGCCTAGTCCTTTGGTGAGTCAAAAGCCTTGGACCCCAAAGTCACCTTCCTTTCTTCCCTACATCTCCCACACTGCCTCAAATGGCTAAGGAAAACCTGTCAACTATTCTCTCTCTTGAGTATTAGCCGTTGTTTGGTGCAGTTAGAGGGTTTCTTATGAAGAGTAGGATTAGATAGTACTGCTTCATTATTCCAGTTCACTTTTTCATCATCCCCCTTCATTCACAAACAGTAGTAACCAACTCATTACCTCTTAACCTGAGCAAGGTGTACATGAGTGACTGTCCTCACACATTACTATTCTCAAACTCGGATGTTACAGAGTGTGTTTGCAAAAGTTTAACCTGTCTTAATAAAATTTTGGTTGTAAGAAGCATGATAGTAATCATACCTTCCAACTTCTAAATGGTGGTAGTCAGTAATGTATTTTCACTCAACTGTTTCCACCTAACTTGCATTGCATCATCTGTTCAATATAACACTTTAAAAGTGTTGACTTTGCGGTTTTCTACACTGTGCTGTAAGGTTTTACAGAAATTTCATCCCTTTATTTTTCCCTCCTTCTGTTGCACACTGATTTATCTGCTCTGTAATGCCTTGAATTTTGTTTTGTCTCTATTTTTCCAAAACCCTCTTCTGAATCAGTCTTGTTTTCTTTTTTAGAAAACACAGTGTAACACATATATGGGTTTTTGATAAAAATAACATGTTCATTAGGGAAGATTGGAAAATAAAAAGAAATAAGTTACTTGTAATCACTTCCACCACTCAGAAGCAACATCAACCACTGTGAATATTTTGATTTCTTTCATATCTGTAGTGTCTGTATTTGTGTTTATATTTAAAATGAAATATGATCAATACAGTTTTGTGTCTTACTCTTTTCACTTTATATTATACTGTGAGCACTTTAGTCCCTTTTGCCCTCCTGTCACTGAATAGTCCATTTGCTAAATCCCTGTTCTTTTCAGGGGAGACAACAGGGAAGGGATGTATAATTTATTGAGTACCAGGCATTGGGTAAGGAACTTACACATCTCTTAATTCTCACAACAACCCTGTGAGGTAGACATTATCATCCATGTTTTTTTTTGTAGTTGAGTCAACCAGGGCTTAGAGATGTTAAGTAATTTGTTAGTTACTCAGCTAGCAAGTACTGGAGCCAGGACTCAAACCCAGGGCATTTTACTCCAAAGCCTATGGTTTTTCACCATGCCATTTTGCTTCTGGGCATCCTCTGATGGGCTCATAAACTATCAAAGCATTCCATGTTCTTGTTGGAATTGAAATTCCTTTATCTCATTTCTTCTTAGATGTCTCCTAATCAAACAATCAAAATAGCACTGATATGAAGCCTTGGGCCTAAAAACCAAAAGACAAGGCTTAGAAAAAACTAGGTTATTGACCAGAAAGGCTATTAGGACATAAAATTGTCCCATAGCTTTGGTGCATTTCTGCTTCAGGCTTCTGATTACATGCATCAGGCACCTGTATACTAGAATAGGTTTATGAGTCCCAAAAACTTGTCTGTAAAGCTGTATCAAACTGCGTTTCTCTTTAACTGAATTGCTCTGCATGATATTTTTCTGCAGTAAATGCTTTAAAGGGGAATTATCTGTATTTGTTATCCCTTTCCTATATAAGAAGCTAAATTGTATGTTTTGTGCCACAGCCTCCTGATTTGTATGATACCAACACATCCCTCAGTATGTCTCGAGATGCCTCTGTATTTCAAGATGAGAGCAATATGTCGGTCTTGGATATTCCCACTGCCACTCCAGAAAAGCAGGTAACACAGGTAGGATTTTCTTTTTCTCTCTGTAAGATTGGTATTATGCCTGCAAGTGGGGCTAAAGGAATGGTGGTGGTGATATGTGACATATGTCAAGAATGACTGGGCCCTTTGGCCCTGGGAATGAAAGCTTAGAAATGGGATTTCAAGGCCGGACGCAGTGACTCACACTTGTAATCCCAGCACTTTGGGAGACCGAGGCGGGCGGATCACGAGATCAGGAGTTCGAGACCAGCCTGGCCAACACAGTGAAACCCCGTCTCTACTAAAAGTACAGAAATTAGCTGGGCATGGTGGCAGGCACCTGTAATTTCAGCTACTCAGGCTGAGGTAGGAGAGTTGCTTGAACCCAGGAGGTGGAGGTTGCAGTGAGCCGAGATTGTGCCGCTGCACTCCAGCCTGGGTGACAGAGCTAGACTCTGTCTCAAAAAAAAAAAAAGAAAAGAAATGGGATTTCAAGGTGGGATGGTGGCAGGTGGCGTGACTGGTGTTATCTTTTGTCTGTCCCCATGGGCAGAGTCAGGCACAGCAGAACTTTAGGGAAAGCACCAAGTACGAAAAAAGTGTATGATGCATCAGAGTAGCATGATAGGTGACTAGAACAACCAACTGCACTCAGACAGTTCAAAATAATTGGCCTACTTTATGTGTGTTATAATTTAAATCAAAATTATTTATAAAATAATTTTTTAAATTGGCCTTTTCTAGAGGTATCAGAAGATACTCCTAGTCTGAAGCCAGAAATCCTATAGCTATTCTCAGTCAGGGTTCCACTGGAAAGTGTAAAACCTAATAGAGTTTTTCTATGCCAAAGAGTTCAACACAAGGTATAAGGAAAGTTTGGGGTTAGAAAGGAAGAGTCTCTTTGTAATGATATAGTAAGAGTGGACTAAGTGCCTTTCCTGTTCTTTGGGTTTTTTACTCTGGCTGTGATTTCCAAAGAATGGCTGAAAATGCGCATGCCTTGAGCTGTGTAAACAGCCCCCACTAGCAGTGGGGTTGGCTGGGATATCAGGGAGGAGCATCCATTTTGGGTGAGAGCCCTTGGTTAACTCCTCCTACAGGCACATCCCTCAATGATGTGCTATTTGTGTTCTTACTCAGATGCGCCAGGGCGGAGGTAGGCTGGGCGAGGAAGACTCTGATGTAGATATTGAAGGGTATGATGATGAGGAGGAGGATGGGAAACCTAAGACTCCAGCCCCAGTGAGTATGCTTACAGAAAGCTTATGGTTATGTTATACCCTTATATGTTAGGCACCCCATCAGTACAGGGCAGGCCAAATCCTCAGGTGATATCAAGTGGTCTCCTTAGTGAGCCCCAATTAGACTTTAATCCTTGGGACCAACTAAACAATCTATCCACCAAAAATACTTAACTTCTTGTGAGGCAGCAAGTGGAGGGGTGGGTGAGGGAGGTACCTGGTGGTGGCTTCTGGTCTCTGGTCAGTTGATAGGACTTTGACCCCCAACTGGTCTCATTCAGGAAGGTGAAGATGGAGATGGTGATCTTGCAGATGAAGAGGAAGGAACTGTACAGCAGCCTCAAGCCAGTGTCCTGTATGAGGATTTGCTTATGTCTGAAGGAGAAGATGATGAGGAAGATGCTGGGAGTGATGAAGAAGGAGACAATCCTTTCTCTGGTAGGCTTTGACGATTGCTTCTATTCCTTTATATAACTCACTATAGCGCCCTCAGGACTGGACTGGATTGGCACTCTTGGCCACATATACTTTTATTGGAAGCTGCCTCTTTTGTTGATTTCCTATTAATAGACCTGAGAGTACTGAGCACTCACGCATAGGATGATCATATTCATTAGCAGGAGGTACGAAAGACAACAGTGGAAAAGACAGTGCCTAAGTAACAGCTTTGATTTGGATATTTGTTAAAGGCTGGGCACAGTGGCTCATACCTGTAATCTCAGCACTTTGGGAAGCCAAGGCAGGAGGATCATTTGAGACCAAGAGTTTTAGACCAGCCTGGGCAACATAGTGACACCCAGTCTCTACAAAAAGTAAATAAATAAAAATTAGCTGGGTTTTGTGGCGGATGCCTATTGTCCTAGTTACTCAGGAGTCTGAGGCAGGAAGATCGCTTGAGCCCAGAACTTCAAGGCTGCAGTGAGCCATGATCATACCATTGCACTACAGCCTAGGCAACAAAGTGAGACTCTGTCTCCAAAGGAAAAAAAAAGATGAGAACAGAGTGGCAAGATGTTATATGTGGCAACAGGGAAGGAAAATTAAGAAAATTAAGATACTGTTTGGGAATGTTTTGTGGATTAATGGCAAGGGCCAGGGAAAAGTATGGGAGGAGATGGTAGAAAAAATACAGATAGGTTGGCCTGAGATGGAAAAGGAAATTGTTATTTGGATTCAGATTCTAAACTACAAACCTTGCTACTGTTGACCCTAGGCAGTTACAAGAGAGGCCTTTGAGGTGACGAGTATAGGCAAGATGCCTGTGTAGATGTGTGAGAGTGACTAGTTTGGGAAGATCAAGCCAAAGATGTTAATTCTGTCAAGCTTAAAAATCTGTCTCTTTTAATAGCTATCCAGCTGAGTGAAAGTGGAAGTGACTCTGATGTGGGATCTGGTGGAATAAGACCCAAACAACCCCGCATGCTTCAGGAAAACACAAGGATGGGCATGGAAAATGAAGAAAGCATGATGTCCTATGAGGGAGACGGTGGGGAGGCTTCCCATGGTTTGGAGGATAGCAACATCAGGTAATCGGCAGCAACATGCTACAGGGCTGTGGCATCAGTGACCACTATGATGTCAAGGGGCCCAGCATCAGATTACTTTTCATCCATCAAACATTCCTGGGCACCTACCTACTAGGGCCAGGCACTGTGCTAAGCCCTGGGGATACACAGAGGAGCAAAATATATCCTGCCCTTGAAGAGCTCACATACTAGTGAAAGAGACTGATACAAACAAATAATTATAAATATAATGTGATAAATACTATAGCATTAAGTAAGACAAAGTGCCAAGGCACCACGGAGGAGGTAATGTCTCACTCTGCTTGGAGTTACCAGGGAAAGTTTCACAGGCAAGGGAACATTTGAATTAGGGCTTAAAAGATAAATAGAAGTTTACTAAGTAAGTATTATGGCAGAGGGTAGGGAGATCTTTATTGATGGAACAATGTGTTCAAAGACACAGAAATAGAACACATAGAAAGTTGCTGGGGAGTTGAGGCTTCAGAAGTAGCAAGGGGGATTATATTGTGGAGGACTTCAGAAGGCATGCTAAGACGTTTGGACCTTAACCTGTGCGTAATAGGAGTCATCAGTTTAAGGAAAAGGAAGTAACATAAAATTTGTACAACTTAGGATGTTGTAGGACAGATGATCAGGATATCAATAGGGACCTGTCAGGAGTGGGGAAAATAAAGGGACATAAAGAGGTAAGGAGGTTAGATGAATGATGAATGGGAATGTCTCTGGTAGAGGAAAGAGGAAGAATATGTATTAGATGGGGTAGTAAAGGAGGAAAAAACGGATTTGGATTTGGCTTTGGACATGTTGGATTTAACGTACCTATGATACATCTAACCAGCAAGCAAATAATATGCAAATAACATTGTAAACAAATTTTTTTATTTCAGCACATATTTATCATAGGTACAGAAACAGCTAAGATATGGTCCCTTCCTTCAAGGAGCTCAGTCTGGTAGGAAACCTAAAACAGGTAAACTAGCAATCACAGTGTAATATGAAAAGTTCTGTGATAAGCAACCACAGGGTTTTTCTAGGACTTAGGTAGAGGTGGGGGAGGGGAGCTGAGCCAGATATGAATAGGAATTAGCTAAATGAAAAAGAAAGCAATAGGCATTCCAGAGACTAGGAAGAGCATTTATGGACACAGGCATGAAATACTTTTAGAGAACACATGTAGCTCAGTGTGACTGGAAATTTTTGATTGATTCATGTAAGATCTATAATTCGTGTGATAGAAATGATTTAAAGAGGAAGGTAAATACCAAATCATGAAGGGCCTGAAAGTTCTGGGTAGTCATTGAATGAGGTTAGTATGATCAGATTTACATTTTAGAAAGATTGTTCTGTGCCCCAAAAGAAAAATGGGCAAAGGCATGAACTAATTTACAAAAGAAGTGCAAATGACCAATAAATATATGAAAAAGTAACTTTCGGCCAGGTGTGGTGGCTCACACCTGTAATCCTAGCACTCTGGGAGGCCGAGGCACATGGATCACAAGGTCAAAAGATCGAGACAATCCTGGCCAACATGGTGAAAACCCCGTCTCTACTAAAAATATAAAAATTAGCTGAGCATGGTGGTACGTGCCTGTAGTCCTAGCTACTTGGGAGGCTGAGGCAGGAGAATCATTTGAACCTGGGAGGTGGAGGTTGCAGTGAGCTGAGATTGTGCCACTGCACTCTAGCATAGTGACAGAGCGAGACTCTGTCTCAAAAATAAAAAAAAGAAAAAAATAACTTCCCTAATAAATGCAGTAAAATCATGAAGTGCAATTTTTTACCTATCAAATTGGTGATTAAAATGAATAATAATAATGCCTAGTGTTTGGAAAGGGTATGAGGAAAAAGATAATCTCAAACTACTGGTGATAATGTCACTTGATAAAATGGGGTGGTTTGGAGAGAGTCTTAGCAATTTATCATCATAAATAAAAATGTTTAAGAGGCCAGGCGCGGTGGCTCATGCCTGTAATCCCAGTCCTTATTAGGGAGGCCGAGGCAGGTGGATCATGAGGTCAAGAGATCGTGACCATCCTGGTCAACATGGTGAAACCCTGTCTCTACTAAAAATACAACAAAGTAGCTGGGCATGGTGGCGTGTGTCTGTAATCCCAGCTACTCAGGAGGCTGAGGCAAGAGAATTGCCCGAACCCAGGAGGCAGAGGTTGCGGTGAGCCGAGATTGCGCCATTGCACTCCAGCCTGGGTAACAAGAGCGAAACTCTGCCTCAAAAAAAAAAAAAAAAAAAGTTTAAGAATGTGCATCCCCCTTGGCCCAAAAAATCCACATCTAGGAAATCATTTTATGGGAATAATTAACACACCATCAAGATGTTTGTGTAAGGATGCTTATGACAGCATTGTTTCTAATAGTGGAAAAACTGGAGACAGCTTAAATGTCCTAGTGAGAGAGTGTCATGTTACAGCCATATGGTGGAATGCCATGTAGCTATTAAAATTATACTATAGACATATGTTTATTGACATAGAAAGATGTTTATTATAATGATTAGTGAAAAAGGCAGATTCCTGGAGCGTATGTAGACTATCCCAATTTTGTAAGTCAGATAAAAGTGTTTAAGCATCTAAAGTGCACAAAAAATATTGGAAGGTAATATACCAAAAGGTTATCTCTGGATGATGAAGTTATTGATGATACTTTTTTTTTTTCTGGTGTATGTTTAATTTTTTTTAACCAGTGGACATGCATTACTTGTGTGATTTTTTTTTTTCAAGTAAAATTAAGAATAAACAAACAAACAAAAAATAAAGAGCACTCTGGCAGAAATGTGAAGAAGTAATTGGAAGAGAGCAAGACTGGAGGCATAACGACTTATTTCAGTAGTGCAGGCCGGAGATAACAAAGGACTACGCAAAGGCAGGCACAGTAGGAATGGAAAGGAGGGGATAGAGACAAGATATATCAAAGAGAGAATCTTCAGGACTATTGACTAATTGGATACTGTAAGTGGTAGATGAAACCATGAGGCTGACAGAGCATTTGTGGTCATGTGAGATGGCAGTGTGTTGTTCAGTTGTAAGGGAGTTTCATTCAGGTATATGAAGTTGGCAAGTTGATGTTTTTGAACAGGATTATTTTTCTCTCAGGGACATGTAGAACAGTCCAGAACCAGTCACTTTAGTATCCAGGGGAGGTGAGATGGGCTGATCATTTGGTGGCACTAAGAATGGGAATGGCCAGCTAGAGAATGGTGTCCGAGCTTGAGAGATGACATGTTTCTCTTCTCAGTTATGGGAGCTATGAGGAGCCTGATCCCAAGTCGAACACCCAAGACACAAGCTTCAGCAGCATCGGTGGGTATGAGGTATCAGAGGAGGAAGAAGATGAGGAGGAGGAAGAGCAGCGCTCTGGGCCGAGCGTACTAAGCCAGGTCCACCTGTCAGAGGACGAGGAGGACAGTGAGGATTTCCACTCCATTGCTGGGGATAGTGACTTGGACTCTGATGAATGAGGCTTCCTTTCCTTTGGGCCTCCTTGGTCAGCCTTCCCTGTTCTCCAGCCTAGGTGGTTCACCTTTCCCCAATTTGTTCGTATTTGTACAGTATCTGATCCTGAAATCATGGGATTAACTAACACCTTACCCTTTTTAAAAATAGTAAGTAAATGATAATGAATCACCTCTCCTGATCTTATTGGGGCAATGTCACCCTGTGGTTTAAAACAAAGCAATCCCCTTTTCCCTACCACTATCAAAAAGAGCAAGCTCATTCTTCCGTGTCCCCCTTTAAGTCCATTTACCACTTTTGGTATAATTTTTCCCTGGGGAAGGAGGGGAAATTATGAAAGAACTAGTAACTTTATGTCCTCTTGATGTATTAGGAAATTTCCGGCCGGGCGTGGTGGCTCACACCTGTAATCTCAGCACTCTGGGAGGCCGAGGCGGGCGGATCACCTGAGGTCAGAAGTTCGACACCAGCTTGGCCAACATGGCGAAACTTCATCTCTACTAAAAATAGAAAAACTAGCGAGGCATGGTGGCTCATGCCTGTAATCCTAGCTACTCAGGAGGCTGAGGCGGGAGAATTGCTTGAACCTGGGAGGCAGAGATTGCAGTGAGTGGAGATCACGCCACTGCACTGCAGCCTGGGCGAAAGAGTGAGACTCCATCTCAAAAAAAAAAAACCAACTATTTCCAAGCATGGTATTATCTCACTTTTCTAATTTACAGGCTGGAACAGATGAGAGCCCTCTTGCTGAGACAGAGAATTGGGTTCTAGTGGACTCTCTGCTACACTTTACACTTATGAGACAACCCACCCATTTTATTATTTATTTAATTATGCAATGCCTAGTTCCTAAATGGATTTGAGGCAAATGACCGTAAATTTTAAAACAGCCCTTATGTCAGAAATGATAATGTTGCCATCTAAATGTTTTCTGTCTTTCCCCCCCGCCCCCGGGGGAAATGGTAGGAAAATGGTAAGTTTCTTAGAGCAAAGACTCTGTCTTCTGTTTCTTTTCATGCTTAGGATATGATTCTGTGCATTGTAGGTACTCAGTAAATGTTCGTAGAATCATAAAATCCTCAACAGATAACATTACTGAGCACCTGCTTTTCATGATAAGCACTCTATCAGATCCTTGGGATGCAAAGGTAAATAAGATAAATCCCTTTTATTCAAAGAGCTCACCATCGAGTTGGGGGAGGGGAAGTGGAATTAAAAACATGTTAATAAATCATCATAGTACTGTGAGATAAGTGCAATTAAGAAGCTAGCTATAAAGTATAGGGGAAATAGAGGAGTAATCATGTCTGAAAAATCAGGGAAGTCTTCCCTACAGGTAATCTTTAAGCTGATTGTTGAAGAATTAGTAGAAGCTTGCCAGATGGAAATGTCCAGGCAAAGTGTAATATGAAGTGGAAAGGCCACAGTCTAGAAATGACAGAGTGTGTTCCTTGTTTGTTTGTTTGTTTGTTTGTACCTGCCTTGTTCCAGGAAGGATTTAAGGTGGTTTATATTCCAGTCCTTTAATGCTGGAATGGCTAGAGATGAGACTGAAAGATGGGGCAGGAACCATATAATCACAAGCTTTGTGTTTGATGTTAATGCGTATGATTTTTATATTCTGGGAAATAAGCTCTCAGAGGAGTGATATAATCAGGTTTGTGTTTTAGAAATCTGTGTAATGAATGAAGAAAAATTGAAGACTTATGTAACAGATACATGTGATCCCATTCTTGTAAAAGACAGAACCATGTTTGTTTATTTATATGTGTTTATATATACTTGTATATGCAAAGTAAAAGTCTGAAAGGATATGCTAACTGTTCACAATGATAACCCTCCCCCCAGGAACGGGATTGGAGGGGAGGGGGCTTCTGTGTTTGTATGTGTGCAGGGTAGGATATTGTGCTTTTATTTCTGTATTGTTTGAATTTTTTTACAAGTATGTATTATTTTTGTAATAAATATTTTTTTTAAAATTCCAGCAGTAGTATGGAGAATGGTTTGGATGGATCTAGTTCAAGTAAGAGAGAATGGATCCTAAACTGGGGCTATGGCATTGGGATGGGGAGGAGGGGGACAGACTTGAGAGATCTTTAGGGAATAGAAAAGGAGGAATGGAAGGTGGCTTCCAAAATTTTGGTTGGGGGGATTGGGTGAGTACATGGTATTCATTGGTTTATTTTAACGTTTATCATGCCACCTATTTTGTTTTTTTAGATGGTGTCTCCCTCTGTTTGCCAGGCTGGAGTGCAGTGGCACGATCTGGGTTCACTGCAACCTCCGCCTCCCAGGTTCAAGTGATTTTCCTGCTTCAGCCTCCTGACTAACTGGGATTACAGGCACGCATCACCACGCCAGGCTCATTTTTCTAGGCTGGAGTGCAGTGGTGCGAACTCAGCTCACTGCAACCTTTGCCTCCCAGGTTCGAGCAATTCTTGTGCCTCAGCCTCTTGAGTAGCTGGCATTTACAGGTGCCTGCCAACACACCCAGCTAATTTTTGTATTTTTAGTAGAGACAGTAGAGACAGTTTTGCCATGTTGGCCCAAGCTGGTTTCAAACTCCTGACCTCAGGTGATTCGCCCACCTTGCGCTCCCAAAGTGCTGGGATTACAGGCATGAGCCACTGCATCCAACCAAGGCGGAGTTTCGCCATGTTGGCCAGGCTGGTCTCGAACTCCCGACCTCAAGTGGTCCATCTACCTCAGCCTCCCAAAGTCTTGGGATTACAGGCATGAGCCACTGAACCTGACCAAGCCACCTGTTTTTATAAGCAGCCTGCCAGATGCTGATACAGGAGTACAATGAGTCCCTGACTGCAAGGAACTTAGGGTTTAGAATGAGAGGTAGGATATGTAAATGAAGAAGTCTAATAAAAAGCGATTATTGCAATAAATATTTACAAGAATCCCTAGTGAGAGGAAAAAGTTCTTGACTCTATGAAGTAAGAAAAAGAATGCTTCACAGAGGAGACCCTTAATATCATGGAGAGTGCAAAGGAATTTACCAGATTGTCATAGGGATGGGGGTGGGAAGGCATTCTAAGCAGAGGGAACAGAATGCTTAGCATGAAACATGTTCATAGAACTACAAGTAGTTATCGACAGCTGGAATGCACGGAACATACATAGTATAGTGATCACAAGCTCAGAATCAAATGCTCATTTTAAAGTGATCGCTCTGGCAGCAGTATGAAAGGGGCGATGCCAGATAAGCCATAATGGAGGCCAAAACTGTCACTGAGGCATTGGCAGCAGGGATGGAATGAGTGATATATCTTGGTGACTGATTGGATAATTGAAAGGGAGTGGAACCTAGGTTTCTGATTTGAGTGACTGGATAAATGGTGATGCCATTTACTGAACAGGTAGAGGGTGGAAGCTAGGGGAAACAACTAAGCTTAGTTGGAAGCATGTTAAGTTTGAAGTATGGTATGTATAAAGTATGGGATTTGTATAATCTTGGAAGTAGGTGAGATCACCCAGGAAACATGTGTAGAGTCAGAGTATGGAGGACAGACTCCTGGTGAAGACCAGTATTTAGGGGTAGTCAGAAATAGAAATCCTGAAGAGTGGTGTTTCTCAAACCAGAGAAGGGATTTAAGGAAGAAAAAAAGACAATATATTTACCACAGAAAATTAAAATAAGTCAAGCCCGAGAGAGAGCATTTGGATTTGGCAACTAGTAGGTCCCTGGTAACCTGAGCAATCAAAAACAGTTTTAGCAGAGTAGTAAGATTGTAATCCCACCAGCACTGGGGCAAGGAACAAATGGAAGGTGAGGAAGTGATGATAGAGATCATAGACTACTCTTTTTTTTTTTTAAACATAGAGACAGGATTTCTCCATGTTGGTCAGGCTGGTCTCAAACTCCTGACCTCAAGTGATCCGCCTGCATCAGCCTCCCAAAGTGCTGGGATTACAGGCATGAGCCACTGTGCCTGGCCCATAGACAACTATTTTAAGAAGCTAGGGAGAGGGAGAGTCTTAAGGTGGAAAATAAGTATACCTATGTAGGCCTAGGGGAAGGAAGAAAGGATAATTGTTGGAAGGACCTGTGAAAACGGGAGAGGGTGTTAGCTAACATGGGTGGAGACACTGCCTTGAGAGATCTTTTATCCTGAGAGGAAAGAATGGATGTAGTTATATATCAGTGCATATAGGGAGATAGGAAATTGATGAGTTCTCGCTTCATAGCTTCAGCTTCCTCTGTGAAACTGTAAGATCACCCTTGTGACAAAAGTGAAAATGGGACTAGGGGCTTGAATACTTGTCCTGTAGGGTATAATGAGAAACTGGAAACAAGCTAAATGTCCATCAGTAGCAGAGAGTTTGAATTATGGTATATCCATTCAGTTAAAAAGTGTGCAGCTGTTAAAAGAATGAGGAAAATCAGCTGGGCGCAATGGCTCACACCTGTAATCTCAGCCCTTTGGGAAGCCAAGGCGGGTGAATCATTGGACGTCAGGAGTTCAAGACCAGCCTGACCAACATGGTGAAACCCCATCTCTACTAAAAAAAAATGCAAAACTGGCCAGGCATGGTGGTGTGGGCCTGTAATCCCAGCTACTCAGGAGTCTGAGGCAGGAGAGTTGCTTGAACCTGGGATGCCAAGGTTGCAGTGAGCCGTGACCAAGTCATTGCACTCCAGCCTGGGCAACAAGTGAAACTGTCTCAAAACAAACAAACAAAAACAAAATCTATATGTGCTAGGTGAAAAGATATTCTTGGGAAAAAATTAGTAGGTAGTGATGATTTCATTTGTTTAGAGGGCAAAGGGGAAGAAATCCATGTTTATATACCCAAAGAAAAGATGGGGCAAGATGTACTTCAGACTGTTAACATCTCTTAAGAGTGAGGTGGAATCGGGAGTGGGGATTCATTTTTTTCACTTCAGACCTTTCTAAGTAAGTTTAAGCAGGCTGGGCGTGGTGGCTCATGCCTGTAATCCCAGCACTTTGTTGGGGCCAAGGCAGGTGGATCACCTGAGGCCAGGAGTTTGAGACCAGCCTGGTCAACATGGCAAAACCCCATATCTACTAAAAATACAAAAATTAGCTGGGTGCAGTGGTACGTGCCTGTAGTCCCAGCTACTTGGGATGATGAGGTAGGAGAATTGCTTGAACCTGGAAGGTGGAGGTTGCAGTGAGCCAAGATTGGGCCACTGCACTCCTGCCTGGGTGACAGAGTGAGACTCCATCTCAAGAAAATAAATCTAAGCATTTTTGTTTTTAATTTTATAATAGTCACTGATGAAAATGGGAGTTGGAGCTGACCAGGGATCCATGAAAGGATTACTGGATGCTTTATGTACAAGGGAGGTTGAAGACTTAATTTAAAATGGTACCAATTTATTGTGGTGTGATTTTTTTTTTTTTTTTTTCCTCCAAAGGTACTTAGCATCACCACTGGTCAGGGTGTAGAAGTACAGATGGTAAAGCAGTCTGGAGGGAAAACCTGGTTATAAGGAATAGATTGGTGAATTTCATTTCAGTAACCCTTTCTTGACTACTCTCTACCAAGCACTGTGCTAGGTTCTGTGAATACCGCTCATGGTCTAATGTTAGACAAGTCCATGCAAGAGTGTGATAAGTGAAATGATAAAATACATATGGCATACTTTGAAGGTACAGAGTAATCCCAACTCTGGATCTAAGGGAAACCTTTCCAGAGATTACTAGCTTGAATTAGGCAAAGAAAGCAATAGGGGCAGGGAATGGGTATCGTTGCAGGCAGAAAAAATAGCATGTGCAATGAGCATGTGACTAAAGAATTAGGAATGGTTAGAGCATGGTGCACATGGAAGGGCTGGCAAGAATTGAAACTGAGGAATTAGCCAGGGTCCAGATTTTGGAGAGCTCTGTATGCTTTGCTAAAGAATTTAGACTTTATCCTAAAGGTAGTGGGGATCTGTTGAAGGACTAGGATCATTTCAGCAGCAATTCAGAATGTGGATGGTAGGAGAGCAGGACTGGAAATGGTTATGGCAATCATTAGGTGAGACACAAGTTAGCTGTAAGGCAGGAACAGTGGTCAGAGATTTGAGATAATTTAGGAGGTAGAATATATTTAAGATTTGATAACTGATAAGATGTGGATATTTCAGTCAGTCAATACTCATTAAGTCTAATGGATACCAGGCATTATTCTAGATCAGGGGTATTCAATCTTTTGGCTTCCCTGGGCCACACATAAAATACACTAACAGTAGCTGAGGAGGTTTAAAAAAATGTCTGCATAAATCTCATAATGTTATAAGAAAGTTTATGAATTTGTGTTGAGCTGCATTCAAAGCCTTCCTGGTCCGCATGTGGCCTGTGGGCCACAGGTTGGACAAGCTTGTTCTAGATACAACAATAAATAAAACAGCCCCTTCCCTCAAATAGCTTAGAATTTAGTGAAGGAAGGAGACAGTAAACAATAGTGAGAAGTACTGTTTAGAAAATAAAAGTGGGCCGGGCATGGTGGCTCACGCCTGTAATTGGCCTCCACTTTGGGAGGCCGAGGTGGGTGGATCACCTGAGGTCAGGAGTTCAAGACCAGCCTGGCCATCATGGTGAAACCCCATCTTAAAATAAATAAATAGAAAATAAAAGTGATGTGAGAGGGTGTGGGTAAGGGTGCTAGGTTTTTTGTTGTTTTGAGACAGGGTCTCTGTCACCCAGGCTGAGTGCAGTGACCTCGATCACAGCCTGCTGCAGCCTCAGCCTCCTAGGCTCACGTGATCCACCTCAGCCTCCTGAGTACCTGGGACTACAGGCACGTGCCACCACACTCGGCTAATTTTTTTTTTTTTTTTGTATTGTTTGTAGAGACAGTCTTGCTATGTTGCCTGGACTGGTCTTGAACTCCTAGACGCAAGCAGTCCCTTCTGCCTTAACCTCCCAAAGTACTGGGATTACTGGCATGAGCCACTGCACCTGATGAAGGGTGCTAATTTAATGGTCAGAGAAGACCTTGCTGAGCAACTTGGCATGCAAATATACATGTATTACTTTGGCAAAGTTAAAACATTTTTTTAAGTGTGAAAAGGCAAGCAATAAAAGAACCTCAAAAGATACTTTGAAAGACTGACCAGAAAAGTATGTAGAAACCGGGATATACTGTTTGTAGGGAAGCCAAAGAAGGAAGGTTTCAAAGGATGGAGTAGTCAGCAGTGTCCAGTACTTGTAGAAAGGTCAATCAGATAAGGACCGAAATTTGTCATTTGGATTTGGCAACTGGTGAGCCTGGTGAAAACAGTTTCTTTGGAATGGTGGGTGGAGCTGAAATCAGATGGCAAGTAGGTTGAAGAATTTAATGAAAAGAAGTAGCAACAGTTTCTAGGAGCTTGATTTGATTAAATAATAGCTATTATTCTTTGTGCCAGCCTCTCCACAGAGAGCTCTACTTACCTGACCTCATTTAATCCTGAACCATCTATGAGATATGTATTATCATTTTACAAGTGAGGGAACTCATTCAGCGTCATACAGATAGAGGGATTAGCCTTGGACTGGAGAAGGACTCTCTTTAAGGCCAGAAAGATGCATATATGTGCAGTAGGAAGGAGGGTAAAACCATGCCCTTGCACACTGTAGGCCCTGTTAAGTTTTGGCAGCCTGGCATGGTGGCTCATGCCTGTCTGTAATCCCAGCACTTTGGGAGGCTGAGGCGGGAGCCCATGAGGATCACATGAGCCCAGAAATTTGAGATCAGTCTGGGCAACATAGAGAGACCTTGTCTCTAAAAAAATATAAAAGTTTCATTTTTATCCTAAGAGTCATGGGAAATTTTCAGTGGGAATGGGGTAGAACCTGAGAAGACCTCAGGTTTATGTTTCCAAATCAGTGTAAATAGCCAAAAAGTTTTTTTTTTTTTTTTTTTTTTTTGAGATGGAGTTTCACTCTTGTCACCCAGGCTGGGGTGCAATGGCACAATCAGCTTACTGCAACCTTCACCTCCTCGGTTCAAGTGATTTTCCTGCCTCAGCCTCCCGAGTAGCTGGGATTATAGGCATGCGCCACAACGCCCAGCTAATTTTTGTGTTTTTAGTAGAGACAGGGATTTGCAATGTTGGCCAGGCTGGTCTCGAACTCCTGACCTCCTGTGATCCACCACACCTGGCCATCCAAAAAAAATTTTTTTTCCTATGGGTAGTTTAAACTTCATTTACAGATCTAGGGTCTTGGGAATTACATTACAATATTTGCTAAATATAATTATCTTTTCCCTTCCCCCAACTTTGAAAATAAACAACTGGTGTGCTTGTTAAAAGCACACTGATTCTAGGCCTCAGTTCAGCCTTCTTGAGTCAGAATATCTACTGGAGAAGAGGTGGTAGTCTGTATATTTTATAGATGGCCCAAGTGATTCTTACTTGAGAAGTTTGGGAAACTGAGCCAGCAACATTACCAAATTAATGTTATTCTCTATATCAGCTGTTCTTAAACTAGTATGCATCAAAATGCAGTAGAGATCGCTTATTGTGAAATTTCCATTCCTGGGCTTGGAATGTACATTTATAATATGCACACCTGTAATTCTGATGCAGATAGTCTCTAAAACAGTAGCGACAGGCTGGGTGCAGTGGCTCACGCCTGTAATCCCAGCACTTTGGGAGGCCAAGGCAAGCGGATCACCTGAGGTTGGAAGTTCAAGACCAGCCTGACCACCAACATGGAGAAACCCTGTCTCTACTAAAAATACAAAATTAGCTGGGTGTAGTGGCACATGCCTGTAATCCCAGCTACTCAGGAGGCTACGGCAGGAGAATCGTTTGAACCCGGGAGGCAGAGGTTGCAGTGAGCCGAGATCGTGCCATTACACTCCAGCCTGGGCAATGAGAATGAAACTGTCTCAAAAACAAAAACAAAAAAACAGTATCAACATTATTAATAATAATCTTTTGGTAAATACAAGTACTTTAGAAGAAATATATAAAAATTACCAGGTATATCATATTGCAGGTTTATCCTTTGCTTTTTGGTTAGTAACTTAATAGTTGAGGTCTTTTTAAGTAATGAATTGCTCTTAACATTTTATATTTCATCTGTCATACATAAATTATGATTAAAATTACATAAATTATGATTTAAATTCTACAAGTTAGTTTAAATGGATATAAAAGTTTGAAAATGGTTTCTTTTAAATTTTGCCTATATAGGTTTGGATTTTCCACATTTGGGGGACTTGGAATACAGTGTTTTCAGTCAACTCCGTATTACAGCATTTCATCTTGTTTAAATATCCATTCATCTTGATTTACAATAAAATAAAAATTACACTTATATCTTGTGTTTGTGATTCTATTATGTAGTGCATAAGACCTTCCATTAACCAGAAATTTGGTTATCTTACAGTATATGTAAGAAGTGGTCAAATAGAGTAAACAGTTAAATTACATTTGAGTAGTTGGAGGCCATGTTATATCAATGATCACAAAATTATGCTCTCCTTGTGTTTCCTTCTTCCTATGAAATCAGGAATACTTTAAAGGAAAGAAAAGGCCATAATGGGAAATTGGAAACATAAATAGTCAAAACTAGAGAAGTAGCACTCTCTTGGCTATAAATCAGTGCCTTAGTGAACCACTGTTACAGATGAAAATGTATAAAGGACCATCCTGGGCAACATAGCAAGACCATGACTCTACAAATATATATATATATATATATACACACACACACACATATATAAAGGTAGGGGAAAAGCTTTAGAACCACTTACTTTGTCCCCTATTTCTGACAGGGCTAGAAAGTAACCTTTTCAACTTACTTGACTATGCTATTTAAAATAAACTATGACACAGTCAGATGAAAGCAGAACAAATACTTGAGAGCTCTCAACAGCTCCAAGTACTATAATACAGTTTCTTGATATATTTCCAAAATTCAAGTTTAAAGTAAGAATCGGGGGTTTTAAAAGGTTTGCTTTTCATTTCATTTTCTCTTCATTGTTTTAAACTTCGGAATTCTAAGTCAACAGATTTAAGATCACCAGAGTAATTACGGGTTCTCCTAATTTTAAGCAACACATATCAGATTGGGCAGAATTTGTTTACCAGAAGGTGTAATATAAATTTTTTAAAAGGTAAGACAAATTTCTATTAGGCTAGGCATGGTGACTCATGCCTGTAATCCCAACACTTTTGGAGGCTAAGGTGGGAGGATCTCTTGAGGCCAATAGTTTGATACCAGCCTGGCAACGTAGGGAGACTTCCCCCACTATCGTCTCTACAAATAATTTTTTTTTATTAGCTGGGCATTGTGGTGCATGCTTGTGGTACCAGCTACTCGGGAGGCTGAAGAAGGATCACTTAAACCCCAAGAGATTGAGGTTGCAGTGAGCCATGATCATTCCACTGCACTCCAGCCTGGGTGACAGACCCTGTCTCAAAAAAAATTTCTTACATTTAAACCGGAAGGTGTTCCCTTTAACTCAATTCTGGCATGATTATTTTTAATTGATATTTAGAAGTTGTTCCATAGTAAATATATCCATTCCATTAAAATACATTTTTATATCCCAGTGTAGCCAATTGACCTAATTTCAAGGGCTCTTCCTTTTTTTTTTTTTTTTCCAGACAGAGTTTCGCTCTTGTTACCCAGGCTGGAGTGCAATGGTGTGATCTCGGCTCACCACAGCCTCTGCCTCCTGGGTTCAGGCAATTCTCCTGCCTGAGCCTCCTGAGTACCTGGGACTACAGGCGCATACTACCACACTCAGCTAATTTTTTTATTTTTAGTAGAGACGGGGTTTCACCATGTTGACCAGGATGGTCTCGATCTCTTGACCTCGTTATCCACCCGCCTCGGCCTCCCAAAGTGCTGGGATTACAGGCTTGAGCCACAGCGCCCGGCCGGGCTCTTCATTTTATGACATAAATTCTAGGTTTTTCCATGCAAACCTCTAATTATTAAAGTTTCGAGCAATTAGACTGCTTTTGCTATCAGTTGGAGCTGTGTAAATAGGACTGCCTGGAGCTTTCCCTCGATGTCAAATCTTACCATAGATAATGCCCTGAAACTTCAGAGGTAGTCTCTCAATAAGTGGCCTGTAAGTGGCCAGGTATGGTAGCTCACGTCTGTAATCACAGCACTTTGGGAAGCTGAAGGAGGAGGATTGCTTGAGCCCAGGAGTTGGAGACCAGCCTGGGCAAGATGGTAAGACCCCATCACTACAAAAAATACAAAAGATTAGCCAGGCATGGTGGCATGCCCCTGTGGTCCTAGCTACTCGAGAGGTTGAGGTGGATCGCTTGAGCCCAAGCAAGAGGTGGAGGTTGCAATGAGCCAAGATCATGCCACTGCACTCCAGCCTGGGCAACAGAGTAAGATCCTGAATCAAAATCACGTGTGTGTGTGTGTATGTAAACGTAAGAGAGGCTATGCTGTCCTGTCCCCTCCCTCCAATATAAATCACAAAATAACTGCAAATTCCCATTAACTCACTTTTTTTCTCCAACATAAGCTAATCTTGCACATTTTGCCAGGGACCTATTTGCTTGCCTAGTTTGAGTATGCTGCTATAGACTGTTCAGAGACGCTCATGTCTATGATTTAAAAAATAAACTAAGTGACTGGTGACATTGTTCTCAAATTAAGATAGTATTAGTACCTAAGAACATGGCTTTGAAGTCAAACTCCTGTGCTTAAACTCAGACTCTTTAGGCAAGTCACCTGAGCCTTAGTTTCCTCATCTGTAAATATAGGACACTAAGATGGTTGTAAAGATTAAATGAAATAATTTATTGTAAAGTGCTTAGAATAATGTCTGGCACATAGTAACTATTCAGTAAGTGTTATTTTATGACATATAATAAATAATGAATGTAGGAGAAGAGAGGTGGATCTAATTATAATAATAAATAAATAAAACTGTTGAGAGTATATCCTCTTAGAGAAGACCAGTTGACCATCCAGTTAGTTGACCACTGATAGCATTCGTCGTAATTCATGTTTTCAAGTCTCACCAATCAGGTGTGTCCAAACCTTAAATCAGACTGATATCTAAACATTGACTATTAAGAATCTACAACGAAAACTTTAACAAATAGGCAAATACTCATATTTGTTGATTGGCACATTCTCTCCTGGTTGGCAAATCTACATGTCAGAAGATCAGAAGACTTTTTTTTGAGATGGAGTTTCACTCTGTCACCCAGGCTGGAGTGCGGTGGCACACTGCAGCCTCTGCCTCCCGGGTTCAAGTGATTCTCATGCCTCAGCCTCCTGAGTAGCTGGGATTACATGCACATGCCACCATGCCTGGCTATTTTTTGTATTTTTAGTAGAGACAGGGTTTCACCATGTTGACCAGGCTGGTCTCAAACTCCTGACCTCAAGTGATTCGCCCGCCTCAGCCTCCCAAAGTTCTGGGATTACAGGTGTGAGCCACCATGCCTGGCTGACCGAAGACATTTTAATCAGAATATTGCTCAATGAGAAAATCAGAACCAGGCAGTGAGTTGGATTTTATTTTGAACTTTTTGCTATGGAAAATTTTAAACATACTTAAAAGTAGAAAGAGTATAATGAACCTTCAAGAGTATAGTGAACCATTATCAAGCTTTAACAGTTAACAACATTTTACCAGCCTTCTTTCATCTATTCAGCCTCCACCCTTTTTTTTGGAAAGGTGCTATGGTATCTTAAATCCCAGGCATTTTATTTTACCAGTAAATTCTTCAGTATCTCTTATAGAAAAAAAATTCTAAAATTAGTAACTCTTCTGGCCAGGCACAGTGGCTCATGCCTATAATCCCAGCACTTTGGAAGGCTGAGGCAGCAGGATTGCTTGAGCCCAGGAGTTTGAGACCAGCCTGGGCAACATAGCGAGACCTCCATCTCTACAAAAAGATAAATAAATAATAATAAAATGGGCTGGCATAGCGGCGCATGCCTGTACTCCTAGCTACTTGGGAGGCTGAGGTGGGAGGATCGCTTGAGCCCAGGAGTTCAAGGCTCCAGTGAGCTATGATCACACACACCAACCAGTGCACTCCAGTTTAGGCAACAGAATGAGATCCTATCTCTAAAAATAAACGCTTCTACCTTTATAATATTTATCAAATAAGTAATAATAATCCCCTAATACTATCTAATACCCAATCTATGTCCCATTGTTTCTAAAATGTCTTTATATGTTTGGCTTGTTGAAATCAGGATTTAGACATTATCTTTGAAGTCTTTTATATTAAGAGTTTAGCCCAGGCGAGGTGGCTCCAGCCTGTAGTCGCAGCACTTTGGGAAGCCGAGATGGGCAAATCACTTGAGGTCAGGAATTGTAGAACAGCCTGGGCAACATGATGAAACCCTATCTCTACAAAAAGTACAAAACTTAGCCAGGCATGGTGGCATGTGCCCATAAGTCCCAGCTACTTGGGAGGGTGAGGCAGGAGGATTGCTTGAGCCTGGAGGCAGATGCTGCAGTGAGCCATGAGCCCACCACTGTACTCCACACTCCAGCCTGGGCGACAGAGTGAGACGCTGTCTCCATAGACACACAGACACACACACACACCCCCAAAAAAGTCCCACCAATCTTTTTTTTTCTTTCATGAGCTAATTATACAGGATTTTTTTTTTTTAAAAGGCATTTATTTCTCTTTCTTTTTGTTTTTCTTTTGATGCAGTCTCCCTCTGTCACCTAGGCTGGAGTGCAGTGGCACAATCTTGGCTCACTACAACCTCTGCCTGGCAGGTTCAAGCAATTCTCCTGCTTCACCCTCCGGAGTAGCTGGGCTTACAAGCACCTGCCACCATGCCCAGCTAATTTTTTTATTTTAATAGAGACAGGGTTTCACCATGTTGGCCATGGTTGGCCAGGCTGGTCTCAAACTCCTGACCTCAGGTGATCCCCCCTCTTGGCCTCCCAAAGTGCTGGGATTACAGGGGTGAGCCAACTTGCCCAGCCTAAAAATGGCATTCATTTCTTGAGGAAGCCAGGTAACTGAATTTCTCACAGTATGGCTGATTGTACTCCCAGTATTTTTCTGTACTATCAGTGGACATTTAGACCATTGATCCAGTAGGCTGAATTAGATTCAGGTAAAAATGATTTTATTTGTGTGGATCAAGTTGCTTTATAAGTGATGGTGTATGCTTCCTATTGTATCACATGAGAACGCATGTGATGTCTGGTTGTTGTGTTCAATGATTGTAATGCCTGGTTATCATCAAGCACCCATTTTCTCTATAGGGATGCATTTCTACCAGGACACTCCCCACTTCCAGAGAGTGCTGGCGAATATTGATAAATTTGGCCTGTATTCTGGACTCTCATCTGATGACTTGCTTACTATCCTTATTCTGCTAATACATCATTTCATCAGATAGAGCTCAGTGTAGTTGCCGAAATAGAAGCGTCTTACCTACTGACACCTACTGATTTATTTGGGGTAATCCTGTGCTTATCTCAAAAAAACTTAATTGATTTTAGAGTGTTAAAAATCTCACAGATCCCTTCCAAGGATGGCTTATTTTAGAAGCCTTTCATTTTTCCTTTATTACTTGCTAATAATTATTTTTATTTTTTACAGACATAGTCTGTAAAATAATTATTTTTATTTTTTACAGACATAGTCTCACTCTCCACCCAGGCACAATCACAGCTCACTACATCCTTGAATTCCTGAGCTCAAGGAATCCTCTCACCTCAGCCTTCTGAATAGCTGGAACTACATGCTTGTGCCATCACATCTGGCTAATTAATTTTTTTGTAGAGACAGGGGTCTCACTATGTTGCCCAGGCTGGTCTCAAACTCCTGAGCTGAAGCAGTCCTCCTGCCTTGGCCTCCCAAAGTGCTAGGATTACAGGTGTAAGCCACCACTCCCAGCCTTGGTTTTTAAACTATGAAATATTCCTTCAGAAAAATAAAATAATGAAGAAAAAATAAAATAAAATATGAAATAGTTCATGTGTAAAATAATATAGAATAAAAAAAGTCCTAAATAATTATCATAAAATATTATCATAAAGTAATATAGGATATATTAGGTATGGAAAATAATAAAACCATTAAATGTGTACCTACCACCTAGCTTAAGAAATCACATTTTCCTTCAATACTTTTATTTTGGATTAATTTTAGATTTTTTTTTTTTTTCCTGAGACGGAGTCTCGCTGCGTCACCCAGGCTGGAGTGTAATGGTGCGATCTCGGCTCACTGCAACCTCCACCTCCTGGGTTCAAGCAATTCTCCTGCCTCAGCCTACCGAGTAGCTGGGATTACAGGTGTGCGCCACCACGCCCGGATAATTTTGTATCTTTAGTAGAGACAGGGTTTCACTATGCTGGCCAGGCTGGTCTCAAACTCTTGACCTCATTGTCCGCCTGCTTCGGCCTCCCAAAGTACTGGGATTACAGGTGTGAGCCACCGCTCCCTGCCTAATTTTAGATTTATAGAAATATATACTCTTTACCTGGCTTCCCCTAATGTTAACATACTACTAAAGGCACATTTATTAAAACTAAAAGATTAGCATTTGTACAATTCTTTAAACTATAGTCTTTATTCAAATTTTACTAGTTTTTTCACTAACATCCTTTTTCTCTTCCAGGATCCAATTCAGGATACCATGTTGCATTTGGTCATTATGTCTCTTTTTGGTTTTTTTTTTTTATTGTTTGTTTATTTTTTTATCTTTTCGTGATATTCAGTTAGGATTTCAATGTGGAATATTATGTCTCTTTAGTCTTCTCCAAACTGTGAATCTTCTCACTCTTTCCTTGTCTTTCATGATATTTTGGAAGAGTACTGGCCAGCTATTTGTAGAATGTCTTTCAATTTGGGTCTGATAGTTTTCTCATTATTAGACTAGGTAGTGTATTTTTGGGCAGAATACCACAGAGATGAAGTATATCTGCATCATGTCAGGTGGTACACATAATGTCAACATGACTTATGACTGGTGATATTAACATTGATCAGTTGGTTAAGGATCTGTCTGCCAAATTTCTCCACTTGATCTTAGCCAAAAGGCTGAAAGCTGAAAAGCAATGCTAGATTTCTCCACTATAAAGTTGCTGTTGGCTGGGCCTGGTGTTTCATGCCTATAATTCCAACACTTTGGGATGTCAAAGCAGGAGGATCACTTGAGGCCAGGAGTTTGAGACCAGCCTAGGCAATATAGGGAATAGAACCCCCCACTGTGTCTGCAAAACAATTTTTTTGGTGGTTGAGTGGGGACAGAGTCTCACTCTGTCACCTAGGCTGGAGTGCAGTGGTGCAATCTTGGCTCACTGCAACTTCCACCTCCTGGGTTCAAGCAATTCTTGTACCTCAGCCTCCAGAGTGGCTGGTTCTACAAGTGCATACCACCACGCTTGGCTAATTTTTTGTACTTTTAGCAGACATGGAGTTTCACTGTGTTGGCCAGGCTGGTCTGGAACTCCTGTCCTCAAATGATCCTCCCACCTTGACTTCCCAAAGTGCTGGGATTACAGGCATGAGCCACAAAACCTAGCTGCATACACTGATCTTTAGAAGCAAGTCACTAAGTCCAGCTCACACTCAAAAGCGGGGGAAATTAAGTTCCACCTTGCAGTGGGAGATATATTCAAGAAGTTGTGGACATATGTTAAAACCACCATAGTCATTAATAAATTTTTGATACATCCCTTACATTTTGACTTGTCCTAATTTTATCATTACCAATATTGCCTGCACTATCATCCACCTCATATTTCCTCATCCATGAGGTTATTGTGAGTTTGCCTTCTTGAAAACCATAAGGTACAACAGTTTCCCAGACTTGTCTGGTTATAATCACCTGCGGTACATTGGTTTCCAAGCCCCTCCTCTAGAGTCAGATTCAGTGTGTCTGGGGTATGATCTTGGAAACTAATTTTAAAAGCAACTCAGGCCGGGTGTGGTGACTCACACCTGTAATCCCAGCACTCTGAGAGGCTGAAGCGGGCAGATCACCTGAGATTAGGAATTCAAGACCAGCCTGGCAAATATGGTGAAACCCTGTCTCTACAAAAATACAAAAATTAGCCGGGCATGATGGCAAGTGCCTGTAATCCCAGCTATTTGGGAGGCTGAGGCAGGAAAATGGTTTGAACCCAGGAGGCGGAGGTTGTAGTTAGCCGAGATCCCACCACTGCACTCCAGCCTGGGCGACAGTGAGACTCTGTCTCAAAAAAAGAAAAAAAAAGCAACTCAGTTGATTCTTACTGTAACACAAATTTGAGAAGCACTGGCTTATGCATCATTTCTCTTTACTCCCTGTTTTCTATTAGCTAACCATGGACATAGACCTCACTATTTTTTTTTTTTTTTTTTTTTGAGATGGAGTCTTGCTCTGTGGCCAGGGTGGAGTACAATGGCCTGATCTTGGCTCACTGCAACCTCCGCCTCCTAAATTTCAAGCGATTCTCCTGCCTCAGCCTCCTCAATAGTTGGGACTACATGCACACACCACCACGCCCAGCTAATTTTTGTATTTTTAGTAGAGACGTGGTTTCACCATGTTGGCCAGGCTAGTCTCAATCTCTTGACCTCGTGATCCGCCCTCTTCAGCTTCCCAAAGTGTTGGGATTATAGGCGTGAGCCACCGCGCCTGGCTTCTATAGTTTGCAATCCTCCCACCTCAGCCTCCCAAGTAGCTGGGACTCCAGGTGCATGCCACCGTACTTGGCTAATTTAAAAAAAAATTTTTTTTTTTAGTTTTTATTTTTCTTTAATTTTTAATTTTTTTATTGTGGAGACAGGATCTCACTTTGTTGCCCAGGCTGGTCTCGAACTCCTGGGCTCAAGTGATCCCACCATAGCCTCCCAAAGTGCTGTGCCACTGCGCCCAACCTATAATTTCCTTATTTATGTATAGTTTCCTTATTTTCCTTTTCGAAATTTAGGAAATTTGCACTTTCCCATCTTTCATAAAGTAAGGATATTATTTAGACTGGACACAGTGGCTCACGCCTGTAATCCCAATACTTTGGGAGGACAAGGCAGGAGGATTGTTTGAGCTCAGGAGTTCAAGACCAGCCTGGGCAACATAGAGAGTCCCAGCTCTGCTAAAAATAAAAACAGATTAGCCAGATGTGGTGGCACTTGTCAGTAATCCCAGCTACTTGGGAGGCTGAGGCCGGAGGATCTCTTGAGCCCAAGAGATTAAGGCTACAGTGAGCTATGATGACACAGCTGTACTCCGGCCTGAGTGACAGAGCAAGACCCCATCTAAAACAACAAAAAACCAAAATTAAGAATAGTAAAATGTAAACTACAAGAGAGATTTACAGATGGGAAAGGGAAGGTGATCTCCATCTGTTTCCCTCTAGTTTTTTTTTTAACATAATATCCCTCTATTGCCCAGGCTGGAGTGCAGTGGTGTGATCTCTGCTCACTGCAACCTCTGCCTCCCAGGTTCAAGCAATTCTCCTGCCTCAGCCTCCTGAGTATCTATAGGTGAGTGCTACCACTCCTAGTTAATTTTTGTATTTTTAGTAGAGATAGGGTTTCCCTATGTTGGCCAGGCTGGTCTCGAACTCCTGATCTCAGGTGATCCGCCCACCTTGGCCTCCCGAAGGGCTGAGATTACAAGTGTGAGCCACTGCGCCCAGTCTCCCCATGGTTTTGATTACTTCCTTGAGGCCTTCACTGCTTTGCTTTGTTTTGCTTTTTTTCTCTTTTTCTTTTTTTTTTTTTTTGAGAGACAGGGTTGCAGTGTGTTGCCCAGGCTGGATTACAGTGGCTTTTCACGGGGGTGATCCCACTACTGGTCAGCCCATGAGTTTTGACCTGCTCCGTTTCTGACCTGGGCTGGTTCACCTCTTCTTAGATAACCTGGTGATCCCCCACTCCCAAGAGGTCACCATATTGACGCCAAGCTTAGTGCAGACACCCAATCATTATAACCCAGAACTTCTGAGCTTAAGCAATCTTCCCACCTCAGCTTCCCGAGTAGTAGGGACTACAGGTGTGTGCCACCACTCCTGGCTTCCAATCCTTTTCTGAAAAGATCAGTTTTTCTTGAGGGGTTATTTCTTCTAAGATTGGAAGGTTTCAGTAAGGATACCATTCACTTTTATTATCCATGATAATTTCTACATCTACCATTTATTGATCATATAATGATCCAGATCATATAATATGCTTTATGTATTAGGTTTAACCATATGAAAAACATTTTTATAGGTCAAAATGAATAAATACTGGCAGTTTCATATGTTTCAATCTAGTATGTAGTCTCCCTTAATCCTCATAATAACCCTGAGGGTAGGTGGTAGTATGCCTGTTTTTACAGAATGGAAAATTGAAGATTAGAAGGATTAAGTGACATTTGTTGTTGTTTTTTTTTTCCTTTGAGACAGAGTCTTGCTCTGTTGCCAGGCACCAGGCTGGAGTGCAGTGGCACGATCTCGGCTCACTGCAACCTCCGCCTCCCGGGTTCAAGCAATTCTCCTGCCTCAGCCTTGCAAGTAGCTGAGACTACAGGTGCGCACCACCACGCCCAGCTAATTTTTGTATTTTTAGTAGAGACAGGGTTTCACCGTGTTGGTCAGGCTGGTCTCAAACTCCTGACCTTGTGATCTGCCTGCCTCAGCCTCCCAAAGTGCTGGGACCACAGGCATGTGCCACACTGTGCCCAGCCTCAAAACACGTTTTTAAAGACAATACACCTTTAGGCTGGGTGCCATGACTCACACCTGTAATCCCAGCACTTTGGGAGGCTGAGGCAGGTGGATCACCTGAGGTCAGGAGTTCGAGACCATCCTGAGTAACATGTTGAAACCCCGTCTCTACTGAAAATACAAAAATTAGTGGGGTGTGGTAGCACATGCCGGTAGTCCCAGCTACTTGGGAGGCTGAGGCAGGAGAATCACTTAAATATGGGAGTGGAGGTTGCAGTGAGCCGAGGTCACGCCATTGCACTCCAGCCTAGGCAACAAGAGCAAAACTCCATCTCAAAACCAAACAAAACCAAACAAAATACAATACACCTTTAAAGAAAATATTATGATGAGAATGTGGTAAAGCAGGTTCTGAAACACCGTTTGGGAGTGCACAGTACAACTTTGCTGAAAGCTATTTCACACTGTGCACAAGAGTATTAAGTATTTTCAGGCTGAGCCTGGTGGCTTACACCTGAAATCCCAGCACTTTTGGGAGGTCAAGGTGGGTGAATCGCTTGAGTCCAGGAGTTCAAGACAAGCCTGGACAACATGGTGAAAACCCATCTCTACAAAAAATACAAAAATTAGTTGGGCATGGTGGCACACACCTGTAGTCCCAGCTACTCGGAGGCTGAGATGGGAGGATTGCTTGAGCCCAGGAGATCAAGGTTGCAGTGAGCCGTGATAGTGCCATTGCACTCCAGCCTGGGCAACAGAGACCCTGTCTCAAAAAATAAAATAAAATATAAAATAAAAGAATGTTCATACCTTTGCACCTGGTAATGTCATTTCTAGAAAATTATCCTAAGGAAATAATCAGAGATGAACATGAAGATACATGTAAAATATGCTCATCAAAGCATTATGCTTTTTTCATTTTTAAAAAATAAATATATGTATATTTTTAGAGATGGGGTCTTGCTATGTTGCCCAGGCTGGAGTGCAGTGGCTATTCACAAGCGTGATCCCACTACTGATCAGCACGGGAGTTTTGACCTGCTCCATTTCCGACCTGGGCCAGTTCAGCCCTCCTTAGGCAACTTAGAGGTCCCCCACTCCCAGGAGGTCACCATATTGATGCCGAACTTAGTACAGACACCCGATTGGCATAACGCACTACAGCTCAGAACTCCTGGGCTCAAGCGATCCTCCCACCTCAGCCTCCTGAGTAGCTGGGAGGACTACAGGCACCTGTTACCGTGCCTGGCTATATTTTTAATATTAAAAATTGGAAACAGGCTGAGTCTGGTGGCTCACACCTTTAATCCTAGCACTTTGAGAGTCTGAGGCGAGCAGGTTGCTTGAGCCCAGGAGTTCAAGACCAGCCTGGGCAGCATGGTAAAACCCTGTCTCTACCAAAAAAAAAAAAGTAGCCAAGCATAGTGGTGTGAGCCTGTGGTCCCAGCTACTTGGGAGACTGAGGCAGGAGGATTGCTTGGGCCTGAGGTCAAGGCTACAGTGAACCATGATTGTGCCACTGCACGCCAGCCTGGGCAACAGAGGGAGACCATGTGTCAAAGAAAAAAAATGGAGAGTGGGTGTGGTGGCTCACACCTGTAATCCCAACACTTGGAAGGCCAAGGCAGCAGGATGGCTTGAGCCCAGGAGTTTGAGATCCGCCTGAGCAACAAAGCAATACCTTGTCTCTACTAAAAAAACAAAACAATTAGCTGAGTGTGGTGGCATGTGTTTGTAGTTCCAGCTACTCAGGAGGATCCCTTGAGCCCAGGAGTTTAAAGCTGCACTTCAGCTTGGGTGACAAAGAAAAAGGGTATGGCCACAAGATGGACATGGCAAATGGGGAAATACTTGTAACATAATAAATGAGACAATATACAAAATTAAGTATGACCACTTTATTTGTTAAGTGTAGAAAAGGTCTGGAAAATAATAATGGTGGTTGGGCACAGTAGCTCATACCTGTAACCTCAACACTTTGAGAGGCCGAGGAGGGAGGATTGCTTGAGCCCAGGAGTTCAAGACCAGCCTAGCAACATAAGGAGCCTACTTTCTACAAATAAGTAAAAAATTAGTAGCCAGGCATGGCGGTGCACACCTTTAGTCCCAAGTACTTGGGAGGCTCGGGTGGAAGGATCATTTGAGCCTGGGGAGTTCAGGCTCAAGTGATCCTCCCACATCAAGTGTCGCCAGAATAAATACATTGATAACGAAATTTTATTTTTATTATTTTATTATTTTTTGAGACGGAGTTTTGCTCTTGTTGCCCAGGCTGGAGTGCAGTGGCGCTATCTCGGCTCACCGCAACCTCCTCCTCCCGGGTTCAAGTGATTCTCCTGCCTCAGCCTCCCGAGTAGCTGGGATTACAGGCACCCACCACCATGCCCAGCTAATTTTTTTATTTTTAGTAGAGACAAGGTTTTGCCATGTTGGCCAGGCTGGTCTCAAACTCCTGGCCTCAGGTGATCCACCGCCTCAGCCTCCAGAAGTGCTGGGATTATAGGAGTGAGCAAAAGTGCCTGACTAGTTTGTTTGTCTGTTTCCCTCTCTCTCTCTTTTTTTTTTTTTTTATGAGATGAAGTGTCACTTCGATACCCAGGCTGGAATGCAGTGTTGTGATCTCAGCTCACTGCAATCTCTGCCTCCCAGGTTCAAGTGATTCTCATGCCTCAGCCTCCCGAGTAGCTGGGATTACAGGCACCTGCCACCACACCCAGCTAATTTTCGTATTTTTGGTAAAGACGGGGTTTCACCATGTTAGCCAGGCTGGTCTCGAACTCCTGACCTCAGGTGATCTGCCTACCTCGGCCTCCCAAAGTGTTGGGATTACAGACATGAGCCACCACGCCCGGCCTTCTTTTTTTTTTTTTTTGAGATAGAGTCTCACTCTATCACCCAGGCTGGTGTGCAGTGGCATGATCTTGGCTCACTGTAGCCTCCGCCTCCTGGGTTCAAGTGATTTTCCTGCTTCAGCCTCCTGAGTAGCTGGGATTACAGGTGCCAGCCACCATGTCTGGCTAATTTTTGTTTTTTACATGGAGTCTTGCTCTGTTGCCCAGTCTAGAGTGCAGTGGCCTGATCCTGGCTCACTGCAACCTCCACCTCCTAGATTCAAGTAATTCTCCTGTCTCAGCCTCCTGAGTAACTGGGATTACAGGTGCGTGCCACCACACCCAGCTAATTTTTTTTTATTTTTGGTAAAGATGGGGTTTCACCATGTTGGTTAGGCTGATCTCGAACTCCTGACCTCAAGTGATCTCCCCGCCTCAGCCTCCCAAAGTGCTGGGATTATAGGCTTGAGCTACCGTGCCTGACCTAATTTTTTTTTTTTTTAGATAGAGTCTGGCTCTATCACCCTAGCTGTAGTGCAGTGTCTGGTCTCAGCTCACTGCAATCTCCATCTCCTGGGCTCAAGCCATTCTCTTTCCTCAGCCTCCTGAGTAGCTGGGATTATAGGCGCGCGCCACCACGCCCAGCTAATTTTTGTATTTTAAGTAGAGACAGGGTTTCACCATGTTGGCCAGGCTGGTCTTGAAGTCCTGACCTCAAGTGATCCACCCACCTCAGCCTCCCAAAGTGCTTGGATTATAGGCGTGAGCCACTGTGCCCCAGCCCTTCCATTCATATTTAAAAAAAAAAAAAAGAAGAAGAATATATAGGCCAGGTGTAGTGGCTCATGCCTGTAATCCCAGCACTTTGGGAGGCTGAGGTGGGAGGATCACTTGAGGCCAGAAGTTAGAGAGCAGCCTGGCAACAAAGGGAGAACCCATGTTTAAAACTAAAATAAAATAAAAAACAGGTGGTATGCACCTGTGGATCCAATTACTGGGGATGCTGAGGTGGGAGGATTGCTTAAGCCCAGGAAGTCAAAGCTACAGTGAGTGGTGATCATTGCCACTGTCCTCCAGCCTGGACAACAGAGAAAGACCATGTCTCAAAATATATATGCATATGAATGGAACCCAGATATATATAATGCTTTCTAAACAGTATGTTATAAATTGTCTTCCATGTTTCTACATAGTTTATGAAATGGTCACTTTTAAAAGCTTATTATAGCTGCTTAATTTTTTTTTTTTTATAGAGACGGGGTTTTGTCATGTTGGACAGGCTGGTTTCGAACTCCTGACCTCAAGTGATCCACCCGCCTCGGCATCCCAAAGTGCTGGGATTATAGGTGTGAGCCACGGAGCCCGGCCTAATTTTTTTTTTTTTTCTTTTAATGTGACAGGGTCTCCCTCTGTTGCCCAGGCTGGAGTGCAGTGGTGCAATCATGGCTCACTGAAGCCTGGACTTTCTGGGTTCAGGTGATCCTCCCACCTTGTTACCGGTGGAGGGTGTCCAGGTTCTTGGCGTTTTGAACAAGTAATTGGACAAAAGGCACAAACAAAGCAAGGAAAGAGTGAAGCAACAATAAAGCAGAGATTTACTGACAACAAAAGTACACTTCACAGAGTAGGAGAGGACCCGAGCAGCAACTCAAGGGCTCAGATACAGAATCTTCTCAGGTCCGAGTAACCCCTAGAGGCCTCCCATTGGCTACTTGGTGGTGTTCACCCCATGTAAATGAAGTGGTGGCCCAAAATCAGTCTGATTGGTTGTGGACAGCAACCAATCTGAGGCCGAAGTGACATTACAAAGTTACACTCCTATGCAAACCTCTGATTGGTTGAGGTATTTTCCATTTCCCATCTGCCAGGCAGAAAAGAAGGGGGTTTGCCTCTGGTTCTTTTGTTACTTAGACATGGAAAGTTGAGTTTTCCTTTCAATTTAGTTCTAGGAAGTCAGTGTGAAACGGCCTTAGGTCCCCTGCCTCCAGACTCTATTCTCCTGCCTCAACCTCAGCCTCCCAAGTAGCTGGGATTACAGGCATGTGCCACCACGCCTGGCTAATTTTTTGTAGTTTTTTAATAGATAAAAGCCTTTGCACAGGCTGGTCTCAAACTCTTGGGCTCAGGCAATCTGCCCCCCTTGGCTTAATAGTTTATTAAATTAATTTATCCTTATTTACTTAGCCATTTCCCTATTATTATTAGTTTGTTCTAAGATTTCTGAACTTTCAATAATACAATGAACATTTCATTTCCATAGCTTTTACTTCTGTCTCATTGTTTCTCTTGCATGGGTTCTTGAGTGTAGAATTATTAGGCCAAAGATCAAAAACAATTATTTGAAACTGTTATTGGCTGGGTGCGGTGGCTCACACCTGTAATCCCAGCACAGGGGAGGCCGTGGCAGGCAAATCACTTGAGGTCAGGAGTTTGAGACCAGCCTGGCCAACATGGTGAAACCTCATCTCTACTAAAAATACAAAAGCCAGCCGGGTGTAGTGGTACACACCTGTAATTCCAGCTACTCAGGGAGGCTGAGGCAGGAGAATCGCTTCAGTAGATTCTTGGGAAGGAGAGGTTGCAGTGAGCTGAGATCTGGCCATTGTACTCTAGCCTGGGCAACAGAGTGAGACTGCGTCTCAGAAAATAAAAAAGAAAAATACAATACAATATACTACGTTATCTATGGAATACATAGTTAAAAATCAGAGCAGCTCAGAATGAATAGCAAGTTCCCTTCCCTACCCCTTCCCTTTTCTCCTCCACTCACTTTCTCCAGAGGTGACCACTTTTATCTGTTACAAGATATTTATGAGTTTTGATATGTAGTGTAATATTGCTTTCCAAAAGTTTGTATTTGTTTATCTTGCCAGAAGTCCTATGTAAACATACAAATTTCACTACACCTTTGACAACTTTAGATAGTATTTAGAGTTTTTTTTTTCTCATTTTCATTGTTCAATAAACATTCCAGCACTTACTACATGTGACAACTGAGAATACGAAGAATGAGACCGAGCATTTGCCCTCAAGTGTCACAGGTAGTCAGACAGACACAATAGGCACAAACCTGAGAGTACAATGTGGCTGATGCAGCAGAAATACATGAAAGGAAGGGGGAAACTTGGGAGGAGAAAGAAATCAACTCTGCAGGGTATAGGCATGGCGGGTGAGTGTGAGGAAAAGCTTTACAGTACAAAAGACCTTTAAGCTGAATCTGAATCGATAACAGGGGGTCGGCAGGTGGGGTGAGGCTATTCCAGAAACAGAGTACCATATCCAAAGCCAGAGCGGTGGCCAGGTGCAGTGACTCCTGCCTGTAATACCGGAGATTTTGAGAGGCTGGGGCAGGATTGTTGCTTGAGGCCATGAGTTTGAGACGTTGCCATAGTGAGACTACACCTCTTTTTTTTTTTTGAGACAGAGTTTCGCTCTTGTTACCCAGGCTGGAGTGCAATGGCGTGATCTTGGCTCACTGCAACTTCCGCCTCCTGGGTTCAGGCAATTCTCCTGCCTCAGCCTCCTGAGTAGCTGGGATTACAGACACATGCCACCATGCCCAGCTAATTTTTTGTATTTTTAGTAGAGATGGGGTTTCACCATGTTGACCAGGATGGTCTCAATCTCTTGACCTCGTGATCCACCTGCCTTGGCCTCCCAAAGTGCTGGGATTACAGGCTTGAGCCACTGCGCCTGGCTGAGACTACACCTCTTAAAAAAAAATCTTTTTTTTTTTTAATTAGCTGAGCATGGTGGTGTGCACCTGTAGTCCTAGCCACCTAGGAGGCTGAAGTGGGAGAATCACTTGAGTCTAGGAGTTCAAAGAAGCTACAGTGAGCCGTGAGCCACTACATGGAGCCACTGCATTCCAGCCTGGGAAACAGAGCATGATACCCCAACTCTTAAAAACAACAACAACAACAAATCAGAGACATGAACTACCATGGAATGTTTGGAGAGCTGCAAGTTAGTCCAGTATAATTAGAGCATTGGGTATATGGGGAGGGAAGGTGAGGGAAAGGTGAAGAAGGCAGGGCAGATCATGAAACAGGTCCTCTGGCCAGGCACAGTGGCTCACGCCTGTAATCCCAGCACTTTGGGAGACCAAGGCAGGTGGATCACCTGAGGTCTGAAGTTTGAGACCAGCCTCAGCAACAGGATGAAACCCTGCCTCTACTAAAAGTAGAAATATTAGCCGGGGGTGGTGATGGGCGCCTGTAATTCCAGCTACTCAGGAGGCTGAGGCAGCAGAATCGCTTGAACCCAGGAGGCAGGGGTTGCAGTGAGATAAGATCCCACCACCGCACTCCAGCCCGGGTGACAAGAGCAGAACTTCGTCTAAAAAATGAAAGAAAAAGAAAGAGAAAGAAGAAAGAAAGAGAGAAGAAAGAAGAAAGAAAAAGAAAGAAAGAAAAAGGAAGAAAGAAGAAAGAAAGAAAGAGAAGAAAGAAAGAAGAAAAAGAAAGAAAGAAAGAAAGAAAGAAAGAAAGAAAGAAAGAGAGAAAGAGAGAAAGAAAGAGAAAGAAAGAAAAAGAAAGAGGTCCTCAGAGGGTTCATAGGCCATGGTAAGGAGTTTGGACTTGATCTTGATTGACAGTGCAGAATTTCACACAGGTGAAGGACGTGATTAGATTTAGTTTGGTTGCAGAGAGATTAGTATTGGTTTCAGAGCATGTATGTATAGAATGTGAAGAATGTACTAGGGAAGGGGCCAGGCTTGAGGGAAAAGTACCTGTTATAAGACTATAAGGTGAGAGGTGACGAGTGCTTCAATTAAAGCAATGACTGGGTTGGAGAACATGGGCTAGATTTGGGAGAGGTTTAGGAGGTAGACTCAACCGCATTTGGTGACTATTATTGGCAGACAAGGAAGAAGGAGGCATATAGGATTCATTCATTCAGTCAATATATATAGCGTACCCACCATACACCTGACACTGTTCTAGGCTCTGGCAATATAGCAGGGAAAACATGGATATAAACCCTGTTCTAATGGAACTTGCATTCCAGTGGAAAAGAACAGACAGTAAACAAGTAAACACAAATTGTGAGAAATAAAAGAAGGTGATGTATTAAAGTAATTGTGGCTGGGTTAGAGTAGAGGCCATCTTGCTTTAGATGGGGTAGGCAGAGAAGGTGTCTAATAATGATGTGGCATTTTAGCTGAGGCTTGAAGATGAGAAAGAGCCACCAGTGCATTGAGCCATGGGAAGGTCATTCTGGGCAGAGGGAACAGTAAGATCAAAGGGTCTGAGGCAAAAAAGAGGTTGGTGTATTTGAGGAACTGAAATATTGCTTGAGTTGCCGGGAGTGTAATAAGGAAAGGGGAGAGTGGAATTCTTCCAGGTTTTTGTCTTAGGAAATCAGGGATGGGGGTGGGACATGACTGTGGAAGAACTTAAGGAATAGGTTTTGGGTTGAGGATGGTAATGAGCTAAGTGTCATATTTGGCGAGTGAGATGTCTGGGAGACCTCCACATAAAGATGTTCAGTAAGTAGTGGGAAATAGTGTTGCTCAGGAGAAAGGTTGGGTTATGTCATTAGCTAATGGACAGAATGTAAAGTTATGGAGATGAGATCAGGCCCAAGGGGAGAACTTGGGAAAAGATTCAATGTTCAATGGGTGGGCAAAGGTAGAAGCAGCTAGAGGGGGAACAGAATGTGAGGAATGGAGGAATAATCAGTATCTGTATTTAAGATGCAACAGAGTGCCAAGTGTGGTGACTCAACGCCTGTAATCCCAGCACTTTGGGAGGCCAAGGTGGGTGGATCACCTGAGGTCAGGAGTTCGAGACCAGCCTGGCCAACATGGTGAAACCCAATCTCTACTAAAAATACAAAAAATTAGCCGGGTGCAGCGGTGTGCGTTTGTAGTCCCAGCTACTCAGAAGGCTGAGGCATGAGAATCGTTAGAACCTGGGAGGCAGAGGTTGCAGTGACCCGAGATTGCACCACTCCAGCCTGAGAGCCTCCGGAGTGAGACTCCATCTCAAAAAGAAAACAAAACAAATAAACAACAACAACAAAACAGAGAGGTCAAGTAAGATAAGAACTGAAACGTATCTGTTGAATATGGCAATTAAGAGGTTAGTGGAGGCTGGGCATGGTAGCTCACGTCAGTAATCCTAGCACTTTGGGAGGCCGAGGTGGGTGGATCACCTGAGGTCAGGAGATTGAGACCAGCCTGGCCAATATGGCAAAACCCCGTCTCTACTAAAAATACAAAAATTAGCTGGGTGTGGTGGTGCACACCTGTAATCCCAGCTACTCAAGAGGCTGAGGCATGAGAATTGCTTGAACCTGGGAGGCGGAGGTTGCAGTGAGCCAAGATTGCACCAATGCACTCCAGCCTGGGCAACAGACAGAGAGAGACTCCATCTCAAAACAAAAAAAAAAATACAAAATAAAAAAAGAGGTTAGTGGAGTGGTAGGAGTAGAAATAGATTTGCACTGACTTGAAGAACAATTGAACAAACACAAAATGCAACATATATATAATTTAAATAATAAATATGATACTTTAGAATAAATCTAAAGAAAAGATTTTCAAGAAGAAAAGATTTTTACGAAGAAAATAATGAAATTTTACTGAAAGATATTAAAGACTTAAATAACTGGAGAGACATTCCAGATTCATGAATAGCAAGACTTAACATAGGAAACATATTGATATGGTTTGGATGTTTGTCCTCTCCAAGTCTCATGTTGAAAAATCATCCCCAATGTTGAAAGTGAGGCATGGTGCAAGGTATTTGGGTCATGGGGGCAGATCCCTCATGAATGGCTTAGCACCCTCCCCTTGGTGATGAGTGAGTTTTCTATTAGTTCACTGAGATCTGGTTGTTTGAAAGAATGTGGCAACTCCCCCTTCTCTCTCTTGCTCCCACTCTCGCTATGTAACATACTGGCTCCGCTTCACCTTCTGCCATGATTGTAAGCTTCGTGAGACCTGCTCAGAAGCAGATGCCAGCACCATGCTTCCTGTAAAGCCTGCAGAACCATGAGTCAATTAAACTTCTTTTCTTTATAAATTACCTAGCTTCACATATTTCTCTACAGTGACGCAAATGGACTAACACAGATGGAAAGATATCTTTTTTCTTTTTTTTTGAGACAGAGTCTTACTCTGTTGCCGGGCTGGAGTGCAGTGGTGCGATTGTGACTCACTGCAACCTCTGCCTCCCAGGTTCAAGCGATTCTCCTGCCTCAGCCTCCTGAGTAGCTGGGACTGCAGGCGTGTGCCACCATGCCCAGCTAATTTTTGTATTTTTAGTAGAGACAGGATTTCACCATGTTGGCCAGGATGGCCTCAATCTCTTGACCTCGTGATCCACCTGCCTTGACCTCCCAAAATGCTGGGATGACAGGCGTGAGCCACCATGCCCGGCCTATATGTTAAATTGATCTATGAATTCCAAGGCAGTTTAATCAAAATTCCAATAAGGTTTTCCATAGAATTTGACAAAATGATTTGACACTTTATATGGAAGAGGAACTGATCAAAATAACTAAGGAGACAAACAGGGTGAGGGAACTGAAACTTGCCCTCTCTGATATCAAGACTTATTTTAGGCTGGGTGCAGTGACTCATGCCTGTAATTTTAGCACTTTGGGAGGTGGAGGTGGAGGATCACCTGAGTCCAGGGGTTCAAGATCAGCCTGGGCAACATGATGAAACCCCAGCTCTACAAAACTTACAAAAAAAAAACACTTTAGCCAGGCATGGTGGTACATGCCTGTGGTCCCAGCTACTTGAGAGGCTGAGGTGGGCGGATTGCTTGAGCCCAGGAGGTTGAGGTTGCAGTGAGCCATGATTATGTATGAGAGGTTACATGCATTACATGCATCACGCCTGGGATTACAGGCATGAGCCACTATGCCTGACCAAAATTTTAGACTTTTTAGGAGAAATATTAGATGATTTAATTTTTTTTTGAGACATAGTCTCACTCTGTCACCCAGGCTGCAGTGCAGTGGTGCAATCACAGCTCACTGCAGCCTCAACCTTCTGGGCCCAATTGATCCTCCCACCTCAGTCTCCTGAACAGCTGGGTCTACAGCACATGCCACATGCCTGGCTAATTTTTGTATTTTTTATGGAGACAGGGTCTCACTATGTTGCCTAGGCCAGTCCCAAACTCCTGGCCTCAAGCTATTCTCCCACCTCAGCCTCCCAAAGTGCTAAGTACTGGGATCATAGGTGTGAATCACTGTGCCCACCAGGAATATTTCAATAACCTTGGTATACAAAAGGATTTCTTAGACAATAATATAAAGGACAAATCATAAAATAAAAGTTGGATGCAGCCGGGCGCGGTGGCTCAAGCCTGTAATCCCAGCACTTTGGGAGGCCTAGGCGGGTGGATCACGAGGTCAAGAGATTGAGACCATCCTGGTCAGCATGGTGAAACCCCGTCTCTACTAAAAATACAAAAAATTAGCTGGGCATGGTGGTGCACGCCTGTAATCCCAGCTACTCAGGAGGCCGAGGCAGGAGAATTGCCTGAACCCAGGAGGCAGAGGTTGCAGTGAGCCGAGATTGCACCATAGTACTCCAGCCTGGGTAACAAGAGCGAAACTCCGTCTCAAAAAAAAAAAAAAAGTTGGATGCATTTAACTATGTTAAAAAATATAAACTTTTGAAGCCACGCACGGTGGCTCATGCTTGTAATCCCAGCACTTTGGGAGGCTGAGGCAGGCAGATAACATGAGGTCAGGAGTGTTGTGTTGAGCAATGGAAATCCTACTAGCAGAAGTGTAAACTGATGTAATCACTCTGGATACCTTTTGATATTTAGCAAATCTGAATGCGGTTACACCCTATGACATAATCAGCAATTCTACCCCTAGAAAAATTATTACTCCACTGTACCAGAAGACGTATACAAGAATTCAAGAGTGTTAATAGCTGCACCGATCGTTATAGCAAAAGGCTGGAAACAGCTCAAATGTTCTTCAGTAAGAGAATGGTTTAGTAAATTATGGTATTATTATAAAATAGAAACATATACATTAGTAAAAATGCCTACAGCTACAAATATCAACATAGATGAATCCCACAAACATAATGTGGAAGGAAAGTTCAGAAGAATTCATACGATATGATTCTATGTATATAAGGTCCAGAAACACGAATGAGAAAGCCATAAAGAAAAGTACAATTCCTGGCCGGGCATCATGGCTCATGCCTGTAATCCCAGCACTTTGGGAGGCCCAGGTGGGAGAATTCCTTGAGCCCAGGAGTTCAAGACCAGCCTAGGCAACATAGAGAGACCATGTCTCTACGAAAAATAAAAAACAATTTGGGCATGATGGTGTGCACCTGCAGTCCCAGCTACTTGGGAGGCTGATGTGGGAGGATCACTTGAGCCCAGGAGTTTGAGGCTGCAGTGAACCATGATTGCATCACTGCACTCCAGCCTGGGCAACAGACTGTCTGTCTCAAAAAACAAAACCCAAAACAAAACTAACCAGACATGCTGGCATATACCCGTAGTCAGCTGCTCGGGAGGCTGAGGCGAGAGTATCCCTTGAGCCCATCAGTTGGAGGTGGCAGTGGGCTACGATCACACCACTGCACTCCACCACGGATCCTGTTGGTTTAAAAAAAGAGAAAGATGTATGAGCATGCTGACAGCCTTGATTCATTCAACAAACATTTATGAATTCCCACTGTGTACCCAGTAGTATGCTGGGCCTTGGAGTACAGAGATATATTTATTCAATTATGTAGTTACCCATTCTTCTAAAAGCCAAAAATAATTCATTTATTCATTCAATAAATATTTATTAAGTGAATACTATGTGCCAGGTATTGATCTAAGTGCTGCAAATATAGCATTGAACAAAAGTCCTTTCATGGAGGAGAGAGGCAATAAATATCTGTAAAGTGGTGATAAGTACTATAAAGAACACTAAAGTATAAATGGTACTAATAGAATGTATATGTGTTGAGGAGGGGAGAGTTGTTATTTTAGATAAGGTGGTCAGGAAAAGCCTTTCAGAGAAGGTGACATTTGAACAGAGACATCAATGAAGTTAGGGAATAAATTGTGTGGCAATCTGGGGGAAAATCATTCCAGGCAAAGAGAAAACACATGCAAGGGGTAGTTAGGAGGCTATTGTAGTAATCTAGGCAGGAGAGGATGGTGGCTTGGATGAGGTGGTAGTAATGAAAACGGTGAGAAGTCATTAGGGATGGGATGGGCTGGATGCGGTGGCTCACGCCTGTAATCCCAATACTTTGGGAGGCTGAGGTGGGCGGATCACCTGAGGTCAGGAGTTCCAGACCAGCCTGGTAAACATGCTGAAACCCTGTCTCTACTAAAAATACAAAAATTATCCGGGTGTGGTGGTGCATGCCTGTAATCCTAGCTACTTGGGAGGCTGAGGCAGGAGAATCACTTGAACCTGGGAGGCGGAGGTTGTGGTGATCCAAGATTGCGCCACTGCACTCCAGCCTGGGTGACAGAGTGAGACTCCATCTCAAAAAAAAAGAAAGAAAGAAAAAAGAAAAAGAAGAAATGCAGTAGGATAATGCCTGAGAACTGAGGCAAAATGAATTTGGCAAAATGAAGGTAATTCTATTATTGACAACAATAGTTTCAGTGGAGTGGTGGTAATGAAAGCCTGGTTAAAGTTGGTTTAAGAAACAATGGGAGGTGAGAAATGTAGACAGTGAGTGTAGACACTTGAAAAACATTTTTTTTTTGAGACAGAGACTCACTCGGTCGCCCAGGCTAGAGTGCTGTGGCATGATCAGGGCTCAAGGCAGCCTCAGCCTCCCAAGCTCAAGCAATCCTCCCACCTCAACCTCCTGAGTAACTGGGACCACAGGTGTGTGCCACCACGCCCAACTAATTTTTTAATTTTTTGCAGAAACAAGGTCTTGTTATATTACCCAGGCTGGTCTTGAACTCCTGACCTCAAGCGATCCTCCTGCTTCCACCTCCCCAAATGCTGGGTTTACAGGCGTAAGCCACTGTACCCAGCTAAAAAAAATTTTTTTAACTTGAGACAGGGTCTTGCTATGTTACCCAGGCTGGATTAGAACTTCTAGACTCAAGTGTTCCTCCTGTCTCAGCCTCCCGGGTAGCTGGGGCTACAGGTACATCCCACCATACCCAGCTTGTATGGACAACTTTGAGGAGTTTTGTCATTAAGGGGAGGAGAGAAAGGAGAGAAAGTTATCTCAAGGGGCATATGAGGATCTAGAGAATGTGTGTGCATGTATGTGTGTGTGTAGATGGGAGACATCCTTTAGATGCTGACATATAAGACAGATTTCTTGGCTGGGTGCGGTGGCTCACACCTGTAATCCAAGCACTTTGGAGGTCAAGGCAGGCAGATCACATGAGGTCGGGAGTTCAAGATCAGCCTGGCCAACATGGTGAAGCCCTGTCTTAAAAAAAAAAAGGCCGGGCGCGGTGGCTCACGCCTGTAATCCCAGCACTTTGGGAGGCTGAGGTGGGCGGATCACTAGGTCAAGAGATCGAGACCATCCTGGTCAACATGGTGAAACCCCGTCTCTACTAAAAATACAAAAATTAGCTGGGCATGGTGGTGCGTGCCTGTAATTCCAGCTACTCAGGAGGCTGAGGCAGGAGAATTGCCTGAACCCAGGAGGCGGAGGTTGCGGTGAGCCGAGATCGCGCCGTTGCACTCCAGCCTGGGTAAACAAGAGCGAAACTCCGTCTCAAAAAAAAAAAAAAGACAGATTTCTTATGCTCAAGCAGTCCTCAGTTTAGGATATAGATATGAGTAAACAAAATCTACCACCTTACAGGTTAATCTGATTAGGTTAATCTAGAGAAATTGATAAAGTAGAAAACTATGAGAGTAGAGAAGGATCATCTAGCACTGCCTGGGGAAGTTAGGAAGTCTTCAAATAGCAAGTAACCATTGAGGCCAGGCACGGTGGCTCAGCCTGTAATCCCAGCATTTTGGGAGGCCGATGCGGGTGGATCACCTGAGGTCAGGAGTTCCAGATGGACAAGTCTGGCCAACATGGCGAAACCCTGTCTCTACTAAAAATACAATTAGCTGGGCATGGTGGCGCACACCTGTAATCCAAGCTACTCAGGAGGCTGAGGCAGGAGAATTGTTTGAACCTGGAAGGCAGAGGTTGCAGTGAGCCAAGATCGTGCCATTGCAGCCTGGGCAACAATAGCGAAACTCCATCACACACACACACACACACACACACACACACACACACATAGAGTAATCTTGGAACTGATATTTGACAGACAATAGTTATTTAATTGTACAAAATCATGAAGGCATTCCAAAGAAAACCACATATTCATAAGTCTGGATGCTTAAGAATATGTTTCATAATGGATCTTTGACTTAGAATATCTGAGATAATAGTAAAAGATGCCGCTGGAAAGGAGACAGGAGCCAAATCTTGATGGACATTATATGCCATTCTGTGAGGAATGGGCTCTACCCTGAAATTGATGTGATTTTTTTTTTCTTTTGAGATGAAGTCTTGCCCTGTCACACAATCTTGGCTCACTGCAACCTCTGCCTCCCAGGTTCAAGTGATTCTCCTGCCTCAGCCTCCTGAGTAGCTGGGACTACAGGTGCATACCACCACACCCAGCTAATTTTTCGTATTTTTAGTAGAGACGAGGTTTCACTGTGTTAGCCAGGATGGTCTTGATCTCCTCACCTCGTGATCCTCCCACCTTGGCCTCCCAAAGTGCTGGGATTACAGGTGTGAGCCACCACCCCAGCCTATGTCTACAATATCTTTAGTGACTTCCTCCATTGAAGTCTTTCACTCCTCACATCCATGAGGGATGAAATCAACTTCTTCCAAACTCTTATTAATGTTGATATTTTGACATTTTCCTATGAATTACAAATATGCTTAATGATATCTAGAATGGTCAATCCTTTCCAGAAGATTTTCAATTTGTTTTGCCCAGATCCATCTGAGGAATCACTATAGCCTTACAAAATGCGCTTCTTAAATAATAAGACTCGAAAGTCTAAATTCCTCCCTGATCTGTGGCCTGTAGAATGGGTGTTGTGTTACAGGCAGGAAAACAGCATTAATCTCTTTGTATATCTCCATCAGAGTTCTTGGATTACTAGGTGCATTGTCAATGAGCAGTGCTCTTTTGAAATGAATCTTTTTTTTTCTGAGCAATAGATCTCAATAGTGGGTTTAAATATATATGTATATTCTTTTGAGACTGAGTCTCACTCTATTGCCCAAGCTGGAGTGCAGTGGCACAATCTCCGCTCACTGCAACCTCTGCCTCCAGGGTTCGGGCTATTCTCGTGCCTCAGCCTCCTGAGCAGCTGGGATTACAAGAGCCCGCCACCCCGCCCAGCTAATTTTTTTTTCTTTTTTTGAGATGGAATCTCCATCTGTCACCCAGGCTGGAGTGCAGTAGCTCAATCTCGGCTCTCTGCAAGCTTCACCACCTGGGTTCACGCAATTCTGCCTCAGCCCTCCCTGGTAGCTGGGATTACAGGCATGTGCTACCACACCTGGCTAATTTTTGTATTTTTAGTAGAGACAGGATTTTGCCAAGTTGTCCAGGCTGGTCTCAAACTCCTGACCTCAGGTAATCCATCTGCTTTGGCCTTCCAAAGTGCTGGGATTACAGGTGTAAACCACTGCACCTGGTCCTAATTTTTGTATTTGTAGTAGAGACAGGGTTTCACCATGTTGGCCAGGCTGGTCTCAAACTCCTGACCTTAAGTGATCCACCCACCTTGGCCTCCCAAAATGCTGGGATTACAGGTGTGAGCCACCACACTTGGCCAAAAAATAAAACAACAACAACAACAACAACAAAAAAAAAGTGGGCTTAACATATTCAGTAAACCAGCTGGGCATGGTGTCTCATGCCTGTAATCCCAGCCACTCTTGGGTTGCTGGGAGGAGACTGCAATGGATGGGAGGCTGAAGCAGGCAGATTTTGTGAGCCCAGGAGTTTGAGACTAGCATGGGCAATGTGGCAAAACCTCGTCTCTACAAAAATTACAAAAAAATTATCCTGGCATGGTAGTGCACACCTGTAGTCCCTTCTACTGGGGTGGCTGAGTAGGCTGAGGTAGGAGGATCACCTGAGCCCAGTAGGTTGAGGCTACAGTAAGCTGTGGCTGTACCACTGCACTCCAGCCTAGGTGACAGAGCAAGACCCTGTCTCAAAAAGAAAAAAAGTCACCAGCTGCATTAGCCCCTAACAAGAATCAGCCTGTTCTTTTGAAACTTTGAAGTCAGAAATTGACTTTTCTCTAGCTTTGAAAGTTCTAGATGGCACCTTTTTCCAGTAGAAGACTGTTTCATGTATATAGAAAATCTGTTTAATGTAGCCACTTTCATTTCATTTTTTTTTTTTTTGAGACAGAGTCTCACTCTGTCACCCAGACTGGAGTGCAGAGGCTCCATCTCAGCTCACTGCAACCTCCGTCACCTGGGTTCAAGCAATTCTCCTGCCTTAGCCCCCTGAGTAGCTTGGATTACAGGCGCACACCACCATGCCCAGCTAATTTTTAGATTTTTAGTAGAGACGAGGTTTCGCCATGTTGGCCAGGCTGGTCTCAAACTCCTGACCTCATGACCTGCTCACTTTGGTCTCCCAAAGTGCTGGAATTACAGGCGTGAGCCAACACGCCTGGCCATAGTATAACCACTTTCATCAATCGTCTCAGCCAGATCCGGGATGACTGGTTGTGGCCTCTGCCTCAGGGCTTGCTGCCTCACCTGGCACTTTGATGTCATGGAGACGGCTTCTTTCCTTAGACCTCATGAACCAACCTCTGCTAGCTTCAGACTTCTCTTTTGCAGCTTCCTCACCTGTCTCAGCCTTCGTACAGCTGAAGAGAGTTAGGGCCTTGCTTTGGATTAAGCTTTGGTTTAAGAGCATATTGTGGCTGGTTTCATCTTCTATCCAGACCGCTGAAACTTTCTCCATATCAGCAGTAAGGCTGTTTTGCTTTCTTATTCATGTATTCACAGGAGTAGCACTTTTAATTTCCCTCAAGAACTTTTCCTTTGCGTTTCCAACTTGGCTAACTGGCACATGAAGCCTAGCTTCTTGAAAGCCTGTCTCGGCTTTCAACATGTCTTCCTCACTAAGCTTAATCATTTCTAGCTTCTGGCTTAAAGTGAGAGACAGACTCATGCCTGTAATCTCAGCACTTTGGGAGGCCGAGGTGGGAGGATTGCTTGAGTTGTTTGAGACCAGCTTGGGTAACATAGGGAGACCCTGTCTCTACAAAAAAAAATTTTTTTTTTAATTAACTGGGTGTGGTGATCCCAGCTACTCAGGAGGCAGAGATGGGAGGATCCCCTGAGTTCAGGAGGTTAAGGCTGCAGTGAGCCCTGATTGTGCCACCACACTCCAGCCTAGGTAACAGAGTGAGACTCTGCCTCAAACAAACAAACAAACAACAAACAAATAAATAGAGAGCCATGTGACTCTTCCTTTCACTTGGACACTTAGAGGTGAGCAAGGGAAAGCTTGGATAAGGGGGACTACTGTATTTTGCAACTTGCTTTTTACACATAATATATTGTGAACATGTCTTTCTCTCTCTCTCTCTCTCTCTCTCTCTCTCTCTATATATATATATATATATATATATATATACACACACACACACACACCCCTCATTATTTTTTTTTCTTCTGCAGTGATTTGGAACCCATTGTTTTTAATTGAAATTTTTACTGAGATATTTATAAGGAATAATAGAGATTCCTTGTACACTTTGCCTAATTTCTCCCAATGGCAACATTTTGCAAATATCACAACCAGGATACTGACATTGGTATGATCCACCAATCTTTTTTCAGATTTCCCCAGTGTGCCTCATTCTTTTTTATTTTTTGTAGAAATGAGGTCTCACTGTGTTGCTCAGGCCAGTCTCAAACACTTGGCCTCAAGTGATCCTTCACCCTCAGCCTCTCAAAGTGCTGGGATTACAGGCGTGAGCCAGCACATCCAGTCCTCGTTCCTTTAAAACATCCTATGGATAGGCATTTAATTTTCCAATATTTTGCTTTAACAATGTTTGAGTCTCCTGGACTCTACTCAGTTCCACTTAATCTTTTTCTTTCTGGACCCCTATAATATTAATTGCTATGCATTTAATTGTATCTGGTGGGTCAAATTAACTTTTTTTTTTTTTTTGATAGAGTCTTGCTCAGTGACAACCCAAGCTGGAGTGCTGTGGCATGATCTCGGCTCACTGCAGCCTCCGACTCCCGGGTTCAAGCAATTCTCCTGCCTCAGCCTCCCAAGTAACTGAGATTACAGGTGCCCACCACCACACCCGGCTAATTTTTGTATTTTCAGTAGAGATGGGGTTTTGCCATGTTGGCGAGGCTGGTCTCGAACCCCTAATCTCAGGTGATCCGCCCGCCTCAGCCTCCCAAAATGCTGAGATTACAGGTGTGAGCCAACGTGCCTGACCAAAATTAACTTATTATTCATCCTTTAAATGTTTTCTTTGGTGACTGAGGTAGACAGGTAGCCCCCAGTAATCCCCACCTCCTTGTATTCATGCTTTTGTATAAGTCCCCACTCTTATGTGTGGGCTGGGCCCGGTGATCTAACAACTGGAATATAGCAAACGTGATGGAGCTATTACTTGCAAGACTAGGTTACAAAGACCATGACTTCCGTCTTGCTGGTGTGCTCTGGCTTTCTTTTGCTTGCTTCAGAGTGATGAAGTTCGATACCCTGATGAAACCAGCTGCTGTGTTGTTGTGAGCTCCCCTGTGGAGGCCAACATGTCAAGGAACTGAAATCCTCAGTCCAACAGTCCACAAGGAACTTTATACCCTGCTAAAAACCACAAAGTGAATGTGGAAGCAGAACCTTGCTCCAGTTGAACCTTGACATGAATCCAGTCCTGGCCGACACTTTGACTGTATCCCTGTGAGAGACCCTGAACTGTAAGACTTATCTCAGCAGTGCCTGGACTCCTGCTCCATGGAGATAGTGAGGTAAATGAATGGTTTTCGTTTAACTTTTTATTTTGAAATACCTGTAAATTCACAGACAGTTGTAAAGAAGTATCATGGAGATACCAAAACTTTTCACCCGAGCTTCCCCAAACGGTAACATCTTGCATAGCTTATAGTATATTATCAGTCCCTGTTCTCAATTCATTTGAATAGATATCTAGGTGTGGAATTCCTGGGTCATATGGTAATTCTATGTTTGACTTTTTGAGGAACTGCCAAGATGTTTTCCACAGTGACTGCATTATTTTCCATCCCATCAGCAATGTATAAGGGCTCTGATTTCCTCACAATCCCACCAACACTTGCGGTTTTCTGTATGTGCATATGCCGGTGTAGTTTTTTTTTCTTTTTTTAAGACTTACCATCATTGTATTTATTAGGTTCTGAAACAATACACATTCACATCCTTTTGAATACAATACATTTGGCACAATAATGTTTACAATGAAATAATACTAATGAATGGCAAGAGATTAAAATTACATCCAGAAAGGAAAAAAATGTACAAATAAAGCATCACAATACAAAAAAATTCCTAAAATTGAATACATTTCATAGTTAGCCAGAAGTATTTTGCACATAATTTAAAAAGAGGTAATTTTTTAGCCTTCTTCTTTTTTTTCTTTAAAAGCAAGAACACATTGTTTTTTCACCTTTGGAGGAGAAAAATTATGTTTCTACTTCACGAAGTCCATAATGAGAGAAGACAGAACAGCGATCCTTCACATATTTTTTGGCTTTTTTTGTTGTTTTTTGGCACTCCGTTTTTTTTTTTTTTTTTTTAAGAGAGAGAAAGAGAAAGGGGGTGGGCCTGGAAAGATTAGAAAAACTAGCAGAAGTGTTAACAGTGCGTTTATTTTCAAACTCTTGTAAAAATGAAAATGAAACAATGATTACTGAAGGAACACACAAGGCTTTTTCTATAGACCTTCGCTGGATTGAAATAGGCCAGCATGAGAACTTCACCACCCAGAGGCACCCCAGCCAGCCCAGCCTTGGGTGCTGAAAAGGGCCCTTTCTGGGACAGATGGACTGACTGCCTACAGCTGCCAGGTGGAATGTGCAGGTGTGTGTTTTATATTAGCCTTCCTAATGGGTGTGAAGTGGCATCTCATTGTGGTTTAGATTTGCATTTTTCTCATGACTAGTGATGTTGAGCATCTTTTCATGTGCTTATTGGTCATTTGTATATTCTCTTTGGAGAAATGTCTATTGAAGTCCTTTGTTCATTTTTAGATTGGGTTGTTAGATGTCAAGTTGTAGGAATTATTTATATATTTGGGATATTAATCCCTTATCAGGTATGATTTGCAAATATTTCTCCAGTCCTATAGGTTGCCGTTTTACTATGTTGATGTTGTTGTTTAATGCACAACATTTTTAATTTTGATGAATTCAATTGACTTAGTTTTCTTTTGTTACCTGTACTTTTGAGTCATATCCAAGAAACCATTGCCAAATTCAAGGTCATGAATAATTCCTCCTATGTCCCTCCCTCCCTCCCTCCCTCCCTCCCTCCCTCCCTCCCTCCCTTCCTTCTTTTTTCTTTCATCTTTCTCTCTCTCTCTCTCTTTCTTTATTTTTTTTAGACAGAATCTTGCTCTGTTGCCCAGGCTGGAGTGCAGTGGTGCGATCTCCGCTCACTGCACCCTCCACCTCCTGGGTTCAAGCGATTCTTGTGCCTCAGCCTCCGAGTAGCTGGGTGGCACGATCAGGGCTCGCTGCAGTCTCGACCTTTTGGGCTCAGGTGATTCTCCCACGTCAGCCTCCTGAGTGGCTGAAACTACAGGCACCCGGCTAATTTTTTTATTTTTTTGTAGAGGCGAGGACTCATTATGTTGCCCAGGCTGGCCTGGAACTCCTGGGCTCAAACAGTCCTCCTGCCTCAGCCTCCCAAAGTGCTGGGATTATAGGCATGAGCCACTGTGCTCTGCCCGAAATTTTTTTTTTTTGGTTTGTTTTAGAGACAGGGTCTTGCTCTGTCACCCAGGCTGGGGTTCAGTAGCATGATCATAGCTCACTGCAGCACCAACTCCTGGGCTGAAGCAATCCTCTCACCCCAGTCCCAGTAGCTGGGTCTACAGGTGTGTACCACTACGCCTAAATATCTTTTTTTTTTTTTTCTGTAGAGACAGGGGTCTCACTATGTTTCCTAGGTTGGCCTCTCATGAGATCCTCCTGCTTCGGCCTTCCAAAGTGCTGGGATTACTGGCATGAGCCAAGCTGGCCAGAAATTTTTGATTACTGGTTCAGTTTCTTTACTTGCTGTAAGTTGAGTCAGATTTTCTATTTTTCTTTCTTTTTTTCTGTATCATTTACACTGTAAGATTTTCTATTTTTCTTGACTCAGTTTTGGTAGTTTGTGTCTTTCTAGGAATTTGCTCATTTCATCTAGATTATCCAATAATTATAGTCTCTCATAATCCTTATTTCTGTAAAGTTAGTCGTAATGTTTCCTCTTTCATTTCTGATTTTAGTAATTTGAGTCTTCTCCCTTTTTTTCTTAGTCAATCTAGTTAAAGGTCTGTCAATTTTGTTGATCTTTGAATCTCTGTATTATTAGTCTATTTTCTATTTTGTTTATCTCCTCTCTAATCTTTATTATTTTCTTCTTGGGTTTAGTTTGCTCTTCTTGGTGGTATAATTTTCATGATAACTATACTTGGAGTATGCCGGGAATCTTAGATCTGTGTTTATGGTATTCATCAAATCTGGAAAAATTTTGGCCCTTTTTTTTCATCCACCCCTCTTCCTTCAGGGACTCCCATCACATGTATAGAAGGCTGCTTGGGATTGTCCCCCAGCTCATGGATGATCTGTTCTTTGTTTCAGTCTTTTTTTCCCTGTGCTTCATTCCAATAGCTTCTATTATTATGCCTTCAAGTTCACTAATCTTTTTTTCTGTAGTACCTAATTTGCTGTTAGTCCCAGCTAATGTATTTCTTTTTTATTTATTTGAGACAGAGTTTTGCTCTTGTTGCCCAGGCTGGAGTGCAATGGCACGACTTTGGCTCACTGCAAGCTCTGCCTCCCGGGTTCAAGAAATTCTCCTGCCTCAGCCTCCTGAGTAGCTAGGATTACAGGCACCCGCCACCACGCCCAGCTAATTTTTGTATTTTTAGTAGAGATTGGGTTTCACCATGTTGGCCAGACTGGTCTCGAACTCCTGACCTCAGATGATTCACCTGCCTTGGCCTCCCAAAGTGTTGGGATTACAGGCGTGAGCCACCGCGCCTGGCCCCATCTAACATATATATATAAATATATTTTAATTTAGACATTGCTTTTTTTTAATCTCTAGAAGTTTATCTTTTTAAATATCTCCTGTATCTCTACTTAATATGCTCAATTTTTCCTCCACCATCTGGAATATGGTTATAATAACCATTTATCATCCTTGTCTACTAACTTTATCACCTGTGTCATCTCTGGTCAGTTCCTATTGATTTTTCTCCTCATGGTGGATCACATTTTCCTGCTTCTTTGCTTCCCTGTCTTTCTATTGGAGGCCAGACATTATAAATTTTACCGTGTTGGGTGCTGGGTATTTTTGTACTAATGTAAATATACTTAAGCTTTGTTCTGGGAAGTTACTTGGAAACAGTTTGACCTTTTTAAATGCTCGATTTTAAGCTCTTGTTTGTTTAGTTGATTTTTAAGCCAGGATCAAAAAGTAGGCTTTTAATCTAGGGCTAGTTTTGCTCCTCTACTGAGGAAGAATTCTACCCAGTGTTTTATGAAGTTCTGCCACCCACAGTCAGGCTGGTGAGAACACAGTCTATTCTGGTCCCTGTGTGAGCTTTGAGTATTTTTCTTTCTAATCTCTTCAGGCGGTTCCTCCCTTAGCTTTTGGCAGTTTCTTTACGGGCATGCACTGACCAATCCCCAGCTGAAGACTTGAGAGACATCCTCTGTAGATCTCCAGAGCTTTCTCTCTGTGCAGCTCTCTTTTCTCCAGTTTTCTATCCTCTGAACTTTAGCTACATTGGCCTCCTACTCTCCCAATTCTGTCTTCTTAGCTAGAAAGACTGCTAGGCTCTGCCTGTGTTCCTCCTTTCTGCACTGTGGCCTAGAAACTCTCTTCAGGCAGTACACTGGGGCACTCATACAACTCATCTGGTGCTGGGCACAGTGGCTGACACCTGTAATCCAGCACTTTGGGAGGCCGAGGCAGGTGGATCACCTGAGGTCAGGAGTTTGAGACCAACCTGGGCAACATGGTGAAACCCTGCCTCTACTAAAAATGCAAAAATTAGCTGGGTGTGGTGGTGCATGCCTGTGATCCCAGCTACTCAGGAGGCTGAGGCAGGAGAATCACTTGAACCCAAAAGGTGGAGGTTGCAGTGAGCCGAGATTGCACCACTGCACTCCAGCCTGGGTGACAGAGCGAGACTGTCTCAAAAACCAACCAGTCAATCAACCAACCAACCAAACAAACAAACAAAACACTCATCTTGTTTATTTCTCCTCTTTCTCTGGTCACTATCATATGCTGCCTGATGTCCAGTGTCTGGAAACCATTGTTTTATATAGTTTGTCCCTATTGTTGCTATTGTTTTAGGCAGTAGGGTGAATTACTCAATCTTGGCCAAATGTGGAAGTCCCTCTGCCTCTTTGTGGTACTGCGGTTTTAGATGTCAGAGGTCAGGTTTTTCTGGTCAGTAAGAGTGTAGCCCTGAGAGAAGGGGCTGAAATGGAATGGAAAATTAAGTTCCTGGAGTGAAGGCAGAATAAGAAATGTAAGGCTTAATTGTTAAGTGAGTCATTCATGTAGATGCTCAACAGGCAAACTAAGTGAGAACAGAACTGGCATTGCAGACAGAGGGACGAGGATGGCAAAGGGTCTGGAGGAATAAATTAGCAGTAGCTTCAGAGAATTACAAAGTATTTCTTATAGCTGGAATATAAAGTACATAAGAAGCTGCTATGGTTTGAATGCATCCCTTTTAAAATTCAGGTGTTGCTTTTGTGATAATATCAAGAGATGGGTCTTCTAAGAGGTGATTAGGCCACAAGGGCTTCTCCCTCATGAACAGACCCTCAGAAAGGAGAAAAGAGGCTTTTAAAACACTCTTTTCTCCTCCTCCTCCACCCCCTTCACTTTCTTTTCCTACTCATTCCAAAAAAAAATTGCCCATAACATTTTCTGGATGGGGAAAAAAAAGAGGCTTCACAGAGCATTCAGTTTGCTTGCCCTGCCACCTTCTGTCATGTGAGGACACAGAATTATTTATCTTCAGAGGAGGCAGCCCTCACCAACAACCCAACATGCTGGTTCCTTGATCTTGGACTTCCCAGCCTTCAGAACTGTGAGAATACAAATTTCTATTCTTTGTAAGTTACCCAATTTCAGGTATTCTGTTATAGCAGCACAAAACAAACAAATACAGAAATCATGTCAGGAAATGAAATGGATAGGTGACTATATTTGAAGGATCCTGTCTGTTATACTAAGGAATTGGATATTTTCTTAAAGGCAGTTGAGAGAGTCAGAAATTGACAAATTATACTACAAAGCTAAGGTAACCAAAACTACATGGCACTGGCATTAAAAACAGACACATAAACAAATGGAACAGAATAGAGAACCAGAAACAAATCCGTACATCTACAGTGAACTCATTTTCGACAAAGGTGTCAAGAACGTACATTGGGAAAAGGACAGGCTCTTCTATAAATGGTGCTGGGAAAACTGGCTATCCATATGCAAAAGAATGAAACTAGACCCCTGTCTCTCACCACATACAAAAATAACATCAAAATGGATTAAATATATATATATCTAAAACCTAAAACTATGAAACTACTAAAATAAAACACTGGGGAAACTCTCCCAAACAGTGGGTTGGGCAAAGATTTCTCAAATAATAACCCACAAACACAGACAATTAAGGCACATAAACAAATGGGAGGGATCACATCAGGTTAAAAAGCTTCTGCACAGCAAAGGAAACCATCAACACGGTGAAGAGATAACAATTCACAGGATGGGTGAAAATATTTGCAGATTATCTATTTGACAAGTATAGTATTGTCAGACAAGTATCTATCTGACAAGTATATATATATATATATATTTTTTTTTTTTTTGAGTCGTAGTTTCCCTTTTGTTACCCAGGCTGGAGTGCAATGGCGCGATCTCGGCTCACCGCAACCTCTGCCTCCTGGGTTCGGGCAATTCTCCTGCCTCAGCCTCCTGAGTAGCTGGGATTACAGGCACGCGCCACCTTGCCCAGCTGATTTCTTGTATTTTTAGTAGAGACGGGTTTCACCATGTTGACCAGGATGGTCTCGATCTCTTGACCTCGTTATCCACCCACCTCGGCCTCCCAAAGCGCTGGGATTACAGGCGTGAGCCACAGCCCCCGGCAAGTATATATTTTGACAACCAAAATATATAAGGAGCTCAAACCATTCTATAGGAAAAACATCTAATAATCTGATTTTAAAATGGGCAAAAGATCTGAATAGACATTTCTCAAAAGGAGACATACAAATGGCAAACAGGCATATGGAAAGGTGGTCAACGTCACTGATCACCAGAGAAATGCAAACCAAAACTACAATGAAGTATCATCTCATTCCAGTTCAAATAGCTTTTATTCACAAGACAGGCAATAACAAATGCTGGTGAGGATGTGGAGGAAAGGAAACCCTCGATCAGATTTAGAAATGTAAATTTAGAAATGTACGATTTAGAAATGTAAATTCGTACAACCACCATGGAGAACAGTTTGGAGGTTTCTCAAAAACTACATATAGGCCAGGTGCGGTGGCTTATACCTGTAATCCCAGCACTTCGGGAGGCCAAGGCAGGAGAATCGTTTGAGCCAGGAGTTCAAGACCAGCCTGACAACATGGTGAGACCCACACCTGTAGTCCTAGAGCTTGAGGTGGGAGGATCGCTTGAGCCTGGGAGGTCAAGGCTACAGTGAGCTGTGATTGTGCCACTACACTCCAGTCTGGATGACAAGGTGAGACCCTGTTTCAAAAAAAAAAAAAAATAAAGAAAGAAAGAAAAAAGAAGAAAGAAAACTAAAAATATAACTATCATATAATCCAGTAATCCCCCTGCTAGGTATATACTTCCCCAAAAAGGAAATCAGTATATTGAAGAAATATGTGTTCTCATGTTTAGTGCAGCACTATTCACAATAGCCAAAATTTAGAAGCAACCTAAATGTCCATCAAATGGATAAAGAAAATGTGCTACACAGGCACATATACACCGTGGAATACTACACAGCCATAAAAAATGATGAGTTCTTGTCCTTTGTAGGGACTTGGATGAATCTGGAAACCATCATTCTCAGCAAACTGACATAAGAACAGAAAATCAAACACCACATGTTCTCACTCATAGGCAGGTGTTGAACAAGGAGAACATGTGGACTCAGGGAGAGGAGGATCACACACTGGGGGCAATTGTGGGGGGGACTAGGGGAGGGACAGTGGGGGGTGGGAAGGGTGGGGAGGGATAACATGGGGAGAAACACTGGATATAGTATGCAACAACCCTGCATGACTCACACATGTACCCCAGAACCTAAAATTAAAAAAAAATAAAATAAAATATGCTACATATACACAATGAAGTACTCTTCATCCATAAAAGGGAGATCCTGTCATCTCTAATGACGTGGGTAGAGCCGAAGTTCATTAAGTGAAATAAGCCAGGAACAGAAAGACCGACTTGTCATGTTCTCACATACTTGTGGAAGCTAAAAATTAAAACAACTGACATAGAGATAGAGAGTAGAACAATGGTTACCAGAGGCTGGGAAAGGTCTGGGAGTAGGGGAGAGTAGGAATGGTTATGGGTACAAAAATAAAGTGGGATATCGCTGGGCGGGATGGCTCATACCTGTAGTCCCAAGCATTTTGGGAGGCTGATGCCCAGCTAATTTTTTGTATTTTTAGTAGAGACGGGGTTTCACCATGTTGGCCAGGCTGGTCTCGATCTCCTGACCTCAAGTGATCTGCCTGCCTGAGCCTCCCAAAGTGCTGGGATTACAGGCATGAGCCAACAAGCTGTTTTTTGTTTTGTTTTGTTTTTAGATTAGTCAAGTGAGGCAGTGTGAGTGGAGAAGGAACAAAGAAATATGTAACTGGTTGTGATCAATTAGTTGTTAATACCACTGCACTCCGACCAGCCAGCCCATCTTTTTCACAGGCAGAAATCGAGGGAGAAAGCCTGGAGCAGGCTGTGGGGAAGCAGGAGCCTCGGGAGAGAGCCCAATACAGTCAAGGCAGGAGCTAGAAGGCAAAGTTCAGTGAAGAAAGCCAGGATGTACGGGAGTTTGTTTCTCATTGAGCAGGGGTTCCAGTGGTCATAGCGGAAAGGGCTCTAAGAAAAGCAAACAGTGAGAAAAACAGGTTCAGGTGTGTATGGAGGAGAGAAAGCATCTGGGGTATGACATTAGTTCCGACCTGTTTTCCAGTCTTGTGAAGGTGGCAGCATGTTCTCTATTGACATTATTTCTTTAATGGCATTCTTTTTAAAGTATTTAATTCAAACCTGTATTTGTAGTTTCTAAAATGTTGATCATAGACCATTTTGTTGTTACACATGTCTGCCAGTGAAACAAAAGGCAAAGAGAATCACTGCCATCACTATAAAAGGAATGGCTCCTTTTCTAGCATTCTTTAAAAATGTCCATTTTACACTCCCTGCACCTCAACAAAGGTGGCAATTCAATCAATGCATTGGTTTATTTTGCTCTCCTCACTCTTACACGCATGTCCCCAAGCTATCTGTTATAAGCCCTGTCTTTTTGGACTTCCCAAGGGCTTTGTCCATCGTTTACCCCCCATTCCCGGCATCTGGGACAGTACCACTTGCGCTTTGGTTTATCGTTGAGACCCACGCACAAGAAGTGGAACCACCCGATGGGCACTCGTTGTCGTAGCGGATCATCTCCCAGTAGGAGGGATGGCTGGGGTCGATGGGGACATCTGCGGGGGACGCCTGCCGCTACGCCTGGGCCTAGGAGCGCTGCTTCTTGGAGATCTCGGCTTTCATTTCCTTGGGCGTGGCCGAGGTGACGTCGTGGTCGCGGTTGCTGGACGCGTTCTCGCAGTTCTCGCTGTTGTGCTGCCGCCTGGAGCGCTTTCCTGTTGGGTTTCTCCGCCTGCGCGGTCGCCTCGCCTCTGGGCCGGTACAGGCCGACCCTGCGCTATCGCCCGCCGCGTCGCCCTGCTCCTGCTGCACCTCGAACGGCTCCACGTGGCTGTCCACTTGTCGCGTGCGGCTCTCCTCCAGCCCCACCCTCTGGCTCACGATCTGGATCTCCTGGTCGCCCGGATCCTGGCTGCGGATCAGGGCTCGCTGGGTGCAGGCACCCGCGGCTTCTGCATGCCGTCCCTGTCACGGCGGACGTTGTAGCACTCGTCCAGGTCCTTCAGGGTTTCCTCCAGCAAAGTCTCCGCGCCAAGGGCCCCGGTCACTCACGCCTCTCCCGCCACGCGCGGCCACACCCTCCAGTCAGCAGAGATGCGGCATGGGACCGTCTACTGGCCGGTCTCGAGGGTCGCCCGACCAGGGCGGGCGGCACGAGCTGCAGCCCAGGCCCCCAACCCCCAGCACTGGTCCCGGCCCGGCATTACTGCGTGGCCGGAAGCGCAATGCCATTCTTACTGTGCTCTGTTGCAACCATTTTTACATTCATTTGAACATGTTTCTAACTCTGCCCTTGTTTTCTGCTTAAAACTCACATGATCTGATTGGCATGTCTCCAAGCAAACACACTCTAGCCCTTATGAAATGTGCTCTCTGTAGCTAAAACCCTGTTATTCCAGTGTCTTCAGTCATGGTCCAAAAGGCCAAATTGTTTTCTCAGATACTGTCAAATAGCTCTGCATTCACGGCTGTTATATCTTTCCTGCTCTTCCAGAATCTCTGCTTTCAGTTGGAAAAACTGGAAATGCCCCCTTATGTTCCCAAGGTTTTCAGCTTTTGCCCAGGCATTGTTCTGTAGAAGTGCTTTACCAGTTAGTTACATGTGAAGTGCTGTTGAACCCCGTGTAAGGCACTAGGAGCAGATACAGGTCAGAAAGTTTGATAAATTATGTGACAGACATAGTTTAGAAAAACAGCACCTCCACCAGGCAGTGGCTCACGCCTATAATCCCAGCACTTGCTGGAAGGCCGAGGTGGGTGGATCATGAGGTCAGGAGTTCTAGACCAGCCTGGCCAAGAGACCAGCCTGGCCAATATGGTGAAACCCCTTCTCTACTAAAAATATGAAAATGAGCCGGGCGTGGTGGCAGGTGCCTGTAATCCCAGCTACTCAGAAGGCTAAGGCAGGAGAATTGCTTGAACCTGGGAGGCAGAGGTTGCAATGAGCCACAGATGGTGCCATTGCACTTCAGCCTGGGCAACAGAGCATGACTCTGACTCAAAAAAGAAAAAAAGAAAACCAGCACCTCCACCAGGTGCAGTGGCTCATGCCTGTAATCCCAACACTTTAGAAGACAGAGGTGGGAGGAACTCTGGAAACAAGGAGTTGGAGACCAGCCTGGGCAATACAGGGAGACCCTCACCTCCACCCCCATTTGTACAAAAAAATTTTAAACGTTAGTTAGGCTTGGTGATTCTCCCCTGTAGTCCCAGCTATTTGAGAGCCCAGGAATTTGAGGCATCAGTGAGCTACAGTTACACCACCACACTCCAGCCTGGGTGACAAAGCAAGATCCTATCTCAGAACAAACAAACTCTAGCATTATATGCCCACAGTTTTGCACCTTGCTTTTTCCACTTAGGACATGCTTGTCTGACCTGTGGGCCGTGGGCCTCATGTGGTGCAGGACAGCTTTGAATGCATCTCAACACAAATTTTTAAACTTAAAACATGACATTTTTGGAATGGGTGTGGTGGCTCACGCCTGTTATACCAGCACTTTGGGAGGCCGAGGAGAGCGGATCACCTGAGGTCAGGAGTTCGAGATCAGGCTGGCCAACATGGTGAAACCCCCGTCTCTACTAAAGATACAAAAAATTAGCCGGACGTGGTGGCACACAACTGTAGTCCCAGCTACTCAGGAGGCTGAGGCAGGAGAATCGCTTGAACCTGGGTGGTGGAGGTTGTGGTAAGTCAAGACTGTGCCACTGCACTCCAGCCTGGGTAACAGCCTGAAAATAAATAAATAAATAAATTTAAAACTTACGTCTTTTTGGCAATTTATAAAAATATAGCTAGCTCATCAGCTACTGTTAATGTTAGTGTATTTTATTTGTGGCCCAAGACAGTTCTTCCAATGTGGCCCAGGAAAACCAAAAGATTGGACATCCCTGAAAGGGTGTATCTTGGAAGTATATCTTTCCAGAGAGTCTATATTAGAGCTGCTCATTGTTTCTCTGACTGCATAGTATGATATTGCTAGTAGTACCATCGCTTATGGAATCAATGTCATACTGGTGGACTTTTACGTTACTTTTAATTTTTTGCCCTTGCAGATTGTTTCAGTGAATATTTTTGTACATGTATCATTTAAAATATATACTTATAGACTTGACATGGTGGCTCACACCTGTAATCCCAGCACTTTGGGTGGCTGAGGCAGGCAGATCACCTGAGGCCAGGAGTTTGAGACCAGCCTGGCCAACGTGGTGAAACCCTGTCTCTACTAAAAATACAAAAATGAGCTGGGCATGGTGGCCCATGACTGTAGTCCCAGCTACTTGGGAGGCTGAGGCAGGAGAATCACTTGAACCTGGGAGGCGGAGGTTGAAGTGAACTGAGATCTCACCACTGCACTCCAGCCTGAGCGACAGAGTGAGACTCCATCAAAAAAAAAAAAAAAAAAAAAGACAAAAAACAAAAACCAGGTTGGGCGCAGTGGTTCACACCTGTAATCCCAGCACTTTTGGAGGCCGAGGCAGATGAACCACTTGAAGTCTGGAGTTTGAGACCAGCCTGGCCAACATGGCAAAACCTCATCTCTACTAGAAATACAAAAATTAGCCGGGTGTGGTGGTGCACGCCCGTAGTCCCAGCTACTCGGGAAGCTGAGGCAGGATAATCGCTTGAATCTGGGAGGTGGAGGTTGCACTGAGCCAAGATCACGCCACTACACTCCAGCCGGGGCAACAGAGAGAGACTCTGTCTCAAAAAAACAAAACAAAACCAAAAAAACCATATATGTGTATACTTGTAGAATATATAGAATAAATTTGTAGACTATAAATAAATTTGTAGAATGAATAAATATAGAACACATTCCTTGAAGTAGAATTTCTAGATCAATGAATATGGCACTATCCCTTTTGATTGGCTATGAGGAAGCTCTAGTGATCTCTTGGATGCTGCGGCTGTGAGCCATCCCCTTCCAGTCCCTGCTGTTGCTACCAAAGGTAACTGTTTCCACTTGCAGAATCCTCCCTCTTCTTTTCTGGAGTATGTGATAAAACATCTTGTCTAGTGGATCTGAATAAATCCTTCATGGAGAATGCTTTCTATCTGTGGTGCAATGTGGCTGGTTCAACTTTTTTTTTCTTTTCACAATCTTTTACTTGTCATCATAATCCTGGTTATGGAAGCCCTCTGCTGACTTCCTGCCATCTTCCTTCTTTTCCTCTTATTTCCTTCTACTCCTTCCTCCTCCTCCTCCTCCACTACCACCAGACTTCATATAATTTCACCGATTGGAAGGACATTTTTTTTTCTTTTTTCCTTTCTCCTCCCCTTCATTTCAACTCCACTAGGCTACAGTTCCCAGTTATTCAATCAAATGAATCTAGGTGTTGCTGGAAAAGTATTTTGTAGACGTGATAAAAGTCCACAGCCATTAGACTTTAAGTAAGGGAGATTATCCTTGATAATCTGGGTGAGTCTGATTCAGTCTGTTGAAAGGCCTTAAGACCAGAGCTGAAGTTTCCCAAATGGAGAAGAAATTCTTCCTGTGAATAGCAGCTTTAATGTGTGCCTGAGAGTTCCAGCTTGCTCTTCCTGATGGCTCACCCTATGGATCTCAGACTCTCTTAGCCACCCCCTACACCAGTGATAGCCCATTTCTTGCAATGAATCTCTTCATGTGTATCTTCTACTGGTTCTGTTTCTCTGATTGAACCCTGCCTGATACATCCTTCAAGGTATTTCCTCCATCCAGTCTGGGAATTTATTGCATTGATAAGACAAGCATAGGGAGGCACTCCCCAGACCCTTATCTGGCCCTCAGGGGGAAGACCATTTCAGTGAATACTTACACAGAACTTTCATTGTCTCTGATAGAAAAGAAAACATTCTGCAGGGCCCAGGGAGAGTATTCTGATATCAGGAGCCATGTGCCACAGTAGTCAAGTGGAACTACCCTATTGTTGCTTAGTTAGTTGGCTGATGTCAAAATGCTGTTAATTGCATAAAAAAGAGAGTAGGCCAGGTGCATTGGCTTATGTCTGTAGTCCCAACTATTAATACTTGGAAGGCTGAGGTGGGAGGCATCAGCCCAAGAATTCAAGGTTGCTGTGAGCTGTGATTGAGCCACTGCACTCCAGTCTGGGTGACAGAATCAGACCGTCTCTAAAAAAAGAAAAGAAAGAAAGTAAAAATTATTGAGCATAAAAATGAAGGCAGGCAAAATCTAAAATATGTATGAAGCTGGGCGAGGCTGAGATGGGAGGATTGCTTGATCCCAGGAGGCAGAGGTTGTAGTGAGCTGTGATCATGCCACTGCACTCCATCCAGCCTGGGTGACAGAGCAAGACCTCATCCCCCCACAAAAAATTTATATATATAGCATATATATATATATATATATATATAAGTCCATACTGATATAAATAAGTGATTAAATAGATAAATAAATGGGGGAGAATAGACAAATCTTTAATGCAGAAGGATTCCAAGTAATTTATGTAGATATTCTGCCCTCAAGGAGGAGGAGCATCACTCTCTATTCCTTAAGCATTGGCTGCAAACAGTGACTTCCTTCCAAAGAGTACAGCGTAGAAAGCGGGGAGAAGAGTAACTTTGCAGTGGAGAAACCTCACCAACACTATCTCAGCAGATGTTGAAGATCAACATCAACAGTGGAAAGTCATGTTGATAGTATGTATCCTGACCACGATGTGATGAAAACAGCACCTTGCCTCTGTGATCTTCCTCTCCCAAATACATATCCCAGTTTAATCATGAGAAAAACATCAGAAAAATCTCAATTTAGGGATATTCTTCAGAATACATGGGCAGTGCTCCTCAGAACTATCAAGGTCATCAACAAGAAAAGTCTGAAAAACCATCACAGCCGAGGAGAAATGGCAACTAAATGTTATATGGGAATCTGGCTGGGCGATGTGGCTCATACCTGTAATCCCAGGACTTTGGGAGGCCAAGGCAGGTGGATCACCTGAGGTAAGGAGTTTATGACCAGCTGAGCCAACATGGTGAAACCCTGTCTCTACTAAAAAAAAAAAAATAAATAACAACAACAAAAAACAGCTGGGCGGCCGGGCGCGGTGGCTCACGCCTGTAATCCCAGCACTTTGGGGGGCCGAGGCGGGTGGATCACGAGGTCAAGAGATCGAGACCATCCTGGTCAACATGGTGAAACCCCATCTCTACTAAAAAATACGAAAAATTAGCTGGCCATGGTGGCACATGCCTGTAGTCCCAGCTACTCGGGAGGCTGAGGCAGGAGAATTGCTTGAACCCAGGAGGCGGAGCTTGCGGTGAGCCGAGATCGCGCCATTGCACTCCAGCCTGGGTGACATGAGTGAAACTCTGTTTCAAAAAAAAAAAAAAACAACAACAACAAACAGCTGGGCATGGTGGCGGGTGCCTGTAATTCCAACTACTCGGGAGGCTGAGGCAGCAGAATCGCTTGAACCCGGGGGGTGGAGGTTGCAGTGAGCTGAGGTTGCACCACTGCACTCCAACCTGGGCGACAAGAGTGAAACTACATTTCAAAAAAAAAAAAAAGAATAAAAATAAATTAATTGAAAAAATTTTTTTAATTGGCTGGGCATAATGGTGCATGCCTGTAGTCCCAAATACTTGGGAGGCTGAGGTGGGAGAGTTGCTGGAGCCCAGGAGTTTGAGGTTACAGTGATAGCGCCACTGCATTCCAGCCTGGGTAACAGAGCGAGACCTCATCTAAAAAAAAAAAAGAAAAGAAAAGAAAAAAGAAAAAGTCTGCAGGAGTTGGGGGAAAAAAAGAAAAAAATAATTACTATATATTCCAGCAATTCTACTTTTATGTTTCTACCCAAAAGAATTGAAAACAAGTTGTACACAGATGTTCATAGCAGCACTATTCACAATGGCTAAAAGATGGAAAAAAGCCCAAATGTCCATCAATGGATGAATGGATTTTTAAAACGTGGCATATCTGATAGAACTGAATAGTATTCTACCATATACTGACACATGCTACGACATGGATGAACCTCAAAAATGTGCTATGTAGAAAAAAGACAGACACAAAGGTCACACATTGTATGATTCCATGTGCATTAAATATCCAGAATAGGTAAATCTATAGACAGAACCCAGATTAGTGGTTTCTGGAGCCTTGGGGAAGGGAGGAATGGGAATGACTGCTTGATGAGGTTTAAATACAGGGTGATGAAGCTGTTGTGAAACTAGATAGAGTGATTATTATACAACTTCATGAATATACTAAACGTCACTGAATTGTACACTTTCAAATGGTTAATCTTACGTTTTATGTGAATTTTACATCAATTTTTTTTGAGACAGGGCCTAGCTCTGTCACCCAAGCTGGAGGGCAGTGGCATGATCAGGGCTCACTGCAGCCTCAACTTTCTGGTCTCAAGTGAGGCTGCAGTGAGCCTCCCAAGTAGCTGGGACTACAGGTGTTCATCACCACACCTGGCTATTTTTTTATTTTTTGTAGAGATGAGGTCTCACTATGTTGCCCAAGCTGGTCTCAAACTCCTGGCCTCAAGCAATCCTTTCACCTCAGTCTCCCAAATTGCTGGGATTATACATGTGAGCCACCATGCCTGGCCACATCAATTTTTTAAAAAGAGGAATGCACCAAATCCATAGAGGAAGTTGAGACTACAGGTGTGTGCCACCAAACCCAGCTAATTTTTGATTTTGTTTTGTAGAGATGGAGCCGGGTGTCCTCCCTGTGTTGCCCAGGCTGATCTTGAACTACTGGGCTTAAGCGATCCTCCCACCTCAGCCTCCCAAAGTGCTACACCTACAGGTGTAGGCCACCACACTTAGCCAGAAGTGGTGTTTGAACTGAGTTGTTAATCAATTTATGAATCAATTAGCAAAAATTTATTGTGTGCGTACTAAATGCTAGTCACTGAGGTAGGCATTGAGATGCTACAAATAGATATAAGCGGTGGCTTACACCTGAGGCATGAGAATCACGTGAACCCGGGGGCAAAGTTTCCAGTGAGCCGAGATGGTGCCACTGCACTCCAGCCTGGGTGAGAGTGAGACTCTGTCTCAAAAAAATTAAATAAAATAAATACGTAAATAGATAGCTATGGTAGGTAATGGTAGATACAGATACCTATGTCTATACATATATGAATATTCTCTCTTTCTTGTTCTCTCTCTCTCTACACACACACACACACACACACACACACACACACATATATATGAATTCAGATCTTATCTTCCCCCTCAGCTCACTATATAATTGGGAGAGGCAGACACATACATAGGCAATTATAGTGCTTTGTGGTACATGTGATGATAGATGTATATACAAGGTATTATGGAAGTAAGGAGGAGCAGCACCCATCACAGCCTAGGGGTGTTTTAAAGAATTAATAGAAAGTGGCCAAGTGGCCAAGGCACGGTGACTCATGCCTGTAATCCCAGCACTTTGGGAGGCTGAGGTGAGAGGATTGCTTGAATCTAGGAGTTCAAGACCAGCTTAGGCAACATAGCAGGATGCTGTCTCTACAAATAATAACAATAATGATAATAATAAAATTAGCTGGGTATGGTAGCATGTGTCTGTAGTCCCAGCTACTCAGGAAGTTAAGGCGGGAGGATCGCTTGAGCTAGGAGGTCGAGGCTGCGATGAGCCATGATCACACCATTGCACTCCAGGCTAGTGACAAAGCAAGACCCTGTCTTGGAAAAAAAAAAGAAAGTGGCCAAGTGAAGAGGGAAAGGAAGGTCATTTTAGGAAGTGTCGAGCTAAGAGATAGAAGTTATATATGGAGAGACAGTGAGTGAGTGTGAGTGCGTGCACGTGCGTGCGTGCGTGCACATGCATATGCATAGGAAGTAATTACAAGTGGTTCCATCTTAAGGCTGGGCACGGTGGCTCACGCCTATAATCCCAGCACTTTGGGAGGCCGAGGCGTGTGGATCACGAGGTCAAGAGATCGAGACCATCCTGGTCAACAAGGTGAAACCCCGTCTCTACTAAAAATACAAAAATTAGCTGGGCATGGTGGCCCGTGTCTGTAGGTCCAGCTACTCGGGAGACTGAGGCAGGAGAATTGCTTGAACCCAAGAGGCAGAGGTTACGGTGAGCCGAGATCGCACCATTGCACTCCAGCCTGGGTAACAACAGCGAAATTCCGTCTCAAAAAAACCAAAACAAAACACACACACACACACACACACACACACACACACACACACACACGTGGTTCCATCTTATCTTGAATTTTTTTTTTGAGATGGAGTCTCACTCTGTTGCCAAGGCTGGAGTGCAGTGGCGTGATCTCGGCTAACTCCAACTTCCGTCTCCTAGGGTCAAGCTGGGACTTTGATGTGAGTCACCACAGCCAACTAATTTTGCTTTTTTTTTTTTTGTATGAACAGGGTTTTGCCATGTCACTCAGGCTGGTCTCGAACTCCTGGACTCAAGTGATCCTCCCACTTTGGCCTCCCAAAGTGCTGGGATTACCGGCATGAGCCACTGTGTCCTGCTAAGTGGTTCTATCTTATTAAAAAAAATTAAAACTAGGAAGTGGCCAAGTAATGGGTTTCAAACAAGTGAACAACAGACTTATGTTTTAGATAAATCCTTTTATTAACAGTGTGAAGTCTAAGATTAGAAGAGGAAAAAGACTGGAGGCAGGGAGACTAATAAGAAGGCTATTGCGCAGTGGCTCATGTCTGTAATCCCAGCACTTTGGGAAACTGAGGTAGATGGATAACGAAGTCAGGAGATCAAGACCATCTGGCCAACATGGTGAAATTCCGTCTCTACTAAAAATACAAAAATGAGCTGGGTGTGGTGACGCGTGCCTGTAATCCCAGCTACTTGGGAGGCTGAGGCACCAGAATTGCTTGAACCCAGGAGGTGGAGGTTGCAGTGAACTGAGATCGCGCCACTGCACTCCAGCCTCCGCAACCCAGCGCGACTCCGTCTGGAAAAAAAAAAAAAAAGAAGAAGGCTGTTGCAATAGTCCAAATGAAAGATTTTCAGGGTCTGAGCCAGGCAGGGAAGTGGTAATTGTGAGAAAAAGGAAAGGTCAGAATCAAAACATGCTTAGATGGTAAAATTAACAGGACTTGAGGATTGATTGGATATTGGTGGTGAGAAAGCATTAAAGAAAGAAAACTCGAGGTTCCTGTTTTGTGTGATGGAGTGTGTATTTATGAGAGATGTTAGCTGATAGCAACAAAGGCTGACTCAGCATAATGGTTTTTTTTTTTTTTTTAAGGATATTAGGGGCTGGGCATGGTGGCTCACACCTGTAATCTCAGCACTTTTGGGTGGCCAAGGCTGGAGGATCACTTGAATCCAGGAGTTCCAGATCAGCCTAGGCAACTTAGTGAGACCCTGCCTCTAAAAAACAAAAACGATAGACTGGGTGTGGTGGCTCATGCCTTAATCCCAGCACTTTGGGAGGCCGAGGCATGATGCATGTGGATAACTTGAGGCCAGGAGTTTGAGACCAGCCTGACCAACACATTGAAACCCCATCTCTACTAAAAATACAAAAATTAGCTGGGTGCGGTGGTGCCCACATGTAATCCCAGCTACTCAGGAGGCAGCTGAGTGAGGCACAAGAATCTCTTGAACCTGGGAGGCAGAGGTTGCAGTGAGCTGAGACTATGCCACTGCCTTCTAGCCTGGGTGACAGAGTGAGACTCTGTCTCAAAATAATAATAATACTGATGATAATAATTTTAAAAATTAGCTGGGTGTTGTGGCACACACCTGTAGTCCCAGCTACTCAGGAGGCTGAAGCAGGAGGATCATCACTTCAGCCCAGAAAGTTGTTGCAGTGAGCCATGACCATGCCACAGCCTGGGCAACAGAGCAAGATCCTGTCTCTTAAAAAGAAAAACAAGGGGCCGGGCGCGGTGGCTCAAGCCTATTATCCCAGCACTTTGAGAGGCTGAGGCGGGTGGATCACGAGGTCAAGAGAACGAGACCATCTTGGTCAACATAGGGAAACCCCGTCTCTACTAAAAATACAAAAATTAGCTGGGCATGGTGGTGCATGCCTGTAGTTTCAGCTACTCAGGAGGCTGAGGCAGGAGAATTGCTTGAACCCAGGAGGTGGAGGTTGCAGTGAGCCGAGATCGCGCCATTGCACTCCAGCCTGGGAAACAAGAGCGAAACTCCATCTCAAAAAAAAAAAAAAAAAAAAGGATATTGGGAAGCTCCTACAATTGTTGGGAGAGCTGGAGAATCAGGGAATTTCCAGGAACCTGAATTTTTAGCCTGAAAATTTAGAGGCTAAACTTTCAGGAACAATGCCTCAAACCATTTCAGAAGTGGCTGGATGCTACCGGTGCCCCCACTGCTGTGAGAAGTCAACCTTGAAAACCCTGGAAATTCCCTAGTAGCAAAATAAATAAATAAATAAATAAAAAAGGAAGAGAAGCTCCACACTCCACATATCCACATACAGCAGGTTTCTTCACTAGGTGACCAGGGAGGCCGGCAAATAGCTCTGACTTACACTGCAGAGCTGGGGCTCATAACATGGACATTCTTTCATATATAGAAAAGCTCTTTAAATTCTGAGGGCAGCCACAGTGTGACACAGATGGTGCTGCTATCAACCAATGTAGAGAATAGAAGAGTTTGGGGGCAGGAGTGAGAAGTTCCATTTTTAACATGTGGTATTTCAGGTGTCTGTAAAACATTCAGATATAGATGCCTAGCAGGTGGAGGGATATTTAAAGTCCTTAGCATTCAGGTAGCAGTTAAAACAACAAGAATGGGTAGGATGGTCCAGGGAGAGCATGTACATCGAGATGAGAACAAGAAAGCAAAGAGAATCCTGGGTGTGAGAAAGAAAGCTTGCCTGGATTCTTGGTGCCCCTATAAAAAGCCCTACCAGCCTGGCACGGCAGCTCATGTCTGTAATCCCAGCACTTTGGGAGGTCAAGGCAGGCAGATTGCTTGAGCTCAGGAGTTCAAGACCAGCCTGGGCAACGTGGTGAGGTGCCGTCTCTAGTAAAAATACAAAAAAATTATCCAGGCATGGTGGCTTGTGCCTATAGTCTCAGCTATTCAGGAGGCTGAGGTGGGAGGATCACTTGAGCCCGAAAGATGAGATGTGCCACTGCACTCCAGCCTGGATGACAAAATGAGACCCTGTCTCAAAAAAAAAGAACTATCTTCTGATCCTGTTGCCTCACGTTTCTTTAGTGTTCACATGTACAAAGTACTTCACTGTGTGCGTATCTCAGACCCTTCACAGTTATTCACAAAACACTGGGCGACATTAACATCTAAGTGGTAGAAAGATGAAGAGGAGATCAAATAGGAGACCAAATAGGAACTGTCAGAAGTACAAATAGAATAAGCGGACGTGGTGGGCTCACACCTGTAATTGCACCAGCACTTTGGTAGGCCAAGGCAGGTGGATCACCTGAAGTCAGGAGTTTGAGACCAGCCTGGCCAACATGGCGAAACCTCATCTGTACTAAAATTACAAAACTTGGCCGGACACGGTGGTTTATGCCTGTAAACCTAGCTACTCAGGACGCTGAGGCAGGAGAATCACTTGAATCCGGGAGGTGGAGGTTGCAGTGAACCGAGATTGCACCATTGTACTCAAGCCTGGATGGCAGAGCGTGACTCCATTTCCAAAAAAAAAAAAAAGTACATGTACATACGGAATAATTAGGAAATTGAATTAATTCGAGGTGATAGAAGTCAAGGAACAAGAACTTTCAACAAGGAGGGAATGATCAGCAGTGTCAAATGCTTACAGACGTCCAGTAACATTAAAAGTGAAACGTAGCTATTGACTTTGGCAGTTGGGAGGTCACTTTGCTGAAAGTAATTTCAGTGGAAACATTTTCCAGTACAGCAGGTAGAGGTATGAATGGATTTCTAGAGACTGCAAATTAGACTACTGCTAGTTGGAGAAGCTTAAAGCTGAGAAGGAAAGGAATTGGTACCTGATTAACATTCAGGATTAACGGAGAGTTTTGTAATCAGTCTTTCTCTTCTCTTTCCTCCCTCCCTCTTTCTCTCTCTCTCTTTCGTGGCATGATGTTAGCTCACTGCAGCCTCCACCTCCGAGGTTCAAGCAATTCTCCTGCCTCAGCCTCCTGAGTAGCTGGGATTACAGGTGCCTGCCACCACGCCCAGCTAATTTTTGTATTTTTAGTTGAGACGGGGTTTCATCATCTTGGCCAGGCTGGTCTTGAACTCCTGGCCTCATGATCCACCTGCCTCAGCCTCCCAAAGTGCTGGGATTACAGGCGTGAGCCACCATGCCTGGCATATTTTTTTTCTTAATGTGTGAGGCCCTAATGTGTTTAAGGCGGAGGAACAGACACCACAGGTTGAAATCAGCGAAGGGATAATTCATGGAGCAGGTTGCTGAAAGAGATTGAAAAAGATGGCATTTGGGGCACAGGGGGATGGGTGGATCTTGAACAGGAAGATAGAATGGAGAGAGGGATGGATGTAATGCTGTTCCACTGAGGCTGAAGACCATGTACTTCTAGTGGCACTGGTTTATATTGTTTTATAGGGTAGAAACATCTAGATGAAGAAGGGGAGAAGAGTGGTTAGTTGCACCGACCCAAGGTTAGAGGTTTGTGGGGCTGGTGCAGTAGACAGGGCTGAAAGGGAATTGAGGGCACTGGTGAGGGAGTAGCTCAGAGAGTCAAGCATGGGGTTAAGAATGGTTGAGGCCAGGTGTGGCCTATAATCCCAGGCCCACGCCTATAATCCCAGCACTTTGGGAAGTCAAAGCGGGAGGATCATTTGAAGTTCGAGACTAGCATGTGCAACATGGTGAGCCCGCCCCCACCACCATTTCTACAAAAATTTTTTTTAAAAATTAGCCAGGTGTGGTGGCATGTGCCTGTAGTTCTAGCTACCCAGGAAGCTGAAGTGGGAGGATTGCTTGAGCCCAGGAGTTCAAGGCTGCAGTGAGCTAGGATCGTGCCACTGCACTCTAGCCTATGTGACAGAGTGAGATCCCTGTCTCGAAAAAGAAAAGAAAAAGAAACATTGGGAAGAAAAGGAAAAGAGGCTAGGAGGGCCTGATAGACTGGGAGAAAATAGAAGGCTCAAAGGATTAGAGGAGTCCATTTGAGGTTAAAAAGACAACAGCAACAAAGAAAACCTCACATGTGGGTGAGGGCCTGAGGGAGCAGAAAGGAGAGCACTGTGGTCTAAATGGAACACTGGAGTTGTAGATGTTAGAGGTGAGCAGTTACGGACTGCAATAAAATTCAAGATGTGGTGCTTTGTGTGTGTGTGGCTGAAGTGAAACAGAGGAGGTAATTGAGAGAGTCAAGGAAATGAGAAGTTGCTGATTGTGTTATCTTCATAGACAATGAGATTCCCTCTTAAAAGGGTCAGGAATTAGAGTGGAGAGGGAGGCCACCTGTCAGTATCTTTACTTAAAAGGAGGAGAGTGGACCCATAACGAGATTTAGACTCAACGAGACAGAAAATTAATAAGGATATCCAGGACTTCAACTCAGATCCGGAACAAGTAAACTTAATATTTATAGAGTTCTCCATTTTAAATACACAAAATATTGATCGGCCATTATTAATACCCATTTTTAGAATGAAGCAATATTCCTGTTCTCTCTCCCTCTTTTTCTTCCTCTTTCTTCCTCTCCTTCTCTCCTTTTTTGCTTTTCAACATCCTAGTTCCTCACCTCTACTCAATACATTCCTCTGAACACCTGATTCCTTGTGATTCTCCGGTCCAAAAAAAAAAAAAAAAGGAGAGTGAAGGATATTAAGAATTTGCTAGGCAGACTGGGTTGGAGGGGATGGCCATTCTAGCGAGAGGGAGGAGATTGAGAAAAGGCACGGCTGGAAGTGTGAAACAGCCTGATCTTTTTAGGGAACTAAAACCAGTATGAGTGACGCCAAGTGTGAGTAGAGGAATGTAGCAGCAGATGAGGCTGGATTAGTAGGCAGAGCTGACATATGGAGGGCCTTGTGCACTAAACCAAATGATGCAGAACCACTGAGGGGTTTTAAGCTGAGTATTGACTTAATTCTGGTTTGTATTTCAGATTTTCTAAGGTCAAATGTGGAAAATTCAAGTCAGGTAGGACTAGAGCCCCAGAGACCAGTTACCGGCTTGTTGCAATTGCCCAAGCCAGGACAAGGGCGTGGCACTGGCAGCAGAGTTGGAGGATGAATTCCAGAGCCATTTTGATATCCCACATGTGTTCTTGCAGCTCTACAACCTTTCACCTATTTTCAGCATGCAATGTGAGGCTTGGTAGGTTTTCCTGTTCATTTTATGCTCTTTAATGGCTCAGCTCTTCACCCCAGAGGCAGCTGTCAGACCTTTGAGGATGGAGTCCTTATCACTAATATCTCCACTATGCCCACTCCATAGGGCAGGGGATGAAATTGTCTAAGCCTTTTTGGTCTCAGCTAATTTACTTTCTTTACTTGCTTTTGTTTCCCTCTACCAAATCCTTCAGTTAATTGGAGGCAAGCATTTCATACCTTGAACATAATGGAATCAGGCTGTTTCTTTTTAAGTGCTGTTGCCTAGAGGTGTATGTGGCAAATCGAAAGGGCTACTAATACTCTACATAAAAGTTACACTGAGTACGTGAAACCGACAGACCTTCTCCCCCAACCCCCACTTAGCACTCTCCCTCCTTTTTCAGGGTTACTCATTGCCATTTGTGATAGGCAAAATTCTAAGACAGCTCCTCATCCCAGTGTGCACACACTTTCTCCCTGTTACTTAGTCAAACACGAATCTAGAAACTGCTGTGAGGGGATTGTGCAGATGTAATTAAGTCAGCTGATTTTAAGAAACAGAGATTATCTTGGGTGAGCCTGACCTAATCAAGTGAGCTCTTAAAAAGCACTGGGCTCTTCAGTCACAAAAAGACAAATACTTACCCGAATTGAACCTTAGAAAGACTGGAGGTTTTAAAAAAAAAAAAGACGAATACTGTATAACTCCACCTATAGGAGGTATCTAAAATAGTAAAAGCCATAGAAACAGAAAGTAGAAGGTTTTTACCAGGGGTTGGGAGAGAGGGGGAATTTTTTTATTTTTAAAACTTATTTTTATTAATTATTATTATGTTTGAGACAGTCTCTCTCTATCGCCCAGGCTGAAGTGCAGTGGTGCAATTTCAGATCACTGCAGCCTCAACTTCCCAGGCTCAAGTGATCCTCCCACCTCAGCCTCCTGAGTAGGTGGACTATAGGTGCATGCCACCATGCCCAGCTAATTTTTTGCACTTTTTTAGTAGAGTTGGGATTTCTCCATGTTGCCCAGGCTGGTCTCAAATTCCTGGGCTCAAGCAATCGGCTATCCTTGGCCTCCCAAAGTACTAGGATTAGAGGCATTAGCCATTGTGCTTGGCCTGAGCTGTTTTTGAATGGATAGAGATTCAGTTTTGCAAGATGAAAAAGTTCTGCTGGAGATCTATTGCACAACAATGTGAATCTACTTAACACTACTGAACGGCACACTTAAAAATGGTTAAGCCTACCAGGCGCAGGGGCTCACACCTGTAATCCTAGCACTTTGGGAGGTCGAGGGGAGATCACAAGGTCAGAAGATCAAGACCATCCTGGCTAATGTGGTGAAACCCCATCTCTACTAAAAATACCAAAAAACAATTAGCCAGGCGTGGTGGCATGCACTTGTAGTCCCTAGTCCCAGCTACTTGGGAGGCTGAGTCAGAAGAATCACTTGAACCCAGGAGGTGGAGATTGCGGTGAGCCAAGATTGAGCCACTGCTCTCCAGCCTGGGCGACAGAGCAAGACTCTGTCTCAAAAAAAAAAAAAAAAAAAGTTAAGCTGGGCACGGTGGCTCATGCTTGTAATTCCAGAACGAACTTTGGGAGGCCGAGACAGGTGGATCACAAGGTCATGAGTTCAAGGCCAGCCTGGCCAAGGTGGTGAAACCCCGTCTCTACTAAAAATGCAGGCCGGGCACGGTGGTTCACACCTATAATCCCAGCACTTTGAGAGGCCGAAGCAGGTGGATCACGAGGTCAGGAGATCGAGACCATCCTTACCCCGTCTATACTAAAAATACAAAAATTAGCTGGGCATGGTGACGCACGCCTGTAGTCCCAGCTACTCAGGAGGCTGAGGCAGGAGAATTGCTTGAATCCAGGAGGTGCAGGTTGCACCTGCGGTGAGCTGAGATCGCACCATTGCACTCCAGCCTGCGTAACAAGAGTGAAACTCTGTCTCAAAAAAAAAAAAAATAAACAAAAATTAGCCGGGCATGGTGGTGTGTGCCTATAATCCCAGCTACTCAGGAGACTGAGGCAGAGAGTTGCTTGAACCTGGGAGGTGGAGGTTGCAGTGAGCCGAGATCACGCCACTGCCCTCCACCCTAGGCAACAGAGTGAGACTCTGTCTCAAAAATAAAAAAATGGTTAAAATGGGTCAGGTGCAGTGGCTTATGCCTATAATGACAGTACTTTGGGAGTTCAAGGTAGGAGGGTCACTTGGGCCCAGGAGTTCGAGGATACAGTGAGCTATGATCTTGCCACTGCATTCTAACCTGGACGACAGAGTGAGACCCTGTCTCAAAAAAAAGTTAAGGTGTAAATTTTATGTTGTGGGGTTTGTTGTTGTTGTTGTTGTTTCGAGATGGAGTCTCGCTCTGTCGCCCAGCCTGGAGTGCAGTGGTGTGATCTCAGCTCACTGAAACCTCCACCCCACTGGGCTCAAGTGATTCTCCTGCCTTAGCCTCCTGAGTAGCTGGGACTAGAGGTGCCTGCCACCATGCCCAGCTAATTTTTTTTATTTTTAGCAGAGATGTGATTTCACCATGTTGACCAGGCTGGTTTTGAACTCCTTGGCTCAAGCAATCTGCCCAGCTTGGCCTCCCAAAGTGCTGGGATTCTAGGCTGTTGTGTTTTTTTAACCACCGTTTTAAAAGGGCAGGTGGGAATTGGGCTGTTTCTTGTGAGATTTAAAGCATAATAGGAATTTGACACAAGGAAGATTCTCCATTGCTGACTTTGAAGATGGAGGAGGCCACATCACAAGAATGGGAGTAGAAGAAGGTGGTTACCGGAGGCTAGGAAGGGTAGTGGAGGGGGAGGAAAGGTGGGATAGTTACTGGATAGAAAAATATAATTGCATAAAATAAATAATATCTAGTATTTTATAGCACAATAGGGTGACTACAGTCGATGATTTATTATACATTTAAAAATAACTAAAATAATATAATTGGATTGTTTATAACACAAACGATAAATGCTTGAGGTGACGGATACCCCATTTATCCTGATGTGATTATTATGCATTGTATGCCTGTATCAAAATATCTCATATACTCTATAATACATACACCTACTATTCTACCCACAAAAATTAAAATTAAAAAACAAAACAAGACAAGGAATGTGTATGGCTTCTAACAGTTGAGAGCACCCCTACCCTAACTACCAGCATGAATATGGGAACTTCAGTCCTACAGCCACAAGGAACTAAATTCTGCCATAACTACATGACTTTGGAAGAGGACCCTGAGCCTCAAATGAGTTTGAAGCCTGACCAACACCTTGACACTGAGCAGAGGACCCAGTTAACCTATGCCTGGATTCTTGATACATGGAAAGTGTAAGAAAATAAATGTGTGTGTGTTTGTGGGGGTGTTCTGTTATTTTTTAAATGAATTTTTATTTAAAGATAAGATATTGCTGCGTTGCTCAGGCTGGAGTGCAGTGGCTCAATCTAGGCTCACTGCAGGCTCCACCTCCCTAGCTCAAGCAATTTTCCTGCCTCAGCCTCCTGAATAGCTGGGATTACAGGTGCCTGCCACCATGATTTGCTAACTTTTTTTAAATATTAGATTATCAGATAAAGATACCATGGTTCTCAATCTATAAAGCCTAGCAAGAGTTTGGAGAAGCTAACTTTTTTTTTTGGTGTATTTTTAGTAGAGATGGGGTTTCACCATGTCGGCCAGGCTGGTCATGAACCCCTGACCTCAAGTGATCCGCCCACCTTGGCTTCCCAAAGTGCTGGGATTACAGGTGTGAGCCACCATGCCTGGCCTGTTTCTTCTTAGACTAGTCAACAAAACTGCCTATTGCTGGCAGTATGATTTCATTTTCAAATTAAGAATCCATATTTGATGAAAGCCACTAAGATTCAAATAAAAATATATTTTAAATTATTTGTAAAGTAATATTTCTCATGTACAGTGTGACATGTACAATAATTAAAATTGGCATTTCTGAAGGCATTTTATTTGAGACAGAGTCTAACTTAGTCACCCAGGCTGGGGTGCAGTGACGTGATCTCGGCTCACTGGAATTTCTGTCTCCCAGGTTCAAGCAATTCTCTGCCTCAGCTTCCTGAGTAGCTGGGATTACAGGTGTCTGCCACCACGCCTGGCTGATTTTTGTGTTTTTAGTAGAGATGGGGTTTCGACGTGTTGGTCAGGCTGGTCTCGCACTCCTGACCTCAAGTGATCCGCCCACCTCGGCCTCCCAAAGTGTTGGGATTACAGACCTGAGCCACCGCGCCTGGTCTGAAGGCATTTTAAAGAAAACATTGAGATGTAGCATTAACAGAGAAATTGCTCATAACCCATTTAAGATTTTAGTAACTTTTATCCTGTTTCAATAATACCGACTCAGAAACTATAAGGTATACCTTATAATTTACTTCCTAGATGACACATGATTTTCTTCAAGAGCAAGGTAGTTGCCCTGTGTAGCTGGTCTCCTTGAAAACTATTTTTAGTTCTATCGTCATTTCCTGTGATAAATATTTTCACCTTCTAAAATTTCAGATTATTTCACCAAATAGAAAGAAAACAGGTTTTTTTTCTTTTCTTTTTGATTTTCGAGAGAGAGAGGGAATAAGAACTTTAGTGTACTTTCAATAGCGTTCTTATTTGTAGAAATACATAATAGCGTCCTAGGAAGACTTGATAATAGCTCTGGTCTTTATCATATTTTGTGATAAAACTTTTGATTTAAAATAACCTCTGATCTACTTATCATGGCAAATGGATAGACCTCTCCTGCCTGTTTTCTTTCTTTTCTTTTTTCTCTTTTTCCTTTTCTTTGAGCTTAGACTTTAGAAGCACATATTTAAAAATCAAGTGTAAGACTGGATGCGGTAGCTCTGTAATCTCAGCACTTTGGGAGGCCAAGGCAGGCAGATCACCTGAGCTCAGGAGTTCAAGACCAGCCTGGGCAACAGCAAAACCCCGTCTCTACAAAAAATACAAAAATTATCCGGGCATGGTGGTGTGTGCCTGTAGTCTCAACTACTCAGGAGGCTGAGGCAGGAGAATCTCTTGAGCCTGGGCAGTGAAGGTTGCAGGTTGCAGTGAGCCAAGATTGCACCACTGCACTCTAGCCTGGTGACAGAGAGAGACTCTGCCTAAAAAAAAAAAAAAAAAAAAAAAAAAAAAAATCAAGTGTAGATTGTGCCCATGTTATCTAAGTTACCATCCAAAACTATGATCAAAATGTGTTTAGACCAAACTGCAAGATGAAATTCTATTTCTCTTTTTCCCTTCCATTTTTTTTATATCTGGCTGTAAATTTAGTTAAAAACATAATCACAATTTACAAAAACTGTAATTACAAATTACAAAGAAAAATAGGGAGACAATCTTGTATTGACATCCTCTATGCATCTTGTTACCTATCGATTTTCTGTTCCATTACAAAATTCAATACTAAAATTTCATAGCTAACATTCAATATTAATTTCAACATTAAAATTTATCAAAATGATTAAAAACAGTCAATTAAAAAAAGCAATGCACCAAAAATAATGGTAGTATTTCCAGGCTTCTACTGCGTTGCATTAACCATCACACAGGGAACAAAAGGGCTGTGAATTTTGGGTAGGCCACTTGGCTTTGGGTTCCAGGACTATGGAAATGCCAGTGAAGGTAATCTAAGAAGCATTTCCTGTTTTATAAATATCAGCAGAGGGCCAAAAAAGGGATTCCAGATATGTTTTCAAGTTACAAAAAACATTAAAGTGCAACTTTGTCTTTTACATCTCAACAAAGTTCTGTCATTTTTTGAAATAAAGTAGGGCCACAGCTTTATAGTCATTTTCTCATCTAGAACTCTGCAATTATTAACACAAATCAAACTGCAGTTTTGGAAGAGAACCTTTGAACAGGGAAACTACCAAACAGTGATTATTGGCCATACCTAATTCACAGTTCGGAAATTGATGGTGGAGGGCTGTATATTATGGACAGAGAAAGAGGCCTCCCAGAGGCTCTGAGGCTGCAGGTCTTCAGTCAGGTGACAGCACAGCACCCACTGTATGCACCCTGATGGCAACAGCCGGAAAGTCCATAGTCACGGTGATAGAAACAGCCACAGCTGCCAATTGGAAGACTCACTCTTTCTGGCTTTCATGGACTGTGTTTTGCACATCGAGCTCACTGTTTAGAGCTGTCTTAGCACTCTTCTTTTTTTGAGACTTTTGACTCATTTTCTTTGGGTAACTTTCTCTGTTGATAGATGCGTATGGCTATGGCAGTGATGCAAAGCAAAATAAATATCACCACTGCTATGACACCTCCAATGACTGCAGAGTCTCTTCTGTCTGCATTGACCAAGGGCTCTCCCTCATCCGCTGGTCCAGAATGACCTGTACCCCCTGCGAGTCAGGGAGCCAGTTCCTGCCTGGGGGAGCTGGACGCTGCACCTGCCGCGCAGCTGGTCATGGGGGCCACCAGGCCATGGATGGTGACCTGGGAGGGCTCCCTTCCATTTTTAACCAGACTGTTTTTGTATCATATGCAGTTAATCTTTCATATAATGTTGTGCTACCTATGTCAAATGACTATCTTGCCACACAAAAGCAGAAAATTTTGCAATACTCCTTTCTTTCTGTTCGTAAATTTAGTTAATTTCTTGACAACCACTTATATTTTTATCAATATGCTATCAGAACACAGTATCATGAGGAAAACTTGGGACAAACTATAGTTACATGATACAATGGGATTCAGGGTAATTTAAAGGTCTCTGTGCACCATGATTTCACAAGTAGTACATGTAAGTGCTTCTTGAAACATGGAGAAGCCATTTTAACATTTATTATTAACATACAGTGGTTCTCTGACAATACCTGCCATCCTAATATAGATGTACGGGAACTTTTAACTCACCCTAGATATATTTTAAGTTGTTTACATATAAACAGTTTTGCCAAAAAAGTAGTTTAAATGCCTACATTAATTTGATAACAAGTTCACAACTGTAATAGTTCTTTCTTTTTTTACGAGATGGGGTCTTGCTCTACCACCTAGGTTGGAGTGCAGTGGCACAAACACTGCTCAATGTAGCCTGGGCCTCCCACGCTCAAGCAATGCTCGCACCTCAGCCTCCGGAGTAGCTGGGACTACCAGAGCATGCCACCACACCCGGCTGATTTTTGTTTTTGTTTATTTTTTGTAGAGACAGGGTTTTGCCACGTTGCCCAGGCTGGTCTTGACCTCCTGAACTCAGGCAGTCTTCCCACCTTGGCCTCCCAAAGTGCTGGGATTACAGATGTGAGCCACCTCACCTGGCCTGTAATAGTTCTTAATCCAAATAGTTTATAGTAAACACATTACACCACATTCCATATTGTGTAATATTAGGTGAAAACATATCAGAAAATGAGTCTTCATTAACAAGGTACAACCAACGTTTCTCCAAAATTAAGTACCTTTCCCCCTTTAAGTCAAAATACCATAATACCATGATATTATGGCTTTGTGCTTTTTCTGATAAGATCTCAGTCTGACCTCAAAAAACAGACAAAAAACTGGGTGTGGTGGTGTACACATGTAGTCCAAGCTACTTGGAAGGCTGAGGCAAGAGGGTGGCAGAGCAAGATCCTGCCTCTAAAAAAAAAAAGGAAAATTAAAAAGAAAAGAAAAAAGTGGGGATACAGATATGTTTGAATGGCAAAGCCATTACCTTTGACTTAAGACCTTTACCTTTGTGTTTATTTATTTATTTATTTGAGAGTTTTGCTTTTGTCTCCCAGGATGGAGTGCAGTGATGCGATCTTGGCTCACTGCAACCTCCGCCTCCCAGGTTGAAGCAATTCTCCTGCCTCAGCCTCCAGAGTAGCTAGGGTTACAGGCACTCACCACCATGCCTGGCTAATTTTTATATTTTTAGTAGAGAAGGGGTTTCACCATGTTGGCCAGGCTGGTCTTGAACTCCTGACCTCAGGTGACTCACCTGCCTCAGCTTCTGAAAGTGCTCTGATAACAGGAGTGAGCCACCACCCCCAGTCCTGCCTTTGTTTAAAGGAGGGTAGAGATAGGAAAACTGTAAAAGACAAAGGAAGAAACACCTTGAATTACATGTTTAGGTGAGATGAAAACATTTTCCTTTATTTTTTATTTATTTATTTTTTTGAGATGGAGTTTCGCTCTTGTTACCCAAGCTGGAGTGCAATGGCGTGATCTCTGCTCACTGCAACCTCCGCCTCCTGGGTTCAAGCAATTCTCCCGCTTCAGCCTCCTGAGTAGCTGGGACTACAGGCACACGCCACCCTGCCCAGGTAATTTTTTGTATTTTTAGTAGAGACGGGGTTTCACCATGTTGACCAGGATGGTCTCGATCTCTTGACCTCGTGATCCACCCGCTTCGGCCTCCCAAAGTGCTGGGATTACAGGCTTGAGCCACCGCGCCTGGCCTCCCCATTTTCCTTTAAAGCTGTGTAATTGGAAACATTTTCTGGACAAGGCAATACAAAAACACTACATTACAGCATTGTGCAATGAATACACTGCATTTCTCAATAACTGAAAACTATTGGGGATAACCACCTCCAATGACTTCTGATTCAGAGGAAAAAAAAAGATTAATGGTTTCAAATTACTTGAAACTTAGGTAAAATAAAAAGAAAAAAAAAAGCTTTTTTTTTTTTTTTTTTTGAGACAGGGTCTTACTGGTCACCCAGGCTGGAATGCAGTGGTGTGATCTTGGTTCATTGCAACCTCCGCCTCCCCAGGCTCCGATTATTCTCCCATCTCAGCCTCTTGAGTAGCTGGGCCTATAGGTGTGCATCACCACACCCAGCTAATTTTTGTTATTTTTTTGTAGAGATGGGCTTCACCATGTTGTTCCCGCTGTTGTCAAACTCAAGCGATCCTCCCACCTTGGTCTCCCAAAGAGATAGGGTTACAGGTGTGAGCCACCGAGCTCCCCCACAAAAAAAACTATTTTTTTTTCTTTGAGACAGAGTCTCGCTCTGTTGCCCAGGCTGGAGTGCAGTGGCGAGATCTTGGCTCACCATAACCTCCGCCTCCTGGGTTCAAGCGATTCTCCTGGCTTAGCCTCCTGAGCAGCTGGGACTACAGGTGTGTGCCACCATCCTCAGCTAATTTTTGTATTTTTAGTAGAGACAGGGTTCCACTATTTGCTCAGGCTGATCTTGAACTCCTGACTTTCTGATCCGCCTGTCTTAGCCTCCCAAAGTGCTGGGATTACAGGCATGAGGCACTCTGCCCGGCCAAAAATACCATTTTTTAAATGGCAGTATATATGGTATGCAGTAAGACTCCCATATATCTGACAGTCTTTTTTTGTGTGAAGCGGGGAGGGCAGAGATCAAACGTAGCAAATTTAATAGTGACTACATTAAAGAAAAAATATAAATCCAACTTCAAAAGAATACTGTTTTCTTCTTCTTTTTTTTTTTTTGTTTTGTTTTGTTGAGACGGAGTTTTGCTCCGGCTACCCAGGCGGGAGTGCAACGGCGCGATCTCGGCTCCCGCAACCTCCGCCTCCTGGGTTCAGGCAATTCTCCTGCCTCCAGGCAATTCTCCTGCCTCAGCCTCCTGAGTAGCTGGGATTACAGGCACGCACCACCATGCCCAGCTAATTTTTTGTATTTTTAGTAGAGACGGGGTTTCACCATGTTTGACCAGGATGGTCTCGGTATTTTGACCTCGTGATCCACCCGCCTCGGCCTCCCAAAGTGCTGGGATTACAGACATGAGCCACTGCGCCCAGCCTGTTTTCTTCTTTTTTAAACAATGTTTTATTTTTATTCAAATCAATTCTAACTTTATAAAAATTTTATTGTTGCAGGATAATACAATCACTTGTGAAAACCAATTGTACAATTAAGGTCTAACCATGATAACGTTTACTAATCTAACAAGATCAAGATAAAACATTTACTAAAGGAAAATATAGATAACACAAAATATACTATCATAGGAATCTAAGATCATCTAATTTAAAAAAAAATATTAGTTCGTTTCTGCCATTAAGTACCACAAAAGAAAAAAATATTAGTTCTAGTTATCTTTATATGTTGTGACAATTTATAGCAGAGTTTAATGAAAGAAAAAGCAACAATGTCTATATTGGTGGTATACATTTCTTTAAGATTTTTATGTGCAAGACCACTTAAAAAGACCACAAGCCACAGATGAAAATGAAGGCAACAGAAAAATTCAACTTTTCATAACCAAAAAATTAGTGCAAGCTTAAAATGATTTGGAAAAGGATGTTCTAAAAGATATGTTGCAGATCTGTGTTCTGTTGTCCAAGATTATATCAATGCATAATTCTAAATCTTTCTAAAGTGCAACATTAAAAATATGTAATCTAATTTACAAGGTATATGTCAATTCTGTGTTCTATCACATAGGTATGTTTCTTCACTAACTTTTGAAAATGGGTCATTTGAAAAGACAACAATTTTTAGGCCAGGCATGAGGGCTCACACCTGTAACCCCCAGCACTTTAAGAGGCTGAGGCAGAAGGATGATGTAAGGCCAGGAGTTCAAGACCAGCCTGGGTAACATAGTGAAACCTGGTCTCTACAAAAAAAAAAAAAAAATTAGCTGGACGTGGTGGCTCGTGGTGAGAGGATCACTTGAGCCCAGGATCATCTCACTTCGATCCTCCTACCACACACCACCATGCCCCGACTGTGCTACTGCACTCCAGCCTGGGTGACAGGGTGAGACCCTGTCCCAAAAATAAAGACAACAATTTTCATTTGAAAAATTTCATTCAGGCCAGATGCGATGGCTCACGCCTGTAATCCCAGCACTTTGGGAGGCCAAGGTAGGTGGATCACCTGAGGTCAGGAGTTCAAGACCAGCTTGGTTAACATGGTGAAACCCCGTCTCTACTAAAAACACAAAAATTAGTTGGGCGTGGTGGCATGCACCTGTAATCCCAGCCACTCAGGAGGCTGAGGCAGGAGAATCGCTTGAACCCAGGAGACGGAGTTGTAGTGAGCTGCACCACTGCACTCCAGCCTGTGCGAGGAGTAAAACTTCATTGCAAAAAAAAAAAAAAAAAAAATTCGTTAAATTTTACTTGGGATTGAAGACATATGACATGTGCTATCAATACATAAATACATAAAACTCATAGTGGATAGCAGCAAAGGAGTGGGGGTAGCAGTAGAGAGGGAGTTATGGCAGATTAAGGAGAATCTGAGAATTCCCATTGTAATTATTTTGGAAATTGATGAAGATAATTCACACTTTGAAAAACTTGACTTTCCTTTTTCAAGCACCAAAATAAACTCAAGACACCTTGCCAGCACTTCCCCACCTCTCAACAAATTGATTACTCTTTTACACATAAAACTGAAACAGTTATGGCAGCAAAACTGAGAGCAGCAAAAGTTTGTAAAACTGTATTTCAGTCTCTTTTTCTTGATTCCAAAGTGCAAGATGCAGGGTTTTCATAGTCTTTTAGCAATGCTTCTCCTGTAAATAAGCCTTAATTTTGTTTGGCAAAAGTAGTTTTTGAAATGTCTATTCTGGTATACTGACATAAAACAAATGACATGGGTGCTGCAAAGAACAAACTTGTGTGAATTATGATATCAGATTGGTTGGTCCTACAGGGTAAATTGCAGATCCAGGCAACTGAGACCTTGAATAACAAAAAAACTCGATTTTGCAGAGTCCCTGGTTGAATGTTCAATTAGATTAACTAACTGTCCTTTCACATCTGGTTGTTCATAAAAGCAAAACCTACCATTTGAGTGTTCAATTCTAGTGTGATGTGTTTTACCATGGGAGCAGAAGCTTGAGCTTGAAAGATAATGGTCACCAGGGCTATCCCGGACAAGAAAAAAACCACCTAGCATATTTGCTCGCTTCTCTTCTGCATGTCAGCGTGTGATTGCCCCAGCACCATCCTTATTTTGTAAGTTTTTTTCAGCTCCTCTGTAAGGCTGTCACAACTATAGCGTCACGACTTTGGGCAGAATCATCAACTCTTGCAACCCCAGGAACAGAGTCAGAGTCAGAATTCAAATAACAGTGCACATAGACTGGCGCTGGCACTACTGCTGCTAAATGTGTGTTGTTTTGCGCAGCTGTATTTGCGATGCTTTATTACACAGCAGCAGAAAACTAATGGACACATGGACATCTGCACCTGTTAGTCCACAGAAGTTCCTTTAGATTTGATCGTTCTGTATTGGAGGTAGTAATGATGAAAGTGTCTTCATGACCTGCTCTTGGGCTCTGTACTGTAACTCCTATAGGTGCAATAAACAAGCCATTCAGGGATGGATCCACAAAGATCTCCAGGGCAACAACCAGGTCCTGCTCTACCTGATTCTCAGCTTTGGGGATAGAATTCCCAGAAACTTCCATGGGAGAACAGTCCAGATAAAAGCATGAGACCCTTGCAAAGGATAGAGCCTCTTATCTAAAGGCACAGAATCCTGAACATAGCCTTGAAGCGTAAGTCTAATACGTAAAGGCATGTGTTCATCAAGGTGAAGATGCAAGTCTTCATTCTGAAATTCTGAATTCTCTCTTTCTCTTTTTTTTTTTTTTTTTTTTGAGACGGAGTCTTGCTCTGTCGCCCAGGCTGGAGTGCAGTGGTGCAGTCTCAGCTCACTGCAACCCCTGCCTCCCGGGTTCAAGCGATTCTCCTGCCTCATCCTCTCAAGTAGCTGGGATTACAGATGCGCGCCGGCATGCCCGGCTAATTTTTTGTATTTTTAGTAGAGCTGGGGTTTCACCATGTTGGCCAGGCTGGTCTCGAACTCCTGACTTGTGATCTGCCCGCCTCAGCCTCCCAAAATGTTGGGATTCCAGGCGTGAGCCACTGCGTCCGGCCTGAACTCTTTAATTGACTATTTTATTCTTTGTACGAGGCTTCAGGCTGAAGATGGTGAAAATCCGTGCCGGACCTGGATTGGAAGAAAGAAGCAAGGCTTTGAGTCTCATGGTGTCATCTCCATATTGATACGCCTCTCCTCAGTTTGTAGGTCAACAAGGCAAGGAGAGGACTCTAGTGAGGACTGTGGACCGAAGTGGACCTTATTGGTCTTTGAGCTCTCACATCTTTAAAGACTGTTAGTGCTGAGACGAGAAAAAGTATCCTCATCTGGCAGAACTCCCAGAGGGTGCGCTCCCCTTGTTGTTCTGCTTTTGTTTTGCAGAAAGCTGCCTTTTCAGTGTACTCCTTAGGCCTTCACTGTTTTATTTTTCTTTTTTCATCTTTTTTACCTTTTTCATCTTTCACTGTTGATATCACAGGTTGCCATATTAGCTACCAAATAAGAAATCATCTTTTCCAAATTCACTGGCTAGTGATGGTTGTTGTACTACCATGAAATCAGTTTTTTCCTAACTTTTATTCAGGTTACAAGATTTCTGGAAGGTTTTAAGATCAGTTTTAATTAGTCTTTGTGACTGGTTACTTCATCCAGGGGACCAATTTATCTCTGGAATATTAGCCCCACACTCCTCGAGAGCATGTGCCGCTGCATCTATGTATTTCTTCAGCTTCATTCAACCTTTGGAGCTATTTTTTTTCCAGCGGCAGCAGCCACCAACACGGGTCTCGTCCAGCTCTGGCGCTACTGCTGCGGAATGTGTGTTGTTTTGAGCAGCTGTATTTGTGATACTTTGTTAGACAGCAGCAGAAAACTAATGCAACATCAATGGTGTTATTAGGGTGGCAGAGTTTGGGATTGGAGTTGAAGACTCAGCTGCTTTAATTACACTTGATTCTAAATTTAAAGTTGCACATAAAAAACCAGAAAGCAATGTCAACAACAGCAAAAAAACCACACAAGCACTTCTTCAATGTCCAGATCAAGCCTTCGTCACCCCCTGCAACCTGACCTGTTTCCTCTCTAGATATTCATAGACAGTAATATATTTTATCACCTAAATAATAGTCTTCTGTATTGCTCTCTAGTGGCTTTTTGAGTCTACCTAACTAGACTTCAGGTTCCTTGAGAGGAGGATTTGTTTTGTTCATTTTTGTGCGCCCTCCACCCCTCACAGTATCTTGCACATAGAGAATCTAGTAAATGTTACTTATTGACTGAACAAGTAGGAGAATGACCTGCATTTAACAACAGAAAGAGTTTTAATTAGCTAACACCCACTCATCAGCAAGGCCTAAACATCTGCCAGTGAAACCTGGGAACTCTCTTCTAAAAGTTGAAAAGCTGAGTTTATTTATCACAGATGGGGAACTTGTAGTGGTGTGTGTGTTGGGGGAGGGGTTTACCGGTTAAATCAAATTACAAGAGGTTGGTGCCCAATTTTCAGAAGAGTTTGTGTAGCGATCATTGTCTTTTTCACTGCATGAGGTGACTCTTGATTATGGGATAGAAGAAATTAGCATTATGAATTTTCTTTGTGGTCATTTCCATAATTGTTTTTCGACTGTTTTGAAGAAACTTAAGCAGAACTTGACAATTTAGTTTTTTTAAAAAAATGTAGTGAAGGGGTTAGCTAGCAAAAACTTTTTGAAGAAATTCATTGACCTGCTTTCTTAGATCAAGGACTTTTTGAAATAAGAAGGCTCTCAGAGATCCAACTTGTAGCCTCCAGTGGCTTGTAATAATTTCTTACTGATGTGGCAAGCTACCTTAAATCGTTTCTAGAACAAAAGATGAGGTATAAATGCTAGTGTGACAAAATGTCTAAACAGTGGACTTGAAACTGCAGGAGGATCATAAGAACGGATTTGTTAAAGGAAGTGGAGGGAATTCATGACTCAATCTAGACGTGTGGTTTAAGGCAGACGGCAAATGAATTCATTTGTCATTGTTGGTCTGCCTTGAGCTCAGTGGAATCGCCGATTGTGACAATTTGCAGAGCTAGTTGGTGGAAATGAAGTCACAAATCATTTGTTGGTGGAGGGGAGTCGTGGATTTTGTCGAACATGAATCACCTTTAACATTTTTATGGCTGCCTTCGGAGTCCAAACGCCCGGCAAGTCCCTGAGTTATTAAGCATTTGCCCTATCACCGTGGGCAGGAGTCTCCTAAATACCAAAACGATTTTGAAATTTCAGGCTATACGGCAAAACACTGGAGATGTCTGCATTCAACTGGCCCTGTGAAAGCATCACTCTTTTTCATCGAAGTGCTGAAATCGATGGCCAAATTACAATGAAGACGGGCTCAAATCGGAACCTTCTCTCTCCTTTTGAACAGCTGTCTTTGCGATGCAATCTTCTGAATTGATTGGCTCAGAATTGATCCGCGAAACTCGTAACCATCCGTTTTTGTACGAATAAAGTTGATGAAACTTTTTTAGACGCCTTTGACATTTATGTTTAAAACGACACCACCGGCTAACAGACTTTTCTTTATTGCTGTGAGGAAAAGGTATCCGTCCCGTGTGTGTGTTTGTTTTTACCCTTCCGCTACACTCTTAAGAAACTTGGCCGCTCCCTCCCCTGAGAATGCCCTAACCCAGAGTCAGGTTGACAGGGCTGCCCGCATGCGCCGTCTCCACCGCGGTGTTTGTCGCAACGGGAACTGCGCGGAGGACTACATGGGATCTCGACTTTGCAGCTTGAAGTCATTTTGTTGGCGGCGCTTGTTACCGGCTACTTCCGCGCGGGCACTTGATTGTAACAGAAAGTAGTTCCGGCCCGTGTTGTTTCGGCCGAGGAGCCGTCGCCGCCATTTCAAGATCGTGCTAGGTAGATGGCCAACTAGAGTTCTTAGGGTTCGAAGCCTGTAACTGCTGCCGCCGCTCAAGCCCTCCAGAGCGCTGCTACAGCTGCTGCCCTTGTACTACTACCTCCAAATACGTTCTTGCCGGTAGTGGCGGCAGCAGAACCAATTACCTCTTTTTTGCCCTCCCTCCAGAAGCTCCAGATGGCGTCTTCCGTGGGCAACGTGGCCGACAGCACAGGTACCGGTGTCCCGTTTTACCTTGGCAGATGCCCCCTTGGGGTCTCGCGCCGTCCTCTACCTTTTATCACTCCCTCCCTTCCCTCTAACCATCCCCATTACATCAATGACATTCATTGCTCAGCTTTTCGTGATCTACTGGCATCTGATCAGATCGGGTTTTCCGCTGTCGTCCGCTCTCCGAACATTTCCTCCTTCTCCCTTGCTTGCTTTTTGCTCCCTTTTTTGCTTTGTTTTTATTTCGTAAATGTTCTAGCTTTCCACTCTCTCCCGGCGCTTCTATCACACGTGCGCGCTTAGAATGTCGTGGAATGGATTGCATTGGAACCCCTGCCCTTTTACTCCTTCGCAGCCGTTTTCTCCATCCAGCTCTTCACTTCTCCTTTTTTCCTTCCACCTCCCCCTCCAGCCTTTTCCCCTTAGCCAGATTTGGTCCTTCTCTGCCAATCTAGGGCGGGGGTGCCGTTCCGTTGTAATCATATCCTCACTTTGCATCACCCGAGGACGCAGAAGCTCGTCGATGGTGCCACAAGTCACCTCGAGAAGAGGGGACATTGAGCAGCCTCCCACTAGGCAGTGCCTTTCTGGTGTTTTTTCGGTTGAGGAGTCCCGGTTTAGATTGGAAATTTCCAGGGGTTTCCTTTGCCATCACTGAATTCCACCGCTGCCCCCAGCCTGGATTTCCCACCCTGTCCGCGGGGAACCACACCCTTCCCTTCGCAAGGTAGCCAGCCCTACTGTTCACTTCCTATCCTTGGGGGAGAAACCACCCCAATGCTGCTGCTTTGGCGTTGACCACCCTGCCCTTCCAATTCTTGCTTTGTGTTACTTTCTCGATGTATTCCTCCGCCGCCGCCTCTGGGTCTGCCATCCCCATTCTTCAGCCCAGTATCTCTTTATTCACAGGGTGTACATTTTTTTAAGTTTCCATCCCTGCTTGAAGAGTTTGTAAAGCAACTGGAGTGTAGCTGCACAAGTACCAGGCGGTTGCCCTTTTAGACAATTCAGTCGCGAGCATTTGGTACTAAAAATATGAAAACAACCAAATTATAGGAGTGTCCTTCAGCTGCCTTTCCATATTGAGGCGATTTGGGGCGGAAGGGGGTGGGGAATTGGGCTGCGCTTCTAAGGTTTCCCGCGAGGTTATTTTTTGTTGGTTTCTCAGTTGAGCTGTGTCGAGGATTTTAGTTACTGTTTGTGGACGTTGTGCTGTAAGTAGTAGGTGAATCGTCAATTGTACCTTATTCGTAATTGTAGGGAGTGGGATTAATAATTAGTCCGTGCTCTCCTCCTAACTCCTCCACAGTGATTTTCAAAGGTTTAAGATTCTGTACTGGATTCTGTACTTAGCTTGCCCTTTTTAATTTGTTATTTTATTTGAGGAAGCTATTTCAAATGTTAAAATACCAGATAAGCGGCATTGAAAAGTGACAATGTAAAAATAAGGAGCTAGGAAGTTGTAGAGACTTAGCTCAAATGTAATTTTACAGTTTCTATTAGAGAAAACCTCCCAGATGTGGATTGCAGGTCTCAATGCTCTTTGTGTTGGTGGTCAGCTGTGCATTCTGTCAGGAAATTTACTTTGCTTTCCTCAGTATCCAGAACACTCATCAGCTCTAATGACTGGGGAGCTGGGCTCAAATTTGAACTCATCACTTTAACCTTGGTAGAATTAAATAATTAGGCCATGGTTTCCCATTTCAACGAGCTAGTGAAGTGCTATAGTCGAATTCCCAGTTTAAGTATTTTCACTTGTGACAAACAGTTGTTTTCCCTCTATGGGCTTTAGTTCTATCCTTCAAAGATCTTTATGTACTGGATTAAGTCACTTGCAGCAAAGTGCTTTTATTCATTCTTTTGCGCTTTATCAAATATCTTGTATTTTGGCTTCCATCCGCCCCCCCCCCTCAAATGTTTTGACCATTGCAGTTGCAGGAAACTGCCTTGTTTATATAGGCTTGTTTGCAATGTCTTAATCCTTTAGTCAATACCAGAGCTCTTTGGAAAATGTTAGTGCTAAACCAACGTGGGTGAGATTTAGCCAATTTAGTCCCCATGTGAGTTTGGGATGGTAGAGGAGCAGTATAATCTTGGGTCTTTATTTGAAATGTTTGATGACCCCTTTAAATATTTTGGCTCTTGACAAATGACAAACATCTTGTTTATCAGCTGTTTTAAAAATAGCACTTTGACTTTTTGGTTTTTTCCCTTAGGCTCATTTCTACGTTGTCCTTTTAAATAATTAAATTG